>NC_030821.1:9857209-10482209 GCF_001704415.2 Capra hircus | reverse complement strand
AGAAGCTATTTCCTCCTCCTAGGTGGGATTGTGAAAGAATCTAATAAATCAGAGAATTCACAAGTCAAATGTTCTCAAACTTAATAGCTATTAAGATGCGTGTGATTGTTTGTATCTCTTGTCAAATAGCATGTGATTTAGTCCCAACTGCAAATGAAGGCATCTACTGTTAAATTTACCACTAGTGAGAACTGATAGGGGCTTCCCAGCTGGCGCTAGTGGTAAAGAACCTGCCTGTTAATGCAGGAGACATAAGATTTGCAGGTTTGATCCCTGAGTCGGGAAGATTCCCTGGAGGAGGGCATGGCAACTCATTCCAGTATTTTTGCCTGGAGAATCCCATGGACAGGGGAGCCTGGTGGGCTACACTCCATAGTGTTGCAAAGAGTCAAACAGGACTGAAGCAGCTGAGCACCCACGCACACAGGTACTGATTAAATAAATATTTAAAAGTCCTTTTGCTCTGAGTAGAAATAATATGTGGAGAAAACCTCTTTAGAGTTAACTGAACCAAAGTTTTTCCTAAGAAAAATCTCCTTCTGAGAATTTTAATGAGTCTTTTAGGGGAACCTCTGTAAGCCTTTTATCTATGATATGTGTGATAAAGTGTAAAATCCTCAAATGCCTATAGGTTGTTTATAATATTATGAACATTATTCTTCAATTATTCACCTTCCTACATAATGTCATTGAATCACTTGCCTATTCTTCAAGCCAGAAATCTACATAAGAGTGAATGTAAACTTTCTAGAATGATACCCTCAGGCAGTGAGGAAAGAGATCTGATGATAAAGCCAAAAAAGAGCAACAAGAGAAAACCTTATTATTTTATTTTATTTTTGGTTTTGAGCCAACCATGTGTGTCCAATACTATTAATGCTATATAAACCACAGAGATATGGCTAAGAAGGGAACAAACATTCTCATTACGGATGGAGATACAACAAAGTTAGACAGCAGAGTTTTAAAAGCCTTCCCAGCCCTTCCCATTGCTCTGGTAAGCACCCTCAGCGATTTCCTGGGACTTGCACCACGCTGGGCCCCCAGGATCACAGGTGCCAAAGGCGAGATGGCCACATCAAAAATTAGAGACACATGGTCAAGGAATAGTGCCAAGATCTTCTCTCATAGATGGACGTCAACCAAAAAGGATAAATACAAGGAAGTACAACATTAGCTCAAAGGTATTTGGAGATCAGCTCCCCAGTATTTTTTACAAGAACCATGAAAAGCAATACTTCAGTGAATATTGAGAAATATTCTCAGTTCTCATGAAACTAGAAAAAAAAATCTGTCCTTTCACTTTCACGAAGGATGCACAGCTAGCTGTGCTACAGTCTTCTTCGTGCACAGGTCTCACCTCCAGAAAACACGCTCTTGCGTCTGCCTGGAAGTTTTTTTCCCCATTCTCAGTTTTCTGTTCCCTTTCTTAATGCTTTAGTTTTTCAAGACTTTCCTTAGAAGACATCAGGCTTCCCTGGTCGCTCAAACGGTAAAGAATCCGCCTGCAATGCGGGAGACCTTAGTTTGATCCCTGGGTTGGGAAGATCTCCTGGAGAAGGGAACGACTACCCACTCCAGTATTCTTGCCTGGAGAATTCCATGGCCAGAGGAGCCTGGCAGGCTACAGTCTATGGGGTTGCAAAGAGTCAGATACAACTGAGCAACTTTCATTTCTACACTTCTAGAAGACATAAACTCAGAGGATGCTGTTCATCTATGAAAGAAGATCTTGGCACTATTCCTTGACCATGTGTCTCTGATTTTGATGTGGCCATCTCGCCTTTGGCACCTGTGATCCTGGGGGCCCAGCGTGGTGCAAGTCCCAGGAAATCGCTGAGGGTGCTTACCAGAGCAACGGAAAGGGCTGGGAAGGCTTTTAAAACTCTGCTGTCTAACTTTGTTGTATCTCCATCTGTAATGAGAATGTTTGTTGCTTTCTTAGCCATATCTCTGTGGTTTATATAGCATTAATAGTATTGGACACACATGGTTGGCTCAAAACCAAAACTAAAATAAAATAATAAGGTTTTTAACAGAGTGAGATGATTGTGCTCTTTATTCTCCAGCAACTCCCCATGATCAACCCATCCTGAGATAAATTACATTATATTTTAATTGTTCCATTCCCTGTTCATCTCTCCTACCTTATTATGTTAAGGGCAGAAGCGAACCGTCCTCTTAATCAAACATACTTATCCAATGGCTAGCACAATGCATTGATAACGGCATGTCAAATATGTGAAAATCAAATAAATGCATATCTTGCTGCCAGTATGTCCCCGCTACTCTGTCAATATCTTTCAACCAGGTCCGTGCTCTGAACTGAAGTGCCCCCCCAAAATAAATTTTGCTTATGTATTGAAGCTTCAACCCTCAGTACCTTAGAATGTGACTGGATTTGAAGTCATAATCTTTAAACAGGCACCTAAGTTACAATGAGACCATTAGGGTGGGTTCTAATTCAATCTGACTGATACCCTCGTGAGAAGAACCAGGGAGACGTGCACCGAGACATAAGCAAGTAAGGACGCCGCAAGAAAGCAGCCAACTGCAAGCCAAGGAGAGAGGCCTCAGAGCAAACACCTTGGTCTGGAACGTCTAGCTTCCAGAATTATGCGAAAATAAAGTTCTGCTGTTTAGGCCACCCCATCTGTGCTACTTTGTTATGGCGGCTGTGCGAACTCACATCCAACCAGCATATCCTCCTGTTTCATCTAGAGTAGCCCTCACTTTCCCTTTTGTTCTGCTAAGGGGAGAGAGTTGGATCATAACTCCCTTCTCCACTTGGGTCCCTGTGAGGGAAACAGAAGCCATTTTAGGTCTTTCAAAGAGACAAAATTTAATACAAAGCTTTGGTCACACAGATTAAGAAAGGGCCGAGAAGTTAAACGGGAGTTGGGAAGCAACTGAGCATTAGAAGCCACTGCCACTCGGGGGCGGAGGGAGGTAGGAGGAAGTAGTTTCACCAGCACCCAGAAACAAGGCGTGTGTGACAGGGCGTAGGGGGGGCAGTCCACAGGAAAGGACATCCTCAAACAAGGAGAATAAAAAGAAGCAAGGCTGCCAGCATCATCCTTCGAAATTTAGCCAGCTCCTTCTCTCGGAAGAAACGGTCAAAAGTTGGCTGATGCTCACTCAGAAGGTACAATCTGAAGAGTCTAACCCCGCCCCCGCTTTGCCTTCCAGCCTCCTGAGAAGCAGAGAAAGGGTATGGAATGAATGTGGAAGCAAAGAATTAAATGATAGCCACAGTCCACAAGAAGATATGTCATGTGAGGGCTGGAAGTAGGTCTGTCTGGTTCCTGCTTTATCCCCAGTCCAGCACCTGGCAAACTCTGTAACAACATACATCAGGTATTTTAAAAGGACGTGTTAAATCGGTCTTACCTGGATGAATGTGGTGTTTCTCATTTCTCTAGTATAATTAGTATAATGCATATCTGTAAATACCTACTACAGTTTAAAATTCAAGGCAGAAATCTCATTAGGTGTTTTGTTCACTAACGAATCGCTGGCACTTAGAACACACCTGACCAGTAGTAGGTACTCTGTACATATGGTGTGTGCTAAGTCCCTTCCGCCGCCTCTGACTCTTTGTGACCCCGCGGACTGTAGCCCGCCAGGCTCCTCTGTCCATGGGATTCTCTACGCAAGAGCACTGGAGCGGGTTGTCGTGTCCTCCTCTGGGAGATCTTCCTGATCCAGGGATCAAGCCCGCATCTCTTCTGTCTCCTGCACTGGCAGGCTGGTTTTTACCGCTGAGCCATGAGGGAAGCCTCCTTACACATTAGTTGGACCAATAAGTAAAAGCTGCATACAGTGGAAAACACAGCTTACCGTCTTCTTAATTAGAGTGTGATGCATCAGATAGGGGACCAGGTGCCTCTCAAAGCTAAGGAAGAATTGGGCCTGACTGCCAACCAGGTAGGTTACAGAGACCTTCATGTTTGCTGTGATCTTAGCAAATGAAATGTAGGGGTTTATCTTAATAGACCAGAAACATGAAATTTTATAACAGCTATGAAGAATTATGAAGAATTATGAAGAATGCAGATTAGATACATGATTCTTCTAATATAGATATATGTTATATATATGTAATATATACCCTATATATGTAATATACCCTATATTTGTAATATATATATGCACCAATGTGATATAGGGTATATACTATGTAACATATATGTACTATATACTCTATATATGTAATATACCCTATATTTGTAATATATATATGTTATATATATATGCACCAATGTGATATAGGATATATACTATGTAACATATACAAGCTGACTTACATTTAAACCTAAAAGGACACACATTAGAAGTTTTGTACGATTTGAGGGGGCAGGAATCTAATTAGCAAGATGCAAACCCAGAGAAGAGACATCAGAATGAAGTCATAGGAGGTGAAAGGCTTAGAGACAGGAAGTTTATTTACACAACAGAGAAGCCTGGGAAGAGAAAGGGAGAAAGTGCCTATATTTAAAAAGTATTTAAAAGTATGAATATACAAAAAGAAGATGCTGTAAACCTCTGCTCTATCATTCATTCGTCATACGGCCTCAACTGTATTCTTTGTACCTATTCAATTTTGTTTTTTGTAGCCATATTCAATTTTCCCATCTGGAAATGGAAACGGTAATGACATCCACCCCATAGTGCATTTATGAGGCTCAGACCTCAAAGGTCCATGTGAGAGGTCTAGGACCACATTGCTCGCGGTAAGCAACATTCAGGGAGGTTTGCAGTGCGTGCAGGCCATATCTCTGACTGAAGCTGGCAGGGAGAGAAATAAACACAGCATGAAAGTGTTAGACCAGGTGTCAGAATCCCTCAAGGCCCGGTTTGCATAAAAGATTTACGTAGAGTACATGTGACATACCCTTGCGAGCTGGGGTCGTTCCAGTGCGTTTTACTTGAAGGCAAGAAGGTAGACTAATTCTCCCCACACCACTCCCCCGCCAAATGACCTTTCAAGTTCTCCTCCTGCCTTTAGTTCCATAAAACATATAATTGCCCTTTCTGGCAGTTCCTCGAAAAGTGCTTTTCCCAACCCTTCTGGGCTGCCTTGGATGGAAAGTGCCCCGGGTTCTCAGAGACTGAACACCCCGCCTTGTGAACATGAGCGAGATTATTGTCTCCCAGCAGCTCTTTTCACACGTGATAAGCTTGGCAAGCAGCCCTGCTAAGTGTCAAGCCCTGAATGTTTTTGTTTTTGCCCTGGTGGTCCTGAGGAGTTACTGGAATCCTTCTGGGGATCTGTTTTGTATCAAACTGTTGGCCGATGGTGACGTTGAGAAGAAGCAGGTAGAGACAGAGGGAGCTCTGGACTGCGTCGCGTTTCTTTCTGATAGCAGACTCCCTGTCTGCCCTCGCCGCCTCCAGGCTGCCTGCAGGCTCTGCTTCCTTCACTCTGTGCCTCTCAGTGTTACAGGGCAATCTTTTGTGTGCATGTCTCCCCCCTGCTGCCCTTTCCCTCCTCAGAGAGGCTTGTCAGAACGCCTTATCTGCTGACAAACGAAAGGAATTTCTCCTGCGCGGGCGGGACCCCACTAATGCAGCTCTGGCCAGCACGCCGGGTCACCAAGTGAAGGGAGCCCCAAAAGGCAAAGTGCACGGAAAATATCAGGACGGCTGTGGTGCCAGGAAGTGCCGTCAGCCGGCATTTTCCTGTAAGCAGAGCGGGAGGCGAGGCTGAGAGAATCAGTCGTGGGTGAGTTTACTCTGATGGGAGATGCCGCACCAGCTAACATTGACTTTGGCAGTCTCAGCATTCATTCCACATGGAGCTTTGAAAGCATGTGTTTAGGAGCCTGGCGGCATTTTAGAGCCAAATGAGAATCACTGCTGCTTCTTCTTCATGCAGGATTTTTTTTTTTTTTTCATTATTTGAACTGAGATTCATTTTCTTAATCTCCTCCAAACCTCAACCATCTGAAAAAAAAAAAAAAAGTGAAAGTCCCTCAGTCATGTCCACCTGTTTGCGACCCCATCAACTAAACAGATCTTGAAATTCTCCAGGCTAGAACACTGGAGTGGGTAGCCATTCCCATCTCCAGGGGATCGTCCCAACCCAGGGATCGAACCCAGGTCTCCTACACGGCAGGTGGATTCTTTACCAGCTGAGCCACCAGGGAAGCCCCAACCATCTGAAACTTTTTCCAATTACAAAAAACAAAGGAGATGAGGCTGTTATATTCATTAACATAAACACTTCCATGATGCCCAGTTATGAACCTCTCATAAGGGCCTGTAAGGAGTGAGGACTCATTTAATACACAGCAAGTGACTGGATCCTCCTTCTTCTGGGGCGCTCTGGTGTAAATGGCACCATCGCTAACACGAATCTTGCAAAGCAGACTATGGAAGAAAGAGAGAGAAGGAGGGAGGGAGGAAAGAAGGAAAGAGTCACATAATGTTTGTGCTGAATGTGAAGTCAGGGTGGGAGAGGGGAGATGTAAGCACCGAGGTCTGGGATGGGTGGTCATCTAGTAATTCTGCTGAGATGTCCATTATGTCTGTGACCTTCCAGTGACTGCTGAAACCACACAAGTTAAGGATGTGCAAGAACAGATCCTTCTAAACACACTGCAGTCTTGGAGAAGGCTGCTAGATGTATAGTATTAGGGCATAGGGCCTAAAGTCAAGAGATTTAGGTTTAAGTTACAGCTCAGTTTCTTGCTGTGTGACCAGCTTCACTTAATCATTTGAACCTCCATATCCGCATCTGCAAAATTTATCCAGGAATAATAGCTAATTTACTTTGTAAAGAGGGGCTATACAACTTTTTTTTTTTTTAAACTTTAAAGCTGTTCAATCCAATCTCTCATTTTACAGAAGGTCTTTAGCACACGTATTCTTGATTCAAAAAAGTTTATTAATTTCTTTGAAAAGGGCCATTTAATAAATCAAACTTCTGGAAGACATAATCCTTACCAATTTTCATTTTAGGAAAGAGAAAATTCTTTGCAAAAATGTTACTTGTTTAGAAAGAGTTGCTGTTCTAAAGCCAGTCATTTTTAGTCTCTTGATATGTTGTCAACCAAACAGAGTGGAGGAAATATAATTATATTTGAATGGCATAATAGTCTCATTGTGTGCTTAGGAATTTAGTAAGTGAGAGGCAGTCTAACAGGTATCTTAGCCTAAATTAAAGTCCATCTATCTCTGCTCATTACACTCAGAATAGTACCCTTTTGCGGAGTGGGGTGAGGGGGAGTGACAAAAAGACAGGATTCTAGGCATGTGGTCCCTTCCATGTCCCATAGGTTTAAATCTGACTCTGCATTCATTAGCAGACTTTAGAGTCACCGGTTTCTTTGTCTCCCTGATTCTAAAGTCACAGTCTCAGGATACATCTTACTTAAGAAAGAAAGCATCTTTCTGATTACCAAGTTCTAAATTTCTTCTTGCTCCTTTCTGTCAGCTCTCTCCCTAAAGTCCTGACGCTGTCCCCGGTCCTTTGATTATTATCTTCTGGGATGCTATAAAGACATTTCATCTTGCATCTTTGCCTTTAACGATCTATTTCAATTTAACTTTTAGCAGCTTTGGGGGCTTTTTCTGCTTCTTAGTCTCCTAACCATGCCTGCTTCACTGAGACAAATGCAGCTGTGATGCCAGAACTGGCCAGCTCTGCTTTCTCATGGTTCACTCTTACAATTAATGTGCTGATAGCCAAAATGCTCCAGACATTACACGTGACAGCGGTAGTCTACTCAATGGTAAATAATCCATAGTCAATGGAGGTATACCGAAGAAGACAGATTTTCTCAGAATCATAGAGTCGCATAATGTTTATGCTGAAGCCGATCTTACAGATCTCTTCCAACCATCTCATTTTACAGACAAGGAAACTGAACTCTAAAGAGAGGAAGAGTCTGGCAGAGGTTGTAGATAAGAGTTATTTATGCCCTTTGAAAGTAAATTTGGTACTTAAGCCACTAATTTGAGAAAAAACAGATTTTTTACAGGGAAATGAACAGAGGGGAATAAAAAATTGGAACCCATATGGCTGAGAAGGAAGTGGAAAATCTTTGTGTGTGTGGTGGGAGGAAAGCACAGGAATGTTTAAAAAGGAAATTCATCAGAAAACTGCTAAGAAGGTAAGAACGAAAGCTAAGGGGTTTTATAGATTAACTGGGGCAGGAACTGAAAGGAACAATTTTAGAAATTGTGTTGGCTGAACACCTTGTAAAGCCAGCGATGAAAAGGATATTTTTAGGGATAAGGAAAAGAATGATCTAGAGAAAAGCTCAGGGTGTTAAGGATGGCTTAAAAGAATAATTTGGGTGAAATCTTGGAAATGGCTGCTCTTTCCTTAAGGGAATTAGAGGTATCAGAGACACAGCTTAGCTTGGTGCAGAAACAGTGTGGGAATAGGCTGTAATCAGACTTCTTTAAACAAGACAGAGATAACCAGGTGTGGTTTGCAGACCTGTAACAATGTGAAACCCAAGCTTCCACATTCTCAGATTAAGGCAAATCTGACATCCTAAATGACTGGCTGAGTGTGAGATTTTGATGACCACACTTTTTTTGTGTGGGTAGAGTGTGTTTTTTCACTCTTTGAAGTTGTTGGAGTTTGTTGTTCAGTCACTAGATAAGTCTTGTCCGACTCTTTACCACTCATGGCCTGTTAGCATGCCAGGCTCCCCTGTCTTCCAATGTCTCCTGGAGTTTGCTCAAATTCATGTCCATTAAGTCAGTGATGCTATCAAACCATCTCCTCCTCTGCTGCCCACTTCTCCTTTTACTTTGAATCTTTCCCAGCATTAGGGTCTCTTCCAGTGAGTCAGCTCTTTGCATCAGATGGCCAAAGTATTGGAGCTTAGACTTCAACATCAGTCCTTCCAATGATTAATCAGACATGATCTCCTTTAGGGTTGGCTGGTTTGATGATTGGATCTCCTTGCAGTCCAAGGGACTCTCAAGAGTCTTCTCCAACAACACAGTTCAAAAGCATCAATTCTTCGGCCCTTCGCCTTCCTTATGGTCCAATTCTCACATCCATACATGACTACTGGAGAAACCATAGCTTTGACTATAGGCACCTTTTTTGGCAAAGTGATGTCTCTGCTTTTTAATATGCTGCCTAGGTTGGTCATAGTTTTCCTTCCAAGGAGCAATTATCTTTTAACTTTATGGCTACAGTCACCAACCACAGTGATTTTGGAGCCCAAGAAAATAAAATCTGTCACTGCTTCTGCTTTTTCCCCTTCTATTTGCCGTGAAGTGATGGGACCAGATGCCATGGTCTTAGTTTTTTGAATGTTTATTTTTAAGGCAGCTTTTTCAGTCTCCTCTTTTACCCTCATTAAGAGGCACTTAGTTTCTCTCCACTTTCTGCCATTAGAGTGGTATCATCTGCATATCTGATATTGTTGATGTTTCTCCCGGTAATCTTGATTTCAGCCTGTGATTTACCCAGCCCAGCACTTCACATGATGTGGTCTGCATGTAAGTTAAATAAGCAAGGTTGTTGGAGTTTACTCAGTAGCAAATATGACAACAATAAAGAATCATTTGAGTGTTTACTATAAGTGAAAACAACATCAACAATTGTGGGTCTAAATTTGCCTTTAATAATGCCAGAACCAAGGAACCATGGTAGGCAACTTCAAGGTTATGTTGACAAAGCTGATGCCTCACCTGCTTCAGAGGATGTATGTACTTTGGGGGAAAGAATGTACAGGAATCACCTATGCTCCTTATTAAACATAGGAGGCCACAGAGTGTCCAAATATTAGTAAGTAAAATTGGGTGAGTTTACTGCTGCCTCTAAGTACCAAATAGCAGCTGAGAATGCAGAGCTGCCCTCTACCTCAACATGGCAACTCTGGGGACTTTGGATAAAGCAAGATCATCATGCAGGTGAGGCTGCTAATTTAGTCCTTAGGCATCATTTGTTTAAAAAAAATATAAAAATCTAATAGGTAAGATCATATCACAACAAATTATAGACATAAGGAGCAATTTTTAGAAAGAGGAATTTCATCCATAATAACTATGTTAAACTCTCCACAAAACAGTCGACAAAACAAGGGAAAAGATAGGCTAGAGATATGAAGATGAATTATTCAGATTTACCAAGTGTCACTCAAGCTGTTTTGAAGATTCTCTCATTAATTTATTCACTTAGTTAATCATTAAATATCTACAAGGTCTTTGACAGGACAAAATAGCAGGACAATGTGTTTAACCTCAAGAAAACTAAAACTCTGGCAGCAAAAACTCTTTCCACTTAAATATCTATGGTGTAATACATGTTGTGGTGAGGTTGTAATTGACATAGAGAAGAGGAAGTAAAGTGAGAGCCATCCCTCAAGGAGGTGACTTTTAAAGTAGGACTTAATGGAGAGAGGAATATTTGCAAGTCAAGTGAGGAAAGACATCCCAAATAGGTGATAGCACATACAAACTCCTAAAGATACGAGTGTATAGCCAACTCACATATACATGAGAACATAAGACAGCAGAGATGCCAAGAGAAATTGATGGGGATAGTGTTAATACATGCTGTTAAGAAATGGAATATCCCTATGGAAAAAAATAAAACTTAACCCCTACGCACTGTACACAAGAAAGTAAATTTCTGATGGATAAAAGTTGAAAAGTTTAGAAGAAAGTACTTTAAAATATATGTACAACTTGAGGTAGAGTAAAATATTAATGGACACATGATTGAAGAAAGCATAAAGCTGATTACATTCAAATTTTAAACCAGTGTTACACAAAAAGCACCATAGACACTGTGTCTCCACAGGTACTCCATGGTGGGAGAAAGCTTTTGCAAATGATGTAACAAAACAAATTGCTATCACAAAATTTTAAAGATACTTACAAATGAGAAAACCACACACACACATATAAACACACACACACACACACACACACCTCAATGGAAAAATAAGTAGCAGGTATAAGTAAGTAAGTCACAGAAAAGGGAAAAAAAATGTCCTATAAACATATGAAAGTCTGCCTAGCCTCCCTCATAATCTGGGAAAACCACAATTAGATATAGTTTCGGACTTGTTTGGAAAAGCATGAAACGTTTGATAGCAGATGTGAGCACAAGCACAGAACAGTGGAATTCTCACACACTGGGACGGAGTTAAAAATTATTTGGGGAACAACCTGGCAACTTATACCAAAACTGAAGATATGCATCTCCCTTGCCTCATCGGCTTCACCCTGCACAGCAAGTGCTAGTGGCTATGCCCGAGGAGATGCGCAAAGATGCAGACCACAGCCTTTTTGGTTCAAGTGAAAAGCTAAGACAAACAAACAAAAAGTAAAACATAAGTGTTCATTAACAGCAAGAGTAGGCCATCCTCAATTATTCATATGAAACTCGAATCATCCAAATGGAAAGTTTTTCAAAAACCATGATGTTTGCAACAGTTCCGTAATCCGTAGAGAGCATTACCCTGCCTACCACAGTGACTGGGTTCCAAAGAAGAGCTCCCTGAGAGAGTCAGGTAGATTCTGCCGTACCTCTTACAACAGCCTCAAAAAGCATGGAGCATAGCTTCCCCCACACCACTGTTTATCCCTGCAGTCAAAATGCCCATGTAGCTTTAAGAGGAGGGAAAATAGACTCCGTGTCTTGATGAGGGCATGCAAGATTCTGGAATCAGATTTGGGAACAGAAATACTGCTTTGAACACTTGCGTAAAATGCAGCCTTCTACAAATGGTGTCGTAGATGGAAACGCTGCCTCTAGTGTCCGAATGCCTGTGGCAAAATCCTGGCTTCTGCTTAGGAGGAACGTAGTGTGTCCTTAAAAAACATCTACTTTGCCAATACCAAGTTTTTTTCACTAGTAAAAAGAGAGCAGCAGTTGTACAATCCCAGAGGGTAGTTTGGGGGATTAAACAACCTATGATAGATAGCCTGTGCAGAATACTTAGCATGCTGCCTAGCTCATATAAGACCTCAAAAAATGTTACTGCCAACCAGCTGTATGAATTTAGATAAGTTTCTCAACCACTTAGAAACTCAGTTTCTTCCTATGCAAAACAGTGATGAGAGTACTTACTTCTCAGGATTGTTCTGAAGATTAAGTAAGTTTAAGTATGGTTAATAGATAGTAAGAAATATTACACATATATCATAATTATATACACTTATACTTAGACTTACATATATAACTATGTGTTAGTCACTCAGTCGTGTCTGTCCCTTTGTGACCCTGCGGACTGTAGCCCACCAGGCTCCTCTGTCCATGGAATTATCCAGGCAAGAATACTGGAGTAAGTAGCCATTCCCTTCTCCAGGGGAACTTCCTGACCCCGGGATCCAACCTGGGTCTTCTGCATTGCAGGTGGATACTTTACCATCTGAGTCACCAGGGAAGTCATATAACCGTACAAATAATTATAATTGAATAGAATAGATTATAACTAATCAGTCCCCTGAGAAAGCAATCTCACACTACCAAAAAAAAAAAAAAAAAAAGGAATTCAGACTAATAGACCATGTGTGTGGAGCAATGAAGAACTTCAAAATGATTAAATTTAAGTGTTTAGTTAGGTTTTTCCAATATGCACCACAATGGAAGTGATCAACTAAAATAATATTGCAATGTAGGAGAATAAACAAACTATGCTGTGATTCCTCATAAAGGACACTGGGCGCAGCTGGATGTGGTCTGAGCAGCAATACTGGTAAAGGAACGGAGCCACACAAAAAAAGAAGAAAAATGGTCACTCTGAGGCTTTGATGATCTTTAATCCAGTCCAGGCTGTAAAGAACTCCGAGAAAGATATCTGTCTAAACTCGCTGAACCCAGCCAAGACTGCTTGGAGCAATGCCTTAATTACATTTTGATTGGAATGACGCTGCCTAGAAACAGACTCCAAATTAAGTGATTTTTGTTCTTCTGCAAGGCCTTCTAATACAGCTATCTATGATGCATATAAGCACATGAAATCAAAGATGCACTGCTTTTAAAATTTCTAAAATGCCTTGTCAGGCCACGGTGATGTCACCGGCAAATCTGCTTCCCATCAGGTCAGCTTCATGGGCATGTAACCGTGGTTACAGAAGGACAGGGCTGGGGACCTATGTTCAACAGTCACTGCCTTGGAATTATTGAGAGTTTCATCTTTGAGTTTGTAGGTGGAGTCTGATGGGACTGTGACACCTGGGGTGCGGCCATGTGCTGAGCGCCTCAGCTATCACATGGTGCAGCCTCCTGGAGCCTCTCCATCTCCCAGGTAGATTGGCAGCCCAATCCCCACTCTCTGGGCCGAGTCCACCACACGTCACCCTCCTGCCCTGCTACCTTCACCGCCTTCAACCAGTGGCAGGGTCGAGTACGTGGAGGAAAGCCTAAGCTCGACCAGTGCCCTCCACCCCTGGCAGGGCCTGGGATGTGACCACGGAGAAGTCTGGGATTAGGCGTGCCTGCAGCTCGCTAGCCTGAGGGCGGGGTGTCATGGCGGCTGTCCTCATTCAGGCGTATCGGCACCACAAGGGCATTTGACAAGTGACCTGTCGCAGGGGAGGGGGCTCTCTTACCCACTCCTGGTCAATGTACCCACCGTGTCCTTCCGTGGAGGTTGGAGTCCCTCAGGGTCACCTGTCTCTCGTGGCTGGGGAGCTATCAGGAAAGAGGGAGACTGATAAACTGGTCGGGTGGCTCAGACTGAGACCTCAGCTGCCTGGGAAGGTCTGCACTGACCCTGTTTTTCATTCAACTGCCTGAGAGCATTTAACTTAACATTAAAATTTAGTGAAAACACCGTCAAGACAGCGATCTTGGTAGAAAAGAAAAAAAAAAAAAAGTACTTCTAGCAGCACTTTTTTCCCTAAATTTTGAACAAGAAGCCCCAAACTTCTGT
Source organism: Capra hircus (assembly GCF_001704415.2). Taxonomy (NCBI): domain Eukaryota; kingdom Metazoa; phylum Chordata; class Mammalia; order Artiodactyla; family Bovidae; genus Capra; species Capra hircus. Next base: position 10,468,350 of record NC_030821.1, on the reverse strand, counting down.
CTTGCATTGGGCCCTGCAAACTGTTTAGCCATTTCTACTTCCGGTAGATGACAGACTTTCCTGAGCAATGGTGGGAGTGAAGAACGCCACACGGAGGCTTGCTCTCCCTGTCTTAGAGGACGCGTTTCACTGGTCTGAATGGTAACAATTTCTGAGGTAAATCAAATATGACTTCAGTACTGATCTCCATCAGCTTTCTCAAAAGAGTCCTTTCGATGGCTGTTGGTCGGTGGTTTTCAATTAAATTTCCATTCTGATTCATTTCTGTGATTGGTTCTTTAAAGCACTTTGAAAGTTAAAGCAGACTTGTAGTTAGTTATAACTCCATTGTGATTTTTTGGATTTTTAAGAGTAGTGCTTACTTTGACTGTTTCTCTTTACCTTTTTCCTCTTTGGTACCTCTTGTTTATCTTGTTGCAGCAGTGATAATGAGTCCATCTCATAGGTAGGTGAAGCAGTTAAATATGCAGAATTCCACAAAGTAACCCAACATCTGCCCTCCCAAATATTCTACTATTCCTCCATCAACGGCCTGATTCTTTGATTACAGAGTAGTCCCTGGTTATCATAAATGGTCTCCTCCTCTATGACTTCGAAGGATAGAGTGTCACATGAGTTGCTTTCTACAGGATTTTCATCTCAAAAACCTATGACTCAGCTGAGTTATAATGAAATTCCCCTAAAAGGAATTTTCTCCCAAATGTATTTTTTTCCCCTCAGATTGAATTTCTGCCGTTAATAAATATCATGAGATTTGAAAGACCCATGATATTAAATACCTTCCACTTGTATTTCTGGTTCTTAAAAAATCTTAGCAAGGTTTGCTTATTAAAGTACATTTGTTTTTGTCTTCTCCCTTTCTTCACCATATTAGCCATAGGCTTTAATGAAGGGGTTCCCGGGGAATCATATATTTGAACTAAACACGCTGGAAAACTTTATTATTAAACTGCAGATTTTATTTTCTTTAACCAGTCAGTGGTTGCAATGGAAAAGTTAGTAACCTGCTGAAATAGAAGAGGAAGAGCAAGCTGACAGGATTTGCTGATAGATTAAACATGAGGGATAAGAAAAACACAGGGATATAAGGAAGATTCATAGGTATTAGGCCTGAGTAGCTTGAGCTGATAATGGTCCCATTCATATGCGTGGAGAAAACTGGTAGGAGCTGGTTTGGTGTAGGGCTCTGCTTCAGACTTGATGAGCTTGAGATGTCCTTTAATACTAAGTGGAGAAGTCAAAGATGCAAGTCTGAATCAAAGTGAAGATCACATATAATACATAAATATGGAGCTAATAGCATTTAGGTTTTATGTAAAGTCCTGAATGTTGATGGGATTACCCGAAGTCCTTGCTCTTGAAGAAAAACAGAAGGTCTGGGCTTGTGTTCTAAGGCATCTTAAAATCTCATAGGAGAAAGAGCAACCTGGATGAAAACAAAGAGTCTGTTGGGTCACCTGAGCCAACAGAAGAGGGTGTATCAATTTGTCAAATCTGAAGAGGAGCCAAGAAAGCTGAGGGAAGAAATGGCACCATGGGATGAACTGTATGGCAGTCAGGTGGCTCAGATGGTAAAGTACTGGCCTGCAATGTGGGCGACCTGGGTTCGATCCCTGGGTCAGGAAGACCCCCTGGAGAAGGGCATGGCCACCCACTGCAGTATTCTTTCCTGGAGAATCCCATGGACAGAGGAACCTGGTGGGCTACCATCCATGGGATCACAAAGAATCGGACACAACTGAGTGACTAACAATTTACTTTTTTCAGAAAAGAAACTTAAGTTGGGAAGAAAATAGAACTAACTCTTTCAAAAAAGTTTTTCTGTTAAGGGAACAAGAAAGGTAACGCTAACTAGCATTGAATTCAATTGCGTTAGCTATTACACACACACACACAAATAAACGTAGGCTTTACAGACTGGATTGCGTTCCCCCAGATTCATATGTTGAAGTCCTAAGCCCCAGTATGATTGTATTTGGAAAGAGGGTCTTTTAAGGAGGTAATTCAGATTAAATGAGGTCATGAGAGCAAAACTCTTGTTCTATAAGAATGGTGTCCTTGTCCTTGAGAGTTCTCGCCCTACGTGTACGCTAGCAAGACAGGCTGTGAGGACACAGTGAGAAGGAAAGAATTCTGCAAGCCAGGAAGAGGGAGTTCATCAGAACTCAACCCTGATGGCACTTTGGACTTGCACTTCTAGCTTCCAGAACTATAAGAAAAAGAATGTCTGTTGTTTACTCCCTGCAGTCTGCGGTATCTTACTATGGCAGCGCAAACTGACTGATACAGTAGCTTACACAATATACTTTTAAAACCTTGTTCAAAATTATTTTTTACTGGTTTCAGATTACCAAAATATTTTTCACTTTTCCGCTGATTGGTTTTAACCAACTCATCCTCTAGATCACCCTCTATTTTCACAAATGTACTAATATTTAGCCATTTAGTCAGGGCAACGTTTTCAGAGCCATCCTTGGTTACTCTCTCTTATAAACTGCATGAAATCCATTAAAAAAAAAAATCACACTAGTTCTACCTTCTAAATGTATTCTGAATCTAACCACTGCTTTTCTCCTTCACTTCCATTTCTTTAGTTTTAGCTATGATTACCTGTCAGCTTTTAACTAGTGCCCCATATTCCACTTAAGCACCACTGAAGTCTGTTCTCCTGTAGGAACCCAGATATTTCATCTAAAATACAAATGAAGTCTTGCCTTTCCTCTGCTCTCAACATTTAAGTGGTTTTCCCTTCCCACAGAATAAAATCCAAAGTTCTTTTCATAGCCACAAGTCTGCTGTAATCTGCCCCTTGGCTATTTCTCTATATCAGGTAACATTTTTATACAACAAACAACCTAAACATTCAATAGCTTAAAATAACACTTATTATCACTGAAGTGTCTATGGCTTGGCTAAGAGTTGACCAGTTCAGGCTGGGCTCAACTGGAACTGCTTGACTAAATGAGTCTGCTCCTATATTTACTAGAAGGCCAGCCCAGGCTACTCATCTCACAGCAGTAACAGATGTGCAGATGGAAAAAACAAGCAAAGACTCATAAGGCTTAGATTCAGAACTGGTGTATTGTCACTTCTACTTTGTTCTATTGACCAAAAGCAAGTCATATGGCTAAATGCAAAAATCTCTCTAGAGTAAGGAATTGCAATACCACACAGTACAAGATATGCATATGAGGAGGAATAAGGATTGTGTTAGGTAACGCCGTCTACCACACACTCCGATCCATTTTCCTGGCTTGCTTTCTTTCGCTCACTTGACTTCAAGACTCACATCTACCAATCAAGCTACCATCTCAAGGCCTTTGAACTTGTGCTTCCTTCCGCTTGGGATACTCTTTGTGTAGATTATTATATGACTTTTGCAGTTTTAGCTTCCCAGGTGGCGCTAGTGGTAAAGAATCCACCTGCCATTGCAGGAGATGCAAGAGACACAGGCTCAATCCCTGGGTTTGGAAGATCCCCTGGAGAAGGAAATGGCAACCCACTCCAGTATTCTTTCCTGGGAATTTCCATAGACAGAGGAGTCTGGTGGGCTATAGTCCATGGGGCCGCAAAGAGTCAGTCATGACTCAGTGAGATCTTAAGTTTATTCTTTTAATTCACATCTCTGCTAAAATATAATACTCTCAAAGTTTCCCATGACTGGGAGTTAGCAAATTATGACCCAATTGTTGCCCACTGTTTCTTTTTATAATTAAGTTTTACTAGAACACAGTCATGCCCAATCATTGATTTATTATCAATGACTGGTTACACACCAGAATAGCACAGTTCAGTAGTTAGTTGTTTCAGAAACTATGCTAGAAATCTTAAAAATACTTACTATCTGGCTTTTTCTAGAAAAAGCTTGCCAAATCCTTGCTCTATCCCATTGGCTTGCTTTATTTTTCTTCTTGTTGATTATTATATATGTATGTACTATATATGTATATATAAATATATGTATTTATTTACCTGTTTATGATTGAGCTCCGTCACTAGCCTATAAGCTTTGCTGGGAAGAATTTTGTCATATTTACCGCTGTATTGATAGTTCTAGAATTATACCACATACTAAGACCCATATTCTCATCTCCCTTAAGTCTTTATGTTAATGCACTTCCCAGAAAGGTCTCTCCTGAGAATCACAGCACCCCAGGTCCTCTTCCTCTGCCCCATACAATGTCTTTATTTTATAGAACTCATTACTTTCTTATATATTGCCTAACTTTACTGCTAATGTCTGACTCCTCAGGAAATTGTAAACTTCCTAGGGGTAGAAATCTGTATCTGAAATACTTCCTTGATTCAAAGCCAGGCATATAAGAACCGCTCAACCCATATCTGTTGAATAATTGAGCAAATGAAGATAACTTCCTAGGGATCAACTTAAAATTTTTAAATTTTAGGGAATAAAATGGTAGCAGAATAAAACAGTAATTTTCTTCAGAGTGTAGGAGGATTCTTGAGCAAAACCTCTAAATGAGATTCAAAGAAGTCCTCCAGCCCTCCCGTGTAATGAGGCTTCTTTCTCAGAGAACATATGAGCCTAACGGCATGTGGATCTGGCTTATTTAAGTTGTTAGGGCCTTTTCTGAAAGGGAGAAATCCTTCCACCACCATCAGGGAGGATGGAAAACAACACCAAATAGCTATGTTTCAAGCCCTGTTGAGAAACCTATATGCAGGTCAGGAAGCAACAGTTAGAACTAGACATGGAACAACAGACTGGTTCCAAATAGGAAAAGGAGTGTGTCAAGGCTGTATATTGTCACCCTGCTTATTTAACTTCTATGCAGAGTACACCATGAGAAATGCTGGACTGGAAGAAGCACAAGCTGGAATCAAGATTGCTGGGGAAAATATCAATAACCTCAGATATGCAGATGACACCACCCTTATGGCAGAAAATGAAGAGGAGCTAAAAAGCCTCTTGATGAAAGTTAAAGAGGAGAGTGAAAAAGTTGGCTTAAAGCTCAGCATTCAGAAACTAAGATCATGGCATCTGGTCCCATCACTTCATGGGAAATAGATGGGGAAACAGTGGAAACAGTGTCAGACTTTATTTTTTGGGGCTCCAAAATCACTGCAGATGGTGATTGCAGCCATGAAATTAAAAGAAACTTATTCCTTGGAAGGAAAGTTATAACCAACCTAGATAGCATATTCAAAAGCAGAGACATTATTTTGCCAACAAAGGTCCGTCTAGTCAAGGCTATGGTTTTTCCAGTAGTCATAGTCATGTATGGATGTGAGAGTTGGACTGTGAAGAAAGCTGAGTGCTGAAGAGTTGATGCTTTTGAACTGTGGTGTTGGAGAAGACTCTTGAGAGTCCCTTGGACTGCAAGAAGATCCAAGTAGCCCATTCTAAAGAAGATCAGCCCTGGGATTTCTTTGGAAGGAATGATGCTAGAGCTCAAACTCCAGTACTTTGGCCACCTCATGTGAATAGTTGACTCATTGGAAAAGACTCTGATGCTGGGAGGGGTTGGGGGCAGGAGGAGAAGGGGACGACAGAGGATGAGATGGCTGGATGGCATCACTGACTCGATGGACGTGAGTTTAGGTAAACTCGAGGAGTTGGTGATGAACAGGGAGGCCTGGCGTGCTATGGTTCCTGGGGTCACAAAGAGTCGGACATGACTGAGAGACTGAACTGAAAGCCCCTCTATTTAGACAACCTGCTTACTTTGCTGTTTAGTCACTAAGTTGTGTCCAACTCTTTTGTGACCCCATGGATTGTACCCTGCTAGGCTCTCGGTCTGTGGGATTTCCCAGGCAAGAATACTGGAGTGGATTGCCATTTCCTTCTCCAGGGGAATCTTCCCGACCCAGGGGTCAAACCCATGTCTCCTGCATTGGCAGGTGTATTCTTTATCACTGAGCCACGAGGGGAGCCCATCCTGCTTACTAGCTCTCCTTAGTGGTCATATTTCAGAGAAGAAGAAGAAACTTCCGTTTGTACTTCAAGGTAGAGGAAAACTGTAACAGAATTTCACCCAAGATTTATGTCTTCAGGGAAGTAACAAAAACTGGGGGAGATCAGAACACTCCTCTGCCCTGGTTAAAATGTTAGACAGTCATGAGAACAACTCTTCTGCATTTTCTGTGGTCTCATTCCTCATTCCTAGAGTGAGCAAAGCCAGCTGTGGAGTGAGAATCATTCAGAAAATAAAGAAAAAAATTTTTGCCTTCAGGAGAATGGAAGCAATTCAGGTAATACCTCCGTGTACAGAAATGAGTTGGAGTGAAAGCAGGGTTGTCATTCATGTGCAGAGGCTTCAGTGGGGGGAATATCCAGGAGTAGCTGCCTTGCGTCTGGATGCCCAATAGATTCGGCCCATTTCCCAAAGGTGAGAGAAAGAGGAGGAGGTGGAAAGGCTTAGGTCACTCAGTCTGGTGGAGTAAATAGCCACTTGGTGGGGATATTATTGACAGTATTTCTATCATTCCTGCTTTAGCGGATGCATCTCATACTCTGCCGTATCCACTTGCCCTTAATGCTTAGAGGTGCGGCAACACAACTTCCAATTGCAGGACCTGATCTTCTTTGCCTGACCTGTTTCTCCTGCTACAAGAATCTGCTTGGCCACTGGCACAGACCAGAAGTGCATGGGAATTAAATCCCCAGGAGCAGCCCTTAACCAATGACTGAGAAGAGCTGGTTCCGAAATACCCTAACTCCCTCACCTCCCCACCCCTATCCCAGTAGGTTAACACCAGGGCTGTGTACTTAGCAAGGACCTCCAGAGTTTTCCCAGTGAAATCAAGCCACAGTCCCTGCTTTGGTGACATTTATTGGCTGTCTTCACTTCCCTGTCTTACCTCATCAGCACCCACCCACTCAGGGCCCAGATAAACTGCTTGTTCTCAAGTTATGGTGTCAAGGTCTGCTTCTGGGAAAAACCTCAACTCAGAAACATGCGTCTCCAATTCATGCTTAATTCCCTAGCCAGACTTAAATGTGATCATCTTTTATTTCAGATATGGGGGGAACGTGTTCACCTTAAAAGCCACATGTTATCCTTCAGTAGTAAACCTTTAGGAAAATTTAGTATTAATCTTTTAGTAGCTTTCTTATTATTGTTACCAGTGAACATGCTATGGCAACCTGAAAGAACTAACAAAATATTTATAAGTACATTGATATTTAGATTTTTATATAATAAAATATTTTGAGATCTGATAGTCCTTTTATAAAACCCAAGGACTTTGTTTCATACATGGAAACATCTTAGATGGTACAAAGTTTGCGAAGAGACTTACCAAAGGTCTCACTGCTATTTGGCTTTACAGGTGAAACCACAGGTTAAATTCAGATCTTCCTATAGAATTAATTACTTAATGCCTAGCCAAGTGCTCTCTGTTCATCCTTCTCTTCTAGGTTTTTCCACTTGTGCCTGTTTTGACTCTCTTGTAAAGTATGTATTTTTGCTCAGTTTGGGAGAGGGAAGTCTGTCTTGATTTCTGTCCTCCTTACAAACAGTTGAGTAGGCTTGTATTTTACAATTTCTGTTTACCTGAATACCCAGGGTTATTCCTTTCAGGAAAGAGGAGATGTCCTTACTTTCTCTCTCTGCCAATTTCTGCAGCCACCAGCTGCAGAAGCAGTCATCCTCGTGTTGTAGCAGAATTAATAATTTGCCTCTTGGGACTTGTGAGAGACTCTTGCCACCTAGATCAGTGCATTTGGCTGATGCGCTTGTATAGGTTTGCTCCATCCTTGCATTAGGCTCAGTTTTTAGACCTCCCCAGAGAAAATAAAGCCCACCCGTCCTATGGGCCTGGACCCTGTGGCCGCTGTCATCCACAAGTATGGGTGTAGATGTGTCCATGTGCTGCAAACGGAAGGCCCAGGCAGCTGGGCCTCATCTGGTAGAACCCCAGGCTGCCCTGGCCTCCTGTATTGGCTGGGGTCAGACTTCATCCAGCTAGGCCTGGCCTACATCATGCCTGCCTCAATGGGAGACTCAGGGACTTTCACATGACAGGCTGCCCTACTGAGTTCACAGGGATTCTGGCTTCCCAGAGGGCTGGTTAACCCAAAAAGTACTACTCCCATGAGTTTTGAGTAAAAAGAGTTTTCTGTGGGCAGTCCTTTGAATGAGGCATTGAGCACAAGCATTCTGCTCATTCTAGAGATAGGGCATCAAAGCAGAGAAAGTTTAATGATGTTCCTAGAATTAATCATGTTACCGTGAGTAGATTTGAAAAATATAAAATCTAACCTCTTAATTTCATTTTACCTGGAAGGTTTTTTTTGTTTGTTTGTTTTTACTACTATGTCCTTTTTTTTTTTTTTTTTTTAACCTGAGGTTATTTGTAGGGAGATGTATAATGGTTAATTTCTTCCTAAAGAATAATTCATTCAGGGCAGTAGATGCTGCATACATCTGCGAAGCTTTTAAGTATCTCATGCATTATGTGGCCCAAATGGCTACATTAGAAAAAAAATCCCAATTAGTGAAATTTAAATATGGAATTTCTTTGAATTGCATTTCTCCTTTCATATGTTACAACATTCTGATCAATGGCACCAAAAAAGCAAGAGGTTTCTCTTATTGCTATATATTTTTATTTTCCTCCAAATATCAATGCCACATCAACTGTTAATCTGAAAAACCTCATTTAATGTCAGCTTGCTCACAGTTATGAAAATTCAGGTAATGTATTCCTGTTACTAATTGTATTTGAGAAAGTGTTATTAATTTCATATATCAAGTTCGTAGTGGCCATCTGTTCCCTCCGAACTGCTGCGTCTCCCTCCATCTGCCCTGTTTTTCTTCTGCTAATCGGGTGGCAAGGGCTCAGATGATCGGGAAGTTTCTCTCTGACTTTTGATTTGTCACTCATCACCAAGCCAGCTGTGCATTTGTAACAGACTCCTCCGACGGGTGGTGGTGAATTTAAATCTGTCTGGTTTTCTTTCTTTTTTTTTTTTTAATAAAACTTTTTTTGTCAAAAAATGTTTAAAGGAAGCCAGATTGTATTTTCTACACTGTAAAATGTGCTTTGCTGCCACTAATTTGGCTGCATCTGCACCCTCATGAATATAGATGAAGGTACATGGCCAGGATATTATTAGGGACTGCAGCAAGCAGGGAAGAATTTTAAATGCAGCAAGATACCATAGTTTAGATTTCTGAGAACATTAGGACAAACTAACAAGAAACTGCTGACATTTGCTAGCTTTAAGTTCAAGATGAGTTTTTGAATCTTAAACGCAAAGATTCTTCTTTGAATATGTTTGCTGGTCTATGACTGGGCCAGGGAAAGAAAGAGGTTATGAGGAAGATTCTAGGAGGATATTTAAAACTAGAAAGTTTTCATTTCAAATTTCTTCACCTTCTCTCCCATAAGTCATGAACTAGAGTCAGTGTGCAGATGACTTTGTTTGAGTTGTCTCATAGCTGAGCAGGACATTAGCTAACATCATGACTTTTAAGTACCTTGGACATTCTGTGGGAAAGATATTAAGCTTCTAGACTTGGGGATGTGAAGATTAACTTAAAATACCAATTATTTATTGTTTGTGATTATTTATTGTATTTTTAGTGCTCATAACAGGTTATTTATAATAAATGTTTATGAAAATCTCTTTCAACTCTTCTAATAACCATTTTTACCAAAGTCCAATAGATAACGGCATTACTCAGAGTTAATGGTGACTGAAGTGTTATTTTGCCTTCAAAATGATTGAGGATAACTTGATATAAAAAATATTCAACTTGTATTCAATAAACATGTACCAAGAATGCATATTGAGGAGCAGAAAGGGAATCAAACTATGGGACAATAACTGTCCTCAAGAAACCTATATGGTATATAAAGCACTCTATTACATTTCCAGGTATAGTTAGTAGTAAATAGTAAAGGACCAACTGCCAAATAAAAACACATACAAATCTTAAGAATAAATACTTTTAATTTCATTAGCTCTAAAACAAAGCAAAGGCTTCTAATATCGATTGCATGTTTAGTTAATATTTCTACATTAAAAACAAAACTTCTTCAATTATTTTCCCTCTTCAAAGCACTTCAGTTTCAAAAAGGATTGTCACCCATCAGTTCAGTCACTCAGTCTTGTCTGATTCTTTGTGACCCCATGGACTGCAGCATGCCAGGCTTCCCTGTCCATCACCAACTCTTGGAGCTTGCTCAAACTCATGTCCAATGAGTCAGTGATGCCATCCAACCATCATATCCTCTGTAGTCCCCTTCTCCTCCTGCCTTCAGTCTTTCCCAGCATCAGGGTCTTTTCCAATGAGTCAATTTTTCCCATCAAGTGGCCGAAGTATTGAAGCTTCAGCTTCAGCATCAGTCCTTCCAATGAACACCCAGGACTAGTCTCCTTTAGGATGGACTGGTTGGATCTCCTTGCAGTCCAAGGGACTCTCAAGAGTCTTCTCCAACACCACAGTTCAAAAGCATCAGTTCTTTGACACTCAGCTTTCTTTATAGTCCAACTCTCATATCCATACTTGACTACTGGAAAAACCATGGCTTTGACTAGATGAACCTTTGTCAGCAAGGTAATGTCTCTGCTTTTTAATATGCTATCTAGGTTGGTCATAGCTTTTCTTCCAGGAAGCAAGCGTCTTTTAAGTTCATGGCTTCAGTCAGCATCTGCAACAATTTTGAAGCCCAAGAAAATAAAGTCTGTCACTGTTTCCATTGTCTCCCATCTATTTGCCATGAAGTGATGGGACTGGATGCCATGATCTTAGTTTTTTGAATGTTGAGTTTTAAGCCAACTTTTTCACTTTCTTCTTTTACTTTCATAAAGAGGCTCTCGCTTTTTTTTTTTTTAAGGAAACTGCTCAAAATATTACAGTTAAGAGAAAACTAGGAATTTACATTGTAAAGGGCAAGGAGTCTATACCATAAAGCTTCTTATGGGAATTTTGTCCCTGAAAAAGATATGTTGAGTCCTAATCCCCATATCTTCGAATGTGGTCTTGTTTGGAAATAGGGTCTTTTGCATATGTAATCAAGTTAAAGCCGAGTTAGGCTGGGCGCTAATCCAGTGTACCTGGGGTCTTTACAAGAAGAGAAGAGACACAGAGAGAGAACACAGTGTGACAGTCAAGTCAGAGACTGGGTGGCGCATCTGAGCCGAGGACACCCAGGACGGCCAGCAGCCGCCAGAAGCTAGGGAGGCAGAGGAGGCTGCTCTGGACCCTTGCAGTCTTCTAGTTCCCCAGACTCTGAAAGGGTCCATTTCTGTTGTTGCAAGCCACCAAGTTTAGGGCAATTTGTTACCACAGTGTGAGGAAACAAATGCAATATGATATTCAAATTTAAAAAAGCAAAACCAAAAAAGACCGGTTTCTTTTTCTTTTCAATTTTCAAAACTCATGTTTAATTTTAATGTAGAGAGTCAAAATCTTTATGTTTCTCAGCATTGTGAAGCAGAGCACCCACAGACATTTTAAAATTTTCAAAATCATTCTCCTCTGAAAATATTATTATCACAATAAAATAATTGTAAAATTGTCAAGTAATTTCAATTTCATGTCACTTCATGAGAGAGTAAATTACTTCAAGAGGCAACAAGAAACTAATTTTTTTGCATTACCATAACTTATTTAACCTCTTCTGTTGTACAAATGATTTTTTTTTTTTAACTTTTCTCCCACATATTTTACTAGGGATGCTGCTACCAATCCAGAATCTAGTTCTAATTTTTTTTTCACACATCTTTTGATATCCTTTATGAAAAACCACTTTGCATCTCTGTTTCTCTACTTTAAAAAGAAATGAGATATCAATATACACCTCCTCAAAAGAACTGATTGTTTCCAGACCTGCCCAAATCTTTAAGAACAACAACAACAACAAACAAAGAAAAAACTTAATCTAAACATCTTCCTTGCCTCTTGTTAGGTCTGTTCCCAGATCTTTCTCTTTATGTCCATCAAAAAGTCCCCAGAGACCCTGTGATAGCCTCTCCGCTTATTATCACCTAGGTCTGGATGTTTTCCAATTCATTCAGATCAGTTTCTTAAACTATTTTTTAATTGAAGTACAGTTAATTTCCAATGTTATATTAGTTTCAAGTGAAGAGCAAAGTGATGTTTTTATATTCAGGTTTAGAACATAATTATATATTCTTTTTCAGACTCTTTCCTATCATAGGTTATTACATGGTATTTAATATAGTTCCTTGTGCTACACAGTAGGTCCTTGTTGTTTATTTGTTTTATGTATAGTAGTGTCTGTATGTTAATCTCGAACTGTTGACATCAGTCCTTAGGAGTTCTATAGAGATGTGCTCCTCAACACTGTCTAAATGTTGCTCTTTCTTTACCACGTTGCTAATTAAAGTGTGGTCCTGGGACCGGAAGCATCAACATCACACAGAAACTTGTTAGAAATGACTAGCAGGCCAGGGTCTCAGACCCCAGAATCAGAACAGCATTTCTGACAGGTTCTCCACGTGAGTCCAACATACCTTACAGTTTGCGAAACAGTGCTACTCAACACTTATTGCTTTTCCCTGTAAATCTCCAAAGCAGTATCTTACACAACCTCTTCCTAGTTTGGTAACAGTTTTCTTCCCTTTTAATTATGTAAACCAAAATCTTGCAACATTTGGAGAATCAGTGTGTGAACAAAAAATATGGGAAAAGACCCCAAATCATAGGTACATGCTACAGCATTTTACCATTGATGTTTTCCTAGCATACCGTGTTGATACCAAGACCTTGGAATATCCTTCATGATAATAATAGAACATATATTTACACAGAAGGGAAGACCAGATCCCTTTAAATGATACTTCTGTTTCGTTTCCCTGGGTAGATAATGAAGTAGATTCACTTTTCCCATGACACTGGGCTGCCTGATATTTTGCTGTGTTACATGACGTGCTTCAGCATGACGAATACATCCCAGCTGGTCTCAACAGCAGGAAAATGTGTCGTGGGGGGGCGGTGGGGGGGGGTGGAGGTGGCATGGTTAGGAAGCTACACATGTGCAGGCAGAAGACGCTCTGTTGTGTCTGTGATTAGAGTTGGGGGTGGGATGGGAAGAAAGAATGAATGAAAAGGGGGAAAATGAGGAAATCCCAGGAGTTCTGTAGACTTGGAATATTTCAAGCTGTCATTTACCTTTGCAAAGTTGTGGTGGGTGACTGTTTACAGGCTGTGGGTCTGTAAACAGCACATGTGCAAACCGTTAGCTATTGTTTTGAAAATGACAGTATGGCCAATAATTTCAATTTCAGTGTTTGAGCGTGAACCAGATGACGCTATGTTTTATTTAAAACTGGGCCTGTATCATGGAGGGTGGAAACACGTACCTCTTAAACACTTTTATATTGTGTAGTGTGCCATATGTTGCCTGCTTTCAAGTTTTTAAAGTGATGCCTACTGCCTAAAGGTAGCTTGTTTCAGGATTATAATCCGCATCTTGCTTGAGGGCAGAAATGAACCCATTAGTTTAACAGCACACTAATGGGATTGGTATAAAGGTGTTAATTCTATGCAGTCTTCCTTAAGGCTTAGGTTGAATGGTAGTTTGGCAAGAGAGAAAGAAAAGGAGAGAATCACCATGAGAAGTATGAGGCCATAAAAAATATGTGGTCAATATATATTTTAAGTGGTTTCCTTCCCACCAAAAAAAAAAAAAAAAAGCCAATCTTGATAGCTAGATGAAGTCTAGCTTTTAAAAAAAAAATCATACATTATAAAATAAACCTCCCTTATTATGCAATTTCAGATAGAAACAATTTTCTTGCTACCTATGTATCTTCAGCAAAGGCAAGTATGCATGATAATATTCATACTTTTCTTTACTGAAGATATAGCAGTAGCAAGAAAATTGGGTGTATGGGCTTCCCCTGTGGTTCAGTGGTAAATAATCCACCTGCAGTGCAGGAACCAGAAGAAACACAGGTTCGATCCATGGTTGGAAAGATTCCCCTGGAGGAGGGCATGGCAACCCACTCCAGTATTCTTGCCTGGAGAATCCCCATGGACAGAGGAAACCTAGAGGGCTACAGTCCATTGGGTCACAAAGAGTCGGACACAACTGAAGCAAGTTAGCACGCAGGCACATCCAGGGTGTATAGTCAAGAAAGAGGTTGGACGCATATTCTAGCCGTGTATTTAACTCTTGGTGAGATCTGGGCTAGCCGTAAAAGATCCTTGCCATCTCAGAACACTTTTAGAAATGCTTATCCGATGTCAGCTGAGCAAGAACGGCACCAACTCTGAAATGACATCCCCTGACTGAAGGCTGTTCCAATGTGTGGCCCTTGACCCTTTAGGAATGTGAGGCCGCGTTCGTGCAGTGAAGATCTGGGCAGCGGGACAGAAGCCTGAGTGGGTGAAGCCTGCCCCGTGACTTGATAAAGGTCATACAACGTTCTGGTTTTTACTTAGAGAAATGTTTCTCTAATCTTCAAGACTCCAAGGCCTGAAGTCCTAGATAATTGTTGATCCTGGTCTGATTTCCCAAGTACTTCACCCCTGAGGTCCTGTTCTGTCTCCCTCAGAGGAGGCAGACGTTAAGCCCCTTATGATCGTTCCACCTTGCTAAACAATCATCCAAGTACTATTAGCACTTAATTCACTTAATATTAGTGTCCATGTTAAACGGATATCTTCCTTTTTTCAAAAAAAATAAAGAATGGACAGTTTGTAACAGGATTTCTTATCTGGTAATAACTATCTAGGTTTATTTGAAAAGCCCTTTCTTGTTAGCTTAAGAAATAAAACCCAGCAGTGAGAGATGATTAGGCATCCCCCTAGGCGGGGTTCAGACAGTTTCTTTTTTGTATTTGCCTGTCTTCTTTTGTAAGATGTGACCAGCAGCCTGTCTTGGGAGGCCTGTAGGGGGGAGAGATTAAGTTCTCCTCAGCTGGCGGTCCGAGGGTGTGGCTTTTCACCATTTTGGCTAACAGATGGTGACAAGCCAACAGGTGCGCCCAGATCAGTGCATCAAGCTTTTTACATCTGCCTGGTACACAAACAGTGTGCTCACTGCCACGCCCCCCACGCCAGCTGGGGCCTTGGCTGCCACCAAGCCCGGCCCAGGCAAGGTGCAGAGAGATGGAGGCCCATGACCTTCAACCGTTAACCTACAGATATTATGTGCTTTAGAGGGTAAGCAGGGCGATAATGCTTTGATCTGAATGGTATGCAGTGAAAACAGAAACCAAGGGTGTGGATCCTGAGGTGACGCGAGGTAGCAGGCAGGTTTGCTCACGAAACCCTCTTTTCAGGATATGACAGCTTCTCTCATCAGGGCCAGAGGTCTCACTTGTCACGAGGACACTGGCCGGTGTTTATTGCCACTCTGGGAAATTGTTGTTAGAAGGCTAAAAATTCTTGAATAGGAACAACCCAGGGAATCGCTGAATTATCTCAGATAATTCTGTTCGCAGAAACTACACTTGAGTGCACTTGCTGTGTGCAGTGTTCCACCTGCATTATCTCATGGCATCCTTCTAACAGCTCTGAAGGGTGGGCACTGTTTCTAGCCCCATTTTACAGTGCAGAAACCAAAGCACAGAGAGGCCAAGTGATTTACAACTGGAGAACAGAGTCAGGACTTCCAGACTCAATATTATTTAAATATCTGTTCATTCACTCTAGTATGTGGCAGCACAGGCCTGTGAGCAGCTCTCCAACCCAAGCTGGCCTGACCCCAAAGCCCTTGCATTTATTTGTGTGGGGCACTCAAGGATCAGTTGGCTTTAGAGCACTATCTACTTGAAGGTAGATAGAAAGGAAAAAAAACAAAAATACTTGGGGTAAATACAAGTCCCCATGTCGCACGTTAAATCCATCTTGAAAGGACTGGTTTTTGTTTCGTTTAGCTTTGGTTTTGGTCTGATTACCGAGGTCCTTATGTCAAATAAAAAAAGGTCATGTCCCCATGATGTTTTACTAATCCTCATCATTAACCTTATTTAAAGCCAAGGAACTCTCTCTTCTCACCTTTTTTTTTAAAAAACAGAGGTGGGAAATTACTCACACAACTATCTCCTGGGTCACACCATTCTTTACTATCAAACAGGAACTGAAACTCCAATTTCTTGATTTCTTACCTTGATTCAAAATTATTTTTCCACACTGGATTGTTTCATTTCCATTTATTTGCTCGCTTTGCTAAAGGATTTGTGGCAGTGATTGTAACAGGCTAGCTGCCACCTCTAGCTTCAGCTGTCGGTGCAAACTCGAGCCTCCTGAGTGAGGAGAAAACACAGTAGGGCCACATTTAATCATCCTGGTTTCTACCCGTCATCATGTAATGAAACACACACAAAGAGCAGATTACCTGATTTAAAAGTCTGGAAGAGCAAATGAACTGAAGAACACCATCTTTCACACAAGGCTTCATGAGAGTCCCCAGCACACCTCTGGACACGTGACACATGACGTTACAAGGTTTAGAAAGGGAAAATCTGTCCCATATCTTTATTGTCAATTAGTGGTCACATGCAGAATGCTATAGTGAGTGTTGAAAACAAGTAGTTTTCATTACCTACATGTCAGTCACTGAAGTGCTTTATATGCATGTTATCATTTCATCTCCCTAAAAACACTATAATGTTGGCACTAAAACTGACTCATTTTACAGATGAGGAAATAAAGCTTTACTCTGCTTGAGTAACTGGTATAAGGTCTCACAACTTGTAATTATATCTTTGTATGATTTTGGTTATTGGGCAATCATCCCTTTGGACTGTAAGTTGTATAAAGACAGAGATTGTGTCTTTTGATGTTTCTATTCAACAAATCTAGACGGCATGTTAAAAAGCAAAGACTTCACTTGGCCAACAAAAGTCCATATAGTCAAAGCTATAGTTTTTCCAGTAGTCATGTACAGTTGTGAGAATTGGACCATAAGGAAGGCTGAGCACCGAAGAACTGATGCTTTCAAATTGTGGTGCTGGAGAAGACTCTCAAGAGTCCCTTGGACTGCAAGGGAATCAAACCAGTCAATCATAATGGAAATCAACTCTGAATATTCATAAGAAGGACTGATGCTGAAGCTGAAGCTCCACCTGATGTAAAGAGCCGACTCATTGGAAAAGACCCTGATGCTGGAGAAGATTGAAGGCCAGAGGAGAAGGGAACAACAGAGGATGAGATGGTCGGATGGCATCACCGACTCAATGGACATGAGTTTGAGTATACTCCAGGAGTGGGTGATGGACAGGGAAGCCTGGCGTGCTGTAGCCCATGGGGTGGCAAAGAGTCGGATACGATTTAGCAACTGAACAACAACAAATTCACCCCAGACTGCTTAAACTATTCAACAGGGTCTTTATACATATATGTTTAATAAATATTTGTTCAACCACTGAATAAAAGAATGAATGAATGAAGTTGGAGAACTGGAATTCAAACCCACTCCTGTCTGCCTCCAGAGTCTGTCTTTTTAACTACTGTGTGCATGACCCCACGTTGCTCAGCTAGGTTCTGCTTATTTGTTAGGTACTGTTATAGACTGAATTGTATCTCCCCAAAATTCAAATGTTACAGCACCAACCCCGAATTTGACTATATTTGGAGATAGGGTTTTAAGAAGGTTAAATGAGGTCGTATGGTTCAGGCCCTAATCCAGCAGCACTATGGTCATTATTAAAAGAGGAAAACTCACCAGAGCTCTCTGGTGCTTGGTTAGAGAAGCTGTGTGAGGAAATAGCAAGAAGGTAGCCATCTGCAACCAGGGAGGGAGGCCTCGCCAGAAACCAATGCTGACAGAACTTGAATGCTGAAATTCTGGCCTCCAAAGCGAAGAGAAAATACATTTCTGTCCTTTTAACTCATCTAGTCTGATTTTTTGTTATAGCAGCCTGAGAAAATGAATACCGACCACGACTTTCCTCTGCTTTCATTCCGTATTTCTCTTACCCTTTAGCTTTCTTCCACCTCATCTCCCACCAGGTCTGGATGGCAGAAATAGTGTATCATGGCTGGCATAGATCAGCGCCCAAGAAAGAAAAGAAAAAAGTTGAGAGCTGACAATCAGACCAAAGCTTAGGACAGAACTGTGGGCTGGGGAGTCTGTCCCAGTTTTCAAGTCTGACTTTTTAGTGGTCACGCAACCAGTGTCTGGAACAACTTAAGTCATTATTCACCTTGTAGTTCATACCAGGGTTTGAAATTTGGAGGCTCCTAATCAACAGATATTCCAGTTGTTGGGATGGTGGCAAGGATCTATGCCTTTAAAAGGATAGAGTTACTAACCTGAATAACCTAGCATATCTGAACTAAGGAGGAAGGCCAATGAAACAACAGTTAGGGTTGACATGAGAAGAGGAAGAGGGGTCTGAAGGGTTAACTCAGGAGTTGGTGATGGACAGGGAGGCCTGGCATGCTGCAGTCCATGGGGTCGCAAAGCGTCAGACACGACTGAGCGACTGAACTGAACTGAACTCAAGGAACCTAGGAGTTACTTGTAAAAATGTCTGTACTCTGGGTCTCACTGGCAACAATAAGCCAGAAAGGACCAAGGTCAAAGTCTATGAAAATACAGGAAGTACCACAATCTCCAAAAGCAATTCCATCCATAGCAAGAAGAATACTGAAAACAGTGTTGTACACTAGCCTCAGACATAATCATGTACTCCTGACATGATCATCACCGCTGAGGAATTGCGAGAGGTGTGAGTCAGGGGGCCGGAATGGGAGCTGCGATGCTCGGAGGACTTGGGCAGCAGGAAGCCAGGGAAAGCTGAAGCCTGTAGCCTGCGTGGTCCAGCCGCTCTCCAGCACACCCTGGAGCAAACACCTGAAGATACGAATTAGAAGCCTGAGTTTGGAGTCCTTGTCGATAGTGTTCTGTACTTATTCCTATAAAACTATCCGAGTTCTCCACACAAAATGAAAGCAACATATAGGCACTAAATAAATAAAGGAATAATATAATGCAGCAAGGAATGCAAATCTTTCAGCTCCAAACATCTAAGTGCTATAGTGTTTTCAACAGTGACCGTGGTTACAAGCTGATTAAAGTTTACAGCATCAATATCTGCTGCTCAGGAATCACCAAAAGTGTGACTCTTCTTGAATACGCAAGTGTATTCAAGAAACCAGTGCTGGTAAAAACCATGGCCCCTTCAGTAAGAAAATGTTTCTAGAATAAAATCTGATTGCTTTTAATTTTGATGCTTTCATTTGCAAGGATCAAGTAATTAGAATCATTCAAGTGATTTATAAAATGAAGTTTGAGGCTAAGAAAGAAAAGCTAGATTGAACCACATATGCTGAATTTCTTGATTATTCCTTTATCATTGGCTAGATATTAGTAAGAATACCCTTGTACTTTCTTTTTTTGAATTTTTAATAAAATTTTAAAGGCTAATTTCTATTTATAGTTATTACAAAATATGAGCTGTATTCCTGGTGGTGTACAGTATACCCTTGAGCCTATCTTGGTGGTTTAGTTGCTAAGTAGGGTCACTGCAGCCATGAAATTAAAAGATGCTTACTCCTTGGAAGGAAAGTTATGACCAACCTAGAGAGCATATTCAAAAGCAGAGATATTGCTTTGCCAACAAAGGTCCGTCTAGTCAAGGCTATGGTTTTTCCAGTGGTCATGTATGGATGTGAGAGCTGGACTATGAAGAAAGCTGAGTGCCAAAGAATTGATGCTTTTGAACTGTGGTGTTGGAGAAGACTCTTGAGAGTCCCTTGGACTGCAAGGAAATCCAACCAGTCTATCCTAAAGGAGACCAGTCCTGGTTGCTCACTGGAAGGACTGATACTGAGGCTGAAACTCCAACACTTTGGTTACCTCATGCAAAGAGTTGACTCGCTGGAAAAAATCGTGATGCTGGGAGGGATTGGGGGCAGGAGAAGGGGATGACAGAGGGTGAGATGGCTGGATGGCATCACCAACTCGATGGACATGAGTTTAGGTGAACTCCGGGAGTTGGTGATGGACAGGGAGGCCTGGTGTGCTGCGACTCATTGGATCGCAAAGAGTCGGCCACAACTGAGGGACTGAACTGAACTGAGGGTCCAACTCTTGTGACCTCATGGACTATAGCTCACCAGGCTCCTCTGTCCATGGGATTCTCCAGGCAAGAATATTGGAGTGGGTGGCCATTTCCTTGCACCCTGTGTCTCTCACCCACATGTATATTTTCCTGCCCCCTTGATAACCACTAGTTAACACTTGTGATCACAATTTCCCTTTCTATGAACACACACACACACACACACACACACACACACACGGTGATGCAAGTGATTGCTCCCATCAGAGACCACACTGGTATCTGGCATCCCCCCCCCATTCCTGGGGTCCTTGAGCTGAGACGACTGCACGGGGCACACAGCTGTCCCCCACAAGCTCCGCGATGCGATGGGGTTTGCGCTCACTCACAGCTGCTGCTCTTGCAACCTGGTGGGTTTTTGAAGCATAGCGGAATGGAAAACTCGGTTCCTCTTAACGCACACTAAATAGTTATCTATCGCACTGCCAGTCCCTCTCCGCTCTGCGAGCGGATTTAAAATTCGGACGAGCACAGCCGTGGCTGTCTCGGTGAAGGCAGCCACTCGCCTTGGGCCATGCGGAGCAGCCAGGCTCGCTGCCGGCTGCTCCAGGCCGCGGGCTCCAGGCACCTCCTTGTGAGTTAGATGGATCTCTGAGCCTCGCTCGTCTGCAGAAATTGCAGCAAGATGCCCCGCTAGAGTCTAAACCCCATGGCTAAGATTAGCTGAGAATGTCTTTCCATCGTCACCGTCATAATCTGCTCCCGAGGTGAACGCTGTGCAGCGAATGCCAGGTCACTGGGAGAACAGGTGTACCAGCCTCCACCTGGGACCTGGAGAAGGGAAGCAATGAGCTAAGGACGGTGGAACCAGAAGTTCCTAAGTAAGCGAGCTCTTAAACAAGTGTGCCCGGACTTACGGAGCTTGAAAATGCCCTCTCTGGCACGCTGCCTATGGTGCAGCTTCACATAAATAAGCGCTTCATAAAGTTGTTTCCTGGAACACCGTGCTGCAAGATGCCGGAGGCAGAAGTCGCATCCTTTATCCCATTCCAGCGCGAGAGCCTGTGAAAGGCGCAGAAGCATCCTGTAGTAAAACACTCCGTTTAGCACAAACTCTCACTTATTTGACCATAACACCCTTTTTATGCAATTACCTTTTAACATCTTTCGAAGTAGTTTTCACTTGTACGTCCTTTACAAAACACTGATCTGAAAGACTATTCAAATATATCCGGTATGTGTCAGACATTAAAAGCGGCATTTCTGAGACTTCCAAAGGTTTATTTAAACAGAGGTTCTGGCCTCCCCTGGGGCAGTGAGTAGAATTTGATATCCCTCCTTCCCCTCTTATTGTCCTTCATATCCAAGGCATTGCTTTTGTTGATATTACGTAAATCAATTGTGGTTCTTACCCATTTTACTGAGATCACTGTAATAAAAATATCTTTATTGAAACGCTTGAATTTCTACTTCCTTAAACCTCAAGAGAATGCACAGATCTACCCAGTAAAATGCTATAGCCAAGTTGTGTAAGAACTTGGAATAAGGCATTAAAGAGTATTCTGGCTTAAGAAAGTTATCACTGGACCCAGCTTCTCATGAAAATGCTGACCTGAGCAGGAGATGTTCCCTGCCAAGGGAACATCCTTTCACTTGCTGCTTTGCAACCCAGGTGTTCTGCTTCATGTGGCCCAACTGCAGGGCTGGCTTCGTGGATGTGCCGCCTGACCAGGCCCTAAGGACCCAGCACCTAGAAAAACTCTTGTGCTTAACGATCTGCTGTTACCCTACTGAAATTCTTAATAATTTTTTAACAAGGATCTTACGTTTATTTTTGCAAATTAAATAGCTGGTTCCACCCACCGGGGGCAGATGAGTCTATCTTTCTGTCCCGCTCTTCAGAAGGGCTACTTCCTTGGCCTGTCCCAGTATATGAACTATCATTGTCACTTCCGCTGATTATGTCGATACCTTTTTGTAGTAAAATCTGAAGCTATCTGAAGATGTTTAGTCACGCATTCCGGGAAACAGACTCACTCAGAAGGACAATGATGATAGTGGAGTGCAGTTTATTACACCGGCGGGCCCAAGGCATAGTTTCTTCTTAGCCAAGGACCCCAACCAGTTTTTGTGAAAACCTTATATACCCTAAGTGTACCTGCACAAACCCACCTCCCCAGATTCCCTGAAACTAATCTGAACAAAGGAGAAAGAAAGATACAATAAAAGTTAACCCATAATTCATATGCCTTAAGCCTAGGTAGTTAACGGTGGACAGTTATCAATAGGCCTGTGGTCATACCCCAATAAGCATAATAGAATGTCTGATTCTATTCGGTTACACAGATAATTAGGGTATTCTTTTAGGCAACGGAGAGCCTTGGGGCTCTTCCTTCCGGGCAGGTTTTCCAGTTGGTGTGTAGTTTCCATAGATACTGGGTATATAGCTCAAAGTCCACAGTCCAGCCCAAGATGGAGTCCTGCTTTCAAAACAGAGCCTGTTCTGTTTCCTCCTTCAATGTCATCATGCAGTAGTGAAAATACATAATTCAGATTCAGGGAAAAGTGTGTTCAGACCACAGCATTCACATTTCCGAAGGTTTGAACCTGAACCTGGTTGCCCTGGGGCCGGCATGGGCATCTGTGTGGCCCCTGCTGTGCATGAGGTCCAAATGTAGATGCAGCCAGGGGACAAAAAGGGGCTGCTCTTGCTAAGCCATCTGTCCTGGCACACACACCTCATTTGCACAGAGGCACTGCATAGGCTAGTGATGGCCTGCCCAGCTTTCTCCTTTTTGAAAATGGGAACCATGCTTGGGGGCTACAAAGACTGAGATAACCCGTGAAGTACCTGGTACAGAAGTTGCTCTATACCTGCTAAATCCCTTTCCTAAAAATAAGTGTTTGCACTCAGAACTTTGAAAAGACAACCAAAAGGTTAGACAACCATGAAGTGACTTCACATCACAGTATGTTCAGTGTCAATCAACTAGTTAAGCATACGTGAGTCTGTTTATACTTATTTACTCAGAAAAACACACACACATTACAAATAATAATGCAGCTGAAGTGCTTTCTGGTGCTAAATTGCAATTTCTCTTGACTAACAAACTTGTGGAAACCTTGTGGTCATTACATTTTTTTGTTTGTTTGTTTTATGATTCTTGTTCTGCATTAAAGTCTCCTCCACAGGTCTCGCTGGGACCAGCATGCATCAGAAGGATTATTTCTTTTGTAGAGCTTCTGTGATAATTTCACTGAATACTCAGATCTCTTATTTGTATTCATCTATAGTCCAGGTTTTAAGCAGTTTTCATTCAATGTAGTATTTCAGTCAAAGTGTGATCTCCTAAGAGCCAGGTTTGAGTTTCGACTTTTATTAGTTTCCCAGAGCTGCCATAACAAATTGCCACAAACCAGGTGGCTTTAAACAACAGAAACTTGTTCTCTCCCAGTTTTGCAGGCCAGCGTGTCAGCAGGGTTGGTTCCTTCTGGAGGCTCTGAGGGTAAGTTCTTTCCATTCCTCTCTCCTAGTTTCTGGCAGCTGCCAGCAAACCTTGGCATTGCTTGGCTTGTGTGAGATGCATTGCTCCAATTTCTTCCTCCGTCTTCCCATCACCTCTTCCTCTGTGTCTGTAACTCAAATCTTCCTCTCCCTTTCTGTTATAAGGATACCTGCCAGGGACATTAGAGATGCTAACTGCACGACTGATCTCATCTTTAGATGTGGAACTTAATTAAATAGGCAAAAGCCCTTTTTCCAAATAAAGTCGTGCTCACAGGTTTTAGGACTTAGAACATGGACATATCTTTGTGGGGCTACCACTCAATTCACTACTGCCCATGTAGTCTTAAGAAATCACTTTACATTGATCAACCTCAGTTTGTTTTCACTGACTGTAGAAAGGAGATTAAAGTACCTATTGTTGAGCAGTTATGAGGATTAGAAAACCTCAGGTAAAACCCACAATGCCTGCCACGCCATAGATCTTAAGTGCATGATAGTGGGTACTATTATGATGTAGGTTTTTATTCTTTTTTCTTCTAGTGTCTATTGCACAGATTCATACTTACATTAATGAAGTAACTAAACATAGTCTTTTCTGATATATATTCACTGTTGGCAGCTTCAGCTAAGGAGGGTATCATCCCTTCCCAGATGGATGGAGCAGAGTTTTATAGACCATTTTGACTCCAGAAAGGAAAAGAAAAAACGATTTTGAGGCTGAGAACTACTTCAAAATGTGTATCCCCAATACTGTAAAATCACTGTTGACAGCCACTTTCCATGCTACTTTCACATTATAAAGGAACCGTGTAACACGTGTGTGTGTGTGTGTGTGTGTGTGTGCACGTGCATGCATGTTACGTCACTTCTAGACTGTAGCCCTCCAAGCCCCTCTGTCCATGGGATTCTCCAGGCAAGTGTACTGGAGTGGGTGGCCATGCCCTCCTCCAGGGGACCTTCCCGACCCACAGATGAAACTCCATCTCTCGTGTCTCTTGCATTAGCAGGCGAGGACTTTACCACCACCGCTAGCCCCTCCTAGGAAGCCCTGTAATGACATGCAGTGAGTGCTAATTCAACACCGCTTTATCTGCCTGTTTGAACAAAGAACCAACTGTAAAATCATGACTTTTTGGAGAGCAGGAAAGCAATCACAGTAAGGAAGTCTATCAGCTTGGGATTTGTAGCCTGTAAGTGAAGTGAAACTCACTCAGTCATGTCTGACTCTTTGCGACCTCATGGACTGTAGCCTGCCATGCTCTCTGTCTGTGGGATTTCTTAGGCAAGAATACTGGAGTGGGCTGCCATTTCCTTCTTTAGGGAATCTTCCCGACCCAGGAACTGAACCCAGGTCTCCTGCCTCGGAGGCAGATTCTTTACCTTCTGATCCACCAGGGAAGCCCCCAACACATTAGTGTGTGTGCATGCTAAGTCACTTCAGTCGTGTCTGACTCTATGTGGCTCTATGGACTGTAGCCCGCCAGGCTTCTCCACCCATATGATTTCCAGGCAAGAACATTGGAGTGGTTGCCATGCCCTCCTCCAGGGGATCTCCCCAACCCAGGAATCAAACACATGCCTCTTAGTCTCTCCTGCCTTGGCAGGCAGGTTCTTTACCACTAGCATCACCCGAATAAAACTCAATTCCTATCAGCTTAAACAGTAGAGTATTTATACTCTAATGTAACTGGAAAATATGGAGATAAGGTGAACCTCAGCCCTGAATGATTCAGCAAGTCAAAGATATCATAAGGGATCTGGGTGCTTTCATTCTATCTGCTCAGTCTTCCATGGTGAGGTAGTCATGCTCTTTTGATGGCAGGAAAGTGGCTAGAGCAATTTAGACTTTACCCCTGACATTCACATCATCGATATGGAGAGGGAGAAGATGAGAGTGAGGTCCTAGTTGCTCTATGAAATGAGTGAGAAATCACATCTATCTCTCCTGATATCTAATCCACTTTCATTGGATTTCAGGCCCATCTCTGAACCAGCCTTATTAGGTTACTTCCACATTGTGCGACTTTGGCCTGATTTGCCTAAACTGGTCCAACTTAGAAAGAGAAAGCTGAAGCCTCTGCAACTGGTGTGAGTCAGCACTGTCGGATACTAGTTTGACTTTTTTTTTTTTTTTTTCCTGAAATTAAAGTCAGCATAGTGGCATGTTAGTCTCCAGCAATAGTCAGCAAGTTTTACCAAGGTTGATACTTGGCCTGATGGAAAAAGAAGAGAAAAGCAGTTAGCAGTGTTTGCAAGGAGAGGAGTATAAGACAGACCTTGGACTCTTAGTTGAATAAGGAGAAAGGGACAATATGACATACTGAAGATGGTGATGAGATAGCCATCTTTATGAGTTGAAAGTCTCAGTGACGCAAAGAACTGTTTAAGACTGAGTGGGCATGAAGATGGAGCTCAAAGACTAGGATGCATACAGATGAGATTTCAGTGTCAGCGTGGCTATTAGTGATGACCAGATCTAGTGGCTGAAGTTCAGGAAAGATCCCTGGATTTGAGTGGGTCACATGGTAGATGATCTAGGTTTGATTGCTCAGCTCCATGTGGTTCTCAGTGAGGGGAAGGGGCGGTCTCACCTGAAGCTCAAGAAATTGAGATGGTCTCTTCTCTCCCCTCCTTCCCCATGGTGTAGTATGCGGGAGCAGAGAATCTTGAGATTATCTATTTGTGTCTACTTCCCCAGGAGTGTGACCTACAAAACGTGGTGGCTTTTCCCGAGTTCATGCCAAGTGTGTTCAGCCAGAACATGGCATAGCTTAAATGGTTAGGTGGTTAGCTCATGGTGTTTCAGCAATTCCAGAGTGTATGTGTATATATATATATATATTCTTTTTTTCCTGGATGCTTATGTCTGGTGGATGACTGATTAGAGAGTTAAATATAAAGAGGTACTATGATTGACAACTCATAAATACCAGGGATTGTTGGAAGCACTGAAATCTTCTTGGTGGATTCTGCATATTTTATTTCTGGTAGAGAAAGGAGTGGGGGGGAGCAGGCAAGGAGAGAGACAGAGGGGGAGGGAGACATTCAGAGAAAATGAAGACAACATTTCCATCTGGGGTTTGTGCTTTTCCGAGTGCCTACTCATTTTGATAGATTATTAGAAAACTCATATTTGCTCATAAATGTGAAAAAATAGCAAATGTAAAATTTGCAAATTTATTCCTAAATGTAGTTAAATTCATAAATATTTAGACATTTTCTGTAAAGCTTCTAATTTATAACCTTTACATGAATCTATAATTTGGTATAAAAGCTTCTAAATGCAGTAGTAATGTCACAAATGTCTATAAATATTCACATCTCATTTACAAGTGTTCTACAAACCATGAGATGAAGAAATTGTGGATGCAAACCATTTTTCAGGTGGATTTTTGCCGAGGTAAGTCAGAATGATGAACAATGAAAACCTTCAAGAGAGCATTTGACGACCATGGTTTTAGTCTATTGCTCATATAATCTAGAAATTCTTCATTACGAATAATTAGAAAAGGTTACAGAAGCAACTAAGAATGAATGAACAGGTTCAAATATTATAACTGAAAAACAAGATCTGAGAAGTTGGAATAAGCCTTCTAGAGACCAGACAGTGCCACATAGAATAGTGAGACCTTGAATAAATCTTTCTAAGGCTCAGTTTTTTCATCCATAAAATGGTAATAATGCATTCTTTACAAAGTTTATTTATTTCTTTCAGTGGTAAGGACTATGAAAGTAGCGTGTGTTCAGTCACCCAGTCATAGCTGACTCTGTGCAACTCCATGGGCTATAGCCCACCAGGCTCCTCTGTCCTTGGAATTTTCAAGGCAAGAATACTGGAGCAGGTTGTCATTTCCTTCTCCAGGGGAGCTTCCCAGCATAGGGGGCAAACCCAGTCTCCTGAGTTTCCTGCATTGGCACTCAGATTCTTTACCCGTAGCACCACTTGGGAAGCCCTATGCAAGTAACAGTCAACTCAAAAGTGGTTAAGAAAGCTGAAACAAAAATTCGACATTCCAGGCCTGTCTGGATGCAAGGGTGGCAATCAGGACTCAGTCTTTTTCCCTATCTCACCGTCTGTCTCTCTGTTACACACACACACACAGCTCTCACTTTGATCTCTTCCATCGTGTTTTCTCGACCAGCCTGCAGCTCTGCTTTTCCAGGCTCGTATCACCTCTACACACTCTGACCACAACAGAATGAGAGCCTCTGTTACCCAATTCTTCTACCAAAGCTCCCCTGACAAATTATCGTGAGATTGCCCTGGGACATTTGCCTGCCCTTGAACCTGTTGCTGTGCTCAGAAGATTGAGATTGCACCTAGCTGTCTCTGGGACTCATTCTCACTCTTGAAGCCAGGGGCACTTGTGGTCCTGTGAATAGAGTGGTCGGTCATTAAAGAAGAGGGGGCTGCATGCTGAACAAACAAGGCCAAAAAGTCTCTTTACATGTAGACAGTGGATAAAAAGAAGCAATGTATGAAAGGCCTTAGCCTAGTGTTTGGCACATAATAGACCATCAGTTATTTCCTCCATTAGCCGCTCCTTACCGCTGTTACAGTACAGAGAAGAAGGAAAGGATTAGAGTAAGAAATAGAGAAATTCTGTCCAGGACAAATGTTCCTGCTCAAAACTATGTTCAGAGAGTCTCAGGAAGCCAGATTCTTCCTGCTAATAGTATCCACTGTGATTACTGAAGACCTCTCCTATCAACACAAATCCACGGGGTCCCCAGCCATATCCGTGGTGCAGGGAGTCCAGGGAAGTCATCCTCAGCGTGGTGAACACTGTCAGTTTTATCAACATACAACCACAGAGCAAAGTCTTCATCTCTGTAGTGTGTCTGTATTATAAATCCCCCTTTATGGAATCAAGTTCCGTATTTCTTGGGTTTGGTGATGCTGTCACAGCTAGGTGGCAGGAAATTTTGATGGTTTATGAGGTCAACTGAAGCAAATTTTAGAAATATTCCTATACATTCTTCAAAATGTGCTCAGCTGGATGCTAGATCATTCTGCCAAACCCTGTGGAACTCATTTGCTTTTTCTTTGATGTGCTCCAATAATGGCTTCCCAGGTCGCGCAGTAGTAAAGAATCCTCCGGCCAACGCAGGAAACGCAAGAGATGTGGATTTGATCCCTGGATCGAGAAGATCCCCTGAAGTAGGAAATGGCAACCCACTCCAGTATTCTTGCTTGGAAAATTCCATGGACAGAGGAGCCTGGTGGGATGCAGTAGTCCAGGGGGTCGCAAAGAGTCAGACACGGCTGAGCACAATAATGGCATCTCATGTTTATTTATTGGATATATTAGCACCACAAGTGCTTCCAGATTTTTATACATGTACTTTTTTTTTTTTTTACAAACATCAAAAAGGGTCTTCTACAGCCAATACTTCAGAATTTGGTAAATTTGCTACCCATTGATTCCATATTCTCCATTTTTATCATTTTTTCAAACATCCCTGCTTTGCCTTTAGCTTGCCACACTGAAAGTCTATAATCTCTTTAGTCTATTTCCATAAGAAAGCTTCCAGTCCTTTAATCATTTTAGCCGTCCTTCCCTGAATTCTTTGCTGCTGGTGGTCCGTTTTTATTAAGCGTGGTGAATAGCCTACATGCAAGTACTAGTATTGCTTTCATCACTGGAATTATTCACCCGAAGTCATGCTGGAGGTTTACCTGTTCACCCCAAAACCAAAAGTGCCTTCAATACCCTAAGCTCAACTGCTATTTCTAGTATATCTCTTTCTTTTTTGTTCTCAATGCTCCCACTATTTCTTTGGAAAATAGCGCTATATTTGGTACCTACCATACAGGGTCATGCGGAGAAAGTCTTACACAACATGTAGAGAATGTTGAACATTTTTGGCACATAGGAAGCCCTCAATAAACGTTCACTAACATTATAATTTTGACTATTCTTATCATAATACTTCAGCTGAAGTTTGAGAACCCTCTAATGAAATCAGTGTCTGACTTGGACACTGGCCCTTTACTTGAGCGGTTCTTTCTTAGATTATAACCTTAAAATATGGAAGATTTTGATGTACGAAGCATCTGCCTATAAAACTAGTAAGGAGTTTTTAGCAGCCTTTGGTTTGGCTAAAAAAAGTGGCACGCTTTTATAAGAATAAAGAATTGCATTTACTGATGCCTAAGGAGGAGGTAATTCAAAGAAAATAAATATGGAAGCAACAAGTTAAAGGTCAGTCAAGTAGTCGGCATAGACTACAAAGTGTTGGTCTTGCCTTCAGGTTTTCCGTTTCTTTCATAACATAAAAGTTGTCTTTTAGTCACGGTGTAATCTTTCTTGGAATCCTTATTCTAATTCTGTAACATTTATATTCCAGGAGTAACAGCAAATCTGCTGATTACTTATGAAAGCAAGGGGAAAAACATTTGCAATTACAGTCAAAATTAAAGTTATTTTCTAATCTTCTCATCCTTTTTAAGGAATGAGAAACTTTAAATATGGTCAACGTAGCACATTTTAAGTGTCAAACTTGGTGAATTTTGCTATGCCAATTGAATAATAATCTTCTGTAAAAACAGTGAGCATTCCATGGAATTTTTATCATTTGACCCATTTAATATAAGTTGAAAAATTCCCCTTGTGTAACTGCGATTGCATAATGCTGTATGCTGAGCTATTAAGATATATTTAGTAATTCCATTAGAACTGCACCATCGAGCAGGGCAGAGCATATGGAAAGAAGTTGGTGAAAAACTGATTAAACATTTATATCAAGTACATTTTGATTTAACTCACATAAATAATTCATTTTTATGTTTTCTTTCTTTCAAAATAAACCTTTTTGACACCTGCTGTGCTAAAAATAATGCTAGCATGGCTGTAATAAAGAAACTCTTAAAGCTCATAGCAATGACATCATCTGGTGCTCATGCAGATACTAAATTGTCAGCACATAAGTGTAGTAAAGTAAGGCTTGGCATTATTTATTATTTATTTAGTGCCTCAAAAATACACCGTGCTTAGTGGCAAGTAAAACACCTGGCTGAATTTGAAGCTAGAGTTTGGCTCAAGAAATCTAAAAATTAAAAGGCTTACAGAGACACACAAAAAAAGGTGTGAGACAGTCATTAAGGTACTGAATCCCATTCCTTTCCTTGAGCATGAGAACAAAGCTGAGAGATAACAGTGAATGAGCTCAAGCAAAAACCCTGAGACATGTTAGAGTCTCTTTACACTGGGAAGGCAGAGATACAGACAAGGTGACGATGACTACATACGGTCACAGCAGCATCATTCTAGAATAGTAATTCCTAAAGTAGGAGACAAATACCGTTGGAAGCACAAAGGATACTGTTGGGTTGTCCACAGGCATCGTACTGAAGAACAGTGAATCGTATCATCAAAAATGATTCCCTTTTAATCCTCTTTCAATATTTTAGGGTAAGTTTAGGAAATACTCTTAGAGCTATTCTGCCCCTAACATTCCTATACACTATTCAATCTCTTTCTTTCTTTTTTTTTTTTTTTTCTTTAAAAGACAAAGAGACAAGGACTAACACTCTGAGTATTTCTGGGCAGTGTTGTAGTGAATAAAATCACCTAACCAAACTCTGGTACGATGCCTTTATTCTAATTCTATCTACACCTAGAAAATGGCATGGTTTCCATGTACAACATGGTATTAAGATAGCATTAAAACATTTTGGCAAAAACACAAATCGGTTTAACAAAAATTGTCATGTAAGCAAGAGTAAATCACAGAAGCAGTCCAAAAAGATATTTTTAGGCAAAATTATAACAGCAGTTGCAAATACAGCCTGAACAACTGGCTGATACTGGCAGGTTCTACCAAAATGAGAGTTTAAGAGCAAGCATGAGAGGCGCTTCTCTGCTTTTGCCTCAGTGTAGACTAAGAGAGTAAGAGGATGCAATGGGTAGCCTGGCAGACTCCCCTTAAGCCAATCCATCTCATACCTGCTCCCAAAATGCATAACTTATTGCTTATTGGTGAGACTCTATTAAAGGAATGTATTTATTCTGGGAGAAAGCATATCAAAACACCACAATTGATGTTGAAGAACATCCATTTGACACTTGCAAGTTTAGATAGTATCTGCATAGTCAAATATTTGTAGGAATTAATTTTGTTGTGTGAGTTTCACTTAGAGGATGATTTTTCTTCAGAATGCACTCTTTCAAAACTTGAAAAATAAAATTCTGTGTAATTAGTATCATGTCTATTATAATATGGTATTGGCACGCATTTCGTTGGACTACAAAAATTCAGTTGGAAAGGAGACTCCCAGGATTAGGGCCACAGAAGCATTGCCGATATTTTCCTTTGGTGTGTGAGAGCACCTAGCAGACATGACCATCAGGAAAAGTATGGGAATATCATATTTTAAGCACTGCAGGACTTTGAAAATAAAAATGTTGCTACATTTATTAAAATAAACTTCCATGATTAAAAAGTTAATGTAATTTTGTTTTTAAAAACTTGTAAACTATAAAATAGCAGAGAAAGTAAATGAAATATAATCTTACTATTCAGAAATAAACACTGATATTGTTCTGTTATATATATATATCTTCCCCCCCCCTCCAAATTTTAAAGCTTTTATTTTGTATTGGGGGTGTAACTGATTAACAATGTTGTGGTTATTTTAGGTGAACTGTGAAGGGACTCTGTCATACGTGTACATATACCCATTCTCCTTCAACTCCGCCCTTCCATCCAGGCTGGCACATAACACTGAGCTGAGTTCCATGTGCTGTACAGTAGATTCTTATTGATTATCCATTTTAAATGTAGCATTGTGTTCATGGCATTCCCAAAGTCTCTAACTATCCATTTCCACCCCCGCTACCCCCATGCTGCAGTGACCATAAGGGTTCCCTTCTCTCCACACCATATTTGGTTTCTTCAGTGATCCAATGGTGGTTTAGTAGCACTTTGTTTAGCTGCCATGTGTTTGTGTTTTTTAGAGTTTTTTTTTTTTTTTTTTAGTTTATTTCTAATTTCATGGAGTTGTGATCAGAAAAGAGGTTTGAGATTATTTCAATTTTCTTATACTGACCAAGGCGTATCTTGCGGCCAAGCATGTGGTCAATCTCAGAGAACATCCCATGTGCACTTGAAGTCTTCAGCTCTTGAATGCAATGCTCTGTAAATATCAATTAAGTCCAACTTGTCTAAAGTGTCATTTAAGGCCTGTGTTACTAATTTTCTGTCCAGGCAATTTGTCCATTAACGAAAGCAGGGTATTAAAGTCCCCCACTATTACTGTGTTGCTAGTGATTTCTCCCTTTATGTTTATATTTGTCTTACATGTTGAGATGCTCCTGTGTTGGGTGCGTATATATTTATAACTGTTATATCTTCTTGGATCGAACCCTTGATCATTACGTAATACCCTTCTTTGTTGTAAAGTCTATTTTGTCTGATACACTACTACAGCTTTGTTATGATTTCCCTTTGCTTGAAATACCTTCTTCCATCCCCTTACTTTCCTTCTTTGTTTCCCTAGGTCTGAAGTGCATCTCTTGTAGAAACCTTATATGTGAATCTTAGGTTCATACAGGTTCATACATATGAACCTAAGACATACACCTGAGACAATGTATGTCTTAGGTTGGTGTATTTAATCCATTTACATCTAAGGTGATTATTGATATGTTGACTCTGTTACTATTTTGCCAGTTTTTTAGAGTTTTTGTACATCTTTTCCTTCTCTTGTGTCTCTTGTCTGCCTAGAGAAGTTCCTTTAACATTTGTTGTAAAACTTGTTTAGTGGTGCTGAATTCTCTTAACTGTTGGCTGTCTGGAAAGTTTTTGATTTCTGTGTAATCCAATCAAGAGTCTTGCTGGGTAGAGTATTTTTGATTGCAAATTCTTCCTTTTCATCACTTACATCATGCCATTCCCTTCTGGCTTGTAGAGTTTTTGTTGATAAATCAGCTAATAATCTTATGGGATTTCCCTTTTGTGTTGTCTTTTTTCCCTTGTTGTTTTTAATATTTGATCTTTGTCCTTAATTTTTGTCAGTTTGATTACTATGTGTTTGGGTTTATCCTGCCTAGAACTCTCTGTGCTTCCTGGAGTTGATTGACTCCAGTAGTCATGTATGGATGTGAGAGTTGGACTGTGAAGAAGGCTGAGCGCAGAAGAATTGATGCTTTTGAACTGTGGTGTTGGAGAAGACTCCTGAGAGTCCCTTGGACTGTAAGGAGATCCAACCAGTCCATTCTGAAGGAGATCTGCCCTGGGTGTTCTTTGGAGGGAATGATGCTAAGGCTGAAACTCCGGTACTTTGGCCACCTCATGTGAAGAGTTGACTCAATGGAAAAGACCCTGATGCTGGGAGGGATTGGGGGCAGGAGGAAAAGGGGACGACAGAGGATGAGATGGCTGGATGGCATCACCAACTCGATGGACGTGAGTTTGAGTGAACTCCGGGAGTTGGTGATGGACAGGGAGGCCTGGCGTGCTGCGATTCATGGGGTCACAAAGAGTCAGACACGACTGAGTGACTGCACTGAACTGAACTGATGTTACAGAAGTTTGTGGCCATTATATTTTCAAATATTTTCTCGAGTCCTTTCTACCTTCTTCTTATGGGACCCATATAATGTGAATGTTAGTGCATTTATTGTTGTCCCAGAGGTCTCTTAGGTTGTCCTCATTTCTTTTTATCCTTTTTTCTGTATTCTGTTTTGTGGCAATGATTTCCGTCATTCTGTCTTGCCAGTCATTATCCATTCTTCTTCCTCAGTTATTCTGCTATTGATTCTTTCTAGGGTATTATTCATCTCTGTTTGCTCTTTAGTTCTTCTAGGTCTTTGGTAAATATTTCTTACATCTTCTCCATTCTTTTCTTGAGCTCTTGGATGATCTTCATTATCATTATTCTGAACTATTTTTCTGAAAGGTTGCCCACCTCTGCTTCCTTTAGCTGTTTTCTTGGGTTTTATTTTGTCCCTTCATCTGGTACATAATCCTATTTGTTTTCATTTTGGTTAGCTTTCTGTGATAGTGGTTTTCATTCTGGGAGATGCAGAATTGTAGTTCTTGTTTCTTAGGTATGCCCTCTGGTGGATGAGGATAAGAGGCTTGTGCAAGCTTCCTGATGGAGGTACTGCCTGTGGGGAAAACTGAATCTTGCTCTGCTGGGCAGGGCCATGCTCAGTTAAATTTTAATCCAATTGTCTGCTGATGGGTGGGGCTCTGCTCCTTCCCTGTTAGTTGTTTGGCCTGAGGCAACTTCCAGTCCTGGAGTCTACAGGATTTATGGTAGGGCTAATGGCACCCTCCCTGCCACCAGGGAATGGGACTACCCTGGTGGCTCAGATGGTTAAGCAGTCTGTCTACAATGTGGGAGACTAGGGTTCAATCCCTGGGTCGGGAAGGTCCCTGGAGAAGGAAATGGCAATCCACTCCAGTACTATTGCCTGGAAAATCCCATGGACAGAGGAGCCTGGTAGGCTATAGTCCATGGGGTTGCAAAGAGTCGGACTGAGCGATCTTCTTCAGTGGCACCCTCCAAGAGGACTTATGCCAAGATGCATCTCCCAGAACTGCCTTCAGTCTTCTCCAGCATCAGGGTGCTTTCCTGCCAGTTTCCCCATCCCCATGGTAGGCTACTGCCCACCCACACCTCCGCAGGAAACCTTCAAACACTCACAGGTAGGTCTGACTCAGTCTCTTGTGAGTCCACTGCTCCTTTCTCCCAGATCCTGGTGTGCATAAGGTTTTCTTTGCGTTCGCCAAGAGTGGAGTGGAGTGTTTCCTCCAGTCCAATGGAAGTCCTGTAATCAAATCCTGCTGGTCTTCAAAGTCAGATTCCCTGGAGATTCCCGGTCCCTTTGCAGGATCACCAGACTGGGAAGATTTTGGTCCTCTCGCAGGAGAAGATGAACACATGTCTTTCTACTCTGCCATCTGGAACCAATCTCTTCTTATTATATATTTTTAAGATGAGATTGTCTTCCCATAATTCCTTAGGATTTTATAACAGTTTATTTATTTATTTTTTAATTTCACATCAATTAATCTTCATAAACAGTAGTTAGTGAACTGTCAGCTGTGTTTAGGCTGTGGATGTTGATGACACCAAGTTCCCTGGGCCATTGTAATCAAGGAAGTTTAGCTCCCATTTTCTCTAAATATTAGGATTTCACATAAAATTTCATTTGTTTTAAAGCAAGAGAAAATGTTTTCTTTGATCATGGGTTTCATGGCTTCATAATTTCCATAATTTAATCAATTTTAAATTTTTCAAATTGTGTTTGTCCCCAAATTTTTACAATTTTACAACTTTGATAAACATTTTATCTACAAATATTTAGGAATATAAACACTATATTAAAACAAAATTTCTTGGTTAAAAGTATGAACATATTAAGATAAATTTTCTTAGAAGTGAAATATCAATTTTCTTTTCTACCAGTGGTATTTGAGTGCATGTTTACTACACTTTTATCCCTATTAAGTACTATTTCTCTGTTAAATTTTCATTTACATGTTAAATAAGTGTTCTATTTATTTAAAATATTCACATGTGAATAAAATTATTCAGCAAATACCTTTAAAGGAGCTTGATATTTTTCATTAATTAATGCTTAAATTTGAATGAGATTTGGAGGGCAAAGTTACAATGATGGAGAAATTGTGATTTGCTATTTATTACTTCTATCACCCTATGCATGGTTGTTTATATAATGCTATCCTCTTCTAGAATATAAAGTAGAAGTCCAGGTTGGCTTTCCATTCTCTGATGTATATATAAAAAGTAAAAACTAGGTATCCTGCATCAGCCATCAGTAAGTTAGTGGACTACTCACTATCTACGGATCTCTACTCTAGGTAATGAGTGTTTATGTAATGGAATCATTCTGTCTTCATTAGTAGCCAGAATTAATTTCCTACTCCACAAAAAATATGGATTTGCTTAATTGCTTGTATCTCCATTATAATATCGATGACATTCTGCTTTGCAATACAGTTCTTTTGGTACATGCTTTGTCTCCTTTTAAATTCCATCTGTGATTCCTTCACAATGGTTAACAAAAAACTTACATTATATTTCAATAATCATTTACTTATTCAATAAATATTTATTGAGCACCTACTATATCAGAATTATAATAGTCACATTATAGTCCCAGCAACAAGTAAGAGAAATATCATTCCTGCCATTGTGACCTTTCAGTTCTATGGAGTAAGCAAATGTTAATTTTCTGCATAAATATTTATAGAATTCCAATGGACTTAAGTGCTGTGAAAGTACTGAGTGCAAGGAGAATGTTGAGGAGAGCAGGCATAGCAACTAATTGTGGACCCAGAGAGAGGAATGAGCATGTGTAGAAGTTGTGCTGAATTAGAATGAACACAGTGATATTGATACAAGAAAAGTAATCAGTTGTGCAACCGTGTTTCTAAAAAGAGCAATCACATACATACATTGAAACAGAATTATTGGTAAGATAATGTCACTGGGTTTCCTTTTCATAATAGCATTTTACTAACATGTAGATTTTAATTGTGAAGTGTATGTTATGTATCAGTTATTTTGGCACACATGCACACAGTCCTACACAATTTGTTATTCTATTCAACTAGTAGAGTGGCTCATTTCACCAGATTCTAACCTGCATTCTCCTGATGAAAGGATGAGAGTGATGGTTGATCAAATGTCCCATTTTGTTGAGATTACTAAAAACCATTCTCAAGCAGGGCAGAATATTTGAGTAGGGAAGGGACTGGAAGCTGTGGGCCATCCCCAGAATTCCTCCTAGGCTTTGTTCTTACTTCTTGGTAGCTTCTGACTGAAAGAGAGGTCTAAACTGTGCTGGAATAGACTGGTATCTCCCCAGCTACTTTCCACTCAGTTGATGCAATGATTACCATGGACCAGAAAGCAACATAAATTTGTTTTTACAAGTTTTATCATACTGTGCTGTTCCAAACAACTTCTCCCCGAATGCTCTACTAGAACCGTTTGAATGGATCAGGATCATTCTGTGGTATGTGCTGGGTCTTAGCTTTAGATAGAAACATTTCCTTGAATTAACTGATGGAAGAAAATGGGGACAATTTGAGATAGCGTCATAATTATGATATTTCAACCAGATGTCCTTTCTTCACATGTTTCTGTGTTATGCACTTGGGCTTTCGCCAGTCTGGCAGGCTACAGTCCATCGGGTCACAAAAAGTCAGACACGACTGAGCAACTAAGCACAGCACAGCACAGGTGTATTTTATTCTTCATAAAGTAAAATATGTGTTTGTTAACATTGTATACAGAACATACTTTTGCCCTAAGTCCTTGGCATGTTTATTTTATCACACAATATGTTTTGTAAGGAAACACAAAGAGAGGAATTGTGAAATTAGGATATTGGATTTTATAAGGTTCATTAAATGGGTATGGGCAGAGAATCAGGAAAGAAAATAGTTATCAGACTTCTTACTATAGTGATTAAAATTGATGTCCAGTTCTATAGAGAAAGTCTTGCTGGTAGTTAATTTTTGCTTGAGCAATATATTGGCCACTGACAATCTTATTTTTACCTCATTATTCATACATGTAAAAGTGTATTTACACTTACCTCATTATTCATACATGTAAAAGTGTATTTACACATCAATGCATCAGCAAATATTTTGTAGAGGAAAATTTTATCAGGTCACTTTATATAACCACAGATAAAATTTAATGCTAGCAGTTAGCAGACATTTATAGGTTAATCTCTAGTCTCTGTCCAAGAATTGTATCCATATTGATATATCATACCAAATCAAAGAATTTTTTCCTAAACAACAAACTTTTATGAAAGATGTTTTAGTTCAAGCTATTTTTCTTTTTTGCTTGTGTAGTATATCAATTTTGAGAAGGAAATGGCAACCCACTCTTGCCTGGAGAATCCTGTGGACAGAGGAGCCTGGTGGGCTGCTGTCCACAGGGTCACACAGAGTTGGACACAACTGAAGCGACTTAGCATGCATGTATGCATTGGAGAAGGAAATGGCAACCCACTCCAGTACTCTTGCCTGGAGAATCCCAGGGACGGGGCAGCCTGGTGGGCTGCCATCTATGGGGTTTCACAGAGTCAGACACGACTGAAGCGACTTAGCAGCAGCAGCAGCAGCATTATATCAATTAAAATCAGTTTTAATAATTAGTAGCAGATAAATTCAAGACATGAGTGCCTTAAACAGTACTGACATTTATTTTTCTGTTTCAGTGATTTTAAATTATAATTAAGTATTATTCAGATTACTTTCATATTCATTTTTTCCCTTGATTTCTATGACAATTCTGGAATGGAAGCAAAATAGACATTAGAATGTGAATAAGTTGAAGCTTAGAGGACTTCAGTATTGTCTCCTCTATGGAAGACTTCACCAGCCCCAAAGAAGAGTCTAGACCTAAATGCAGGCCTTGGGAGTATGGTGTCCTTCTGTCTACTGGCCTACTGGACCATTAGGAGATATCTGAGTCATCAATATGTAGGTCTTGGATGAACCTGATGAAGCCTGCATGCAGGAGGAAGTGGAATGAACATGAATTCACAACCCCTCAAGGTCATCCAATGAATAAAGATATTTTCACTGAGTATTTAATCCAATCTCATTCTCCCATTATTGACCAACAGTGACTTCCAAAGATTTGCCCGCTGGAGATGATTGATACTGATATTGACATGCATGAAAGAGTTTATAAACTGCACTGAGTTCCTTGTTATTAGTCCAATCTCTAGAGGAAGTGATGTAGAAAAAAAGAGCATAGAATGGACACGGCAGAATTAAATCGGGACTGTGGCTTACTTCCTCATTGTGTGACCTTGGACAAACTACTCAACCACCTTGGCCTTTTGCTCATAGAGTCAGTATGCTCATCTGATGAAATAATGTCTGTGAATGCCTGCCGGGCAGTGGTTGGCAGTGTGAAGGCACTCTCCAAGTGGTAACTATTATTATTCAAAGAGGGTAAGGAAGAGTCTAACCTCCATATCTCCTTTGCTGAACTCAAGTCAAGAAACAGACAAAAAGGGGTTGAATAAGTTAAGGGGTTCCAGATGTGGCCCAAGCCACAGCATGGCAGAGGTTTTCTGAGAGCCTAGATGCCAGAAGGAAAGTGGGAACCAGGAAAAGGAAAACTACCACTTCCCGCCCTGCTACTATTTGGTCCTCTTTTTCAATCTTTGAACTACTTAATAAACACTAATTAACCTTGTGCCCTGTGAGACAGACTTGCCTAAAGCGCCGTGCTCTTAAGAACTACGCACATCTCCTGTAATTGACTCGATTATTCTCATTGCCTGGGACGTCAGGAAAGCTTTTTCCCATTGGTATCTCATTACCAGAGAGAAAAACTTGCATGTGTACTCAATTCTGACCTCATGAAATTAAGGGTTTAGTCCTAGTGCAGCAGGAAATAGATGGCATCCTTCTAGAACAAAATATTCCTGACTTAAATATATAGAAAAAGATTCAAGTCAGAGTTGTTCATTAGGTGTTATAAAATTGCTTTAAACAAGCAAAAACTATCATTTAAAAAACATCATATGCATGAACTCATTAGTCACTCAGTCGTGTTCGATGCTGTGAGACTGCATGGACTGTATCCCGCCTGGCTGATCTCTCCAAGGACTCCTCCAGGCAAGAATACTGGAGTGGGTAGCCATGCCCTTCTCCAGGAGATCTTCTCAACCCAGGGATCAAGCCTGGGTCTCCTGCATTGCAGGCGGATCCTCTACCATCTGAGCCACCAGGGTAGTACACTCACGAGTCATTACATATGTATCCCAGGCTCAGAGCATGCAGATTATTAGAAAGTCCCTTCCCTTCCGCTCATGGGAAATAGATGGGGAAACAGTGGAAGCAGTATCAGACTTTATTTTTTTGGGCTCCAAAATCACTGCAGATGATGACTGCAGCCATGAAATTAAAAGATGCTTACTCCTTGGAAGAAAAGTTATGACCAACCTAGATAGCATACTCAAAAGCAGAGACATTACTTTGCCGACTAAGGTCTGTCTAGTCAAGGCTATGGTTTTTCGTGTGGTCATGTATGGATGTGAGAGTTGGACTGTGAAGAAGGCTGAGCACCGAAGAATTGATGCTTTTGAACTGTGGTGTTGGAGAAGACTCTTGAGAGTCCCTTGGACTGCAAGGAGATCCAACCAGTCCATTCTGAAGGAGATCAACCCTGGGATTTCTTTGGAAGGAATGATGCTGAAGCTGAAGCTCCAGTACTTTGGCCACCTCATGCGAAGAGTTGACTCATTGGAAAAGACTCTGATGCTGGGAGGGATTGCAGGCAGGAGGAGAAGGGGATGACCTAGGATGAGATGGCTGGATGGCATCACGGACTTGATGGACATGAGTCTGAGTGAACTCTGGGAGATGGTGATGGACAGGGAGGCCTGGTGTGCTGCGATTCATGGGGTCGCAAAGAGTCGGACATGACTGAGCGACTGAACTAAAATAAACTCCCTTCCGCTGTGGCCAAAGCAACAACAAATAATCTTTTCAAGCTCAAACTGTGCAGTGTTAAAATTTTACTTTCAGGGCCAAGTCCCTTCTGCCAGGCACCTGCTGTCTCTCAAGTCTTCTTGTATATGCCTGATTTGTAAGATTCCCTGTTTATTTTTTGTCCATTTATGCATCTTAGTAGATTGTCGTCTCCTTGAAAGCAGGAGCCTGGTGATCTAAGATTTGATTCCTCCTAATTGGGTGGCCTGGGAAAAGCACAGAAGAGCTTGGTCAGCCCTCAGAATCCTGATTGGCCCTTGTCCTCTTTGGCACACACCCTCTCCATATATCTGGTCATTTCCCTGCCTTTCTCTGTCCTGTTTGTGGCTTCTGCTCCCACATTCTCCATAAACTTAGCTTCTCTTTCTCATCTATTTCCACCATCCAGCAGTTCCTGAAGGCCCAGTTCTAGCATCGACTCCTGCATCACCTATGGCCTCAGGGTGCTGTCCACGGAATCATTCCTTTTCCTGGATTCTGACTGCATACCATTCAATTTATCCCCAGTTGCTCCATGGTTTCTAGCTTTATCTCTACAACTAAATGCCTTAAGGAGAAAGGCCCCTGCCTGAAATTTCTTTCATTGATCGATTTCAGCAAATATATTCTTTTGTTAGCCATCCCCAGTTGTACCTGACAAAAATATAGTAGACACTCAGTAAGGGCTGGCTATTTGTTCAGTCCAGCTACAATGTCCAACATGGGTCTAGTCTCTAGAAAAAGACTTTTCTTGGATTTTACTAGGGGAGTGATTCTAGCTTTAGGTTTCACTTACTTTATTTATCTGTCCAGAAATTTTACCACCTATTTCTTGTTAAAATAGAATAGACAATCCAATCACAAAGTAGGCAAAATACCTAAACAGACATTTCTCCAAAGAAGACATATAGATGGCTAATAAACAATGAAAAGATGCTCAACATTGTTCATTATTAGAGAAATGCAAATCAAAACTGGGGAAGGGGTTTCAGGATGGGGAACACGTGTACACCTGTGACAGATTCATGTTGATGTATGGCAAAACAAATACAATATTATAGAGTAATTAGCCTCCAATTAAAATAAATAAATTTATATTAAAAAAAATAAAATTCCATATATCCTTGAAAAAAAAAAAAAACTGTGATATTACCTCACGCCGGTCAGAATGGCCATGATCAAAAAATCTACAAACAATAAATGCTGGAGAGGTTGTGGATGAAAGGGAACCCTTTTGCGCTGCTGGTGGGAATGCAAATTGATCCAGCCGCTATGGAAGACAGTATGTGAGTCACTCCGTCGTGTCTGACTCTTTGCAACTCCATGGACCACAGCCTACTAGGCTCCTCTGTCTATGGAATTCTCTAAGCAAGACTACTGCAGTGGGTTGTCATTTCCTACTTCAGGGTATTTTTCTGACCCAGGGATTGAACCCAGGTCTCCTGCATTGCAGGCAGATTCTTTACCATCTGAGCCACCAGCAAAGCCCATGGAGAGGAGATTCCTTAAAAATACACCATATGACCCAGAAAAAGACACATGTACCCCAATGTTCATTACAGCACTATTTACAATAGCTAGGAAATGGAAGCAACCCAGATGTCCGGCAACAGATGAATGGATACGGAAGTGGTACATATATACAATGGAATATTGCTTAGCCATAAAGAAGAACATATTTGAGGCAGTCCTAATGAGTTGGATGAACCTAGAGTCTATTATATAGAGTGAAGTAAGTCAAAAAGAGAAAAACAAATATAGTATATTAATGCATATATATGACACCCAGAATGATGGTGCTGATGAACCTGTTCGGAAGGAACAATGGAGACACAGACATAAAGATTGGACTTGTGGATATGGTAGAGGGGAGAAAGGAGAAGGTGGGATGTACGGAGAGAGTGACATGCAAACATGTATGTTACCATGTGTAAAACAGATACTCAGGGAACTCAAACCAGGCTCTGTAACAACCTAGAGGAGTGAGGTGGGGAGAGAGGTTTGAGGGATGTTCAAGAGGGAGGGACATAGGTGTACCTATGGCTGATTCATGTTGATGTTTGGCGGATACCAACAATATTATACAGCAATTATCCTTCAATTAAAAATAAATGAATTAGAAAAATAGATAAAACATCAACTTTAGATCAGTTGTCAAAATGGGGTGTAGACATAAATTGAAATCATTCACATTTAGAGATGAGGAAAAAGCAAGAAATAAATGTGTCTTATTAAAAAAAAAAGACATTTTTTGGCCAATAAAGAGGGGAGAAGGTGTATATTCTGCTATTGTAGCTGTTGTTGCAATTTCTTGCCGTTGCCCACGTTCTGTGTTTCTGTCCCATTGTTTAATATTCCTTCTCTGATAGACTCACTGCCCATCTCTGCAGCCCCTTCTCCCACCTCTTTGGCCCTTTCCCACTAGTTTCCAGTCATTCTGACTTTTTTAAATTCTTATAACTTGCCACGAAGGCAAGAGACAATAGAAGGCTATTATTTTTATGTCGTTGTGCACAAGCTGTAGAATCTGTAAGAATTATATCCCAATGTCAGCCCTTCCCATCTCCTTTCTCCTATCTAGCTCTGACTGATCTTTCAGGACGCAGCTTTATCGTCAATTTTTTTTTTTTTTCTGACAAGTCTTCCTGTTGCTGAAGTGTAAGGAGACGTAAAGTCCTGGAACATGCCATACTTGAGTGGTAAGATGTTGTCACCCATTGTCAACACCTGGATTCCAAGTCTGATGAATCAAAGCCTGTGTCTGTTTTATCCATCCTTAATATCATCTGTGTTCACCCCAGCACCAGACCCAGATGGGGGGCTTTTCACCTTATGGTGAATGAACACTTTCCCACTATAGGGGACCTATAGGAGCAGATATGGAGCATCATCTCTCCCAGCTGACCCAAGTATCTTGATACCCAAGTATTAGGGAACTGTTCTTTTTTGTATTCCCTAATTTATCTATATTCTCCACTTTGCTTATTTTAATTTCATTTTTTGAAAGTTTTGAAACTTCCCAGTATACAAAATTAAATTAATCATAATCCTTGTTTCATTTTGAATTGCTTAATTGAAGAAATCCTGGCAAGCTTTCCTCTAGACAGCATAGTTCTTGTAGGATGGCAAGTTCTCCCAGAACATTTTTCCAAGTGTGTGCCCATTTAAATATTTACTTGCAAGTGTTTTTTGTTTTCAGGAAACTTATTTGGAAATTCTGAGTGCAAATTAAGGCTATGTAATCCATTTGGACAAAAGCAAGCTGGTTGCCAGGTTACCATTTTAAATGGGTTCATAAAATTCTGCTTGGGAATATCACTTTAATCCAGTGTTTACTGTACCTGTCAACTGTCCTTGTGGAACACTTCGACAGTATTTAGATAGGATGTGGTTTCTAATGGCCGAGGAGTCACCATCACTTGGTACATAGGATTAGAGGCAAGACTGAGATATTTCACTACTCATCACATGCGTTTAAGTATATGAGAGTTAAATTTGACAAGCTGGGTGGTGTTTCTTTCATGTAAATGAATGCTTTTCTTG
Source organism: Capra hircus (assembly GCF_001704415.2). Lineage (NCBI taxonomy): Eukaryota > Metazoa > Chordata > Mammalia > Artiodactyla > Bovidae > Capra > Capra hircus. Next base: position 10,423,852 of record NC_030821.1, on the reverse strand, counting down.
CCTGGAATACTTTATTTATCAGAATCATGGAAGGGCTATTTAACACGTTAGGGAAAACGCTGTCATATTTTGTTCTGCTTCTTATAACTCTCAGCTAAGAGGACCAGAAACACAAGAGACGCAGGGCTGCACACGGCTGAGTGTGCAGGTGGGTGGACAGCCTGCACCCTCCTGCAGCTGCGTCTCCCTGGCAGGCGTCTAGGGCTCCTCAGCTGCACGCAGAACCCAAAAATAAATGCTTTTCCTTTCATTTCTTTCTCTGACTCACCTCAAATAGAAGGAGACTTTCCACTTACAAGAAAGCACAGATTTCTCTATTTTATGCTCACAAAAATCACCTGAGAACATTAGGATGCAAAGGACTGAATGGAGACAGTGTGACTCCTTCTCCTCTGGGCCCGACAAGCAGGGCCTCTGTGGTTTATTCTGTGCCATGTTCTTGCAGGCTCAGAATTCTCTGCATCTTCTTTTTAAGAAATAGCTGCCCCTCCTGAGTCTTTTTCAAATGTCAAAGAGGGCCTATGCCAAAGTTCTTGTAAATTGCTGTGCTGGGTAAAGAAGAACTCTTCCCTGTTTTCGCGTATAGCAGCATATGCCATAGTAATCACCAGCTATTTGCCTTTTCCTTCTGGACACACAGCTAGGCCACACAGTGCAGCCTCTCTCAGAGTTGCGGGTGGCACTGGCATTGAATTTGGCTAATTCCATCAGGTAGAAGTGACTTGCACATCTCCAGGTCTGACCAGAAAAACATTCCTGCTTAACCCTGCTCACTCTGCCTGCTGCCTGAAGGAATGGTCTTTGGGATCTCCAAGGCTTTGAATACAAAGAGTCAGAGGAGAGTGTCCTGTTGACTACCACCAGACCGTGACATGAGCAAGAAATCAACTTGTATTGTGTGAAGCCATTGAGGTTTGGGGTGGTTGTTGGAGCAGTTAACCCAACCTGACAATCGCAATGCTGTTTAACCCTTGTCACCTTCACGCATTCATGAGAACACATGAAAATGGCCACCATGAAAGAAAAGTAACATCAACCGTCAAGTTAACAAGCATCCTGAATGGGGTGGGTGGTGCTTAGCCCGTCAGTCTCGCCCCTCTGTCACCAGACCCTGTCCTTTTGAAACGGCTGTGGAAGAACACTAAATCCTTGTCATTTGCTTGCTGCTTTATTTTGACCACACAGCCTGGATCTCTTGAAAAAGCTCCTACAAACTGCTGTACTGATCATTCTGACTTACACCATAGAGGCAGCACTGTTTCTATCCTTTTCTTCCTCCCTTCGTACAAGAATATTTTCTTTAGCGCCAAGTGTAGCTATGCTTGGCCTTAGGACCTCAAGATCATCACAGGCTTTTGGAGTTCAAAAATGTGTTTGCAAAAATTTTATCTTCTAGGTTAGATTCATTGAGCATGCTTAGAAGTCTTCATTTAAGCTTATAAATATGTCTGAAATGCAAACATAGTCAAGCATAGATTTGGCAACGATTCAGTTAATCTGATCTCCTTAGGCAGGGAAACCCAGGTAATTCAAGTTGAAAAAGAAAATTCACTTAGATAAGGCGTTTTCAGTTAGGGCCACACAGGAACATCTGCCAGCTTGTAGGCTGTCAAGTTTTTGAAGAACTGTTTTATTTTCTTAGGAAGTAGAAGCCTAGAAGAAGTATTCAAGTACTTGAAATAACCTTTTCTCTCCCTGGATAGCCTTGGGCAATCAGGTCCCAGAAAGGAAGCAGGCATTTCCCCTCTGAAAAAGGATGGCTTTAACTTCTAGCAGTTAAGCTTTCTCTCAGGAAGGGGAAAATCCTTTTTTTTTTTTTTTTTCTTCCCAGCTATACTACAGCCCTAAAAATATCTCAGCCTCAGTTGAGCTGGTTATCTTTTAGCACCTGCATTGGTGAATCTCCCATGGCCTCTAAATTCAATTTTAAAAAACTGACTCTCAAATTTTCAAAGGGCTAGGGGGATGGGGAAAATTGGAGATTAGAATCCAAAAGGGCCTGTGGAGGAAACAGTGGAAATTTAAACTGCCTTCTGTGTGCACAGCTGCCCTGCTAATAATGCTTTTGCCCAGGAACATCTGCCTGGGGCCTCAACACACACCCAGGGTGCAGGCTGAGGGTTCAGTAATGCATCTCGTGATGGGGGATTATCCCTGTGCCTCTTCTCTCCTGCAACTGTGGCTGGTTCCAAATGGAACTGCTGGTGATCCAGAAACAAAGTGGACTCCCTTCCAGGAAGCTGAAATAAGAAGATTAAGCAACTATGGAGCCATACTAACACTTTCCATGTTACTTAGAACTTGACCAGACTTAGCTTTAATCAAAGTTAATCAACCCATCCAAGGCAGATCAGAGAGGAGATCCAAATGGGGATGAATGCTAATGCAGCGGGACACCAAGGGCCTTGCTGGTAATAGGCGAGAAAGCCTGTTTCTCCAAATGAGAGAGATGCTCCACTGTGCACGGCCATATGTCTGCTGCAATCTGTGGCCTTATGGATGAAGAACTCTCTTGACCCCCAAGGCACTATGTTGAACACGGGGCAACCCTGACAGTGCCAAAGGGTGAAAGGAATTTGCTGTCTTTCAAAGGCAACTGAAATGTTGGTAAAAGAATATGCCCCTGGTGTTGATTGTTTTCTATAAGTTCAAAGGTGAAGGAAGAGAGGATTTTTGAAATTTTCTGAAATTAACAACTATAATATTAAAAGTTCCATTTAAAATTAAAAAAAACACAAGAATGTTGACATATCTAAATATTTAGCATTCTTTACAAAGTTGACAATTGGAGAGGCTCTAAACATACTCTGTTAAAATTACCATTTTTCAGATAAAATTTGGAATTTTTCCTCAGCAGTGCCTTTAGAAACTGTGGGATGTTTTATTAAATACTCAGCAGTGTTCATTCTATATATACTGTGATTTTTACTTTTTTTTCTAAATAGTTGAAAGTTATAAAGCTTATCTGTAATAATTCAGACACATGATCAGGGTGTTACATTTGGGCCTATTTAAAAGTAACACAATTAAACTTTGTAAGTAAAAAGTAATCAAAATTAGTTTGGGGCTAATTTACAAAGTGACTCTAAAACAGTGACCTAAGAGAGGAGTTCTTGAAATGCTTTTCACAATGACAAAATTCTACAATACATGGCTAGCTCCCAAGGATGATTTGACAGGCAAGTGTTTATTTGGGTGTTTACATCCTGGCACAATTGTTTAAAAGGTCAGCATGGCAGAGTTTAGAGGGGCTTTATGACATCCACTTTCATTGATGAACAATTAGGTAATCTGGACAGCTTCCTACTGAGGACAACAAGGGAAGCAAAAAAAATACACATTTTTTTAATGGCACAGAGGCATTGGAAAGTCAGTAAGGCGTGGAAGGATTATAAGGTCAAAATTTTGAAGAAGAGAGACATTGAAAGAGAAGAACGCTGTATCAGAGGCCACTCTTCTCCTGGCAGCTTCTGCCCATCCCATAACAGTTGGCTAAGCAGCCAAGAAGCTGCATTGTTCACAGAGAGTTTTGTGGAGGTAGGAGGACAAAAGCTGGAATAGAAATGTTGCCAGTAGTGCTGGCAAAACGTCAATATTTTGGATTCAATTCCCAAAGATCTCTAGGAGTAAGGATTCTACAAGGGTGAACCAGAAGTACACAGTATCTCAAAGGAATTGAAGTCCAGATATAAATTCCCTAAATCCTTGAAAACAGATCAAAGAATATCTGTCCTGCTAGTGTACATGCTGCTGCTGCTGCTAAGTCACTTCAGTCGTGTCCAACTCTGTGCAACCCCATAGACGGCAGCCCACCAGGCTCCCTCGTCTCTGGGATTCTCCAGGCAAGAACACTGGAGTGGGTTGCCATTTCCTTCTCCAGTGCATGAAAGTGAAAAGTGAAAGTGAAGTTGCTCAGTTGTGTCCAACTTTTCGCGACCCCATGGACTGCAGCCTACCAGGCTCCTCTGCCCATGGGATTTTCCAGGCAAGAGTACTATGTACATGGCTGCCTACAAAAGTCACAATAAATCATCTCTAGTGGATGATTTATTAGTTTAGGGCTAATCTGATTGCTATAACTTTTGTATACAATATTCAGCAAGTCATCAAAATAATCAGGCACATAAAAAGAAAACATAAGGGAAAAAACATAGAAACAAACATTTCTAAACTGCAGATAAAGACTTTAGCTACATTTGCTATATTTTAGGAAATAATGAATAGTATTAAAAAGTTAATAAGATATCTGGAAATTATTTTAAAAACTATATAGAAACTAAGAACTCCCTAGGAGCAATAGCATAATAGAAACAAGTGATTAATCAGTAAGAAAATCAAGATAAATCAGAAGAAAATGTCCAAAGTGAATAATGGAGAATAAAAAGAATCTAAAGTTAAAAGAGCAGTTAAGACACACAGAGGATAGTTTGAGAAGGTGCAATGGACAACAGTCCTAGAAGAAAAAATGAGAAAAAAAAGGAGTATTAGTGATCAGTGACAATGTGACATCGATAAGGATTTTCCCAAAATGAAGAAAGCATCAAGCCACATATTCAAGAAGTATCATAAACAAGAAGGGTTATTTTAAAATCATATCTAGATGCATCAGAGTAAAACTGAAAAAAAAAAGAAAAAACTCAACCAGGAAAAATTTTTAAAGAACACCTTATAAACAAAAAGGTTAGGAAGAAAATATCAAAAGAAGAAATAATTAGCCTGACAATTATCTTTTGAAAAAAAAAAAAAAAGATATGGAAGACGGGTAAAAATACAGTGACAACTTTCAAAGAAAGAAAGCGAATAACTGTCAACCTAGCATTCTATACCCAGTGACACTATCTTTCAAAAATAAAGGTAAAATGCATAGACTTTAAATTTTTGTTAATTGAAAAAATTCCTCACCTACTGACTTAAAATACTAAAGGATGTTTTTCAGGTAGAAGGATAATGATCCTAGATAGAACGTTGTAGATTCAGAACGATTTAAGTATAAAAATGCCACTCACAACAATGAAAATCACGTATGTGGGCAAATCTAAATTGATGCAAACTTTAATGAACAGTGTTGATAATGTCATTTAGATGCACAGAATCAACGGTCAGTGGTGTCCACGTATTCAGAGGTCCTCACTTTGTCAGAGGTATAATTAGTAACTTATACAACAGTTTGGATTAAATGTAGGATGACTGTGGCACTCTCTGGGATAAACAGTGAATCATGCAGAATTTGCCTTTTGTTGCCTGACTTATTCCATTTAGGATATGGCTTTAAGTTTCATTTACGTTGTTACATATTGCCAATTTTTCTTCTTTATCAAGGCTGAATAGTATTCCATTGTGTGTGTGCGTGTGTATACACAGAAGAATGTATTATTTATATATAATGTTATTTTTCCAATTCATATGTTGAGAGCCATCTAGCTTGTTTTCCTATTTTGGCTTTTGTGATGATCGTGGGAGTGCAGACATCTCCTGAAGATGGTGATTTTACTTCCCCTGGATACATACCCAGAAGTGGGTTTGCTGGGTCAGATAATAGTTCTATTTTGAATTTTTGAGGAAATTCCATACTGGTTTTCAAGGACCTACACCATTTTGTATTCTCACCAACTAAACTAGTGACATGTATGGAACCAAAATGTAGAGTGGAAATTGCCCAGAACGAGAGGAGGGGAGAAGGAAATGGGGAGTTATTAATCAACAGGCATGGAACTTCATTAAAAGAGATTGACAGGCTCTAGAGTCATACCTACAGTCAAAAGTAATGTATTATACCCTGAAAAATTTATTGTACAGGTAGATTTAATGTTAAGGTTCTTACCACAATAAAATAAAACATAAAATAAAATAGGTTGAAATGAAATAATTTTTAAATATACCAGATAATTTCAAAAGGAAGCAAAGGAGGAAAGATAAGATACAGAGAGCAGACCAGACAAATAAAAAGAAAATATTTAGATGACTGATTTAACCCCAAATATATTAATAATTAAATTAGTGTAAACAAAATAAACAGTATTGAACAGGAGTTTATAGAAAGTTAAGTAGGAATAGAAAACAAATAGTAATAGGTGTGGAAAGGAAGAGGTCAAGCTATTATTATCACCAATAGTGAGTGTAATAAGGTATGTGTCAAAAATCCAAAGAAGATCCAGATAAATTATCGGAATAATAGACGAATTTGGCAAGATGACTGACTACAAAAAGCAGTTTTAAAATCAGCTTTCTTTTTTTTCCTTTTGGATTTCACTTTTCAAGCAAAGGACTGTCTTTTATCTTAGGAACTTTTCCTTAGGCACTTGGTCTCTACCTCTTTTTTCTCTGTGGGTGTCCACTTCTGGAGGAATCAGAAGCCGTGTTATGAAGTGGCCCTGTGGACAGGCTCACGTAACAATGGTCTGTCAACATGATTCAGCTTGGAAGTGAAGCAGTACACATTACTATTACCCCAAAAAAAGCAGTACACATTTACACATTACCAAAAAAAATTGGAATATGGAATTTAAAAAAATACTACTTAAAATATCATATTTAAAAAGCCATTAACTAAGGTTTTCCCATGTTGTGCAGTGGTAAAGAATCTGCCTGCCTCTGTTATTCTACTATTTGTTGCCTCCAGAGTGTTTCTGATCTCATGACCCAGCAATCCCACTGCTGGGCATACACACCGAGGAAACCAGATTGAAAGAGACACATGTACCCCAATGTTCATCACAGCACTGTTTTAACAGCCAGGACATGGAGACAACCTAGATGTCCATCAGCAGATGAATGGATAAGAAAGCTGTGGTACATATACACAATAGAGTATTACTCAGCCATTGAAAAGAATACATTTTAATCAGTTTTAATGAGGTGGTTGAAACTGGAGCCTATTATACAGAGTGAAGTATGCCAGAAAGAAAAATACCAATACAGTATACTAACACATATATATGGAATTTAGAAAGATGGTAATGATAACCCTGTATGAGAGACAGCAAAAGAGACACAGATGTATAGACGGACTTTTGGACTCTGTGGGAGAGGGAGAGGGTGGGATGACTTGGGAGAATGGCATTGAAACATGTATACTATCATGTAAGAAACGAATCGCCAGTCTATGTTTGATACAGGATACAGGATGCTTGGGGCTGGTGCACAGGGAAGATCTAGAGAGATGATATGGGGTGGGAGGTGGGAGGGGGGTTCAGGATTGGGGACCCATGTACACCCGTGGCAGATTCATGTCATTGTATGGCAAAACCAATACAGTATTGTAAAGCAAAATAAAATAAAAATTAAAAAATAAAGAATCTGCCTGCCAATGCAGTGAGACACAGGAGATGTGGGTTTAATCTCTGGGTCAAGAAGATCCTCTGGAGTAGGAAATGGCAACCTGCTCCAGTATTCTTGCCTGGAAAATTGCACAGAGGAGCCTGGCAGGCTACAGTCCATAGGGTCACAGAGTTGGGCACAACTGAGCTGCTGAGCACACACAGAAATAAATAAGAAAAGTGTAGGACTCCAACTCCAAACAACACAAGTACTTATAAACAGTAGAACTGAAATTCATGAATGCACATATATACATACATATGTATATATATGCATATTCATATACAGCAGAATTTTACACAGCAATAAAAGGAATGAATCACAACCACACATAGTAAAACAGATTAATGTTACAAATGCAGTATTGAAAACCACAAGACTCACAGATTCTATTTATATAAATTCCATAAACAGATATTAATACTAAGCAATCACCAGATGGTCAACACCGAAATCAGACTGATTATATTCTTTGCAGCCAAAGATGGAGAAGCTCTATACAGTCAACAAAAACAAGACCGGGAGCTGACTGTGGCTCAGATCATGAACTCCTTATTGTCCAATTCAGACTTAAATTGAAGAAAGTAGGGAAAACCGCTAGACCGTTCAGGTATGACTTAAATCAAATCCCTTATGATTATACAGTGGAAGTGAGAAATAGATTTAAGGGGCTAGATCTGATAGATAGGGTGCCTGATGAACTGTGGACTGAGGTTCGTGACATTGTACAGGAGACAGGGATCAAGATCATCCCTATGGAAAAGAAATGCAAAAAAGCAATATGGCTGTCTGGGGAGGCCTTACAAATACTTGTGAAAAGAAGAGAGGTGAAAAGCAAAGAAGAAAAGGAAAGATATAAGCATCTGAATGCAGAGTTCCAAAGAAGAGCAAGAAGAGATAAGAAAGCCTTCTTCAGCAATCAATGCAAAGAAATAGAGGAAAAGAACAGAATGGGAAAGACTAGAGATCTCTTCAAGATAATTAGAGATACCAAGGGAACATTTCATGCAAAGATGGGCTCGATAAAGGACAGAAATGGTATGGACCTAACAGAAGCAGAAGATATTAAGAAGAGGTGGCAAGAATACACGGAAGAACTGTACAAAAAAGATCGTCACGACCCAGATAATCATGATGGTGTGATCACTCACCTAGAGCCAGACATCTTGGAATGTGAAGTCAAGTGGGCCTTAGAAAGCATCACTATGAACAAAGCTAGTGGAGGTGATGGCATTCCAGTTGAGCTGTTTCAAATCCTGAAAGATGATGCTGTGAAAGTGCTGCACTCAATATGCCAGCAATTGTGGAAAACTCAGCAGTGGCCACAGGACTGGAAAAGGTCAGTTTTCATTCCAATCCCAAAGAAAGGCAATGCCAAAGAATGCTCAAACTACCACACAATTGCACTCATTTCACATGCTAGTAAAGTAACGCTCAAAATTCTCCAAGCCAGGCTTCAGCAATACGTGAACCGTGAACTCCCTGATGTTCAAGCTGGTTTTAGAAAAGGCAGAGGAACCAGAGATCAAATTGCCAAGATCCACTGGATCATGGAAAAAGCAAGAGAGTTCCAGAAAAACATCTATTTCTGCTTTATTGACTATGCCAAAGCCTTTGACTGTGTGGATCACAATAAACTGTGGAAAATTCTGAAAGAGATGGGAATACCAGACCACCTGACCTGCTTCTTGAGAAATCTGTATGCAGGTCAGGAAGCAACAGTTAGAACAGGACATGGAAACAGACTGGTTCCAAATAGGAAAAGGAGTACATCAAGGCTGTATATTGTCACCCTGCTTATTTAACTTCTATGCAGAGTACATCATGAGAAACGCTGGGCTGGAAGAAACACAAGCTGGAATGAAGACTACCAGGAGAAATATCAATAACCTCAGATATGCAGATGACACCACCCTTATGGCAGAAAGTGAAGAGGAGCTAAAAAGCCTCTTGATGAAGGTGAAAAAGGAGAGTGAAAAAGTTGGTTTAAAGCTCAACATTCAGAAAACGAAGATCATGGCATCTGGTCCCATCACTTCATGGGAAATAGATGGGGAAACAGTAGAAACAGTGTCAGACTTTATTTTTTGGGGCTCCAAAATCTCTGCAGACGGTGACTGCAGCCATGAAATTAAGAGACGCTTACTCCTTGGAAGAAAAGTTATGACCAACCTAGACAGCATATTCAACAGCAGAGACATTACTTTGCCAACTAAGCCATAGTCAAGGCTATGGTTAAGCCGACTAGTCAAGGCTATGGTTTTTCCTGTGGTCATGTATGGATGTGAGAGTTGGACTGTGAAGAAGGCTGGCCGCTGAAGAATTGATGCGTTTGAACTGTGGTGTTGGAGAAGACTCTTGAGAATCCCTTGGACTGCAAGGAGATCCAACCAGTCCATTCTAAAGGAGATCAACCCTGGGATTTCTTTGGAAGGAAGGATGCTAAAGCTGAAACTCCAGTACTTTGGCCACCTCATGCGAAGAGTTGACTCATTGGAAAAGACTCTAATGCTGGGAGGGATTGGGGGCAGGAGGAGAAGGGGATGACAGAGGATGAGATGGCTGGATGGCATCACGGACTCGATGAACGTGAGTCTGAGTGAACTCTGGGAGATGGTGATGGACAGGGAGGCCTGGCATGCTGCGATTCATGGGGTTGCAAAGAGTCGGACACGACTGAGCAACTCAACCGAACTGAACATTAGAATGAAGACGAGTAGTTATTTTTGTGGTTGTAGACTGGGAAGGTGCATATAGGAACTCTGAGATTCTGGCTAAGCTTTATTTCTTCACTTCCTGACCAGGTTTGAAGCACCTGGTCAGAAAGTGGGCAGGCTTGGTGGCTTGGATCCATCATGGCTGGCATGGATCCTCAGTCTTCAGGGGCTAAAAGGAGATCAGGGGGCAGTGACTTGGGTCTGGTGTCTGTGTCCAAGGCAGATGACCTCATTTTGGGGAGGGCCAGGAATCTGAGTTCATGAGAGCCTTCTGGTGATGGTGTGGACCTTGCACTAGAGTCCATGGTAAAGTCGGGCCCTGATTTCAACCTCCTCCTCACACGGAGAAGAGGTCTCTCTGCATGCTGCACTGTCTGGGCCTGGGAGAGGGGTGATGAGGGTACTGTGAACCTGTCTCTAATACCCTCTTCAGTGCATATCTCCTTATTTCTCTGCTCTGCTTTAACCCCTATCTGGGAACACTTAGCCCTTGCGAGGTTATTTTTGTGTGGAGGTTGTTGATCAAATTGTCGTTTCTGGGAGGGGATGTTTGCTAGGAATTCCTATTCTCCATCTTGCTGATGTCACTTCTGTAACTCACTACGTTTATCTTCTGTGATGGAAGTGATTCGAATCATTGTCAGTTTGGGGGCAAAAATTCTAAAAACTTTACCCTGTAAGCATAGAGCTTTAAAAATAGTTAACATCTTTTCAAGTAAACTGCACGATTAATCTTACTAAAATGTAAGAAACATTAAAATGATGAAAAATCTTTTGGCCCCAAGGATAAACATCATGACCAGCTATTACACTATAGATTTAGTCAGTCAGTATTTAGGTTTTTGTTGTTTAGTCACTAAGTCATGTCCAGCTCTTTTGGAACCCCATGGATTGTAGCCCACCAGCCTCCTCTGTCCATGGGATTTCCCAGGCCAGAATACTAGAGTGGGTTGCCACTTCCTTCTCCAGGAGTTCTTTCTGACCCAGGGATTAAACCTGGGTCTCCTGCATTGCAGGTAGATTCTTTACCACTGAGCCACCAAGGAAGCCCCTCAATCTTCATATAGGCAATTTTTTATTTTTTCACTCAACAATCAATATGGAGCAAATATTGCTCCCTCCTAGAAGCCACACTTTGAACACAGAGATAATAAGATAGAGTCCATGATTGAGCAATTAACAAAGTAAGAAAAATAATCAAGATATTCATAAAGTCCTCCACTTGAAATTTATTAAGCACTCCTAGATGATGGATAGTCAAAGATGAACGGTATTTATGGCCTCTACTCTTGAAGAGCACTCTAGAGAGCATGAAAGATTCCAACAACAAGTTCTAAGATTTATGATAAAGAACAGAGGAGGGAATAGCTGAGTCCCCCTGGGCAAAGCAGTGGTCAAGAGGAAGTGATAGTTGAGCTGTGTCCTGAAGAATGAGTAGAAACACAATCATGGGCAAAGACAGAGTCACATCACCTCATTTGGAGAACTGGAAATAAGTTCACAGACACTAGAAATTAAGTGGATGGAGGCAATAAAAGGAGAAGGGGCTGAAAAGTAAAGTGGGGGGCTGGATAGCAAATGACCTTTTGCCATCATACTAAACATGTTCGATTTTTGGCAATGCATGGTAATTAAATGGTTTTAAGTAGAAGAGTAATGTGTTCATATTGCATTTTAGAAATATGGCCGTGTGGAGAATATTCACAAAAACGAGGCAGCTTAGAGACCATGAATGTAACAGTGGGATGGTGTTGTGGGCAGAGGACTTCAGATGCGGAGCTAAAGATATTGCCAATGGCTTGGAAGAGCACTGGATGTTTAGTGGTGCCCTTCCAGGTATGGGACACACAAGAGGAACAGGGAAAGACCTTGAGTTCAGTTTCCACTTGCTGAGTTTAAGTGCCTACGGAATAAACATGAAGGATTATGACCTTGAGGGCAAGGATCACATTTAAATCTCTTTTGACCTTTCCACACGTATAAATCCATAATCTTTCTTTCCTATATGATAAATGATGATGTCTTTAGAGTTGTAAATAAATAATAATTATACTTTTCTGGTGGAAGCATGATAAACCCTTTAGGGCAGGAGTAAATTCCATAGTCCTCTATAAATAGCTCTGTGAGTATCAAAAGTTCCTTACTCCTCCCTAGAGTCATAACTCAGAGATAGCAGAGGCCAGACATGACTTGGCATGCTGCAGTTCATGGGGTCACGAAGAGTAGATGTGACTTAGCAACTGAACAACAACAACAACAACAATTTTGATGTTTTGAAGTGCTGGGAGAGCTGAATCAATCTCCTTCTTTGGCTTCTTCCTCCCAGAGTGATGTCCTTAGTGAAAGATAGTCTTATTTTAAATTTTGAGTTCATGACCTTATTTTCTGAAACAAATTCACTCATTATCCTGGAGTACTGTTATTTTTTTTCTTGAATAGTCACTCAATTTTTCCCCCTATGTATACATTATTTCCCTAATTATATCATCAGCTCTCTGAGGGCATGAGCTGATGATATAAGCTGGTATAAGCTGATGATACAAGCTGATCTTGTCTCTGGATCTTCTGAGGCCCACTGCAGATCACCAGGCACACAGTCTGTGCTCAGAAAACTCTGCTGATGGTTGGTATGCTTTTGAACTAATCAAATGATGTCATCAACTATTTTTAATAAGTCAAAGTTTAAACTTAAGCTGCATGTCTTCTGGATTTTCAAACCGTGGCTAACTTTTTCTTGGAAACTCTCATGTCCTCACACAATCAACTTCCCTAATTCTTTGATGCATTCTCCGAACTGTAAAAGAAAAATGTTTGATTCATTAAAGAGAGTTAACTCGTGTTGTGATACTCAGAGTGATTTTGTTTTCCCTATTATTGAACTTGATTTGCTAAAGAAAAAGAAAAAGTCACAAATCCCACAATGACTTCACTCATATCCTGTTAACCAACCACTTGCCACAGTCATCAGATAGACAACTGGAGTATTTATAAAGTCCATAAGGCCTTTGCAATGCACTGGAAATAGTTCTGTTTTCATGAGTCTTTGGACAGACATACCCCTACAGTCACATTGCTGTTGTCAAGGGACATTCCACAATCTCTTCCTGTTTTTACAAATTTTAATTAGAGTGTGCAACCAAATTAAGGCAGGACAAAAGTGAATTTTTGGAATCAACCAGGTCTCTTCCCTGAATATGATTTCCCTTGTGAAATGTATTGCAGTTTCTGAACGCATGTTTCTCTAGAGGAGATCTGACTTTCTTAATCTTCTTGTCAATGACCAGTTTGCTCATGGACAGGCTACTTATCAAACAATGATGGTGCCTTACATTGATGTGTCTACCCATTGGAACATGATGCACAAAGTTGACAAAACTAATAGATTTTAAGGTAGCTCTCCAGGCAAAATAACACAAAAGCAACAGTAACTTCATTCAAACTGAGTATTAAAATAGAATGGTTTCTCACTCAGAGAGCTCCCTCAGTAGAAACTGAGCATTAGTTAGTGCAGAAAATGCTATGAATCACCAAGCCTCAGAAGACTGTCTGTGTAGACAGATGGTTTGATTCTTTCATTGTATGTTGGCCATAGTAACATTTTAAGTCCTGGGATATTCAGGACAGTTAATTTAAATGCTTCATGCTTTATTTACTCCATGGTTAAAAGATTCCTTTTTAAAGTACCAGTCACCCATTAAATCCATAAAGCTGATGTGTCAATTGGTCCAATTCTTTGGTTGCTGTGAAGTGTTTATGGAATAAGCCACAATGTATCAAACATGAATATAGACAAGTCCACTCTAAGCTTACAAGTTAAATTAGCTTAAGCATTACTCATAAAAAAACACAGATCCCAAACAAGTATGTATTGGTCAAATTTTAAAATTAGTTTGTGAACAATGGTCTTGAGTGAATACCATGGTGGAACCAGCTGCTAAAAATGAATTCTCGAGAACTAAGCCTTAGTTGACTCAACTTTTCTGAGAAGATTTCATGTGTAAGCTGTAAATTGAAGAAGAGTCAAATGTTGGATGTCAGGGACCTTTGCAGGTAGAAAGCAAAGTAATCCAGGTTAGGAAAAAAGTCCAAAACAAATGCTCTCAAACCTAAATTTGAAGCAGATTTCTTAATTAAAGTAGAAAACTAATTTCAAAATTGGGCAAGATTGGCAATTATTTATTTGGTCACTTTGATCAGCATGAATTACGTGTACAAATCTGGAATTGAGCCAAGCCTTTTCTTCTTTTGATCAGTTACATGCTGGATAATTGAATTAAGCAAATACTGGCACTCACATTTCTGAAAGCGTGGCTGTTAGTTCAACCAAGTCTCAAATTCAAACTTCATACAAACGGTGCAATGCCACAGTCTTCTGCTTTGAGGACCTGGAAGGAAGTTTATAAGGTTTGATTACTCAGGGAAATAGAAAATGATATATGAGGTGATTCAGTCTTCTTCGATAAATGTGGAACTTTCTACAGATCTCAGACTCGGGGGTTCTGCTATTGCTTCCTAGAAATCATCAGTATATACCATCTCTTTTCTGAAACAGAACAAAAATAAACAAATCATTAGTTATGGCTCAAAAGAAGCTACTGGTTTTACTGTTTAATAAGCTTATTTTACAAATAATATTACTATGTAGTCATTACATTTTCATTGGCTAATGTTAGAGCTGAAGATCTTGTTCCTATGGCCTTTGACTGTTTACAAAACCCTGTTGTATTTATTATTTCTTTAGACCTGCCTATTTACCTTCCCAGGTGACTCTTTTTGTCTGTATTTAATAGATGAGGAAAACGAAGCTCAGAAGAATGACTGCTCTAGCCTCATAAGTTCATAAGAGGCAGAACTTAAATCCAAGAGTCCTGACATCTAGAGGTTTTTTTTTTTTTTTTTCTCTCTTTTAAATTATATTTCAATACCTGTTAGAACCCAGAGAAATATTATGCTATGGAATATTTCCAGAATTTCAGAGATCAATTCATGAAATACTAAACAGCAATCTTAAGAACAGGATTAAGCAGTGATGGTTCTAATGGGCTTTGTAACAGATGATATCTATCATGGGATTCAGAAAGATTCTGGTCTTTTCCTCATTTATCTAGTCCTCTTCTCTAACTGCTTTGGGTATTGGCCATGAAGCGGATAAAGTAGCCAGAGCACTGTAGAGACAACTGCAGTCTGACCTTTGGGTAAGTATTGAACCTAGAATTTTTCTCAGTGGAAATGGTGGAAAAATAAAAGAATACAACTTATAAGGGAAAAAAAAATAAACTTTTCCACTGTAATGACAGTAGTTTTATCAAGATTGGTCCAGAGTCATCTTTATTCCAAAAGGTCATGCCAGTGGCTGGACTGAAAACGCAAACCCTTCTCAGGTTAGTGCCATTTGGCTGAAATATTCCAATCTTTTTTTTTTTTTTTTGCCTCCAGATGATAAAGTCCGATTGCTTTGTAGGAATGGGGGCCGAGGGAGAAGGAACAAAAGGAATTTGTTTACACAAATTTACTCCCAGATGTCCTAAATTATGCCTCAAAAAATAATCATTTAAACTGTTCCACACAAAGACTTTGTAAACAAACACATTTGCAGTATTGCTCCTTAAATGGGAGAGTTAGAGGGGAAGAAGACAGACATTAAATGTTTGGCAGTGAATAGTGGCTTTTACAGCTCTGCTCGCAAAGTATTAGTTATTTTTGCAAAGAGAAACTTCAAAGTAGGGAGGATGGACCAATGATTCCCTAATGTAGTCCAGCTTCAGCATCTATGTATGTAATCCTTCCAAGTTAATCTTCATTATTGGCAGATTCCATATTTCAAAATGTGCCTACTTGCTAAAATTTATCTGTGATTCCAAAGTCAATACTCGTGGTGCTTTTGGGGTCTTTCCCAGAAAAGTGCAGAGGCGGGAAAGCCTGAGTTGTCCATTGTGGACATTCCCAGCTGACGTGGAGCTCGGTCTTCTTGATTCAGCTCCATACTATATAGAAGTGTCCTTTTCTTGGTCTATTTAGTGATATGTTTTTCACATTTTTTGTAGTTTTTCTTGGTAACTTTGCTGTTTAAAAAGGGACCCAGGCTTAATGCAAAAGTGTTGTCTAGTTTATTAATACCTGAGCCCAACAAGGTTGTGTTATGCCTTACAAAGAAAATATACATTAAGATAAGCTTCTTTCAAGCATGAGTTAATAAATCAACTATGTATTAAGATGTCTTTAAACAGAAACACACATAAAACAAGGTTATGCATTAATCAGTTGATAAAAATATTGCGACCAGAGGCTTGTAGGAACTCTCTCCTGTACTTCCTCTAGTAGCAATGATTCAGTATTTGCTAGTGTGGTGTTTGCGATGACTTTCTTGAACATATAACTACACCAAATAATTAGATTCCACTATTGTATTTGGTTCTTGTACCCAGAATTATCAATCAGATATAACGTAAGAAAAATAATTTATATTACTGCTTAGAACTACAAAAATTTATAGCTGCAAATCCCAAATTTTGAATGTAATTGTTGGTTTATTATTTTTAAAAAAGCATGTCTCAAATGTATGTAACCTTGAGTGAAATATAAATACCTATTTTCAGGCATACTTTGTTCCCTGTTAAGAGATATACAACATTTTGGAAAGTAATTCAAGAGGATTAAATATTTCACAATATTATGAAAAGGTAAGGTTATCAACTAAAAGCTTCAATAGACATACCCAGTTCATGCCTTTTGAAAGAACCTGTATTAGAATAGAGCTGGCATTAACTGAAATATAAACCCCACATGAGTCTTCTTTTAGGTGCATTGAGTTTCTATTGCTAAAGAATAATACTTGTATTTGTAGAGCTTTCTGTAGTCTTAAGCCTGCTCATGTACATTCAATTGCTTTGATCTTTAAGAAAGCAACAGACATTCAGGCACTGCTACTACAGATTAGCCGATGGGAACTGTGAGTCTACTGGCTAAGTGACTTGCCCATAGCAACAAGTATGGGCAAGATAACATAGTATCACAGCAACTTGTTAACATAGTAACAAGTCACTTGCATGTCACTGTTGGGATTAAAATTCAGAAGACTTCAGGTACTGTCCTTGATTTTGCCCTGTGTTGCCATGCCAAGGGTCATTATTAGCCTTGAGAAATTTTTAGCACACTTTATCAGTAAATCCAAACCCCCAAATGAGTTGAAAATATTCTAAATGTATGGTTGTTATATGTTTTCCATTTATAATTCCACTTACCTATATTTGAAGCAAGGCTTTTTCAATAACATATTTCATTTTACAGTTCTTCAGACCTAGAAATGCATCATATTACGTCTATGATAGAAGAAGCATTTACTGAGGGACAAGCTGAATTTGTAACCTGTATCTTATGACTTAGGAAATTACATTCCTTACTTTTATAGTGAATATTTAATTTTGGGAAGCATGTAGGTCTCGTTTATCTCAAGCTAAAGAACATTCAGTATTATGCTGAACAGAAAGAAGCTTCAAGATTAGGCAAATGTAGCTATCAAAATAAATGATCTTTTTGAAAAAATTATATCATGTCAACCTTGAACTGATTAAAAAGAATAATTGTAGCTGTTAGTTTGGTAGCCAAAATGTTGCAAAAACTGGGGGAGAAGCATTTTAATTTTTGCAGGGGGTGTGTGGAGGCACATATTTACTTGCACTTGGAAGATTATCTTACTTTAAATGGATTCAACAGTCTGTGAGGGGGCAGATGTTCATGACAACAAAAGGAGGAGAAATTAGACTGAGTTAAAAAGGGAGCATACGGGAATAAATACAACACATGATTATTAGCCTACAGAAGTGCTATAAAGAAATAAAAACTTGACTTGAATGGGAAAGCAGGGTGAAGCAGTATAACAGGAAAATAGGGAAGGAAGACCAAGTGACAAGATTTTTGTCAAGTAAAAAAAAAAAAATGATTGTCAAAATTTCAACATTTCATAAAAGACATTTAGAATTCCACTCTTATCCACCATCTTCACCCTGCGCCACATAAAAGAAGCCTCTAGACTGTAGAAAGTCAAAAGTTCGATGCTCAGACTTCAAAATTTTAACATTTTCTAGGGGACAATGCAAATTTAGCTCAGTAAATAAAGCTTGTTTTGCTCCACTGATATTGACTTCACAGTTATAGACCTTTCTATCAGGAGGTTGAAGAGACAGATGGGTGTCTAACTTGCTGTGTGTTTGCTAGGACAGGAAAGAACTTTGCTTCAGGAATATTTTTAACAGTACAGTCAGGGCAAAAGATGGCCCTGCTCAAAAAATCAGCGTGGTACCAAAAGTATAACCCAGTAAAGTGTACAGCTAGGATGCTTTTAGAGACACACCATGCACAGCTCGGCTGTAACAGCCATTGTATTGTGATCACTGCTGATTTGTTCAGTGTTGTTTTGAGCCTATAAATCCCTTGAAGTATCCTGCCCAAAATTAAAATGTTAAAAGTGTGACTCAAACACACTTAAGATTATTAACAGCTTAGATTAAATCTACATGAAATTGATATTGTTAAGTAATATTGAGTCATTTGAACCAAAAAGAAGGCATAAAAGAAAGGACTTTTCTCCAGCCTTTGAAATAAATATAGAGGTGAAAGATATTCAGTAACGTGATTTAGGTTTTCTGCATTAGGATGAAATAGGCTTCATCCATGAGGCAGGTAACACTTTGCTCCAAACCTTCTACCGACAATTGATAATCAATCTCCTGATGCCTCATCTGTCCATGTATATTAACCTCATGGATTAAAACTAGTGTGAGTGCCATTTGGGAAACATAGCTGTTTCCCCAATCCTTCTAAGATACTTGAAGATATTCTTCATTTTAGAAATATGTACGTTTACCCAGTATACAAAGCCCCAAAGAATCATTTGCAAAAACAATTTTTATGCATTAAAGTATTTCTGTCAACATTAAAAAAGATTCTGCTGAATGTAAAACTACAGTAAATTCTAACTGCCTTTCCGACAGAGCCAGATTTTCAGATACTGTGTTTACCTGAAGTGGAGTAGGCCTCTGCAGAACTCTTAGGGAAAGACTTAATCCTGTTTTCTCAAGTGTCTAATTTATCACAGAGTTACCTTAGGCACTGGGAGCATCTGGTTCAACCTGTACATATTTTTCAAGTACAAATTACAGACTGAGAAAAAGGCCAGAAGTGTGACGTTATGTTCGGCAATAGGATGGACTCACCGAGAGGGAGAGGGAAAAATATTGCTTCAGATTTTCATAAGGGTGAATCTCGATATATCATCGATTCTTCCTTCGATGTCTTGAAAGCCTTCAGTCATTATTCTAGAGCCCTGCTTAATATTCTGCATGTGTGAACCAATTTGGGTTAAGGTTGCATTAAGCAGGTGGGGCATTAATAATGAGACTCCTCTTTTATTCTTAAGCTGTTTTTAAAGAAAGTGTGTTTTGTGTGTCATAGCCTGCAATTTGTGCCAAGGTATGTATCTGCATACCCTCTTCTGTCTACCCCACGTAATCTTAGACAGATGACTAAGCAGTTGTTTTGCAAACAATTACCTAATCATAATAATTATCCATCTCTATTATTTTATTTATCATTTTTAAATTTTTAAACATTAGGCTTAGTTATGGTCAGTTTGGGGAAAAAAAAAAACTGAACACATCTTGTTTAATTGCTTTGTTTCTTCATTAATTTTCTAAAGTCCAGGCTAAGTTGGTGTCATGGGAGGGAGGTGTGGTATTACACTTGAACCTTTGATAGGTGAGAAAACAATGGTAGTGTGTATTTTCTTAAATTTGAAATAATTCGCTCAGTGGATTGAAAGGCTCTGTCCGCTCCAAGCACATACCTGTGCATCAATGACCAGATGCAGAGCGTGTTAAAGTCCACAAAACTTGGATGAAGATGGATCCACGCGGAGGGGGGCAATGCCACCACCCTGAATTAGCTGATGTTGACATTCGACGGGAAGTCAAAGCCAAATCTCTATTGAATCGCTGACAGAGAATCTCACTTTGGGAAAGGAAATTCCAATATCTCACTAAATGTATTTGTCCTTGTTCTAAACTCAAAATGCAAGGACCTCATGGACCTCGAGACAAACTGTTTTTCAGGGTAGAGAAAGAAAAGAAGACAATCCTCCCTCTTCCTCTGCATCACAAAGGCATCCAGCGTCCAAGGTGACCAGTTTGACCTTTCTCTTAAAGCGCCGTTTAAATTTTTTTTAAGCCTTTAAAAATGCCAACATGCAAATTGTACATAAAATATTTAAAACATGAGTCCTCAGTTTGAAAAGGTGAACTAATGAATTCATCAATCAAAACCTTGAAGTTCTGAAAACCTCTAATTTACCCTTGTTGTAATTTAGTGGAAGAAAAGTAGCCTTCTGCTAGATAGCTCCACAGAACCATAATTAACCTTTGCTTTTGTTGGAACAGGTGGGACAATTGGTAGAGAAAGATGATAAATAAGATATGCATACACACACATCAGAGTGTAATCTTACTGGTCTCTTCCTCCTCGAGTTTTTGTGAAGATCAAAATTTGAAAGAGTCTTTGAAGTATAATTTATTCCACATATATAAAGTGTTACAATAGTTTTTTTTAGGTAGATAATAGAGGCAGAGACATCAAAATGTTAACAAAAAATTGCATAATTATTTCTACTGTAGAAACTATGTATTTTCTCCCTTCCTAAATTTTCTAATGGCGTTTTAAATTAACACATATTACTATGAAATTAAACAAAATGAAGTACCAATGCTGTATTATTTTATTAGCAGGCACAATGGCTGGCCCACAGATACCATGCAATAGTAGTATATATTCAAACATAAAAACTGTAGCATGCAATCCAGTAAGTTAAAGTGCTTTCATAGGAACAAGTCAGGACACTTGGAACTGAAGCTGCCCATAACACAGGTCTGATTCAGTTCAAGCAAGCAGGGAAGGTAATCCCCTTCTTTTAAGACTGACGTGTGCAGGTTGAAATAGGACACTACCAGCTCCCCTCACCGCTCATCATCTGATTCAGAACAGAGTGAGCCTGTTTCCCTCAATATTTTTCACTAAACCTGATTCCTCTCCTTTGCTTAATCAACTCAAGAGTTCAGTTAAATCTGATTCTAGCCTGTGTTAAGGCTTGACAAGTGCTTAAGAAGAGGACAGATACATTTTGTATCACATGGAGCCTCTGATAGTACACAGAGAAGAAAGACTAATGCTTCCACTTTTTTACAGGTTTTTGCTCGTTTAATTAATTTTACTTCCACGGGTGAAAATGGATGTACCATATGAAAAGAGTTCAATTAAAAGTGGGGTGTGTCATTACCCTGAGAAGAAATGAACATGCTTCTTTAATATAAAGAATCCCTATATTCCAGTGACTCTGATGTATTCCATGGTTTCTTGTTTCACGCATTAAGGAATTTTCTAGGTCACTAGCATTTGTGTATGCATATGTGTGTGCATACACAAGTGTGTCCCAGAAAAGAAATGTGAAGGATTTAATACCCTTTTTTCAGGATAATATAAACTACTAGTATAGTTTATGTTTTAATATAAAACCTAATATAACTAAATAGCCAGGATTTATACATTATCTAAATTCTTTCACCTTAGTAGGAATAATGAAATTCAGTTTTGAGTTTTAACATGTTCCTTTTTCTATGAATATTTCCTCAAATGATTATATGCTTAGGAAAAATATATGTGTACTGTGATGCATGGATATATTTTAATAAATCACAGCATCAAAAGTTCCCTTAAAACAATCCAGAAGAAGCCCAGGATTTGGCTGTAATAAAGAAAATGAAAAAAGATTCTATAAATATGTATTTACATATATATATAAAGATAAAATATTCTATATATGCATATATGTGTACATATAATACATATGTATAGAAATAATCACGGATGGTTGTGTGTGTGTCAGTGAGTGTATACCTGTATGAAAAATTACACATTGGGAAGGTCCTAGAACCATCCTCGTTTCTCTCCCATTCCACATATTTTTTTATTCTCTAAGTTTTTGTTTTGGGAAGAGGTATTGTATGGGAGACCTCATCATACCTACCTTGTGTTGATTAAAACTTTTGTCTTTTTTTAAAATTGATTCCTATGTAAAAACTATGAAACTCAAAATGTGATTCAACTGTTTTTCTTGAAGCAGTGAGACTGTGTAGGTCATGGTTTCCTTTTTACAAAAAAAGGTAAATCTTTAGTTTTTATACCACATAATTGCTTAAACAAAAATGACCCGAATGTCATGAGTGGTGTGTTTGACTAGTAAGATGGTTTCATCCTATAATGAGATTTCCCCCTGTAGGAGGGCTATGAATTTCTAATCAGCATCTATGACCTAATATTCTCTAGCAACCAAGAGTAATAGCAGTAATTTCTGATTTTATGCAGAATACAATCTCCAATATTGCCAGCACTTCTCTTTCACTTATAATTAACTGCAAGCAATTATTACAGTCAAGAAAGTATATCCTAATGCTCATAGGTAATAAAATAAAAATAAATTATGTTTGTAAAACTTATGTATGTGTCATGCTGACTGACTGGTGTTCTTTGAAATCCCCGAGGTTATACAGGTATCAATTGAATTTTTCTTTTCGTCTACAATGGTATCACTCTTAATTTTAATTTGTAACTTTTAGTTCACTACTTAATTATTTACTCTTTGCTTGAAAATGAATGTTTATTAGATTTTGTTTTGAGTTCATGGATAAAAGAAAACATTTAAAAGTTAGTAATTAAGGAGAGATGTCACATTATCTGACCAGATGTTTTAAGAGACTAGTAATGCATACTTCTTAAGTGGGGATACAGTATGCACAAGAAGAATGCCTTATGACATGAAAATGAAAGAATTTGATTTGAGATTTTTCCACGAGAGTTGCCTGTGAATGTAAATAAGATTGTTCCATAAAAAATTTAAAATGACATTTAAGATGACTTCTTACCCTGAAAGAAAGAATAAAGTATTACTTATCTAGAACTGTGAAGGACTGTAGTTTTTAGCATGATTGATTTTCTTCCCAGATAATTCACCCCTTAATGCACCAATACTGTATTTTAAATATTTTCGATGTGTATTTTCTGGAAAAAATTATTCCCATGGTTTACTTTGCATCGTTTTCCATGGGCCCTCCTGAAGTTCTGGAGGATGCGTTCCTGTGCAACAAGGATGTTAGGTTATTTAGGTGAAATTGGGGTCTTAATCTTCGCTTCCCCCAATAAGAGCAGCTCAGCTCGTATGCTTCTGCACTGTCCTGGCTTCCATCCTTTATTCCACTCCAAGAACATGTTTTGTTGCTCAGCCTTAGAAATGTCCGACCTTTTAAATGTCCAACCTTAGAAAACAGACTATACACATGATTTAATCCTTTACTGATTAAGCAGGGTCATCGTCAGGCACATGAATTATTATACGGTGCAGAAATAGTATAACTAACATTTGAAGGTTTGTGCGTTTCCCCTACCCTGAAAGGTTTTAGATGTCTGTGCTTTTCTTATTATTTTTTATTCCTTCCTTTACTGACAGCTGCAGCTTAAATCTGCTGTCACTGCTTTAAGCCGTCCCTGTCTCTGAGTCTCAGCTTATAAAGCCAGAGAAGTGAGAGTGGTCAAGGGAGACCATGCAACTAGGTTCAGTAAATCCCAATATGATGATATAAAAGCGCATTGTGAAACTGTCAAGCACTCTAAAACCACAAAGCACTGCTATTAAACAGAACTAGAATAACAGGGAGGGCACAGAGTAGGGCAAATTTAAGCTCAAACTATAAAAGAAACTATTCAAGCTTTAGAGCTAGTGATGATGATGATGACGATTGTTGTTGTTCAGTCGTGTCTGAGTCCTTGCCACCCCATGGACTGCAGCATGCCAGGCTTCCCTGTCCTTCACTATCTTCTGAAGTTTACTCAAAATTGTGTCCATTGTGTCAGTGATGCCATCCAACCATCTCATCCTCTGTTGCCCCCTTCTCTCTCTGCTGCCTTCAATCTTTCCCAGCATCAGAGTCTTTTCAAATGAGTCAGCTGTTCCAATCAGGTGACCAAAGTATTGGAGCTTCAGCTTCAGCATCAGTCCTTCCAATGAATATTCAGACTGGTTTGATCTCCTTGCAGCCCAAGGGACTCTCAAGCGCTTTCTCCAACACCACAGAATCGAAAGCATCAGTTCTTCAGTACTCAGCCTTCTTTATGGCCCAACTCTCACATTTGTACAAGACTACTGGAAAAACCATAGCTTTGACTGGACAGAGTTTGGTCAGAAAAGTGATGTCTCTGCTTTCTAAAATGTTATCTATGTTTGTCATAGCTTTTCTTCCAAGGAGCAAGCGTCTTTTAATTTCATGGCTGCAGTCACCATCTGCAGTGATTTTGGAGCCCCCCAAAATAAAGTCTGTCCCTGTTTCCATTTTCCCCCCATTTGCCAGGATGTGATGGGACTGGATGGCATGATCTTAGGCATTCTTTTTGAATGCTGAGTTTTAAGCCAGCTTTTTCACTCTCTTATTTCAGCTTCATCAAGAGGCTTTTTAGTTCCTTTTTGCTTTCTGCCATTAGAGTGCTGTCATCTGGATATCTGAGATTATTGATATTTCTCCCAGCTGTCTTGTTTCCAGCTTGTGCTTCATCCAGCCCAGCATTTCTCATGATGTACTCTATGTGTAAGTTAAATAAGCAGGGTAACAGTATATAGTCTTGGAATACTCCTTTCCCACTTTTGAACAGTCTGTTGCTCCATGTCCAGTTTTAACCATATGCTTCTTGACCTGCATACACGTTTCTCAGGAGGCAGGTAAGATGGTATGGTACTCCCATCACTTTAAGAAGTTTCCACAGTTTGTTGTGATCCGCACAGTCAAAGGTTTTAGTGTAGTCAATGGAGCAAAGTAGATGTGCTTTCGGAATTCCCTCACTTTTTCTATAATCCAACAGATGTTGGCAATTTGATCTCCAGTTCCTCTGACTTTTCTAAATCCTGCTTGTACATCTGAAAGTTCTTGGTTTACATACTGTTGAAGCTTGGCTTGAAGAATTTTGAGCATTACATTGCTAGCATGTGAAATGAGCGCAATTGTGTGGTAGTCTGAACATTCATTGGCATTGCCCTTCTTTGGGATTGGAATGATAACTGACTTTTTCCAGTCCTGTGGCCACTGCTGACTTTTCCAAATTTGCTGGTATATTGAGTGCAGCACTTTCACAGCATCACCTTTTAGGATTTGAATAGCTCAGCAGTAATTCCATCACTTCCACTAGCTTGTTTGTAGTAACGCTTCCTAAGGCCCACCTGACTTTAATAGCAAAAAACTATTTACCACTTATTCTGTGCCAGGCAACATGCCAGTCAATTTTATACAGCATCTAATTAAATGACCACTATAACCCTAATTGTTAATGATTATTATTAATAGTAACAATATTATGATTTTTCATGCTAGAAAATTCAGACTTTGTGTACATAATCTTGGAATGAACATACAGATATTATAGAAAGGCATTTGGATCACCCCATGCCTGTTTGATGGAGAAGGCAATGGCAACCCACTCCAGTACTCTTGCCTAGAAAATCCCATGGGTAGAGGAGCCTGGTAAGCTGCAGTCCATGGGGTTGCTAAGAGTTGGAAATGACTGGCGACTTCACTTTCACTTTTCACTTTCATGCCTTGGAGAAGGAAATGGCAACCCACTCCAGTGTTCTTGCCTGGAGAATCCCAGGGATGGGGGAGCCTGGTGGGCTGCCATCTATGGGGTTGCACAGAGTCAGACATGACTGAAGCAACATAGCAGCAGCAGCAGCAGCATGCCTGTTTGATTTCAAAACATGTGAGTATAATTACCAAGGTTTTCTGCCTCCCAAGTATGGTAGAAGATAAGAAAAGAAAACATTTTCCACAATTATCAAGTCCAGCCCCATGATTTTGCAGTTGAAAATGCTGAAGATCATTGTACTGAAAACTATCACTTTCCTGCATTCAATCTCCTCCTCCAGGACAGAAACTTGATTTTAATTACTTTGAGTATGTAGATTTCTCTCTGTGTCTCCATTTCTTTTGCCATCTGTCTTCCCCTCACTCCTCATTACTTGAAACTGGTCTGACATGGGCTACAGTAACAGAGGGGAGCGAAGGGAGAATTGTGGACAATTTTACAATATAAAACAATCTCCTTCATAAGCTCCTCTTCTCTTACGTGCCTCTTTAAATATCAGTTCAACTCTGATGTTCACCATTGGCCTCTTTCCTTAGTCTTTTACCTTCTCCCCTTGTGTCTATTCCTACAAATTCACCTATCATGTTTTCATGGATGATTCACAGATCTCTCTGTCAACCCTTAACCATGTTCATGAGCTCCAGAGTGGAATTCTCAACTACTTATGGAAATGTACCTGACTTCCCACATGTGCTCAAATGCAACAAGTTCCAAACGAAACTCTATATTCTTCCTCAGAAGTGTTTCTTTTTGAAACGTTGACTCTGTAATTTGTGTTATTTTCCATCTCCTCTCCTAGTCTAGAGATCTCAGAATAGGTTTTGATGCTTTTCTCTCCTACAAACCCTATTGAATCGGTCAGTGAGTTCTGATCATTCAACCTAAGTGTTCCTTAGGCTCCTCGTTGTTTATTCCTCATCTCACCTTGATTAAGATTCCCTGGCAGCTCAGACGGTAAAGCATCAGCCCACAGTGCGGGAGACCAGGGTTTGATCCCTAGGTTGGGAAGATCCCCTGGAGAAGGAAATGGCAACCCACTCCAGTACGCTTGCCTAGAAAATTCCATGGATGGAGGAGCCTGGTGGGCTACAGTCCATGGGGTCGCAAAGAGTCAGACAACTGAGAGACTTCACTTTCACTTTCTTTCACCTTGATTAGATACATAAATGATCTTACTAGATCATTCATTGATTTTTCTTTACTCCTGTATGTATAAAATTGAGTATATACTCTTCACTGTGATGAGAAGTGTATGTCTAAAATATGTGACTACATACACATGTATGCATGCTAAACTGCTTCAGTTCTGTCCAACTCTTTGCGACTCTATGGACTGTACCCTCAGGCTCCTCTGTCCATGAGACTTTCCAGGCAAGAATACTGGTTGCCACACTCTCCTCAAGAGGATCTTCCTGGCCCAGGGATTGAATCTATGGTTCTTACGTCTCTTGCACTTTGCCATTAGCACCACCTGTGAAGCCCATGTATACACATCCCTATCTTATTTAGATACCCTTTTATAGCTTCCCATTATCTGGAATTGTTAAAAAGCCTGCTGACTCTTGTTCTTGGAGATTTGAAGTGTTCTTGGATGTCTCTAAGGTCAAGGCATAATTATTTTGTGTACCAATGTTGTATCTCCCAGTGTTTAGCATCCTGACTAACTTGTAATAGTGGTTCATTAGATATTTGCTGGGTGGACAAAGGGAAGAATGTTAAGTCTACCCACAAGGCAGAGGAACAACTAGCAGAGAGTTCTTGTGTGCTGTGTTAGAAAGAATACGGAAACTTAGAGATTAGCAGTCCTTGTTTTGAATCTAGCACTGCCGCCTCCTAGCCATGGACCTTGGACAATTTATTTAATCTTTCTGACCCTACATTTCTTTGTTGATAAGATGGAGATAGTGATAGTTTGTGTTCTATGTCAGAGATAATGTATGTGAAATGCATACACAAAACTCCTTTTAATACATTCAGTTCAGTTCAGTTCAGTCGCTCAGTCGTGTCCGGCTCTTTGCAACCCCATGAATCGCAGCACGCCAGGCCTCCCTGTCCATCACCATCTCCCGGAGTTCACTCAGACTCACGTCCATTGAGTCCGTGATGCCATCTAGCCATCTCATCCTCTGTCGTCCCCTTCTCCTCCTGCCCCCAATCCCTCCCAGCATCAGAGTCTTTTCCAATGAGTCAACTCTTCGCATAAAGTGTCCAAAGTACTGGAGCTTCAGCTTTAGCATCATTCCTTCCGAAGGAATCCCAGGGTTGATCTCCTTCAGAATGGACTGGTTGGATCTCCTTGCAGTCCAAGGGAGTCTCAAGAGTCTTCTCCAACACCACAGTTCAAAAGCAGCAATTCTTTGCCACTCAGCCTTCTTCACAGTCCAACTCTCACATCCATACATGACCACGCGAAAAACCATGGCCTTGACTAGACGGACCTTAGTCGGCAAAGTAATGTCTCTGCTTTTGAATATACTATCTAGGTTGGTCATAACTTTTCTTCCAAGGAGTAAGCGTCTTTTAATTTCATGGCTGCAATCACCATCTGCAGTGATTTTGGAGCCCCCCAAAATAAAGTCTGACACTGTTTCTACTGTTTCCCCATCTATTTCCCATGAAGTGATAGGACCGGATAGGGATATTATTTATTATCACCATCATCATCAGCCCAGGTGAAAGAGCTATCAATTTCTGGTGTAATAATATGTAACAAAGACCCAAGCATATGGACTAAGAGTTAAACTCAGGTGGGACTCAAATTGTGAGATATGAGCCGAGTCCCAAACGATCAAAACCAAACAAAGGTCGTGCTCAGGATAGAGAACCCCGGCAGGAATTCATACACAGGGGAAGAAAAATCAAAACTTAGAAGATAAATGTATAAGAAATGTTTATTACTATAGGAAGCTTCCCTGGTGGCTCAGATGGTGAAGTATCTGCCTGCAATGCAGAAGACCTGGGTTTGATCCCTGGTTTGGGAAGATCCCCTGGAGAAGGAAATGGCAACCCACTCCAGTCTTCTTGCCTGGAAAATCCCATGGACAGAGGAGCCTGGTGGACTGTAGTCCATGGGGTCACAAAGCGTTGGGAACAACTGAGTGACTAACACTTTCAACACTTTGCAAACTGAAGAGACATTTATTCTGTAAAAAGGCCATTTTGATTACAGTTTGTTCATGCAGTAAAAACATTGGCCTAATTTTTGAAATAAAGGTGGTATTCTTGGGCCATGTCATTATAGCTATTCCTTTTTTCAGGGTCTTCATACAAGACTCCTATTTCATTACACCAAGATTTCTAAACTTCTCTCTGAAGATCTTCAAAGAAGATCACTGTGTATGTTTAAGGGATTTTATAATCCATACTCTGCAAATACACACAAAAAATCAGCCATTTTATAGGAAATATTCTAATTTTGATTTCTTTTTCTCAAAGGTTATCTTCATTTCCATATTTTTTAAAGTTTAATTGTCTCCTTTTTTCAGCCGCTAATAGTGATGTCACTCTCCTTATAAGTAGGCACACCACTGAACACACATGTGTTTTTCCTTTTCTGTACATCTAATGCCAAATTATATGAACACTTTAAAGAAATACAGAAAAAAAATGGTATGCCAAATAACCTAAAGGGTTAATGTATTTTTAGATAATATATAGTAACTAACAATATTATCCATGATATTTAATTTACCTTATGAAAAGTGAAAGTGAAGTCGCTCAGTCGTGTTCAGCTCTTTGCGATCCCATGGACTGTAGCCCACCAGGCTCCTGTATCCATGGGATTCTCCAGGCGAGAGTACTGGAGTGGGTTGTCATATCCTTCTCTAGGAGATCTTCCCAACCCAGGGATAGAACCCGGGTCTCCCGCACTGTAGGCAGATGGTTTACTATCTGAGCCACCAGGGAAGTCCTAATTTACCTTATACTCTCATGTATATTTGTTTCTAGTTACAGCCTTTGATGTAGGGAAATCAGGGATTTCTTCATCTATCTTTTCAATCACTTTAAATATCTCTGATATCTGGATGGCAGTTCGGTTTCATCTCCTAGTCTTAATTTTGATTGATTGATAATGTCTGCCTAGAGCAGAGTATTCAGGGGAATTGGAAGACGTTGTCCAGAAACAGGAGCAGACAAAGAGTGCTGTGATTGGTTAGCATTGTTTACTATGGGTAAGTGAAGGGGAAAGTATAGAACCATTGTAGTGTATATGACAAACCTATTCTATATAATGATATAGTCATTTTCTACTACTTATGTCAGTGGCTTTCAAATGGCTTATAGCCGTATTGGTTTTCTCATATGAATCACAGACCATGGAAAATGAATTGAGCAACTAATTTCTCAGTTCTCTCAAGGATGGTACATAATTTGTACTATACTAGATTCATAAAAGAGAAGCTAATTCTATATAAACAACAGATAACTTAGGGCATCGGGTCTTAATTGTCCCAGGTTGAGAAAGACTGTGTTGGTCAATAAGGACCTCAAAGTCTACTACAGGTGTAAGGAAGAACCGAGAGGGAAGGATTCCAGTCTTCCATTTGTATGCCAGCCATATTAGCCTCACTCTTACTGGGAGGTATGTATGCATGCTAATTCATGTATTATATATTTACATACAACAGACATGCATAATTCAGAATTTATTTCAAAAAAAATTCTACAGTTTAAAAATCTTCAAATTAAAAAAGTTTGAAAACAGCTGATACAGATATTTTTCTGACTGTTGAAGCTATTCTTTTTCATTTTATATAAATTTGCCTTTATTATCCAAGATAAATGAAAATGTTGCTATATTTTGCTATTAATTTCTCTTCCATCATGTGGATACAAAAATTTCCTTTGATTGTCTAAGAAAATAATGTGGAAGATAGAAAAAAAAATACCATCAAGTCAAGATTGTATAGTCAGTAAGAAAATCAAGCCCATTAGATCATGATTAACAGAAGTTTTGAATTAAGGGATTCGATGTAAATTTCCATATTCACCTTTGCACCTGGATTCTGAAACAGCTGCCCCTTTAATCATTTACAAATTTCTTCAAATAGTGTTTCCTTTTTCCTTGTTGTGTGATAGCTAATGTAATTAACATCATTTCAGCAAACCTGTAAAAATCTGGTGTAGATTTTGCAATTTGTGTGTAACAGGACATTCAGAGGGCTTCCCTGGTGGCTCAGTGGTAAAGAATCCACGTGCAATGCAGGAGACATAGGAGACGCAAGTTCAGTCCCTGAGTCAGGAAGATCCTCTGGAGGAGGACATGGCAACCCACTCTGATATTGCCTGGAGAATCCCCAGACAGAGGAGCCTGGTGGGCTACAGTCCATAGGGTCACAAAGAGTCTGAAGCAACTGAGCATGCGTGCATACAGGGCCTTCAGATAGATGAAAGCTATTCTAAGTAGAATCTTGCTTTTTGACACAGATTATTTCAATGTCCTATAAATAATTAATCACACAAAAAAAACACCCTCCATTAATGTAGCCCTCGGGTCATAAATTGGGACCTAGAAGCTAAATGAATACAAAGTTCACAATCTCCAAGAAATATTCATTTGTTTTACATGGCTTATGTTACACAATTTATTTGATTTATATTTAGAAGCCCAATCTAATGCTTATGCGCAATATGGAAAACTTGTTCTTTTGAGCACCATGCTTTAATTATTAACTGAGCATCGAGTTTTGCCAGGCACGGGGCAAAGAAGATGTTAGAATATATGAGATGGGCTTGACTATGGGGACACACAGCCCAGTGAAAGAGGCAAATTATTAAGTGAGTGAAAGTGAAAGTCACTCAGTCTTATTCGACTCTTTGCGACCTCATGGACTATACAGTCCATGGAATTTTTCAGGCCAGAATACTGAAGTGGGCAGCCTTTCCTTCCTCCAGGTGATCTTCCCAACTCAGGGATCGAGCCCAGTTCTCCGTCATTGCAGGAGGATTCTTTACCAGCTGAGCCACCAGGGAAGCCCAAGAATACTGGAGTGGGTAGCCTTTCCTTCCTCCAGGTGATCTTCCCAACTCAGGGATCGAGCCCAGTTCTCCGTCATTGCAGGAGGATTCTTTACCAGCTGAGCCACCAGGGAATCCCAAGAATACTGGAGTGGGTAGCCTACCCCTTCTCCAGGGGATCTTCTGCCCAGGAATCAAACCGAAGTCTCCTGCATTGCAGGCAGACTCTTTACCAACTGAGCTATGAGGGAGTAAATTTAAAACTAGCCGTCAGAAATTGTGATCAATGCTGTGAAATATGTAAACAGTGGGCTGAGCTAAAGATAGATGGGTCAGGCTCCTTTGGGCATGGTTGGGAAGTATTCCCTGAGGAAGTGACGTTTACTCTGGGTCTTGCAGAGTCAAGTATGTTCAAGGCACTGAAGGAAAACCTGTGAGTCTGAGTTCCAGGTGGAGAAAGGGAGAGCATAAGATAATGTTGCTGAAATGTGCTGAGACCTGATCATAGAGCCGGGGGAGGCCACTGATGGGATACTTGAAATGAGCTGATCCTTAGTTTTAAAAGATGACTGCAGCACTAGCATTGTGGGGGAGCAAGAGGGGAAAAAAGCAGATGTTCTAAGTGGCAATTGTAATAATTAATTAATAGCTAAAATACACTTAATTAATTAATTTTGGCCAGCAATGACTGAAACCTGGGCATAAGAAGGCATAGAATGGACAGCTGTGATGTTCATTTGAAAGGCAGAATTGATAGGACTTGCTGACAGATTGTGTGCTGATGGGTGGGGTGGCATGGAGAACATAATGAAGGAAAGGAAGGAATTAGGAGTAACTGGGAGACTGAACAGGAGAAGGCAATGGCACCCCACTCCAGTACTCTTGCCTGGAAAATCCATGGTTGGAAGAGCCTGGTGGGCTGCAGTCCATGGGGTCGCTAGGAGTCAGACATGACTCAGTGACTTCACTTTCACTTTTCACTTTCCTGCATTGGAGATGGAAATGGCAACCCACTCCAGTGTTCTTGCCTGGAGACTCCCAGGGACAGGGGAGCCTGGTTGGGCTGCCGTCTCTGGGGTCACACAGAGTCGGACATGACTGAAGCGACTTAGCAGCAGCAGCAGCAGAGAGACTGAACAATGGCAACAGCAACTTGGGTTTCTGGCTTGAGGAGGTAAGTGGCTGATGGTACTATTTATTAACATAGGAAAAACTGAGCTAAAGGGGCCTTACTGGGAAAGTTGAGACATCTACATAGAGATTTAGAAGAGGTAGTCAGATAGATGGGCCATGTTGGAGGCTTGAAATACAAATTTGTGTCATCATGAGAGGAGTTATTTAAAGCAGTAGAACTGAATAAGGTCACCTCAGTTCAGTTCAGTTCAGTCGCTCAGTCGTGTCCAACTCCTTGTGACCCCATGGACTGCAGCATGCCAGGCTTTGCTGTCCATCACCAACTCCCAGAGCTTGCTGGAACTCATGTCCATCGTGTTGATGATTCCATCCAACCATCTCATCCTCTGTCACCCCTCTTCTCCTCCTGACTTCAATCTTCAGCATCAGGGTCCTTTTCAATGAGTCAGCTCTTCGCATCAGGTGGCCAAAGTATTGGAGTTTCAGCTTCAGCATCAGTCCTTTCAATGAATATTCAGGACTGATTTCAAGATGGACTGGTTTGATCTCCTTACAGTCTAAGGGACTCTCAAGAATCTTCTCCAACACCACAGTTCAAAAGCATCAATTCTTCGTAGGGTAGGAATATAGAGAAAGATAAGAGAGGTAGGTTCGGAACCTCACCCAAAGAACACCGATTTTTAGAGATTTGTTTGAAAGAACCATTTGCAAAGAAAATAGAGTGAGGAACTAGTGAATTGGATAGGTCCCAGAAAGGTGTGCTGTGCTGAGAATTTTTTGCACGTCCTGAAGTCAGTGCTGTGCTATGATTAGTCGCTCAGTCATGCCTGACTCTTTGCAAACCCAAAGGTATACTACTATGGAATACAGGCAAAATTTAAAAACTGGGAAGGTTGAGCTATGAAGAATGGTCCTAAGAAGCAGATGGAGCTGATGATAGTGGACCGCTTGTTGGGTCAGGCAGCATAAAAGTTTTCATGATACTGAAATGGGTTTGAACAATGTCTGGTGGACTAGTATCATGTGAGAGAAATGATTTAGTGAAGATGGAAGATCAGTGCACCAATGGGATATGGACAAGAGCAGCACGAACCAATGATCTGAGAAAGTGTGATCCAGTAGACAGGTTGGTGATTTGGCCTACAATGGAAAATTAGGAAAGTACTCATCTCCTTTCTCGTTTACTCTCTTTTCTCAATAAAGCAGGACATTTCAGTTGAGAAGAAAAAATAGTGTTGATGTCTGTGGCATGAGAAAAGGACTTCTCTGAAATGCTATGTTTTCATATGGATACCTATAGAGATATGAGCATTGTCAGAGAAAGCCTGCCAGGCTACCTAGACAGCCAGAGAACCACTCAGTCAGGAGGCAGAGCAGAGAGGGTCTCATTCCTCTGATTCTCTGACAGGCAGCTTACATTTTCAATTGACATGAGAAAGATTTAGAAAATAATGCAATTAATGTATTTGCCAAGTGAAAAACTTCTCACTACCAAATATCAGGTTAAGAAACTAGAGTCTGAAAGAGGTTTGCTTCTTGACTGGGCTCTAAAGAAAGAAATAGTCCCTTCTATTTAAACAGGGAGTATTATTAGGCTTAAAGTCAATTTCTAAGCCCTCTGGAAAAGTTACACAGATTGTTTAAGAAAGAAATTTTTTTTTTCCAAAAGAACTGAAATTCTGCTGGAATAGTTGAAAGTGATCTTAACCATTTCAATGAAAATTAACTTCTAGGCCAGCTCTAGGCTTTGAAGGAAATGGGGGCCGAGGGAAAAGAAGAGAGAAAGGAAAGAAAATTACTGTCTCCTGACTAGAATAGATCATTATTAGACCTTTGTGTGGGTTACACACCCCTGGGGCAGAGCCCCAGCTCCTGCCTATGAAAACGTGCAAGGAGCTGGCAACATTTCCATCTTATTACTTAAACCAAGCCACGTGGAGCAGAAAGACACGTGGAACCAAAACAGTGATTTTTCTTCTGTGCAGTCAGAAACCCACAAACTGCATGTCATTGTGTGATTCAGAACTGGACTTGAGAGAAGTATGACTGAGGAAGAGAAAACTTGTAGGTTTGTACCACTTTGCTCAGAAGCATAATTGGGAAAGCAAGGATAGATCATTCAATAATAAATCACCGATATGTGATGCAGAAGAACCACATTTTACCTTTGCTTTGAAACTTAATATTATATAAACATGTAAAATAGTGTTATGAGTCATCAAATCAACCTGGTTAACTTCATTAATAATTTTACATTTTCAAAGAAAACATTACTATAAGACACAATTAGGTGAACTATTTGCTCTGTTTCTTTTATACCCTATGAAAACTGTGGCTACTTACGCTAGAAACATTGCAAAGACCACTTGTGATATTCCTTGATATCAGCTGATATTTGAGAATCAGTAAATAGAACAAAATGCTCTTGTTAAAAGATGTGATGCTTTTCATGCAGAGCTTTCTGAAGAAGTATTTTATTTGTACCATGAATGTAATAGTAGGTATAGACTTAGCTTTAACACTTCACCTTCTATTCTCTAATGCTATCAGGTTATAACTCTTATAAGATTTTAAGACAGCAGTAAAAGCAGATTCTTCCAGGATATTCTGTATAAAGCCCCATGCCCAAACTTCCACAACATAATTGCCATAACTTTGAAAAACTAGCACCTGTACACAGTATCTGATGCTCCTATGAATGAATGTAAACAACACCTGCACGATTCTAAACGTATGTCTGTCATCTTTTTTCAAAGAATTTAATCCAGTAGCTTCATGCTTATGTATCGACACATATCTATACATATGCATGTGTGTGCACACTCAGTCGCTCAGTCATGTCCAACTCTTTGCCACTCCATGGACTGTAGCTCACTTGGTTCCACTGTCCATGGAATTTTCCAGGCAAGAACACTGGAGCAAGTGCCATTTCCTTCTCCAAAGGATCTTCCTGACCCAGGGGTCAAGCCTGCATCTCTTGTGCTTCCTGCATTGGCAGACAGATTCTTTATCAGTGAGCCATCTGGGAAGACCCTTCCATACATATAACTTGGAACCAAAAAAAAAGACAGATTTCCATTTCAACTCCCCTTTTTAAAAAGCCTGATGTATACAAAGCCCCAAAATTAGGGTTATAGGAAGCCCTTGACAACAAAGAATTGCCAGTTTTCTTATATGCAAGTTGACCTTGCAGCTTCTTTCTTCTGCTAAGATTTTAAGGACCAAGGACAGTTACAGACATCGATCTGGAGCCAGACTATAAATAGGCATTATTGCCCATAATAAAAGCAGAAATGGAATTGAAAAGTGATCACTGCTTCTTGGGAAAAATAATTATACATTTACTGTATTATCCAGAAAACAAAGCCTAAAATTAATTTTTTTCTCAGAATTATTTGATTCAGGAAAGAATTAGAACATGAGGTTATGAGCGCTATATTCAACCCATTGGCACACTGTGGAAATGAAGTAGTGTGAGACTGAAAACAGAGAGCTGGAAATTGCATTGCCTTGGAAAGGCTAAGACTGAGGCTTGATTTCTTAGGACAGAAAGGCTTCTTAGGACAGAAATCTCAAAGGCTGATTGAGGCTTAATTTCTAAGCATAGCATCTGAACTCATGTCTGTTTCTGGTTATGCAGCAGTAACCTGGGCTGGAGAAGGGAAGGCTGGCCCCCACCCTGGGTAGCAAAGTATGGTGTGGCCCCAAAGGTATCAGTGCATATCACTCAAATGCTCAAGGTCAGAGGAGTGCTGCTTTGGGTATGGAGTGGGGAAGGAAGCAAATTAAATTGTTCTCTCTAGATTTTATTTCATGGTGAGCTAAGGAATATGAAAATCAGGGATATATTCCTGGAAAATTACTTTCAGACTTTCAGGCTGCTGCTAAGTATACTAGATTTCAGCCAGGCGATTGGACCACATTGGTTTTGAAGACCCTGAGGTGTAGAAGTGAGGAGCACAGAGGGTTTGGCCAGAGGAAGGACACACAGGCACATTTCTCACTGAAGAAGAACGTAGGGCTGGGTCTCCATTAGAACTAACCTACGCGAGCCTCATGTTTTTGTTCTGTATAATGAGGAGAGTGTTATCTACCTTATCGACTATGATGCTGTTTTTGTTTTTTCATTGAAAAAACATAGTTTTTACAATAAACCATAGTTGGTTTACAATGTTGTGTTAGTTTAAGGTATACAGTAAAGCGATTCATACCTATACTTTTTCAAATTCTTTTCCATTATAGTTTATTATAAGATACTAAATATAGTTCCCTGTGCTATGCAGGAGATCCTTGTTATTTATCTGCTTAATATACAGTAAGGTGTATCTGTTAATTCCAAACTCTTTATTACTCCTCCCCCTCTTTCAGACCTCCCTTTCCCCTTTGGTAACCATAAGTTTGTTTTACGTATCTGTGAATCTATTTCTGTTTTGTAAATAAGGTCATTTGTTTCGTAGTTGAGATTAGCATATAAGTGGTATGTGCATGCTCAGTCGCTAAGCCATGCCTGACTCTTTGCGACCCCATGGACTGTGGCCCCACAGGCTCCTCTGTCCCTGGGATTTTTCAGGCAAGAATATTCAAGGGGGTTGCCATTTCCTCCTCCAGAAAATCTTCCCAACCCAGGGATTGAACTCACATCTCTTGCATCTCCTGCTTTGGCAGGTGGATTCTTTAGCACTGAGCAACCTGGGAAGCTCTACATATAAGTGATGTCATGTTTGTTTTCCTCTGATGTGTTAATACTTCACTTAGTACGATAATCTCTAGGTTCATCCTTGTTCATCCATGTTGCAGCAAATGGCAATATTTCATTCTTTTTAATATATACCATATCTTCCTTATCTATTCATCTGTCGATGGACAGTTTGCTTCCAAGTCTTGGCTATTGTAAATAGTGCTACTATAAAAATTGAGGTGCACATATCTTTCTAAATCAGTTTCCATCTTTTCTAGATATATGCCCAGGAATGGGATTGCTGGAGCATATCACAGCTCTGTTTTTAGTATTTTAAAGAATGTCTATGCTGTTCTCTGTAGGGCCTGCACCCATTTAAATTGCAGTGTAGGAGTGTTCCATTTTTCTGTATTATCTCCAAAATTTCTTTTTTGATGATGGCCATTCTGACCAGTGTGAAGTAACACTTCATTGTAGTTTTGCTTTGCATTCCACCAGTAATTAGAGATGTTGAGTATCTTTTCATCTTATCTTCTTTGGAAAAATGTCTATTTACATCTTCTGCCTATTCAAAAAAAAATTCTTGAGCTGAGTAAGCCATTTATATATTTTGGAAATTAATTTCTTATTGGTTGCATCATTTGCAAATATCTTCTCTCATTCTATAGGTTATCTTTATAAGAGAGTGTAAAGAATTTTAAAAGTGATTACCTCCACAAGCCTCATATTCTAGAATAGATCAGTTAAAAAGGCCCTCAGAGCATCCCTCAATTCAAGAAAAGTCTTACTGAATTCAGGAAAAGAAGGTAATTTGCAGATGTTGCAAACAATGCTGCTTGCTGTAAAGAATGGATGGATGAAGGACTAAAACTCTCATTGTTTATAGGAAACAGTACGTCTCCATGCTAAATTTGAACCATTGACCATGTTAGAATCAAAGTGAAGTGAATACTCTGGAAACTTCAACACATTTTAGCACAGCTACATTAAGTACCTGGAAAGTAAACCTAATTTTCTAAAAAAAAAACTAACCTGACCTAATAGCCCCATTTGCAACTGATATTGTTGATGTACACGAATGGGAAAATAATGACTTGAATCTAAGAACCCAGAAGACAATGATTACTTTTCTAAAGTTAAAGTGATCATCAAAAATCTTTTCAAAATGTCTCCTGATCTTCTTGGTCAATTAATTGTAGAATTTTTTTTAACTAGCAGTTATATTTGAAATTTGAGCATTGCTAAGTTGTTGGCATATATGATGTCTTGTCTTTGTACACAGGCCTTTTTCTATGTACAAAATAAGAGGTCATGTCAGGTCTCACATCTTTTGTCACCCCGCTTATTTTGAGTTTTTTAGTTTACTGGAAGAGCAAATGCAGGAAGATCTGGTACACAGAGCTTTGCTACTAATGTTTATGAATTAAGCATTTAAAATTAATAGAAGTTATTCTCTGTCATAAACAAATAGATTTATCAAAAAGTAAAACAATTAGGTATTGAAAAATCTGGCCATGTTTGAGGTTTAAAAAATGATTAAATACTAGTTTTTAAATGTTTTGGCTTTGGAATGTTGCCAAATGGGTTTTGCCAAACACATTTTTCTGTCATTTCACAACCCATGTGTGTGTTTTAATGAATGTATAATCCGTATGTTCTGATTCACTTAAACTTAACTTGACAAAATCTGTTTTAAGAATAATATGATTTCCAAGAAGACTTTATAGCTGTCCTAAGAAGTCATATCTTTAATTTTAAAAAGGAAGTCATAGTTTATGATGAATAAATGGAACTGATTTGTAAATTTGGAATACACATCTAAATCTGAAAACCACATTTTAACAGCTTTACTAACTCATGTTTAGTGAAATAAGATTCAACTCTAAGTTATCATTATGCTATGTAAATGGAAGGTAAAGAGAAACATGGCCCATCTTCCTACATCTATTGAATGTACCAGGAAGAAAGAGAGCAATGGTGAAATGACAGAAAGAAAATTCAAATGTATGTTTCTTTTGTATGGCGTACTCAACCCTGAAAATACCTCCCAAGGAAATTTACAACAAACATTTTAAAACTAATGTGAACTGAAAAGGAATAGATAGTAAGGTAAAAGCAACGTGTACCTGGGGAAAAATTCAGATCCTAGCTGGAATCAGAAATGACTCTGGGCCCCACAAGGAAGGAAAGCTGAACCTGAGGTTGAGAATGGAACTAAAATGGTTTCATTTTACACCATAAGGTTGGGAGCAGCCCTTATATCATAAGTGATAGAAACACAAATTCTCTGTAGATGAAAATATTTTCTGGTTAGGGCCTCAATTTTTACAGAATAAATTATGCGCTATGAGATTCAACTTATCTAGAAGATGAAACAAACCTAAAGTTATATGCAGTATATGGTCATAACACAAAAAACAGCACACACACAATGGCATAAGAAAGCAAGTTACCATAAGTGAAAGTCGGCAGAAAAAAATAATAACATCAGGGCCCCAAGAGTGTAAGATATTGGAAATATCAGATATAGACTGTGTGTAAAGAGTTTATAGCAAAATATAATTTTAAAAGTAAGCAATTAATAGATATCATCAAAAATAACATAGCTTATTTGAAAAAGAACCAAATAGAACTTTTAGAAATGAAAATTAAAACGATGAATAAAAGAACAACAATAAAATAGAAGTACAATGGTTATATAAAACAAATACAGTCAAGAAAATTTAACAGAATGGGGCATAAAGACATGAGAAGATGGAAACGAAAAATGAAACAAATTTTAAAGGACATGGAGAAAAGAATGAGAAACCAATAAAAATCTGTGTCAAAATAAAAACCATGTTTTTAATGGAGAAACAGTAGTCAAAGAGATAATCGAGATAATTTTCTAGAACAATAGGAGACATGCATTCAGAGAAATCAAAATGTATGACAAGCAGTATAAAAAAAATCACATTGTCATGAAGCTTCAGAACATCAAATACAAAAGGAAGTTCTTTAAAGCATTAAAAAAGAAATGACTTATAAAAGAAAAATCAATAGACACCTTCTCAAAATCAATGTCAAGAAAATAGAATGATATTTTAAGGTAGGATGAGAAAATAACTTAATTCAGAACACTGTATGCAGCATAACTGCTTTTAATGATGAGAGTAAATAAAAACATTTTCAGGAAAAGAAAAAAGCTCAGCGTTTGCTCCCACAAGAAATTTACTAAAGAAACTTCTGTGAAACATACCTCATAGAAAAGGAAAAAAAAAAAAAAAAAGCTCCAAAAATAAGGTCTAAGAAGAAAGAAGTTGAGATGATCAAATAAATGTAACCTAAAAATAGTTTATCTAATTAAAAATAAGTATGCCATCTTTATAAAAATTAAAACCTAAGAGATTAGCCTGTTTCTAATCAATATTTTCTTGGAAGTCTGTTGTGGGTTGAATGTTTTCTCCTCAAAAGAAATGCCAGAGTCCTAACTTGTAGAGTTTGACCTTATTTGAAAGTAAGGTCTTCACAGATGCAGCTAAGGATCTGAAGACAAGGACATCCTAAATTTCAGATGGGTTCTATATCCATGGAGTCTGACCTTATAAAAGAAAGGAGACAGAGATGAGAGAACAACACAAAGAGGGAAAATCATGTGAAACAGGAGGAGAGATTGGAGTTATGCAGCTGTAAACCAAGGGATGCCAAGGATTGCTGACGGTCATCAAAAGCTAGCAGAGAAGCATGGAGCAGATTCTCGCTCAAGAGCCTCAAGAAGGCACCGATGCCGAAGACATCTTGATTTCAGACTTCGGCTGTTTTGAGGAGCCACTCAAGATTTTCTAAAATGCGAAAGAAAAGGTAAGGTCATTGAAACAAACTAAAAAGAAAAATAAGGATGGAGGATCTGCCCTACTATCTGTTGTAAATCCATACACAATGGTTTTCAATTGATCATGTTATCAGTAGTAGAGCGTTTAAAATAGTGAGGGTGGGAATGATTTTCTTACAATGATTAGGAAAATGCTTTTTAACAAAAACTAGTATCTTGCAATGTGTGAGGCAGTCTTGCAGTATGTGAGGCAATATAAAGCCTTACATAGTATTACCCCAAATGCCAAGAGTTTTCTGATTAAGATATACTGAGCTCTTATCTGGCAATACATTGTCTAATAATTAAAACAATAAAAGACCCTTACGTATGTGGAAACTAGACATTAAATAAATAACATTGCAGATCATTGAGTAAAGGATGGCCTATGCAATCAGTGACATTAGGACAATTCAGTATCTTTATGGAATAAAATGTCCTTTGATCCCTACTTCATATTACATTTTAAGTGAAATCTTTTAAACTGTTAGAAGAAAATTTATGAATATATTTTATGTCTTTGGAGTTGAAAAGGTTTACTAAAATTACCCCAAAGCACTAGCCATAATATAAAAACATATGACTACATTAAAACTAAACACTTCTACTTATCAAGAGATAATAGAGAAAATGTAAACAAATCACAAAATGGGAGAAGATATTTTCCAAAAAATAAATAAAATAGTACTGTGCATGCTTGGTTGTGTCCGACTCTTTGTGATCCCATCAACTGTAGCCCGCCAGGCTCCTCTGTCCATGGGATTCTCCAGGCAAGATTGCTGGAGTGGGTACCATTTCCTCCTCCAAGGGACATTCCCAACCCAGGGATTGAGCTGCATCTCTTAGGTCTCCTGCATTGTCAGGCAGGTTCTTTACCACTAGCGCCACCTGGAAAGCCCAAAATAGTTCTGTGTCTATACCATCTAAAGTTCTTGCATCAAGGCAATAAGGTAGAAGACAGCCTAATGATGAATGGGCAAAACATTTAAGAAATGTTTAACATAAGATGTATAGAAGACAAACATATGAAAAAATACTCAGTCTCACCAGTAATCAAGGAAATAAAAGTTAAGAACTAAATTAAATTTCATACTAAATGGCAAAAAATAAGAAATCTGGCAATACTAAGCATTAGCCAGAATCTAGAAACAAAGAAAACAGTATCTATCACTATCGGAGTTGTTAACTGGTACAATCATTTGGAAATCAGTTTGCCTTTATCTTCAGTTTTTCTACCCAATATATTCAAAACATACAAATATAAAACTGAAAGCTTTAGGAATACCCTTAATCTGATGATTTTTCATTCAGTTATTTCACTTATAAAAATTTCTGATTAAGGCTTAATTTATTTTATGATATGATAATGACTTCTAGCACATAGTTTAAAAAGTATTATTCTAGAGAAACTCATATGTTATCATAGAAACAAGATAATTCAAAATTTTCATAGTGACATTTTTATAACTGCAAAATTGGAAATAATTGAAATGTCCATCAACAGAAAAATATAATTATATTGTGATATATTCAGACAAAGTAATATTAAATAACAATGAAAATAAGTGAGTTTTTGCAAAACATCAATGAATCTGTTTTCTTTAACTTTTAATTTTGTATTGGGGTATAGCTGATTAATGAACAGTGTTGTGACAGTTTCAGGTGAATAACAAAGGGACTCAGTGATACATAAACATGTACCCATTCTCTCCCAAACTCCCCTCCTATGAGGCTGCCATGTAACATTGAACAGTCTCCACGTGCTATAGAGCAGGTCTTTGTTGGCTCTCCATTTTAGATATAGCAGGGTGTACATGTCCTTCCAAACTCCCTAACTCTCCCTTCCCTCATCCTTCTCCCTGGCAACCATAAGTTCATTCCCTAAGTCTGTGAGTCTCTTACTAAGTTAGTTCAACTGTATCTTTTTTTTTTTTTTTAGATTCCACATATAAAGGATGTCATATGATATTTCTCTGTCTGACATATGACACTCTCTAGGTCCATCCGTGTTGCTGCATACAGCATTATTTCACCCTCTTTAAAGCCTGGGTAATATAG
Source organism: Capra hircus (assembly GCF_001704415.2). NCBI lineage: Eukaryota > Metazoa > Chordata > Mammalia > Artiodactyla > Bovidae > Capra > Capra hircus. Next base: position 10,380,414 of record NC_030821.1, on the reverse strand, counting down.
CATTTTGTACCATGTTTGCACATATGCACCACATCTTTATCCGTTCCACTGTTGGTGGGCACTTAGGTTGTTTCCATGTCTTGGCTATGACAATCAGCGCTACAATGAACAGAGAAATTCAGGAAACAATTCCATTTATCAGCACATCCAAAAAATAAAAAAAAAAAAAGACCTCAGAGTAAACCTATTTAAAGAGACAAAATAAACCTACCTAAGGGCTTCGCTCATGGCTCAGTGGTAAAGAATCCACCTGCCAAAGCAGGGGATGCAGGTTTTATCTCTGGGTCAGGAAGAACTCCTGAAGAAGGAAATGGCAACCTACTCCAGTATTTTGCCTGGGAAATGTCATAAACAGAGGAGACTTGTGAGCTACAGTCTATGGAACCACAAAAGTGTTGGATGCTATTTAGCGATGAAACAGCAATAAGGAGACAAAAGACCTCTACTCCAAAAACTATAAGATAATGATAAAAAAAAAATCAAAGAAGACACAAACAGATGGAACAATATACCATTGTCATGAACTGGAAGAATCAACGTGTTCAAAATGACTATACTGCCCAAGGCAATCTACATATCCAATGCAATCGCTATCAAATTATCAACATTTTTGTTGATAATATTTTATCAGCATTTTTCACAGAACTAGAACAAAAAATTTCAAAATTTTCATGAAGACACAAAAGAACCCAAATAGCCAAAGCAATCTTGAGAAAAAAAAAAAAAAATGGAGCTGGAGGAATCAGTTCCCTAACTTCAGACTATATTACAAAGCTACAGTCATCAAAACAATGATACTGGCACAAAAATAGAAATATAGATCAATGGAACAAGATAGAAAACCCAGAAATAAACCTATGGACCTATGGTCAATTAATCTATGACAAAGGAGGCAAAACTATACAATGTTAGAAAGACAGTCTCTTCAACAGATGGTGTTAGGAAAACTGAACAACTACATGTAGAAAAATGAAATTGGATCATTTGTTAACATCATGTGCAAAGAATAAGCTCAAAATGGATTAAAAACCAAAATGAGAGACTAGACCCTATAAAACTCCCAGAGGAAAACATAGGCAGAACACTCTCTGGCATATATCACAGCAATGTGTTTTTGATCCTTCTTCTCAAATAATAGAAATAAAACCAAAAATAAACAAATGAGGCCTACTTAAACTCAAAGACTTTTGCACAGCAAAGAAGACAGTAAAGAAAATGAAGACAACCGACAGAATGGGATGAAATATTTGTAAATTATGTGACTGACAAATGTGCTCTTATTTTATCAGATCTCAAAATAATCTCCAAAATTTACAAACAGCACATGATACATAACAGCATCAAAACAAACAACCCAGTCAAAAAATGGGCAGAAGACATAAGTAGACATATCTCCAAAGAAGACATGCAGATGTCCAATAGGCACATGAAAAGATGTTCAACATCACTAATTATGAGAGAAATGCAAATCAAAACTACAATGAAATATCCTCTCACACCACCTAGAACGTGTGTGTGTGTTCAGGTGCTCAGTCATGTTTGATGCTCTGTGACTCAGTGGAAAATGTAGCCTACAAGGCTCCTCTGCCCATGGGATTTCCTGGCAAGAATACTGGAATGGGTTGCCATTTCCCGCTTCAGGGGATCTTCCTGACCCAGGGATGGAATCCTCATCTCCTGAACTGGCAGGCAGGTTCTTTACCACCGAGCCACCTGGGAGGCCCCCAGCCAGAATGGCTATAAAAAAAATCACAAACAAAAAATGCTGGAGAGGATGTGGAGAAGAGGGAACTCTCCTACACTGTTGGTTGGAATGTGAACTGATATAGCCACTTTGGAGAGCAGTTTAGAGGTTCCTTAAAAAACTAAAAATAGAGCTACTGTATGACCCTGAAATCCCATTCCTGGGCATATATCTAGTGAAAAATATCAACAAATCTTATAAATATTATTTTATGGGTTAATACTTACAATGTAATTTTTATAAAACTAACACAGTTAAAAATAAATCATCTAAATTTTAGATTATACATACAAATATAAAGAGAAAAGAAAAATCAAAGAAATGCTAAATTCAAAATTCAGAACAATTGTTACTCCTGGGTACAAAGCAATGGACTCAGAAAAGAGTATGCAGACGGCTACGATGGAAATAGGTCTTGTCAGGTAATGGGTTTATGTTCATTTATTTTATTATTTTCCTGCCTCACACTTTCCCCAAATATGTTATAAATATATTTAATCTTAAATTGGTTTGGCCAGAAATTTTCTTGGTTTTTAAGTAAAAGAAACCATTTTGAACAAGAACTTTATAGAACAACTTCTTTATTGTTTCAGGCAACTTCATAATTCCATCTTCCCAAAACTTTTTATCATTTTTGAGCAAAGAATTGTTCCAGGTATCTTTTGGAAGATGCCTGTTCCAGTATTCCAAGGAATTGAATGTTTTTTTCCATTAAGAGAGTTTCGTAAAGGCCAGAATAGGTGGAAATCTGAAGGTGCAATGTATGGTGAATATGGCAGAAGAGTTAGAACTTCCCAGCCAAACTGTGAAAGTTTTTGCCTGGTCATCAAAGAAGCATGTAGTTTTATGTTATCCTGATGGGAGATTGTGAGTTTTCTGTTGACTAATTCTGGATGCTTTTCATCGAGTGCTTTCAGTTTGTCTAACTGGGAGCAGTACTTGTTGGAATTAATCATTTGATTTTCCAGAAGGACTTCATCATAGAGGACTACCTCAATAGCATCTTGGGTTTCAAAACCTTGAACTGCTAAAGGGTCCTTTTTCAGATTTTTTGTTTGTTTTAGATCCAATTATATTGGGTTGGCCAAAACATGCATTTGTTTTGTTTTGTTTTTTCTTTTTCATAAGATGGCCCTAGTAATGCTTTAGTTCAGTTCAGTCTCTCAGTCCTGTCCAACTCTTTAAAGTGAAAGTGAAAGTGAAGTCGCTCAGTCATGTCTGACTCTTTGCGACCCCATGGACTGTAGCCTACCAGGCTCCTCCCTCCATGGGATTCTCCAGGCAAGAGTACTGGAGTGTGTTGCCATTTCCTTCTCCAGGGGATCTTCCCGACCCAGGGATCGAACCCAGGTCTCCTGAATTCCAGGCAGATGCTTTAACCTCTGAGCCCCCAGACGCTTTGCGACCCCATGAATTGAAGCACGCCAGGCCTCCCTGTCCATCACCAACTCCCAGAGCTCACTCAAACTCACGTCCATCGAGTCGGTGATGCCATCCAGCCATCTCATCTTCTATCATCCCCTTTTCCTCCTGCCCCCAGTTCCTCCAGCATCAGAGTCTTTTCCAATGAGTCAACTCTTCACATGAGGTGGCCAAAGTACTGGAGTTTCAGCTTTAGCATCTTTCCTTCCAAAGAACACCCAGGACTGATCTCCTTTAGAATGGACTGGTTGGATCTCCTTGCAGTCCAAGGGACTCTCAAGAGTCTTCTCCAACACCACAGTTCAAAAGCATCAATTTTTTCGGCACTCAGCTTTCTTCACAGTCCAACTCTCACATCCATACATGACCCCCGGAAAAATCATAGCCTTGACTAGACGGACCTTTGTTGGCAAAGTAATGTCTCTGCTTTTTAATTTCCATGAAACAAGTAATAGATGGCCAGGGAGAGTCATGCAAGAACTTTCTGGGAGCTTTATTGGATTCTGAATGAATTACATAGGGAGGTGTGTTTCCTGAGACACTTTAGTGTTGCTTGACAGTCACATGTCTTCTGTGGTTTAGGAGTGGTTTTATCTAAGGCCGGCATTGATGTTCAGAGGATGGATTAGATGACCTCTTTGATCTTCAGCATACGGTCCTTGATTTTCCTGTCTTATCCTCTGGGCCTTGATGACAGCACAGCTTCTCTCTCTGCCATACCTTACCTGTCTACATTAAACAGTCTACCAGGGGACACAGAGGTTCTACTTTTAAGTAAATAGTATCTCTTGGACAAAACATTCATCAGAAGTGATATATAAATCTAACAACCTAAACTATCAACCCCAGTACTTTGAACTTTTTACCTTCCTCAAGGAATGTTAGTGTCCATAGGGACTAAAGTGAATACACATAAACATATCTGCACTATGCAATATTGCATTTAAAAGTCTGTGTATTTACCAACAACAAAAAAATAGAAAATGTATCTCAAGAAATATATATAATTAAATGTGTATACATATTATATATATGTGTATATATATATACACACACTCAAATATACACATGAATAAGAATACAGTTCTTAAAGATGATTCTGCAACTAGCAACTATGATTTCAGAGACTAAATAAAGTGATAATATCCATATTGCTGATCTCTTGGTGGCACCCTCGGCAGGTTCTTGATCAAGGGAGCCAACAACTCAACAACCCCAGTTCCTGGGGAAGTTCCTGGATGCAGTCCAGGTTCATTTCACTCCAGTCGCATGAGAAAACTTCAGAAGCCAAAATCAGGCAACTAATTCTCACTTAGGTTATATCTACAGGAATATATGTTGCACTATCACAGTTAATAAGTTTATATTTCAAAATAATTTGAGGTTCATGTATACAAGGATCTTCATACTGAACTTGTTAGACTAATCAAAACATTGCAGTAATCCCCATACCCCTGCCCCTGCCTGGTGCCACGCACAGTGACATATAGTTTCACTTTTCATAGAATATCTGCATTTTGTGAACTAGGATAACTTAATAAAGTTATTTTCCTTTGATTTTTTTTTTTCATTTGGGGAATGTTTCAGGGGTCTTTGACTATCTGTTCACAGACGGAATATAAAACAATTTTGTTTCTTAGGGAGAGGAAATTCCAACTCCCTAGAAAACGTCTCATTTATTATTTGCTGTAGAAGGAAGAGGGTGGGCTCAAGGAGAACTTTCTGTTTTCCTATTAGACTAGAAGACTTACACAATAATAATATATTTGTATATTATTTGTGTCCTTTAAAACAAATAAAATGGATTGAAAAGGAAATCACTGGAAGGAGATGAGACGTGAGCGGGGCGTGTGATGTAACACACATGACCGCAATCTGAAGTTTTCAAGGCAAAAATCTGTGTTCAATTTGCCACTGGAGTCTTACAGCAAGTATTGTATTTCCCCTCGCATCCCCACCCTCAAAGCAGCAGCCAGCTGCAGCACAGACTCCCACCCAGACGGAATGCAGGTGAAACACCAGTACAGCAAGAGCCCAGGCAAAAGGGGGCATGTGGAGTTTGGAGAGTTTTAGAAAATTTTATTGCAGGAACACATGTGTTAGTGGAGCAGATGGAAGCAATTATGGCAGGAAAACTTCGCCCTATTCTTAAAGCCACATTCCAATAGTGTGAGCTCAGGCTAATGACTATCCTTGAGGACAAGTAAATTCAGACCATAGTGAGTTTTGAAGATCGACTTCACTTTGCATCAGGTCGTGATCTGCCTGCTAAAAATTCATCAGAACTTGATATTATCTCTTCTCACCAGAAAGAGAGGTGACCTCAAATTCACTCATCTAAAATTAATGTGCTTTCCTCTAGTCTCTCTTATAAACCTCATCTGACACTGGCATTTTATACTCCGACTGGTAGGAAGTATCAGTACAACTGTAAATAGTTTGATTATTCCAGATAGGAGAAATTCACTTCATTTGGATATTTCTGTGCATGTAGTCCTTTCTGAAATGTTCTTCTCTATGATGGAGACAGGCAGACACCTGCTATCTCCTTTAATAAATAGTATCACAGGAGTTAGGATGGAGAAAATAAAGCAGAATGAGGTTTAGTGCTAAATCTTTGACCTATAAAACAGTCAGAAGGATTAGATATAAATCCAGCTTCATGAACTCTCTTGTCTAAGGGTTTTTTTTTTTTTTTTTTTTTTTTTGCAGACTTGGACACTAAAGTAATTTTTCTCCCTCTTTGGCATTGTCATATAATTGTTTCTCCTTACAAGAGATTCTCAGAAAACCTGGCTGGTAATGATTATGGATGTGCAGTGTTTTTCTTATAGTAGTAGAGTATCACTCACCAGAAGAGTTCAACTTCTTTACTCTCATGAAACCACTTACTGAATAATTTATTGAAAAGGGAACAAAAGGACTAGAAAGGTATGAAAATTCAGGGTCCAAAAGAAATAAATAGATTTCTCAGTTTCTAAATTAGGCTTCTGGCAATATGCATAATCTTCCTTCCTATCAAAAGATGAAATAATTTAGATATTTAGGATTTGACTTTTTAAATATTTTGTTACTGAAAGTAGAGGAATAAATGATAGTGTATCACTTTGGTTTTGAGCTCTTTCGTCTAAGACACAAGGCAAAATTTCAAAGGTAGTTCAAACAGTTGTGCCAGCTCATTATATAAACACAAAAAGTGAAAGTGAAGTCACTCAGTCGTGTCTGACTCTTTGCGACCCCACAGACTGTAACCTACCAGGCTCCTCTGTCCACAGGATTTTCCCGGCACAAATACTGGAGTGGGTTGCCATTTCCTTCTCCAAACACAAAAGCACAGACCAAAAGTTAGAAACTGCAGCTTGCATTCCTTGTTTTTCCAGAGACCATGCTTGTTATTTTGGACAAGTGACTTAACTTTCCAGTTCTCAGTGAACTCATGTAAAAGAGAAAGAATAATGCCTTCCCTATTTCCTAGGTTAATTAAGTATGGAAATAAGAAAAACATGTTTGAAAGTATAACTGGAAGTGTGTTTGCCTAGATGACCCAAGAGAATGTAGTCTCCTTTTAAGTGACTAAATATGTAACTCTTGTTTTCTAATCTACTTTATCAAGACCTCTAGATAATAATGTCTGTTTCTAATTCAGTGCTTTAGAAATCTGTGGAAACATATAAATTCAGCAAATGCGATTGTTGGGAATAACCAAATCCTCACTGTGAAATTAACTACTACATTGAGTTTATTGGCAATTGACTTACCCATACATGCATTACTATAGCAAATAATCCAGAGCACCTGTGATTTGCAGTACTTTGCATTAGATGTTAAGGATACAGTGATGAGGAAAGTAGGGTAACCATAGCTGCAGTAAGAACAGATGCTAGGCAGAAGCTGGGGGACTAGGAGGAGGAGGAGATGAATGGCCTAAGGGAACTTCTGGACTTGGTCATCCAAGGCTGCTAGCGTATCAAAGAGGCTCAGATTAAAACCACGTGGCCCAAATGAAAAGGCAGAAAGTGATGTTCTTGATTAGCCAAATTTGAAGCATTGTCAGAATAGCAATAGAGAAGGCAATGGCACACCACTCCAGTACTCTTGCCTGGAAAATCCCATGGATGGAGGAGCCTGGTGTGCTGCAGTCCATGGGGTCGCTGAGTCAGACACAACTGAATGACTTCACTTTCACTTTTCATTTTCATGCATTGCAGAAGGAAATGGCAACTCACTCCAGTATTCTTGCCAGGAGAATCCCAGGGACGGGGGAGCCTGGTGGGCTGCCATCTATGGGGTCGCACAGAGTCGGACACGACTGAAGTGACGCAGCAGCAGCAGCACAGTAGCATCGAACCATTGACAGTAGAACGCTGGAACCCACACAAAATAAGATACCCCACATCCAAAGATAAAGAAGAAGCTGCAATGCAATGGTAGGAGGGGCACAATCATGATAACATCAACTCCCATACCCGCCAGATGGGTGACCCACAAACCGGAGAAAAATAATACCAAAGATCACCCACTGTTGTGAAGGTTCTGAGCCCCATGTTGCTCTGCGGTATGTGGGATCTTCCTGCGCAAGAGATGGAGTCCTTGTCTCTTGCACTGGAGGAGATTCTTTACTGCTGAGCCATAGGGGAAGCCCTCCAGATATGTTTCTAATGATTCAGTTCACTTGCTCAGTCATGTCCAACTCTTTGCAACACCATGCCAGGCCTCCCTGTCCATTGCCAACTCCCGGAACTTGCTCAAATTCATGTCCATTGAATCGGTGATGCCATCCAGCCATCTCATCCTCTGTCATCCCCTTCTCCTCCTGCCTTCAATCTTTCCCAGCATCAGGGTCTTTACCAAGGAGTCAGTTCTTCCCAACAGGTGGCCAAGGATTGGAGTTTCAGCTTCAGCATCAGTCCTTCCAATGAACATTTTAATGATTAGCCATGTTTAAAATCAACTGGACTATATGATGATCTTATACTTTTATCTAGCTAGTTTCACTTTTTTCTACTTCATATTCAGTGTTCCTGTTTCATTTAGTTTATATTTTCCAATTTCTCCATCTCTTCTTTTTTTTTTTCTTTTGATGTTCTTTCTCAAGCCTTTATCAAGGATAGTATAAAAGCTCTTGTATACATATATAGAAATAGTATGTATAATATATATATATTAGAAAACTTATGAACTTTTGCCTAACTAAAAAAATTGTGACGTTTTGATTCTACTTGTTTGACTTTATATGAATAAATGCTAGATTTCTAATTAAAAAATAATATGCAACAAGCGAAAAAGGTTTACTTAGTAGCACAGGGAACTACAATCAATATCTTGTAATACCCTATAATGGAAAATAATCTGAAAAATAATATATGTGTATACATATAATTGAATCACTTTGTTATATACCTGAAATACTGAAAATCAACTATACTTTAATAAAATATGTATATCAAGAAAAAAAGAGAGAAGAAAGGGGTCAGAAAAGAGACAAGTGATGGAAGTGATGGCCTGTAGGGAGTGAACTGAGAAGGAACATCAGAAGTGAATTCTGATTTCTAATGTAGAAGACCAAGTGAATGGTGATTCAATCACCTCAACTCAAACACTTTGGACTTCCCTGGTCGCTAAGACGGTAAACATTCTCCTGGCAATGCAGACTTGGGTTCAATCCCTGGGTCAGGAAAACCCCCTGGAAAAGGTAATGGCAACTCACTCTAGCATACTTGCCTGGAGGATTCCATGGAAAGAAGAGGCTGGTGGGCTACAGTCCATAGAATCACACAGAGTCAGACATGACTAAGCAACTAAGGCTTTCATTTTCAAACTCAGAAACAAAGAGAAGAAGCAAGTTTCCGAAAAAAAAAGAATATCAATTCTTTTCTCCAATTTAAAAAACTTTTTTTTCCCCCCAAATAGGCAGAAAACTTGAAATGCACAGAAGAAATGCAAAGCGAAAAAAAGCCAACTGTATTTCCGCCTCCTAATTGCTATCACTAGTAAAAGTTTGCTATGTGGTAGTATGTACATGCAGAGACATAGAGATTTTTGTTTGTTTTTGTTTTATGTATTAGAAGCATAGCTTTCTTTTTAATATCACAATATATTATACCATTTTACAAAATAAAACAAATGTTAACAAAGTAAATAAATGTTTTTCTACACCATAAATTGTTAACAGCTTCTTAACGTAGTATATTGTCATATGGTACAACAAATTTTACTTGACCAATTCCCCATTACAGAACACTTAGTATTTTTCAAATTTTATTGTTGAAAATTATGTTACAGTGAACATGTTTTACAAATTTACTTTAAAAATATTAAGATTAAGGAACATAAAAGTCAGCTGTAATAAATAAATTCTATATTCTAAATACTGTACTAAGTGCTTATGAACATTATTTTTATTCAGTTCTCACTAATTTTGGCAACTCTGTTTCACAGGTAAGAAAACAAAGGCTTAAAAGGGATACATAATTTGTACATGTTCACAGAGTTAAGTCCCCAAACAAGGATTCCATTACAGTACAAACAACACACAGTCTCACTCACCACCCTAGGCCGCCTCTCAGATGACTTTACGAAATGTGGATTTGCCATTCAATGGAAGGTAGAAATTAAATGTTAGGCTTTGTGAGGCATTAGCATCCAAGTGAATGGATCACACTTCAACTGTTGATTATCACATGGGGAGATTTCTGATCACACAGCTGACCCCAGAAGAATTTAATCAGAGTATCAGGTTGAGAGAGAGTAGACCCCAGGTTTAAGCAGGTTTTAAAAGCGCCGCAGGTATTGCTAATATGCAGCCAGTGCTGAGAATCATTGATCTAAAGCAACTGAAGCCTAAAGCTAAGGACTAGATAAGATTGCCACGAGGCTACACGCAAAATGGAAAGCAAAAACACTCAGTCGATCAGTTGTGTCCGACATTTTGGAACCTTACAGGCTGTAGTCCACCAGGGTCCACTGTTCATGGGATTTTCCAGGCAAGAATACAGAGTGTGGGTTGCCATTTCCTTCCTTAAAAGACAATACAGAGAGGCAAACGAAGTTCCAAAGCAAGGTTCATGTCAGCTGTGGCAGGCAGAAGTAAGAATCTGTCCAGAAACGGTATTCTAGGGATTATGGAAGAGAGAATTTTACCAACAATATGTATATGAAATCAAACACATACCCGCAGATGTCAGTCAACAATTTCAAATAATTTTGTCGTATGAACTCAAGGTGATATTGCTGTAAACTGCCAATCTTTCTTGACTTGCCGAAAACCTGCACCAGAACAGCTCAGGTGTGAATCTTCTGTCATCCTGCTTTTGCATTGCTCTGCGGTCACTCTGGTTAGTTCCTTCCATATCCCAGAATGGTCCACTCTGACAAAGTTGCTTATAGGCTGGTAGAAAATGCTATGTCTGCATAAATAATTACTTTCAGTTCAGTGCAGTACTTTCTGCTGCTTGCCTCAAACATGCAAACTTTGATAACCATACATTTTTATATATATATATATAAATATATATATATATATGTTGCTGTTTATTTGTTAAGTCATGTCCAACTGTTTTGTGACCCAGTGGGCTGTAGCCCGTCAGGCTCCTCTTGTCCATGGAATTTTCCAGGCAAGAACACTGGAGTGGGTTGCCATTCCCTTCTCCAGGGGCTCTTCCAAACCCAAGGATTGGCAAGAGGATTCTTTACCACTGAGCCACCAGGAAAACTGAATATATATATATTTAGAATAGTATATATGTAGAAGGAAATGGCAACCCAGTCCTAGAATAGTATATATACTTTATTAATGTAGTTATATGTTACATTTTAAGTTAAATAACATTTTAATTAAGCAATTATAAAACAATGTTAATCTAACATTTCATGAAACAGTTTTATTTCAACTTTTCACCAGCATATTCTACACCAGTTTTCATTATCATTAGGGAACTTCTCTGTTCAGTTCAGTTCAGTTGCTCATTTGTGTTCGACTCTTTGTGACTCCATGAATCAGCACGCCAGGCCTCCCTGTCCATCACCAACTCCTGGAGTTCACTGCAACTCATGTCCATCGAGTCGGTGATGCTATCCAGCCATCTCATCCTCTGTCGTCCCCTTTTCCTCCTGCCCCCAATCCCTCCCAGCATCAGGGTCTTCTCCAATGAGTCAACTCTTCACATGAGGTGGCCAAAGTATTGGAGTTTCAGCTTCAGCATCAGTTCTTCCAATGACCACCCAGGACTGATCTCCTTAAGGATGGACTGGTTGGATCACCTTGCAGTCCAAGGGACTCTCAAGAGTCTTCTCCAACACCATAGTTCAAAAGCATCAATTCTTTGGCGCTCAGCTTTCTTCACAGTCCAACTCTCACATCCATACATGGCCACTGGGAAAACCATAGCCTCGACTAGACGGACATTTGTTGGCAAAGTAATGTCTCTGCTTTTCAATATGCTCTCTAGGTTGGTCATAACTTTCCATCCAAGGAGTAAGCATCTTTTAATTTCATGGCTGCAATCACCATCTGAAGTGATTCTGGAGCCCAAAAAAATAGTCTGACACTATTTCCCCATCTATTTGCCATGGAGTGATGGGACCAGATGCCATGATCTTATTTTTCTGAACGCTGAGCTTTAAGCCAACGTTTTCACTCTCCTCTTTCACTTTCATCAAGAGGCTTTTTAGTTCCTCTTCACTTTCTACCATAAGGATGGTGTCATCTGCATATCTGAGGTTATTGATATTTTCCCCAGCAATCTTGATTCCAGCTTGTGCTTCTTCCAGTCCAGCGTTTCTCATAATGTACTCTGCATATAAGCTACATAAGCAGGGTGACAGTATACAGCCTTGAGCTGCTCCTTGTCCTATTTGGAACCAGTCTGTTGTTCCATGTCCACTTCTAACTGTTGCTTCCTGACCTGCATACAGGTTTCTCAACAGGCAGGTCAGGTGGTCTGGTATTCCCATCTCTTTCAGAATTTTCCACAGTTTATTGTGATCCACACAGTCAAAGGCCTTGGCATAGTCAATAAGGCAGAAATAGATGTTTTTCTGGAACTCTCTTGTTTTTTCGATCATCCAGCAGATGTTGGCAATTTGATCTCTGGTTCCTCTGCCTTTTCTAAAACCAGCTTGAACATCTGGAAGTTCACAGTTCACATACTGCTGAAGCCTGGCTTGGAGAATTTTGAACATTGCTTTACTAGCATGTGAGATGAGTGCAATTGTGCGGTAGTTTGAGCATTCTTTGGCATTGCCTTTCTTTGGGATTGGAATGAAAACTGACCTTTTCCAGTCCTGTGGCCACTGCTGAGTTTTCCAAATTTGCTGGCATATTGAGTGTAGCACTTTCACAGCATCATCTTTCAGCATTTGAAATAGCTCAACTGGAATTCTATCACCTCCACTAGCTTTGTTCGTAGTGATGCTTTCTAAGGCCCACTTGACTTCAAATTCCAGGATGTCTGGCTCTAAGTGAGTGATCATACCATTGAGGTTATCTGGGTTGTGAAGATCTTTTTTGTACAGTTCTAGCCATCTAAAATATTCTACAAAGCTCATTTCTGTTTTTAAGTTAAAACAGAATGTCTTTTGACACTCTGTACAGGGCTGTGACTAGGAATTCCAAGCCATACAATCTCTTTCCCATGTTATCAATACAGGTATTTTATTTAACCTAAGCACTATTCTAATTTTTTAAACTTGTATAATTTTTATATATGCTTTCTATTTCATTTGGATCCTCCTACAATCAAGGCTGAAACAAGTACTAGGGTGTAGGAAGTTTACTGAGAAGGTGATTCCAGGAAGCAGAAGTGGGAGGACAGGGAGAGTGACCCACCTTGGAGAAGAGACCTGGTGTTGCTGTGGTGGCCAGCAAGAGGGGGACAGTCCCAGTAGGACCTCCTGGGCAGTATCTCTAGTCTCTTAAGGATTGTCTGAGGAAGGCTGACTCTTAACCTCCATTCATAACTCCCATCTCGTCAGTTAAGGGTAAACCTGGAGGGCTTTTTTTCCCATCCCTGGCTCTTCACAGGTAACCTTGCGCAGTGATTCTAGTGGGCCTCCATAACTTCTGAGAAGCCACTGGGCCAGAAAGCCTATGCTTGAGATATGACCCTGTTGGCATCAGGTTTATTTGTCCTCCCAATGAATGGCCAAAATTAGAGTTGAGCAGATGTGGTACAGACCGCCGGAGACCTTCATCCTGGTTCTAACAGTATTCAAACAGTATTGCATGGTTGCTCTGAAAACCAATGAGTTTCCTGCCTCATACTTTCTGATCCCTCATTTCCTGAAACCCAGAAAGTTATTTTCAACTCATGTGTCTATTTATAATTTTATTTCCAGTAATATGCTTATTCTACTATCTACTGATTTGTCATCACCTTATATATATTTATATATTTATAATAAACATGTATTATTCACAGAGTACCATACATAGTGCTATAATTATATTTCCTTTCTGTCCAACTTCTGTTTTCCTGGAGTTACAGGACATTATTATTATTATTGCCATCAAATATTTAGCCTTATTATTTCTATAGAACTAAAATTCTCAGCTGCAAGTTCTTCCAGATATACTTTTCTTAAGTGGAAGCATTCCTCCTGGCGTCCTCCATTCCTTCTTCCATCTTCCAGAATGGTGAAGCTGTCCTCAATCACTCTCCACTTTTCTGTACAGTCATGCTGAGTTTCTCTTTTCTTCTCATCTGGGTTCTTTTTGCTTCGTCTCTTGTTCCTTTGAACCCACATCTTCCTCTTATCTGCTGTCTCTCTGAGAAAGAGCATAACAAGCGTTTTGATTTTTTTGAGTATTGGTCTGTAAAAATATCTTTATTTTACCTCACTCATGCATAGTTTGGCTGGGTATACGACTTTAAGTTGAAAATTCTTTTTGCTCAACATTTGAAAGTCATTGCTTTCTAGCTTTCAGTTTTGCTGTGACACTCTATAGTCATTGGATTTCTAATCCTTTGAATATATTCTGCTGAATTTTTCTTCATTTTTTTTTTAGCCACCATAATTTAGATGAAGATTGTCAATGTGCTAAACATTTCATGAGTCATTTCAATCTGAAAACCCATGGTCTTCAATTCTCAGAAATTTTCTTCTGTTATTGTTTAATAATATACCTTTATTTTTTCTAATTGATAATTGGTTTGTTTTCCTGATCTCTTTTCAGGATGCTTTCCTTTTTCATTATTTAAAATTTTATTTCAACTGAGACAGAAGTCTTCCCTTGTGCATTTTTGTTACTCTTTACTGACTTTGTTTTAGTATCCTACCCTTGTTGAATTTGCTTTGCCCAGAGGCTAATAGTGTGTCTTTTGTTGTTAGCTCTTTAATGCCTCCTGAATTGCTATGCTGCTAAGTTGCTTCAGTCGTGTCCGACTCTGTGCGACCTCATAGACGGCAGCCCACCAGGCTCCCCCGTCCCCTGGGATTCTCCAGGCAAGAACACTGGAGTGGGTTGCCATTTCCTTCTCCAATGCATGAAAGTGAAAAGTGAAAGTGAAGTTGCTCAGTCGTGTCTGACTCTTAGCGACCCCATGGACTGCAGCCCAACCAGGCTCCTCCATCCATGGGATTTTCCAGGCAAGAGTACTGGAGTGGGGTGCCATTGCCTTCTCCGCTATACAAAATAAATTCAAAATAAATTTTGAATTGCTATACAAAAATAAATTCTCTAAGGATAAACTTTGGGATATTTTGGAAGTTCCCTTGTACTCCCTGCACTTTCTCTGTTTCGTACAGGTTTTCCTTGCTTGTTTATTTAAGATCGGATCTTTCTTGTTAGAAGCATTCCATGAATATATGACAATCTTTGGCAAATCACTAATTCATTATACCAAGTCACTAAACAGTTGATTGAAAGGGTGCATAAGAGCAGCATTTATCACCTGATGAGTTTCACTGTAGGATGTTTAGAAGGAATTCTGGACATTTTTATAGGTACTTTAATTATTGAAATCTCAGAAACTCTTATTTTTCTAATGGTTTCTTCAGAGATGATTTCTCTAATCTCTGCCCTTCTACTTTGAGATCTGACAGTCCATTTTCTAGGAGCTAAAAGAGGGGAGAAAGCTGGAGGTTTTTGTGCAATGTTTATTTTCTCTTGCTATTCCTTTTTCACTCTGGCACCTCAACTCCACTCTCCATTGTGCCTGGGATTCAGAGATGGGTAATTCTGTGGTTCAGTTTCTTCTGAGAATAAGGCTCTGCCTTCAGAGCAGGATGAAGTCAGAGTCTCACCTTGCTGGGGATGAGGAAGGGGTGGGGAAGTGACAGGATATGAGGGTCTGACTACTTCTTACAGATACATTTAGCCTTTCAGGTAATCTTCCTATCTTCACTTCACCTCTTACTCTCATCTTCTAGGGAAGAAAGCCAGTGCCCCAATTCTGGGCCTTTCTGATTTTCTTTGACTTAAATAAACCTGCTTTGCATTGCTATCCCTTTCTGTGATAGAGTTTGGGGTCAACATTTTTTGGTCTCCTAAGCTAGATACTTCTCATCCATTCACTTCCTAACTCCATATACATGCCAGCATCTCTCATCCACTTTCACTTCTTCACCCGTTGCCTTTGCGTTTGTGAGGTGATACTTTTAAAATTTCTTTACAGTAATTTTAAAGGGGACTTCCCAGGTGGCTCAGTGGTGAAGAATTGGCCTGCCAATGCAGGAGATGCAGAAGATGTGGGTTCGATCCCTGGATCGGGAGGGATCCCCTGGAGGAGAAAATGGGAACCCACTCCAGTATTCTAAAGTATCTTAAAGGGCTTTCAGAAATACAAATACATATGCTCATGCCATAACATTTAGCCGAAAGTCCCAACTTCTGTTGCTTTAGCTGCTCACACTTTGCTGCTAATTTTATTAAACAAATTCATAAAACAAAGGAACTGTAGGGTGAGCAGTGAAAAAGAAACGACATTCATCAAGTGATGTCTTTCTGACAAGCACAATGCTAGTTGCTTCCCACACAAAATCCTATCAGAACCTTACAATCTCCATGATGTTCTATAATGGCCATTTTACAGATGGGGACTGAAGCTCGTAAAAATTTAGGAATTTGGCAAAAATCACAAAGCTAGCCAGTGGAAGAAATAAGACTCTATTTTTTTTTGTTTGTTTTTTAAACTAATTTATTTATTTTAATTGGAGGCTAATTACTTTACAATACTGTAGTGGTTTTTGCCATGCATTGACATAAGACTTCAATTTGAAGCCTATATTCTCAGTGCATCAGCGATTGTCCTGCTGGTAATTTCTCTAAGAGGCAAGGGAATGTCTCAGAATGTCAACTTATACCACCATTGTTGAACAGATTTAGAAGCATTGGATGTTTCATGACGATTCAAAACTATTTTCATGTTAAGTACTGTCTCAAAGATTTTGTCTTAAAAGACTTGCCTCTCTTTAGAAATTACTTTTGCTTGACTGATTGGTGGGGGAAGGGAAAGCTATCTATCTGGGTGCTTTGCCTTGAGGTGGATAGTTTGGTTTTGTTGTTTAACTCTTTGATATCCACTGAGTTGCTATAAAATCATAAGGCATTCTTAGGGAAGCAGGAAAGCAAGATGTTACCATGCTTAGAGATCTGGGTGAAAAATAAGAGCCTTCCTTAGATGAAATTCCAAGAAAGCAAAGCTTCAGCTGTTAATCCTTGAATCAGAGAGCCATAGTCTCAAGCTAAACATGAAGGGAGGGGTAAAAACATCTAGTCCAGAGCCTGGGGTGATGATGAGACAGAGCTCAGAATGGAAATGTGAGGGAGACTCTCTTATCTTCTTCTTCATTAGCTTTTTGCCTGAGGCCATGAGGGGTGCAATGTGCTGGGTTTTATGTGTGTTCACTTGTTCACCTCTGTTTATCCCTCTGGTTCAGTGACTTGCCACATATACTTACTGAAAATTAGAGCCTTTTTTTCTTGGTCCCCTCCAAGTATCCTCGGGTGCCTTAGGAATATAGAGTTAGTGCCGGCATCCATTTTTTAGCCGTCTATGTAGAATCTTCTCCTTTAATCTGGTAACTCATTGCCCTTCTGAGAGGCCTTATATAACTTTATAAAGGTGACACATTCCTCACTTTTCCATTTCTTTTTCTGTGTTTTGCAATCTCATCTCCTTACCTTATCCCTATCCTGAAACAAACTCACATATGCAACAGAATATGGGTGTAAATCAAACACTTCATTCCCAAATGCCCTAAATTATGCACAGGAAACAAGTTCCTCTCCCCAGTGGTAAACCTTCCATTTTCTTCCAGCAAATTCTCTTCTAAGCAAGCCTGTATGTCCTCATTTCCCTTCTATTTAAGGGAGACTTCGTTCAGAATAGCCTTTTTTATCTTCGGGAAGTATGCTGTTGGATTCCAGAATGCATTTGGTCTTTCATTATGATTTATAAAGACACATATGCACAAATATAGCTAATATATTAAATAAAGACTATAATGCACTTCTACAGACATTGTTATGGCATAGAGTTGAGAGGGCTAATTTTATTTGACACTGTCTTTTAGCAGAGCAGAAATAATGTTACACTTAGCACACCATGTGTCAAGGATAAAGAGCGGAGAAGATAAAAATACACAAGGGTAAGAATCTGTGACAACACAGTCTCATGACATACAGCTTTATTACTACTCTCAATAAGAATATTGATAGGGTAGAAAATATTTTTGCATTGGGATATCCATGTAATTATTTCTCAGCTGCATTATACGATAAAAACCAAGTATTTATTATGTTTCATACTGAAAAAAAGAGGGAGAAAAACCCAAAAGTAACCGAATAAAATGAGATAAATGCCCTGACTGAAGGCACTGTTTCACCAAGTGTTATAAAGCTGATGACAAAGGCTGATGCAAAATCCCCAGTGTTAGAGGACAGGGAATGCTCTGGGGACAGAAAGTCGATTATGGTCTTTTCACCTTTGTCTTGTTAATGCTAAATGCAGAGTGGGTTTATAAGTTAGAAACTGCTGAGGCTGTGTGAGGCCAGTTGAGCAATCTCTGTGAAATGATTTATGGTGATCTCAGGCCATGTGTTTGTAGGCAAGAGCCACATTTCACTTGTGATTGGTGTAAATAGTTCTCATGACAGTACCTCTATTGGTTTTCCCCATTTTTGCATCATTATTCAACATTTTCTGAGAATGATTCTTTTACTTCCTGGGCAATAAAAGACGCTGTTATTATTGATTATGTATAATGTTCCAAGTTCTGTTTTTGACACTTGACTCCTGTTATTTCTAATCCTTAAAACAATCCTGCAAAATGCGCATTATTCCCATTTTACCCAAAAAGGAACTGAGGTTAAAAAGGATTAAACAACATAACTAATAAGTGATAGAAGCATATTGCAAACACCTTCACTAGGCTCAGAATCCTGCACAGTTTCTACTAAATTAACATATACTTGCCTTTTAAATGTAACCTGGAAAAATTTTCTAACTTTTTATAATGATGTCTATAAAATACCATGATTTTGATCCTAGGGACCAGGTGCCAAGTACATCCAGATAGCTCTCTCCATAGTGTAAGTGAAGACATTTGTAGTAATTTAATATAACTGATGTATGCAGAGTACGTCATAAGAAATCCTGGGCTGGAAGAAGCACAAGCTGGAATCAAGATTGCTGGGAGAAATATCAATAACCTCAGATATGCAGATGAAACCACCCTTATGGCAGAAAGTGAAGAACTAAAGAGCCTCTTGATGAAAGTGAAAGAAGAGAGTGAAAAAGTTGGCTTAAAGCTCAACATTCAGAAAACTAAGATCATGGCATCCAGTCCCATCACTTCATGGCAAACAGATGGGGAAACAGTGGAAACAGTGGCTGACTTTATTTTTTTGTGCTCCAAAATCACTACAGATGGTGATTGCAGCCATGAAATTAAAAGACGCTTCCTCCTTGGAAGGAAAGTTATGACCAACCTAGACAGCACATTAAAAAGCAGAGACATTACTTTGCCAACAAAATTCCATCTAGTCAAGGCTATGGTTTTTCCAGTAGTGATGTATGGATGTGAGAGTTGGACTATAAAGAAAGCTGAGTACAGAAGAAATGATGCTTTTGAACTATGGTGTTGGAGAAGACTCTTGAGAGTCCTTTGGACTGCAAGGAGATCCAGCCAGTCCATCCTAAAGGAAATCAGTCATGAGTGTTCATTGGAAGGACTGATTTTGAAGCTGAAACTCCAATACTTTGGCCACCTGATGCTAAGAGCTGACTCATTTGAAAAGACCTTGATGCTGGGAAATACTGAAGGCAGGAGAAGAAGGGGATGACAGAGGATGAGATGGTTGGATGGCATCACCGACTCAATGGACATGGGTTTGGGTAGACTCATGGAGTTGGTGGATGGATAGCGAGGCCTGGCGTGCTGCTGTTCGTAGGGTCACAGAGAGTCAGAAACAACTGAGCGACTGAACTGAACTGAACTGAACTGACCTCCCAAAGAAATTGGTCTTCCCAGGTGGTGCTAGTGGTAAAGAACCCACCTGCCAATCCAAGAGACATAAGAAACATGGATTCTATCCCTGAGTCAGGAAGATCCCCTAGAGGAGGGCATGGCAACTCACTCCAGTATTCTTGCCTGGAGAATCCCATAGATGGAGGAACCTGGTGGGCTATAGTCCACACAGTCACAGAGTCAGACATGACTGAAGTGACTTAGCATGTACACCCAAAGAAAAGTAACTTGAAAAATGAGTAAGAGACACATGCAAAATTACGGACAAATGGAAGCAAACCTAGAGAAGGATAATCAAAACAGTGAGGGGCCCTAAAACCACGTAACAAGTGTAGTTAGTGAATAAATTAGGAGGGTTCAGTTTGGAAAAGAATCAATTCAGATGGCGTTTTGTCATTTTTATCAATGTTTGAAAGGCAGACACAAGGGAAAAAAAAACTTGCCCGGTGCGTATATGTCCAAATGGGTAAAAAAAAAAAAAAAGAACTTTGAAAGGTCCAGGTCAGCAATAAACAGGAACTTTTTAAGAATCAGTTTTTAGATGGAACAGGCAGCCTAAAGAAGTAGCAAATTCTCGACTTTTAAAGGTGGGTAGGAAAAAGCCTGCCTGTCAGCTAAAGGAATTAAATACAATGAATTGCAGGATCAAACCAGTAATTAAAACAGATTTCCTTTAAAGTTTTCTTTCAGTCCTGCCTGGAAATTGGCAATCCTGATGCTTCTTGCCAAATGTGTGCCACGAACACTTTGAGATAGAACTGACCTGGCACACATTAGTGCATTAACCTGGCACACATTAGTGCTCACAATAGTTCCTTGATAATAAAATTGAGTGACTTGATCGAAGTGCTCAGTACTTCTTCCATTTTCCTTTTTCATTCATTCTCAGGTCCCTGTGTCCTGCCACAGGCTTTTAGGCCCAAACAGTTAATTAATGCTCAGTCAACACAGCCCCTGCGTTGGTTGCTGACTTCTATATTTGTGTCAGTGATGAAGAAAGTGACAGAAAGAGAAAAATCTGGACAGGGTGTGAGAAATAAGGCAGGAGGTGAGCCCTACCCCTGGTCTGCTCGCCGGTCAGGACACACCCTTCTGCCTTCTGTCCAGAGCTCCCATTTTACAGGCTTTCTGTGCGCTTGCGTTTTGCTGCACACAGCCTTGAGCCAGGGGCAGCAGTGCGTGCTGAAATGCTTGTCTGCTACAGGCATTGACTGACTTCCTTCATGTGTGACTGCCAGCTCTCATTAAAAAAAAAAAGGCAAAGTCAGAGCATATCATGGCGTTCAAACCACAGAAGACTGATAGGTTCCTTTTGCATCCTTGAGGAAGAGGCTTAAGAACAGTTAAAACAAGGCAAACTAAAACTGGTCTACTTTTTAATGAGCCAGGTTAATTATGGTCATAAGCTGCATAGCTCCAATTTTATGAAAGAAGAAGGAAGTTCTGCAGGTACATTTTTTCCTCAGTGCTGGAAACTGACAGAGTTGTTGGGTTTACCTAAGTACCTTCTGGTTTAGCACCACAAAGATACTGCGACAATATATTTTTAAAAGAAATTCATTGCTAGACATCAACACCTGTACTTAAATCCTTCTTAGGCAGGGTATTTCTTTACTGTGACTAGAAACTTTTCTAAAGCTGCTTCTGCCAGGGTGACTCCGTTTGTTTGTGATAATTCTGGATAATCCAGTAACTGTGTGTGCATAAACACATATCCAAGTCTATTTTTATGGAGAACACTTTGCACTTCACCCTCATCAACTCTCACATGCGCTCCATATATTTCTGAACATGTAAATACTGTCACGGGACCTATAAACTGTTGTTCTTCTAGGTGAACAGACATCAATTATTTTCTTCTATTGTGTTTTTCTTGGAGAGAGAAAGAACTAGAGCTTATCCAGAATGCGTTTTTTTTTTTTTCTTGACAGTAAACGAATTTAATGAAAAATCCCAAAATACTTTGGCTTAATTTCTGTATTTGTTTAATTGCTTTAGGATACATGCTGATTAAATGCTGAATAAAACCTTTAGCCAAAGAACAATAAAATGTCTTGTCTATAAGAATTGTTAAGAACCAATACAGCCTTCCTTTGTGTTTAAGAACCAGGTGATAAGACCTAGTATTTGCTTAGACTGTGATCTCTGGGATGATTCTTCAGATACAGAGAGGAAAAAAAAAATATATATATATATATATATATGTATTGGAAAGCATTACTGAAAAAGTAAAATTGCGGAGACTATATTTTTTGCCAGGAGGAGTCCTTTCTGGAGAAATACCTCCTAGTTTCGCCCCCCTCTCCCTTTCCCAAGATTTGCAGCGCACTTTCAGCTACGCTGTCTTTTTGCTTCTGAGAAAGCACCTTCGTGTCTCTGTGTGCGCCTGTGCATGGGAGACACATATGTGTATATAAACCTGTGTCTTAAAAAACGATCTATGAGATCAAACCAAATACAGAATTTTCATCATAAATTAGACCCAGAATTCCCACTTCATAAAGGAGATGATCCTCCCCTGTTTGGTTCTTTGAGTATGTGGTGAGATTCAATGGGACAAAGTAAACATTTATATGTGCATATGTGTTTGAACTGCTTTGCTGAAAGACAATCAATATTTTAAACTATTCCTATCAGGACACCTGAATCTCAAATGCACAGCAAACACTCAGAAGATCTTGAACACTACCTCCAAGATATCCTGCCCATTGGGAGTTAAGAAACAACAAGGCTATTTCTGGGGGAAAAAAAAAAATAATTGTGCTGCTTTGGCAACGTTTTGACAGTGAGAATTCTCCAGGTTCTTAATCCCTACAACCTGCTTCTACCCAGCCTCAACATAATCAAACTGCTGTTAAAATTACATAATGGCCATTTTAATTACCATTTGTTTAAGTCAAAATGCATATGAGCTTCCACAAAGCTAATTTTGATCAGGAAGGTAGAACGGGGGTAGCTCCAAAAGGCGGCTTTCCCTGCAACGCCACGTGGGTCTGGGTTTTAGGTGGCCCTCTGTTTCTCCCTGCTCATTTAGCAGGTCTCTGGCCATTTTATTTCAATTATTACCAAAAGCTACCCAGGCAGGAATAGTTCCATAAAACTGAAAATTGCAGTTAAGTTCACATCTTAACAGCATTTCAAGTGCATATTGTAACAGAGACTCCCAGTAATCAAGTTGCAGGAAGGCTGTTATAATAGTCTTTCTCTCTCTCTCAGTTGCAGCAGGAAAGGCAGATGTGGAAATTATGAGTAATGTAATTGATGATCTTTAAAGCTTTTAAATACCCAAGCTCTCAACAATCAAGATCTATTTGAGTTCAGAATCTAATAAGAAGTAAATACAATGGATTTCAATAAGACATTTTATCAAGAGCTCGGCAGCACTCTCCCTCCTTCTGCTTTTATGGGCAACATTATCATCTCATCAGCAGACAAGTTGGAGAATTTTATTGTGACACATAATCATTTTTAGTTCATCATATTTCTCCTTTCCTTGTGCAGCTTTTTAAAAAAAAAATAAAGTTTGCTCATTAAATACACCATTTCAGAGGATTTTGTCCCTATTAGATTTAATAGGAAAGGAAGCAGTGTTGTTAAAACAAGCTGTTTATTGACAACTAATTTATTGTGTTCCACGGTAGGAGGCTCTATAAAACACATCAATGTGTTAAAAATAATACCAGGAAGATATCCTCTAGATACCTAGGTTCACAAAGCCTAGCTAGTGACAATTATTTCCAAATTCACCCTGCAATACATTCACTAGCCTGGCTCCAAATAACTTGCATGCCATTAAGAGTTAATTCAAATGCCACATTAAATACACCTCAATATTATTTTCGTTAATATGCAAATCATTCATAATATCAGGGTGATCTTACATTCAGTGGGAATAGCAATAATGCCTGCTTAATGATGTATTCATCAGTGCCGTAGGTGTCTTCATACTATTACTATTATATATTGTTTTCAGAAACAGACTTGACTACAAAGAAAATTGTATTGTCTCAGCAATAATGGTTTCAAATATTTTTTTTCCCTCTTTTGGTGGAAAAATACCTTTGTTAAGCACACAGAAATACTGGTAATCTTTCCAGCGCTATCTTTTCACATCCAGATGTATCGCTACCACTAACCTGGCTTCTGAGATCTGGAATTATTATCATTACATTTTTACCACATAGGAAACACACACACACACAATGGCTTGTTATTTTGTTTACTTAGGAGGAAAAATCATTTCGCATTTCTGTCATTTTTTTTTCTCCTGCATTTCCTAATAAGACAACAGGGAAATCATTTATAGATGATGGTTTTCCTAGCCTGAAACAAAACAAAAAAAGGTGTGTGCGAATGAATAAATAATTTCTTGTGAAATAATACAAAGCTTTTGTAGCAACAATAACTTAAACTATAAATTAGCACTTACTTTTCTGAACATGTTTTTTCACTTTCCAGTGAAGCAAAAAAGATAAAAATAGCTTATGGAGAGGGAAATGTGAAATTTGATCATGGCTGCTCTATCTAGTCTAAAAACTTGCACTCTGGTAATCAAATAAATCAGCAAAAGCCTCCAAAGGGTTTTTACATAGCTCTCCCTCTTGTATTTATATCTTTATTTTATGCAAAATGTAATCATTACACATTCCAAAATTCCAAATTATTCTAAAGATATATTTTTTAAAAAATCTTCTTGTGATTGTAAGCCCTAGGTTAAACCATGAACCATGTCAAACCATAATGCCTTTCATCACACAGGCTGACTTTCTATCAGAAACCTTCCTGACTTGGTTGTGCACTCAGCTCCAGATGACAGGAAGAGCACATCGATTGATTATAAATAACATTCAAATTACATGTATAGATATGAAAGAGAAGGATAAAAGAAGTGGAAGTCTCCCCTCTTCCAAAGCTCACCGCCCCAGGATTTTCCAGAGATAAGAATTAAAGCTAACCAAAGGATCTTTTGGAAACAGGATTGTTTTGCCATGGATGAGGGATTACTGATTGGCTTTTTAACTTCAGCTTTTCCAAATAGTTTTTCAGTTATTTAATTTACTCTACATGGAGTCTATTGATTATTCAAGTTGGCAGTCAATTTTATAGGGCACCCCGCTGTTTCTTTGCTTAATGTAGTCAATGATTGTAATTGCTTGATCAGTGCAGCCCATGAAATAGGTTTTGTGTCTTTTTTTACAATGCACTGATGGCTTTATCTGATGCAGCCTTGGCAGGGCCGGGTTTTACAGCACTACCCGGAACTCCCAGAGGTCTCTAGATTAATGGCTATGGCGAGCTGCTGATGCTGCTCTCCAGAACGTGTTCACACATCTGGCATGCCGCACTTGGCGCCGGCGCCAGCTTTGTGTTGTGCAGTTACAGAATCTCTCACCAGTGCCTAGTTAACTGTTTTCACTAAGGGAATGAGATAAAAAGCCATCCAGAGAGCTGTTGGCACCCACTCTCTGTCACTGTAGTCACACATTAAAAATTTTTTTCAGTCTTTTTTTTTTTTTTTAAGAGGCAAATGATGTATGGAAACAACAAATTACGTGGAATGTTTATGTTTTGAACTCTGTTTGGATTCTGAAAAGCATCCCATGGGTGTTCGGATTTCCTGTAAACCAACAAACAGCCCTCCTCCTTCCCTTCGCCGCCGCCTACCCTTGGATGAGAAAACGATAGCATGAAACGCATCCAAGTTTTCCGTACAAGCTGACAGGGGCTTTAGATTTTGAGAGAAAGGTGGATAGCAGAGCCACACGTGTGAACAAGCAGCCTGAGCCACCCTCCACAGCTCATTACAATAAAGGTAATTCTCCTGTCCTTCAGTGAATCAGGTGAAATTGCCCAGGCATCATTTCCCTGCGCCTGCACGTCAGTGTTTCATATTTGGTACAATTTGAATTGCATTATTAGACATGTAAAATGTAGTTTTAATAAGTAGAGCAAGAAAAAGTAATGAAATATGCAACAGAGTTGCGTAAATCCATGGACAATATAATTATATAGTACACATGCACAATTTACAATACCCAGGACGACATCCACCAAAAAAGGAAAAGTGTGATAGATTATTTTTAGGCCAACTAGACTCTGAGTTGATTTTCTCGGCAGAGTTTGACATTGACACTGGACAGGTATAGTTTCTTTATTAATACTTTTCTCTCCGAGTAATAAACTATAAATGAATAATGCATCTCTGAGAAGGAAAAGTCTACTTAGAAGACAGAAAATAATACTTTAAATTCCTTGGTCTATGTGAATCGAAATTTCCATTAAAGTAAGAAACAGTATAAGAATACCATATATGTATGCAGTACTAACTGCAGCCTGTCTGCAAGAAAAATATTTAACTTTACTGAAAGTAACCATTCTCATGTTTAGATTTATCATCATTGTGTGTGATGTGGTCGCTAGGATAATTTTGCTAGCATAATTTCACTATTAATTCAGATTTTAATAGCTTTGTAAGAGAAGACTCTCCAGCAAATTCCCTCACTCCCTCTTTATGTTCCTGGCCTTTAGACACAGTCTAAATATATTTTACCCATTGCATGTATAGCCCTATATATTATCCAACTCTCTTTCCTTATACAGAACGTTATTTAATCAGCCGAACAGAAAGAAGCCAAGTCAGCAATTTAAACTAGTTTACTGCCAGTCCAGGCTTAGAAATATGAAGAAATGCCTTTTTCTTAAGGACTGTGGAAAGCATTTTACCACTCCTCCACTCCTAATTTCATTTTACTTTGAAATGCTATAAAAATGACAGTCATTTTTAAATGGATGTCTAAGGCTCTTTTCCATTGCTGTGTGCATCCAGGGGGGTCTGCATGACTGTGAGCGTGGCTCCCGCCCGGTCCCCAAAACACACCCACAGCACAGCAAAGAATGACAGAACAGCTAAAAAAATACCCAGAGGAACTGAAGGACTCCCTAAGACGACAGCTGATGAAAAGCCTTGTTTCAAACTGATTGAAGATAACTCGTGATGGTGGATGAGGAAGGGAGCTGGGCAAACCTCAAGTCTGGCTAGACCATCACTGTCCAGGTGAGGATGGCCACACCCCACCCTCCACCCTGACTCTGTCACGGTGATGGAAACTCAGCTAGCCAGTCCCTGAGGGAGACCCTGCGTATTCATCGGGGATTGTCCTGTGCTGGGACTACCTTGATTCTGTCTCCCCAGTCATCTCTCAGCTTGCCAGAGGGCTGATTTGAAGGCTGGGTCCCCTTGCCAAACCGCTCACCCATCTGTTATTGATTGTAAAGTTCCAGAGGGCAGGGCCTTTGTCATTTTCACTTGCATTTTATTGTTCCTTTTGGTAGCAAGGTGTTACGCAGATGTGGACACTTAATAAATACTACAGCGCAGAGCTTTCCTGTCCTAAACGAAGGGAAACACATGGCCCAAGAGCAATGCAAATTGCAAGTACACTTATCCTCCACCCGAAAAGACAGGGGAAGCATTTGAAAAGCAGCAGATGTTAATGAGAAAGACAGGGTTCCCTCTGTGATTGTCTTCTTCCCAAGGTACAAACTGTAGAAGCAGCGGCCGCGATAGGAACAGATTTATTCAAGACAAGTAGATTTGAATCCCTGCTCTGGCACTTGGGGCCTATTTGACGTTGGACAGTTTCCTTTCAGGTAAAGCATTCAGATTGCCCAACATTGCTGGGAGGACGAAACGGGCTGGGAGGCTCAGAATCAGCCACATAAAGGTGCTCCGTAAAAGGTAGTTCCACCTAAACTATACTTAGCAGAGAATGAATCCACTTCCTTGTTCTTCTACTCCTGAGCACCCGTGGTGCGCCTCTATCTGTGATCGCCTCTATTTCCTTTCTGCCTTTGGTTCTTTATTTCAATCCAACATGGCAAATATGGGGAACAGTGGCTGACTTTATTGGGGGGGGGGGGCTCCAAAATCACTGCTAACAGTGACTGCAGCCATGAAATTAAAAGACGCTTGCTCCTTGGAAGAAAAGCTATGACCAACCTAGATGGCATATTAAAAAGCGGAGATATTACTTTGCCAACAAAGGTCAATCTAGTCAAAGCTATGGTTTTTCCAGTAGTCATGTATGGAGGTGAGAGTTGGATTATAAAGAAAGGTGAGCACCGAAGAACTGACAGTTTTTAACTGTGGTGTGGGAGAAGACTCTTGAAAGTCCCTTGGACTGCAAGGAGATCCAACCCTTGGAGATCCTAAAGGAGGCCAGTCCTGGGTTTTATTAGAGGGACTGATGTTGAAGCTGAAACTCCAATACTTTGGCCACCTAATGCAAAGAGCCAACTCATTTGAAAAGACCCTGATGCTGGGAAAGATTGAAGGCGGAAGGAGAAGGGGATGACAGAGGATGAGATGGTTGGATGGCATCACCAACTCAATGGACATGAGTTTGAGTAAAACTCGGGGAGCTGGTGATGGACAGGGAGGCCTGGCATGCTGCAGTCCATGGGGTCTCAAAGAGTCAGACACGACTGAGTGACTGAACTGTACTAAACTTTCATGCCTTGCTTATACCAATTGCTACCTGAAGATATAAGCTAAATGTAATTCAGAGCAACCAATCTAACGTAAAATGTGATAGACAAATATCATCAGGTTTGGGAGAATATTACTGTTTCCCCTTTACTACCTACATTTTGGATTTTTTTTTTTAGTTTATTGTAAATATTATAGTATTTTTATTCATCTCATTTATGGATGTTCCTTTGTTGCCATGGCAGCAGGAGGAAAGAGAAAAAATAAAAAGAGAGAGACACTTTCTTCAAGCATGCACAGCGGTGGTGATATTGACTGAAGACAACGGTGAAAATTTTCCCACCTGCTTATGCGGACAGAGGGGCCCTGCGCTGAACCTTGGATACGAATGAGTTCCAGTGCCTGAAGCCACCCCGCATGCGGAGTGAGGAATCCTTCCTCCTTGCGCTGGGACGTCGGAAAAATGTGGCCGGTCCAGGTCCGGGGTCCGCTGTCCTGCCTGAGCAGAGAAAACCACCCCAGGAAGATCGGTGGAGTCCCCACCTACCCAGCAACCCCGATACATTTCACTCACTGGGCCGCCGATTGTCCTAGAAAATATTAAAGTTTAGTTGATTCTGTTTGTTGCCTGAATTTCTTTGGTTGGGACCCTCCTTAGGCAGCAGAGAGAGCTAAGAATTGAGAGCCAGGAGTGCGCCGAAGCAAAGCCTACTGGCCGGAAGACCCTAACCTGAGGTGAAAAGAGCCGAAGAGGCGTATCTCAACTACAGTTTACAAAACAGAAAAATTATTTAAAAAATTAAAAGCAAAGGAAGGCAAACGCAAAGTCTATGGTATGAGAGATAGGTGCTCGTGTCTGGTGAATGGGGTAATGGCAAAGTCACGAGGCAGAGAGTCCTGGATGCTGAGCTCTGAGCCAGACTGCAGGTGACTCTGCCTTTAAGAAGGCAACTTGGAGATGGTCCTAGATGAGGAGAAACCCTGTTTCCTATGCTGGTCAAAGAGGTCCTTCAGTGAAGGGAAGAGCTTGACCATCTCACCCCTCTTGACAATCCCAGGTTCTAGCCCTGATGCTGCGGTAGACAGACAAGTAGTCAGTGGCATCTTCTATCAAGCCTTCTGGCTTTGTATATGCTATTTCCAATTGACTACCCATGACAGAAATTTCCTAAATAAGTCTGTATCTCCCAATATTTCTTGGGAGAGGGTACATCTGTCCACAGAGAATGTAGGTGGAAAAATCTAGATACTCTGACATCAAAAACCTGCCCCATTCTCCTAGATTTTCTGTAAACGTCTGTGAATATCATACCATGAATGTCAAAATGAGAACATGTTTTGATAGTTAATAGTAAACTGAAGTTTTACCCATTTTCTGTAAACCACATTGGTGGTATTTCCATCATAGACTCAAGGGCATTTCAGTTGCATCAGGAAAGGACAGACATCAACAAGGTTATGGAAGACAGGGCTGTGATAGGGCCACATCCCCAGTCCTGATAAATTACAATAACTCTGATTATCACTAGAGGCCATTCTTCAAATGGGGAAGGAGAGGTCACTAAGAGAAAAAAAAAACACCTTAGTGAGGAATAAATTTTAAATTATTTGACTAAAAATTTTCCAAAAGTGGTTGTCCTGTTAACTGCCCACTTCGTCAGCATCCCACGTGAAATGCCAACCATTCCTCACACTTGGCACCGATTACCACTGCAACCAACAAGAACAGGGACTGAAAAACAGGAGAGGCGGCTTCAAAAGTGAGAAAGTCACCTTTCCCAAAACGCTGAGTCATGGTGAATACACTTCATTTCTACAATAAAGGCCATTCAGGGAGCAATCCACGGAAACTGTGATCCTCTCTCTCTTACATTAAGTCTGGCCCTGGTAGGATACTCTAGCTCATATTCCAACAGAAAGAAAGGGAAAGGATCTAAACCAGCATTGATTGATCACTTAGCATGTCCAACCTTCCCTGGTGGCTCAGAGGCTGCACGCAGTGCAGGAAACCCGAGTTTGATCCCTGGGTTGGGAAAATCCCCTGGAGAAGGAAATGGCAACCCTCTCCAGTATCCTTGCCTGGAAAATTCCATGGACAGAAGGAGTCTGGCAGGCTACAGTCCATGGGGTCACAAAGAGTCAGACACGATTGAGTGACTTCACTTTCACCTTTCACTTAGTAGGTCCAAGAGACAGCTAAATATGTGTATATGCTTTTACTTATACGTATGCATGGAGGTATATGTGTATATTCTCTGACTTAAGTTTATTTCAAAACTATGGGGAGCTGAAGCTCAGAGAGAGGTTAAGCGAGTCCCCTGAGGTTACACAGCCAGTAAGGGGTCGTTGCATGATTCACACCAAGGGCGGTGTGTCTTTCAGTCTTCATCTTGCTGTCAGGTAAGTGCTGAAAGCATGATTCAAAATGGGTGCTTGAGCTCTAGGTCACTTGAGAACTTCCCTGTGGGTCCAATTCCTGAGTGTTATAAGCATATCTGCTACGTAACACTAAAGAGGGTCCTGCTTGCTTCATTTTGGACGTGCTGGCTGTGGAGTTGTGCTGAAAGGGTCTGCCTCGGTTGTTTTTTGTGATCTCTCTCTGTATTGTCATGTCGAACTCCTACCTTCTCAAGAACCAAATTTAGTTTGGACACTCTGGACTTTGAATATTTAGGGGAAAGTTGTCTATTAAAAAGTTGGGTTTTTTAAAAAATATACTCTACACAAATACAGAAGACTTAGTATTCAGATATTACTCAGAGAATAATTTCTTTCCAAACATATTCACCTCAATTTTTTAATTTAAAAAAAGTTTATTATATATGTACATAAAACCTCTGATATAAAGCACATATATTTAATGTGAATTAAATATTTAAAATTCTTTTCATAATAATTCAAACATTGTCCTCAGTCCTTGAAAAATTTCCTCTCCTCTCAAATCCAAGAATTCAAAAAAATGTTTTAAATCAAAATGGTATATTTCTTATTGGGGTTGAATGCCTTGAAGGTGGTTTCAGCCTTTTGCAACCTGTGGGCCAACAGAGCTATGCTGTCTTCATGTTGGTGATGAGAGTGTTTGCTCATACTTTGGTTTCTGAAGCATGCCATTGAGTCAGTTATCTCCCTGGCACTTTCATCCCAAACGTTCATCATTCCCATGATGGAAACTTAACCTGACTCAAACCCAGTCTTCATAAAGGGCTATGAAAAATATGTGGCCTATGGAAATCTTAACCCAAGCTTTCATAAACTTCTTTGTTCATAAAGCTATGACCATTTTAATACAAGAGAATTTTTAAACAAAAAAATTATCTGTGATTGGGGAAATTTGTTGGATACCTTACAAACTAAAAAGGAAAAGTTTGATTTATTTGCTCTTGCCTCCTTCAAGTAACTATTAGTATGTTAACTGTGTATTACACTTACTATATTTTATCAAAGTCTAAAACATGATGCTTACATGTTTAACCTCACTTATTAGTGAGCAGCTCTTTGAAAAATACTGCCATTATAGAAATATTCTATTTTTTAATACCAATAGCATCTCTTTAAAAAATACCATAGTTAAAAAAAAATTACTATTCTTTCTCTATACCAGTCAGTCTCATTTGGGGTAATTAAGCTGTCTTTAATTATAAGGAGCATTTTTAAATGCTTTTCCCCCACAGATGGGACTGAATGAGAAGTTGCTAGCTGTAAATCTGTGTCCACATCCCATGTATTTTACCTTAAAGACTTGTGTTGAAAATGAATCATGGGGGTGTTGGCTGGACATCAACTATGTCATTAGGGAAGCAGTGCTCGTTTAGTCAGTGTTCTCATGGATGCTCGCGTTAGATGTGCTCCCCCAGCGTTGTTTGTGGCCCTGATTTGAGACTTTTCAATTAGTTTCAATTTTCATATCCCTTTGCACGTCCAGGTTCTGGCTGTGCCTTGCAGAGGAAGTGCCAAAATTCCATGAGAAAAACAATCCCTATGGAATTTTTGGCCTAACCAGAAGCAGGAAGAACAGGAAACATTATTTATAAAAATCCCGTTCTTCACACTGTTGATGTCTGGAGAGTCAAGATAAGCTCTGAGCCTACTTCCAAATCTTTGGGTGCCCCTCCAAGCATACTCTAAACGGGGTGTGAAGCATAGCTTGCTGGGGGTGGAGGCGGGGCAGGGAGGGAATTGAACCGCAATCAAGATGCGATAGAATTGGCAGTAGGGCTTTTCTCCGTTTAGTTTCCAGAATGATGGAGGTGAAGCTGGAGGTTTCCCATCCTTAATGCCTTATCTAGGAGACAGTTCTGTGAATACTAGTCCAAAATGTTACTTTTCTCTTTTGTAAATATTATACTCTGAGTTGTTGAGTTTTAGTGAGCCAGAGAGCACAAAAATAATCTTTATTCTTGAAATATTTATACATAGAAGCATTACTGAAATAAGAATGCATGATTCCTTGGATTGGATTACAAAGTTGTGACATAATTACTTTATTTTTAGCTCTTAGAGCTTAATGGAAACATGACATGGAAAGGGCTGTTGAGGCAGAAACCAAGTTGTGTAAAGTACTGTGAATGGTTATTAATGAAACTGTTACTGACTTTCCTAAAGTTCTATATCCTTTTGCTTCATCCAGTTATCAACTAGATCCTTAATTCTACCTGTGAATTTAGAAAAGATGTAAATCATTGCATATTTGGAAAGCAACTGTGATAAAGCACTATAGTGAGACCTCCAAAGATCTTTATTTAATACAAGAGTATCTCCAAACCTGAAACTATATTGCAAATATCTTAGAGCTGTTAAAGATCTACCATGTATATATGTGTGTGTATCTATCTATCTATATATGCATATATTTATTTATTTATGTATGAGGAGTATAAATGTTCTTCCAAGTTTGGTAAAGAAAAGCATCACATACATAGCTCAGTTTTAAATTTGAATGTCATCCTTTATAACAAACCACATGTGTTTACCTATTTCATAACAAATGTTCTTGAAGTGAAAGGGAGAAAAGTACATTTTGCAAAATGTACAATTCTGCAAATAATGCTGGAAGTGATATTTTACTTTTTCTCAAAATGTACAGGATTTATAAACATTTATTTTCAGTTGTGTAGGAATTCATGAGAACAGAGAAGGCTCAAGACAGGTTTTAGACATTGAACTTCGTTGCATGGCAATAGATGAGAACAGCAATTCACCTGCCTCTGCTAATATTTAGTGGTGTTCACAACTGAATTAGCAACTGGAATGACTGAGTAATTTAATGATACATTTACTAAGTGGAATCCTTGCAGATGCCCATGCTTAGGGCTGAAATAAAGGACACTTTCTTACTATGAGCAATGTGAAATTGAATACTACTGTTCATTTTCTTCTTGCTCTTTAACTGTTCAATCAAAAAGATAGACTTCTTTAGTGTCACTTAGTATGTCTAGTCTCTGAGCTTTAACTTGGTCATCTGTAATACTCATATTTTCTCTGAATTCTCGAGTTATATTATAATAGATAGATAGTAGACAGATCGCCATATGAGTGTGTGTGTGTGAAAGAGAGAGAGAGGAGTGAATGATATTGCGTCTTAATAAATCAGGAAACAGTAAAACCCATAAGATCAGTTTTCCTATGGATTTATTATCATAGCTGAAGAAGATAGTTTCTGTAAGCAGAGGCTCAAGTTTTATCTACTTAATGCCTTTACAATGAAGTCATTTAGGAATAGTCTGTATTGAGATCACCTTGTCCATTACTTGAAAAGGAAAGTTCTTAGAGTCCAAGAAAAACTACAAAATTTGTGTAAATATTTGATGGCAAAGTCCTAATTTTCAGAAGTAAGAAGATGCTATAGGGACAGGTTATTGGGGAGATTTCTTTCCCTTCAATGCAATCACTCCAGCACCATCAGCCTGGTTTGCTCAATGACTTAAATAGCATTTCCTCTCTTTCTGAATATTAAATGTACCAATGCTATTTAATAAACAAGTTTGTGTTCATGCAATATGCAAGATAGAAAAAAATGAACACAGAATTAATTTCTTCTAGGACAAAATGACTGCATGAGAGAGAGGTCTTCTGCTGGAAGTAACACCTAATGATGGTGTATTTGGGAGGAAATCTTTTCAATGAACTATAAGTTGAAATAACATGGGATTTGAGACAGGGCATAAATACATAGATGCATAAACAAGATGGTCTTGTAATTTTCAGGGTGTTTTATAATCTTTAACATGTTTTCACATAGATATGCCTCACATGTATGAAAGGGAGTATTTTTAAAAAAGAAATAATTGATTCCTTTTGATTTCATCACACTACCATTTTTAGGTAAAGACACACCCTTAGGTAAAGAATGCACCCTTTAAGAGTTAAAAATGAGTTACTACATTTATTCGCTTACCTTGGCATCAGTTACAACATGACTTAAAGGCAGTGACATGTGGCAGAGAAAAATCAATAGCTAGAAATAGTTAGCTATGCCATGACTCTACTTTGAAAGGTCAATCATTTCATTTTTCTCTGGCATTTCATGGACTTTGTCACCCTAAATTAAAAGAAAGAAGAAATCAAAGTGAATCTTAAAGTTTAATATCTGCTTGAGAACTCCTCATTAGAATAGCTATCAGCCTTCAGTGTCTCTTGCTTTTAGGCTATTGTGTCCAATAGCGAGTATCATGTACATTTCACAAGAACTAATTTGTGTTATTTAGGAAGAACATTTAGATTTATTTGCTCAGCCTTGATTAGATTAGACCTGGCCATATTGGCTGGGTCATTGTGTTTAACTCCTTATACTTAAGTTTTATAACATTAGAATAAAAGGATGGGCACTGCCCATCAGTGCCTGCTCACAATCAGTTATCCTTAATGTGCCTGAAAGAAACAGAGAGAAATGAAAGGAGACACTTTCTCATTCATGATTCTTTTAAAAACGGTTCTTTCCGCCTTCCCCCTCCCATCCTGATACGGCAGGCATGGCTTGTTCTCGGCCTGCTCTGAGACAAGCTGGGGCAGGCCCTGTAATATGATTCAAATTGCAATCTCATGCCTTGCATCCCCCAAACACCTCATCTCCAATGCAACCTGGAACCTTCATTTCAGTCCCCAATTAGGCTAATATATCTGCCCAGCTCCGATTGGGGGTGATGGATCGGCTGGGCAGGTTGGGGGAAGACAAGGAGATTTTCTCAGCTCCTCTGCATTCCCATAGGCACGCAGCATTTGACAGATTGGGCAGAGCTGCCACGAAAGAGTCTGACACAGATGGTGTAATTAGAAAACGCGAAGTGCGAGTGTGAAATTTATCTTTGATCAGCACCTCCTTGCCAGATTGTCATCTATGTTAATATGATGATGGCTTCTTGGAGATGGATAGAAGGAAACAGCAGCCTGGAAGAGGAGAGGGAGACTGTTCACTCCATAGAGAAGATTTTCTGTTTACTTCTTTCTGAAACCCAATCAATTTCAATGGGCCAGAATGAAATTGTTCTTATTTAATTCATATGGAAAATGAGCCTAACCTGATTCGAACACTTTATTAAATGTGATCAATATGGTAAAATTTGAGCTTGAGTTAGAAAGGAGACATGTTAATTTTTATGGAGTGATAAATAGCAAAATACAATCTCTACATGCAGGAGCTGTTAAAGACCATGTTCATCTCCATTTATCAAGACTCTATGAAAAACGTATAGAAGAAAATCACTGCATTCCATAGCATGAAAACTTCACACATTGCCACCAAAGTTTTACTTCCTACCTTTCCTCCACTCATTCTGCTTCAAAGTAACACCTATGATTATTATTCAGTGCAAAGTACACAAGCCTATCTCCTCTCATGTTTTAGATTTTATACTTATTTTCCTATATTTAGCAATTTGCAAAGATTAATAAAATGCATTAGTAGTCAGGACTTGAGGAAATTGCTTCCATTTGATGTATTTTTCTGAGAAATCAGGATATTTACCATGAGGGGGATCAAGGGTATCCATAACCCATTTCTTAAGTTCACTATATCTAAGAATAGTAATCTTTTCTTTGGTTGGCTCAAAAGGTTCAGGTTTACAAGCAAACTATGATAGACTACATTTTGCCATAATCTGCTCAAATGTTCACGTTGATGGTGCTAATTTTCAGTAAGGTAAATTAGCATAATTAATGACCAGCCAAATTTGGGGGTAATACAGTATGTAATTAACATTAGAGAGTTCTGTTGTACCACCTGCCCCCACATTTCATTGTTGCAGGGATCGAACTGTACAGGAGGAAATTTTCCCCTTTGCTGCACTGAGCAGAAAGCAGCTTTCTTCATCAGAATAAGCCATTAGCTGTAATGGCATGTAGGTGTAATGGAATGTGCTCGAAACATCTGTGCTGAGAGCAGGGGAGAAATTGCTGCCTGCAGTCGTGGGCCTTTGGGGAGCTTGATTAAGGGTTGCTTCAGAGAACTTGAGATCTGGCTTGGGATGCAAAAACACACACACAGACAAAAAAAAAAAGAGAGAGAGAGAGAGACGGGGAGAGAGAGGAAGGAAAATAATGCTAATAGATTTACGGACGTACTGCAGGGAGAACAAAGGATTTTTAATTTTTTTCTTCCTTTATTGCTCTTATATTGCATCTGTTCTCTGTTGGGCTTTCACTTATTGAAGTGATCTGGAAAAATGAAGCTCTAAATGCAGTTTAAAGGGAAAGATCATAGCTGTAGAAATAAAATAGCTTGATTTTTTTGTACCTTTTGGTTAGCTAATGGAAAGGTTCTCACAACATGTAAAGAAAAATTCTAAATATTATTTATGCTAAGTGTTATCTTAAAATTCATCTCAGAGAATGAAATGAAAGTCCAGGTTTATAGCTAGAAATAAATTTTTTGTTTTTCCTCAGTCAACACACAGTAGTTCTTGTACTGTATCTGCTAACTGACTGATTCATTTTGAACTGCTTAATTCAGTGCATAAAAGGAATGCCCTGGACTCATTTTTAAACTCATCTTTTCCACAAAATTTTCATAAATAGGTATATGATAGATAATAACATTGTAACTTCTGAGGACAGTGGGGAATTTTTTTAACTTTTTTTTTTTTTTTAGCAAATCCTTATTGAGCACTTGCTATGTGAAAAACACAGTTTCTTTACCCAGTGTTTGGTCACTATTGCTGGAAATATAATAAATTACATTTGGCAATAAGCGTGGTCAATTGAAACACCTCAGCCATCTCCTTATTCCATGCTGACTGCTGAAACTGAATCCTGCATGCTCTGATACACATTGATTGATAAACAACTCAACTAAGTGCATCAATTCTGATGAGCTCTGACCATTTTAGAAGTGTTAAAAAAAAAAAAAAAAAACTGCCTTTTAACCAGAGCCTTCATGGTAAAGATTAGCCAAAAGAGAGTTATGTTTAAGTAATGAGCAAGAAAAGGGTTAAACATCTGTGAAACTAATGCATCTGAAATGGAATTAGTATTCTGCATGGGACAGATGTGAATGCATTGCCTAGAAAATTAGACACAAACCTGAAAATATTGGGTGATTTTATGATTAGGTAAATCTTATACTTTCTAATTATAAATGACAATGAAGCACTCTATTGGCTGGAATCTATCTTCCTTATGAAATAAGAAGCTTGCTGAGCTGGTGCCAAAAATTCCTTACACCGAAGTTTAAAATATGTAGGGAGGCAAGAATGTAATAAAAATTCAAAAGCTAATAATATTATGGTGACTGGCATTGTTTACAATGTACAGCACCTGCTGTTTGGGAAAAAAAAAAGGAAGAAGAAAAAGTGAAATCATCAAACTGTTCCTAAATGGAAAATCTGGGCTCTCTGCCAATTACATGATGTGTTTCAGGTGCACTGTAAATAGGAACAATAAAAGGTGCAGAGGAAAGAATATGAACTGTTAAATCTCAAATACACGAGAATATTAATATGATGTTTCTTGAAAGAAAATCTTGGGACTCTTCCAGGGTTCTCCTGTGAAAGGAGAGGGTTTAAAATTTTACACAGCATATGTAAAGTTCTAAAACTTTTAATTGCCTGTATCTTAAAAAGAATATATATGAATGCAAAACCATTTGCTTCAGCAGCAATGCCTTTAGTTGTTTCAGGCAGAAAGGTCCACCCAGACCTTAAACATGAATTGCATTTCTTCCAACCTCTCTTTATTACTTTGTGGGTGTGTGTATGTGTGCATGTTTTGAGGTTGGCGGTGTGAAGGATTAAATCTTAAGAGTGAGAAGAGAGGGAAAAGCAGCTTCTGTGGCTTACTGTTGAATGCTAACTTTTTGCGTCAAAATTAGCATTATGAGCCACTGCAAAATATCAGACACAAGTGGGGGTGAGATGTTGCATTTCTATCTTCTCACTATGAAACACCTAATAATGGATTCCTCCAGAATTAGACACCTACTTTTCCCAGCTAACAACTCACACATGCCAAATTTCCCTTTGTAGTTCAAATATTTTTTCTTTCTCAATCAGGTATTTTAAAATTAAGTCACCTTTGGAATATCTATTACATTTTCAAATGCCAATCTTTCATGAATCAAACTGAAACAACATCTTAATGTATATATTTTAAAATAATGTCTAAGGTGACACAGTTGTTTTACAGTGATAACTGGAAACTAACCTTTAAGAATAGAACACTTTTCAAATATTCAATATTTTAGGGAGTAGAAGTAAAATGAATTTAGTTGTGTTTCTTAGACACTGAAAATTGTGGAAAACTAAGTGGTTGCAGAATATCTGAAATAAGTTTTGTTCCTTTCAAGTGGGGAAATAAATGAAACTATGGGAGACCTCCTAAATGTCCCTAGCAAAGGTAACATTAAATCAAAGAGATGGGTCCTCCAATGAGTCAAAATATGTAGGAACAATCTCTGCCTTTGTACACCAATTCTACATGGAAACATATTTATTCTTCACCATTTACTGGCTCATCCTAAGGAATTTACTTAAGCTCAGTTTCTCATTTTTAAAAGTCAGTTAAAAGACTAGCTAACTTGTATAATTTTTATGAAGATTAAATGAGAGAAGTAAAGCACCTAGTCTAGTAACTAACACATAGTAAGGATTTTGTTAGGTTAGCTAATGTTATTACTATTATTATTTTTCTTAAGTTTTCTGAGTTTTCTGTGTCAACAGCTATCAAGAGGTAAGATAGAGCATTTGCGGTTGGCACTGTTTCAAAGATCTCCAGCAATGGACTATTATGAAGAAATAGAGCTCAACTCCACTGACAGTTCCTTGCAGTATATGAATCAGAATTGTTAAGAAGGTGAAGGAGCTACCAAAATAGGAAGTTCACATACCGATCATGAAAATCGGAAGTGCACAGTGTAATACAGTAGAAAGATTAGGAAAATTAGAAGATCAGAAACATTGTAAAGTGAGTCTTGCTTTAGACAGACTCACTTTTGATTGCTGATTCTATTTCTTACTATCTACTGACCTTTGGGTAAGTGATTTATCTTCTTTTAGCCTCAATATTTCAACTGTAAGATGGGGGTGTTGACACTTACCTCACTTTGAGAGCTAAATAGCAAAATGGCTGGTAAGTTGCTTGAAAAAATATGCATATAAATATTCATTCCTATACCATAAATTGTCTGTGACCTCACCTCCTTTACTAAATCTATTTTCCCAAATTTACATGCATATATTATATGTACAGATATGTATATGAAAGCACTTTTAATAAGGGATCTCGAGCTCTTTTGATGAAAAACAATCATGAAATTTATTTCTACATAGTTTCATGATTAAGTTTCAAACATCAGGCTTTCCCCATGTTCTTTGATTCTACAATATGCAAAAAGTACAATAACTCCACATAAGTCATCATGTGAATATGTTAATATGAGTTGCCAATTTAATTCTTCCAAATTTGGAATTAGTAAAACAGCAAAAACATATTTTCAAGATAGCAATATTTTATAAAATATACAGGAATGACCATGGTATTAAACTCATCACTCTAAACTTCCAAGGGGGTACATATTTTGAGTCAAGCTTTTAGTGCTGTCAAATCATTTAAACAAGTTGTGGGCTTTAAATACCACCTAAATATTTGGTAGAGAGACTGACTGAGCACCTGGCATCTTGTGCCTCAATTATTAAAATTATATTATTATCAGCTTCCATTCCCTTCTCCAAATACCTTCAAAATCATCCTTGGAGGACAGTGATGCTTTAATTGTCCTTCCTTTTAAATTATCTTCTCACTTAAATTTTGAAAATCACCTCATAAATCATAATCATGGAGAATGCACACAGTTAAATATTTCTTTATTAATACAATGAATATTTCGACTAGACTGTTCTACAGATATTAGCCCATTTACATTAGGGGAACTTACTGAAATTATCCTCCATGTATGATATTGCTTTCTGAGCAC
The DNA here is from genome assembly GCF_001704415.2 of Capra hircus. Taxonomy (NCBI): domain Eukaryota; kingdom Metazoa; phylum Chordata; class Mammalia; order Artiodactyla; family Bovidae; genus Capra; species Capra hircus. Next base: position 10,339,890 of record NC_030821.1, on the reverse strand, counting down.
AAAGCATAAGTTCTAAAGAGGCAGTAATAGCATTCAACACTTTGAGTGAATATCCTCTCATATTGATGGTAATGATGATGATTACTTAGATGATGGCACTGAACATGTGCCATGTGCAAAGTAGAAACAAACATCCAGTGAATGAGCGATGAATTCTGCCTGTGGTCAAAAGAAAGGAGCGCTCTCAACCCTGCAGCCTGAACCTTTCCCTAAGGGTTGATATCTTTTCTGTTGGCTGCTGCTGCTGCTGCTGCTAAGTCGCTCCAGTCGTGTCCGACTCTGTGTAACCCCAACGACGGCAGCCCACCAGGCTCCCCCGTCCCTTGGATTCTCCAGGCAAGAACACTGGAGTGGGTTGCCATTTCCTTCTCCAATGCATGAAAGTGAAAAGTGAAAGGGAAGTCACTCAGTCATGTCCGACTCTTTGCGACCCCATGGACTGCAGCCTCCCAGGCTCCTCCCTCCATGGGATTTTCCAGGCAAGAGTGATGGAGTGAGTTGCCACTGCCTTCTCCAATTTCTGTTGGACCACTTTACTAATGACATCAGAATAAAGATTTTCAGAATTATGAACAATCGTTAACTATTTACACCAATAATTACTGCAGTCACAATAAGAACCAAGGGATGTTTCCTTGGATAATAAAGGCATATTTGAGCCCATTTCCACTGAAAGACATTTGACACATTTTCTACATATGAGAAATAATACATATTTGCATTCATTTTTTAAAATGATTTTCAATTAAGAGTTAAACTCTTTCAAGATTCTCTTCATTATTTATGGCAGCTTCCCTAGGATTTTATGAATATAAAAATTTGAAAAAATTATATCGTTCAGTCGCCCAGGTATGTCCAACTCTTCCCAACCCCATGGACAGTAGCAAGCCCGTCTTCCCCATTACTCACCATCTCCGGGAGTTTGCCCAAGTTCGTGTCCATTGTATCACTAATGTCATCCAGACATCTCTTCCTCTGACGCCTTCTTATCCCTCTGCCCTCTATCTTTTCCAGCATCAGGGTCTTTTCCAATGAGTTGGTTGTGCACATCAGGTGACCAAAACAATGGAGCCTCAGCTTCAGTGTCAGTCCTTCAAGTGAGTATTCAGGGTTGATTTCCTTTAAGATTGGCTGGTTTGATCTCCTTGCTCTCCAAAGGATGCTCAAGAGTCTTCTCCAGCACCACAATTCGAAGGCATCAATTCTTCAACTCTCTGCCTTCTTTGAGGTCCAACTTTCGCAACCGTACATGACCGCCGGAAAGACCATAGCCTTGACTATACGGACCTTTGCCGGCAAATGATGTCTTTGCTTTTTAACACACTGTCTAGGTTTGTCAAATGATAGCTAATTTTAATTTCTTGCCAGATGCTTAAAGAAACAGCACAATCTACTACTTTTAAAACTCTCTTGTGCAGGATTGGAAACACATGTACATTCATGGCTGATTCATGTCAATGTATGGCAGGAACCACTACAATATTGTAAAGTAATTAGCCTCCAATTAAAGTAAATAAATAAAAAATAAAAACTCTCTTGTGCAGTGTTAGAACTTTGGGACTCAAATCACATACTTACAAAAATAGCAAATCTGCTTAAGCAAATAAGGAAATTTTCTGGATCATTGGTGGAAAATCCCTGAGGCATTGTTGACTTCAGGTTTGACTTGGTCCAAGGTCCAATACAATAAGAAGGGTGCAGGTTCTCTTTCTCACCATTTTTCTCTCCATGTTGGCTTAATGCTCAAATTTCACGTAGGGTCCCACTGACAACTCCAGGATTAAATCTCCCCAATTCAAATCCGATGGAAAAGCAAAGAGTCTTCCTGTGTATCCATTATAAATCCTGGATTTAGCCCTGACTGATTTTCTTGTTTTTTGGCCCCATAGTTTGGTTGCTTTAGTCACTAAGTTTTGTCCAACCTTTTGTGAACCCAAGGTCTATAGCCCACAAATCTCCTCTGTCCTTGGGACTTCCCAGGCAAGAATATGAAAATGGGTTGCCATTTCAATGAGCCAACTCATAGGAAAAGATCCTGATGCTTGGAAAGATCGGAGTCAAAAGGAGAAGAGGGTGGCAGAGGATGAGATGGTTAGATAGTATCATCGGCTCAATGGACAAGAATTTGAGCAACTAAATGGACATGAATTTGAGCAAAATCCAGGAGATAGTGGAGGAAAAAGGAGCCTGGTGTATTACAGCACATGGGGTGGCAGAGTTGGACATGACTTAGCCACTGAACAACAACAGATATTAATGAGGTATTTATCTTTCAATAATAGTTTATCATCTGGGCTATAATAGGGGAATAAACAAGGGAGAGTGATGTGGACAACAATTTCATATAAAGCTTATAGTGTAAGAAATGCTTTGTGTGAGGAGGTTGTGAAACTCGATCAGACTCCATCATAGGTTGTGTGGAGTTTTACCAAATTACAGCAATGATGAAGGTATATGTGTTGATCGCATAGTTGGATATGCATTGATTGTATAGTTATCAAAATACCTACAAAAATTGTGTCAGTCTCCTATATTTATTCATTACTTCTCGGAAATCTTTTCTGTGCTTGTCATGTATCCCTTGATCAGATCATCTAGAGTATGGGTGGTCTTGAATGCCTTATTAAGGACCTTGGCTCTTCTCAGTAAGCAAAAAGGGACTTGAAAGAATTTAAAGAGGATCAAAATATAATCTGACTCTGAATTGCTGCAGAAAAACAGCAAAGTAAACCATAAATAAAAGAGAGTGAAGGGGAGGGATGTAGGGAAGGAGGAAGAAACAATTTTTCAAAAGAGGTGGTAAGAAGGGGAGAAAGTAAGAACTAGAATAATCATTGAACAAACGGTGATTTCACATTTATCTTATTTTTCCTTTTCCACTCTGTTATCAATTCTATCACCAGAGAATTACATGTTCTTTTAAATATATAAATATAAATATATATATATGATTGTATATAATAAATGTTTAAATTGCCCCTCCATCACTCTGCAAGGTTATTGGTAGTATTATGGCATGTAATCCAGACTATACACGCAAATTCCTTCTTTCCTTTCGTTCGTTTCTTTCTTCTTTTCTTTTCTCTTTCCTTCAACAAAAATGGTACTATCATCTATATATTATTTCATAACTAGCTTTTTGCTTTCAATGACAAGCTTCTAAGCCAGTCCATCTGTATAAGATATAACTAAGTTTTTTTCCTGAAGGCTATATAGAATGTATCTTGGTTTTACTTTAATATATTTAATCATTTTCTTGTGATGGTTGTTAGATGGATGTCTAAATGGTTTCTTTTCTTTTTTACTTTAAAGAAAATGCTGCAATATGTACATGCTGTACATGTTCTTTCCCTAATCATGTGAGGATTTCTATGGAATAGATTCCAAGAAGCAAAATGTTGGATTGAAGGAGGTACAGATTGGAAAGACACTGCCAAAATGCCTTTCAAATTTTATACCAATTTATAGCCCCAGCAATGGTGTTTAAGACTGCCTGTTTCTATACAATGTTGAGAATCTCATATTTGTCTAGTCTCTTAAATTTTTGCCAATATTATAAAATTAACTTTTGATTTACATTTCCCTGATCGTCTCATTTAATCTTCACCATAGTCATTTGAAGTATGTATTATCATTTCCCTCAACTTGCAAATTTGGAGACAAGATTCAAAGAAGCTTTTTTTTTTTTTTCAACTGTGCTGGGTCTTCGTTGCCTGCGGACTTCTCTAGTTGCGACAACCAGGGGCTATTCTCCAAAGGTGGTGCATGGGCTTCTGACTGCCGGTGGCCTCTCTTGTTGCAGAGCAGGGTCTCCAGGGCATGCAGGCTTCAGTAGCTGGGGCACATGGACTCAGTAGATGCAGCTCTCAAGCTCTGGACTGCAGGCTCAAGAGTTGGGGGCATAGGCTTAGTTGCTCTGGGGCAAGACAAGATCTTTCTGGATCAGGGATCCAACCCCTGTCTCCTGCATTGGCGGGCAGTCAAAGAAGCTTTTATTTTGGTTCAGGTCATTTGTTTTTATGACTTCTAGTGCTTAAAGGTTGTGGAAACTATCACCCCAAATACATCTGCAAATGATATATTATTCTAAATATTATATCTGGGTCTTGTTCACAAGTATGGATAACTTGTGAGGCAAACCAAGACAATCCTCTTATGAGCCTAGGTAGAGAAAAGCCAGCTGTTGACTTTTACCTCCCTCACAGGAGGCTTCTGAATATTGATGAGAGGTCATCGCTAATATTTTCATATTTTTAGCAATTTGCAAAGTAATACCAATTAGAATAGATGTGTCAAGTGAACAGATTAGATTAAAACACAACTAACGGACTCAGGATCTCCTAAGGAAATTGACATACACCTTGTGTAATTCCTGGGGTCCAGATTAAAAGAACAAGTGGTTTTCTCAGGCATTGCACCTGCCCATGTTCCCAGATGTCATACTCAGGCCCCATAGGTATGCCTTAATTGCCAATTAAAACACATGCCACCTTTAGATAAGTGTGATAATAAGCCTTTTAAAATTTCTATTGCAGAGATTCCATTTTGACTACAGTTAGTAGTTACTAAAAACTGTTTTTAGATTTTGAGTTAATTTCTTCTTCTTGAGTAGCAGGTATTGCCCATTTCCTAACTGTGACCACATTCTAGCCATTAAATGATTAATCACATCAGATATCTAACACTATACCTATCACATATGAGACAGTTGATATACATCAGTTCATCTTCTATTTGCCTTGCCTTTTCTCTTTCTAGAAAGTGAGCACAAAAACCAAATGGAACTTGATTTTTTTCCTATTTTCACTAACTATGTTTCCAATGATCCATCCTGTCCACATATGTTTTAGGGTATTTTGGTAGAACAGCATTCTAAATTTTTAAATTCCACTTTCCAACATTACAACAAAAATAATATCTGAATTCCAAGACACACATCAAATTTATTTTTTTCTGATAAAGACATTTATTATACATTCTAAAAATAATTCCTATTCATTGGACTAAATAAGGAAAATGTAGTTTGGAGAAGAACGTAGGGATGTATATGTGTGGCTATATCCCTCCACTGTTCACCTAAACCTATCACAGCATTGTTAATCGGCTATAATCCAATACAAAATAAGAACTTCAAAAGAAAGGAAAAGAAAATGTAGACTTTAATAGAACACAATAAAACCTTTACATAGCACCACTATGCAAAGGAAACTGCTGGGTGCATTATACGGTGTATCATAGCTATTATTTTCTAAACAAGAACCCAACCACCACGATTTGCTTCTTTCATTATATTTTTCCATGCTTATAAAATTATTATATTGTTTAATTTAAACATTTTTCTAATCTTTTATTGAAGTACATTTATACCTATTTTTTATATTAAAAGCTAAGACTAAGTTAAAAGACACTAACCGCTATGTGTAAAATAAATAAGCAACAAGGATAGATTGAGCAGCATAGAGAAATAGAGCGATTGTTTTGTAACAACTTTGAACGGAGTATAACCTGTAAAAACACTGAATCCCTGTGTTGTACACCTGAAACTACTATAGTATTGCAAGTCAACTATACTTCAATGAAAAAGAAGCTAGGTTTTATATTCTTGTGCATGTATTTTTGCTTGTTTCATCAGTTATTCTTCGGTGAATTTCTATAAACCAAATTGCATGATCAAGGATTGGTATGTCTTTAAAGAACAGATTTGCGGACAGAGTGGAGGAAGGAGAGGATGGGATAAATTGAGAGAGTAGCCTTGATACATACGTTACCATATGTCAAGTAGATAGCCAGTGGGGATTTGCTGTGTGATAAACCCTGTGCTCTGTGACAACCTAGAGGGGTGGGACAGGGGAGGAGGTGGGAGGGGACATATGTATACCTATGGCTGATTCATGGTGATGTGTGGCAGAAACCAACATAAGATCATAAGTGAATTATCCTCCATAGAAAGATATTAATTTTTTTAAAAGATTGGTATGTCTTAAATTTTGATGCATCATCTCTAATTGTCCTTAACAAAAAGTGAAAGTGAAGTCGCTCAGTCATGTCCAACTCTTTGCAACACCATGGACTAGCCCACCAGGCTCCTCTGTCCATGGGATTTCTGGTTTCCAGCATTGCGGGCAGATGCTTTAACGTCTGAGCCACCAGCGAATCCCAACTGATGCTAGCTTGTACAGAGGGCTATGATCCCATTTTTTAATCTTTGTCAATTTGATAAATAAATATTATATCATTTAAATATTTTACTGATCTGATTAGTTTTGTATATTTTGCATATTCTATTCCTTACATGTTTCTATTGTGATATAAATGTTTTCCATACATAAGCTCTTTTTAATTTAAAAAGCATGGTTATGTACATTGTGTTTAACAGTTTATTGCTGTTTTATTGCTGAATGATTTTCATCAAACAAATGTAATTGTTTTAATTCTTATGTGATCAAATTTATCAGTTCTTCACCTTAAGTTTCTTGGATTCAGTATCATTCTTTAAAGAATTTTCCCAGCTCAGAATTTTTAGAATCTTTGCCTAGTTTGTATATTTAATTCATTTGAAATATATTTACAATATAGAGTACAAGAGAGGAACAGGATTGAAAATTTTCACCAAATGCTTGAGCATTTATCCCCAAATCAGTTATTTAAAAATCCATCACTTCCAAATAAATTTTAGTGGCTCATTTATCATATTTAAAAGTTTATACATATTTGGCCTTGGAATTTGGCATTTTCAAAAGCAATGAACTGGCTTACTTTAGAAAGAAGGCAAAGAAACACTTTAATTCTCAATTTTAAAAATATGTACAGCATTGTGAAGAAAGCATAAAACAGATGAGATTTTAGGTGAACTTTTTCCCCCATAAAAGTTACAAACTTGAGATTATTGTTACTTATGAATCATATTTCATTCTGAGTAGCATTCATGTCTAAATTGTTAACTTGCTGGATGGGTTATAGTGCTATTTGTTGACTCTGAGAATATAGAAAAAAAGAGAAGATTAGATGGAGGGGAGATAGCATGTTACATGTGAACATTTTTTGAGTATCTAAGGCCACTGTGCATGTAAGAATGGGATTCAGCAGAAAGATCAGAGAAAATCAATGCTGTAAATGTGACTTGGGTCTCTGCTGTTGCTGGAAGAAAACAGTTGAGACCACCCAGAGAAACCATGTCCCAGAGAAATTCTGTAGAGCACAGTAGATAGTTTCGTGTCATTCATACATGAATGGAAAATTTTTTTGTAAAAACTAAATATCCAAATGCTCTAAATCAGAATTTCTAGGTAGAACCCTGACACTCATATGGATAAAAAAAAACTGCACAGAGAGCCTAATTATAGCTAAGACTGAGCACCATCAACATAGAGACTAGTGTAGAGAAAGGGACCCTGGTTGACATAAAATTTGAGGGTCAAGTTGAAGTAATAAAAAAATTTTCCATTAAAACTGTATACATATCAGTTCAGTTCAGTCGCTCAGTCATGTCCGACTCTTTGCAACCCCATGAATTGAAGCACACCAGGTCTCCCTGTCCATCACCAACTCCCAGAGTTCACTCAGACTCACGTCCATCGAGTCCGTGATGCCACCCAGCCATCTCATCCTCTGTCGTCCCCTTCTCCTCCTGCCCCCAAATCCCTCCCAGCATCAGAGTCTTTCCAATGAGTCAACTCTTCACATGAGGTAGCCAAAGTACTGGAGTTTCAGTTTCAGCATCATTCCTTCCAAAGAAATCCTAAGGCTGATCTCCTTCAGAACGGATTGGTTGGATCTCCTTGCAGCCCAAGGGACTCTCAAGAGTCTTCTCCAACAACACAGTTCAAAAGCATCAATTCTCTGGCAGCTTTCTTCACAGTCCAACTCTCACATCCATACATGACTACTGGAAAAACCATAACCTTGACTAGATGGACCTTAGTCAGCAAAATAATGTCTCTGCTTTTCATTATGCTATCTAGGTTGGTCATAACTTTCCTACCAAGGAGTAAGTGTCTTTTAATTTCATGGCTGCAGTCACACATACTTATACACATCTTGGGGATAAAACAGCTTGTTGGTCTAGAAATTGAGTGGAATTGAGGGATTTAGGTGGGGCTTCCCCAGTAGTTCAACAGTAAAAAATTCACCTGTAATGCAAGAGCCGCAGGAGACACAGGTTTGATCCCTGGGTGGGAAGATTCCCTGGAGGAGGGCATGGCAACCCACTCCAGTATTCTTCCTTGGAGAATATGGACATGAACAAAGGAGCTTGGCAGCCTACAGTCCATAGGGTCTCAAAGAGTTGAACATGACTGAGGTGACTTAGTATGCATGCGTGCACAGGGATTTAAATAGGAATAATAAAAGACTAAAAACTCCTATTTATTTATTAATTAATTGCTTGTTTTTTAATGCCAAATACTACACATCTATATTTATCTATCTAAATGTATATGTAGCTAGATGTAATTGTAACCATTACAAAAGAGTAAACTGAAGCTCAAAACATTTAAACAACCTGATCAGAGCTGTACAATTAATTAGTGATGAAGACAAAATTTTAAATCAATATTCCCAGGTACTGTTGCTTTAAAATTCTTACTCTGACATCATAATGGATAGAAGTAGGAACCAACCCGACAGCAGAGAGACCCGGCAATTAAGGTGAAAAATGTTAGCCCATTATATTTCCTCTCTTCCAGTGACTTCCATCTGTATTACATATACTCTATGCCTCTTACTTATGTCATTGTGTTTTCCACCCATTTTTCTCTCCATTGTCTTTGGCCACGTATTCCAGTCTACTAGTTCTCCCTCTAGCTGAATTTGCTGTTAAATCTACTGATTCAGTCCCTTACACAGCAAGGAGGTCAAAGTCAATCTTACAAGAAATCAACTCTGAATATTCATTAGAAGAACTGAGGCTGAAACTCCAATACTCCGACCACTTGATGTGTAATGTTGACTCACTGGGAAAAAAGACCCTGATGCTGGCAAGGATTGAGGGCAGGAGGAAAAGAGGGTGACAGAGGATGAAAGTTGGATGGCATTACCAACTCAAAGAACATGAGTGTGAGCAAACTCCAGGAGACAGTGAAGGTCAGGGAAGCCTGAGATGCTCTATGGGGTCACAAAGAGACACGACTGAGTGCCTGAACAGCAACAACAAAACTACTGATTCAATACTTGATTTTAAGTACTTTATTTTTTAGTTTTTTTTTTTCTTTTCTTAGTAGTTTATTCATTCTCTATTGAAGTTCTTAGTCTTATATCTTTGAACATATTAAAAGATATTTTAAAGTGTGTCTCATACCCAAGTGTCTGGAACTCTTGCAAATCTTTTTGTATTGTCTGTTTTCCCTTACTGATTTTCATTCTTTTATCATGTCTCTTTATGTGCCTGGTTACTTTTTATTGATGATTGAAATTATATTCACAACATTGTTCATAGACATTATTCGAGGCCTAGGATAATTTCATCTTTCTCTAGATTGGATTTATGTTTGAGTCTACAGAGCACTTAGGGGCATTAACAATGACCTCAATTCAATTTCAGTTAAAAATATGACTTAACTCTGAATTGCTGTCTTTTCCACTTCACACTTTTTCCTGTTGTGCAGTCTTCAGAACTCCAACACAAAATCAAGGTGATTCTCTCTGTTTTTTTGATTCATAGATTTGCTGAGTTTTTGTTCTACCTCTAAACTTTCAACTGGCTTCTTGGATATGAGCAAATGTACCAGAAAACTGGCCCCAAACATGAGCTCATTCTCTACACCTTTGTCTTAGTTAATGCTTCACTACCTTGTGACCTCTTCAAAAATGTAGTTTAGAAGAAAGAATCCAAAAGTAAATAAGACAAATTCAAGTATTAAAATACAGAAGTAAAATAATATAGAGAATTATTGAATCAGGGCAGGAAAATATTTTGTCTGGGTTGATCAGGAAATTATCTTCATGGAGCTGGCATTTGATTTGAGATCAGACTGATGATACAGAAACAGTCATTTGAAAATCTAAGGGAAGAACATTTTTTAAAAATATGGGACAAAAATAGAAATATAGACCAATGGAATAAGATGAAAAGCCCAGAGATAAACCCACAGACCCATGGGTACCTTATTTTTGATAAGAGTGGCAAGAATATACAATGGGGCAAAGATAGCCTCTTCAATAAGTGGTGCTGGGAAAACAGCTACACACAAAAGAATGAAATTAGTACACTTCCTAATGTAAGGATACAAAGATAAACTTAAAACTGATTGAAGACTTAAATGTAAGATCAGACACTATAAAACATTTAGGGGAAAACATAGGCAGAACACTTGGAGACATAAATCAAAGCAAGATCCTCTATGACCCACCTCCTAGATTATTGGAAATAAAAACAAAAATAAGATAGTGAAACCTAATTAAACTTAAAAGCTTTTGCACAGCAAAGGAAACTACAAGCAAGGTAAAAAGACAGCCCTCCAAATGGGAGAAAATAATAGAAAAAGGAACAACTGACAAAGATTTAATTTCCAAAATATACAAGGAGCTCATACAACTCAATACCAGCAAAATGAACAACCCAATCAAAGAGTGGGGAAAAGACCTAAACAGACATTTCTCCAAAGAAGACATACTATGGCTAACACATGAAAAGATGCTCAATGTCTCTCATCATTAGAGCAATGCAAATCAAAACTACAATGAGATACCACCTCTCACCAGTCAGAATGGCCATCATCAAAATGTCTACAAACAATTAATGCTGGAGAGGGTGTGGAGAAAAGGGAACCCTCTTGCATTGCTGGTGGGAATGTAAATTGATATAGCCACTATGGAAGATGGTATGGAGATTCCTTAAAAAACTAGGAGTAAGCCAGAATCTGACCCAGCAATCCACTACTAGGCATATACCCCGAGGAAACCAAAATTGAAAAAGACACGTATACCCGAATTTTCTTTGCAGCACTGTTTACAATAGCTAGAACATAGAAGCAACCTAGATGTCCATTGACAGATGAATGGATAAAGAAGCTGTAGTACATATATACAATGGAATACTAATCAGCCATAAAAAGGAACACATTTGAGTCAGTTCTAATGAGGTGGACAAATCTAGAGCCTATTATACAGAGTGAAGTAAGTCAGAAAGAAAAGGATAAATATCATTTACTAATGCATATATATGGAATCTAGAAGGATGGCACTGATAAATTTATATGCAGGGCAGCGATGGAGAAACAGACATAGAGAACAGACTTATGGACGCTAGGGGAAGGGAGGTGTGACAGGGTGAGTTGTATGGAGAAGGTAACATGGAAACTTACAATACCATATGTAAAATAGATTAAAGAGAGAGAGAGATGAGGATGAGCTTGGCTTGTGTGAGACACAGACAGAGGCTGCAAAGTGAAGGACCACGGGGAGAGCAAAGGGAAGCAGCATTGTAGAGGCAGAAATGATCCAGGCCAAGCAAATTAGGAATTGAGGTTCATGTACTCTGGTTTCTGTTGAGGAAACCACTGATCGATACTCAGCTAAGTATATATGCCTTAGAAATATTACTTGGTCTGTGGTGTAGGCATTGGACTGTGAGGAGTCACAAGCAGGCCAAGAGATCAGAGAAGAGGATGCTTCAGAAATCCACTGAGTGGTGATGCAGGTTGAAAAAGGGGTCAGCAAAAGACACGGTGATAAGTAGTGGGAATCAGGGTATATTTCATCTCCTTTTTGAAATGTCTGTTTGCTCTCTAATTCTATGTCCACGGATATGAATTCCAATATCTTTCTGGCTCAGATCTGTTCAACAAAATAACTTGACTTCTGTCCATATAAAACTCAGCAGGTACAAGGCTCCCATTATAAGTAAATAGAAGAAGTGAAGTGTAGTTGCTCAGTCGTGTCCGACTCTCTGCGACCCCATGGACTGTAGCCTACCAGGCTCCTTGGTCCATGGGATTTTCCAGGCAACCGTACTGGAGCGGGTTGCCATTTCCTTCTGCAGAGGATCTTCCCGACCCAGGGATTGAACCCCGGTCTCCTGCATTGTAAGTAGCCACTTTTTACAGTTTGAGCCACCAGGGAAGTCCTTTTATAAGTAAATACGTGAATAACAAAGCTAATGCAGATGAGGCCAAGCAATGTCCTATGCGCTTCACATGTATGTATAAATCTAATCCTTTCAGTTATTCTGCAAAGCTGGTGCACATATCATTATGCCCACTTTACAGAAGAAGAAACAGAAGCAAGATCTGGACAGTTTGCCTAAGGTCACCCAGCTAGTGAACCTAGCTGCTGCTATTGTTGTTCTTTTGCTTCATCATGTTCATTCCCTCATTTTGTTAATACCACCCCAGTCTTCTCCTGAGAAATCACTCCTTCTCATCTCTTAGTCCATGTGGTTCCTATGGGGCCAACTTGGCTAACAGCTCCAGGGGAGGCTGTGGGACTCAAGCCCAGCCAATCAGCCAATCAGACTAGAAGTAGTGGTGCAGGATTAGCCAATCAGAAGCAAGGACACTGCTGAGGAGGTGGAGGTCTGCTGTCCTGGCTGTCACCATGATGTGAGATGTGTCCAAGTATGATGTCAGCAAACAGAGAGTGAAACTAATGAAGCTTCATTCCAGACCCCATGCTCTAGACCCCAGACCCCCAAGACCCTTACTACCTGGGACCTTGTACTGCTTCAGCTCTGCAAGTATTAATACCTTACCCACTGAATTTCTTATTTCTCTAGGCCAATTTGAGTTACATTTTTCTATTACTTGCAAATGAAAAGGACTTAAAAGTGCTTATTATTTGAGGACTCCTCTGCACCATGTGAGGAATCTGAAAACAGGGAAATTTATAATTTCAGAAAAAGTCCATATTTCCTCAGAGGACTCAGACTCTTGCTGCACCACAAATGCTGCTCTCTCTCTCCCACTAATTAGACAGCCTAACTGACAAAGAGTCGCTCTCAATAGTCCTACCCTAAGACTTTTCACTTTAGGCTTCCAAAGGAAAATATTTCAAACACTGTTATATGGTATATTTGAAAGTTGTTAAGGGAGTAAATTCTAAGAATTCTCATCACACACTTTTTCTCTTTCATTTCTTTTAATATTTATTTCAGATGATGGATGCTAACTAAACTTATTGTGGTAACCATCCGGACACGACTGAGTGACTGAACTGAACTGAACTGAACTGATTCCATGATATATGTAAGTCAAATCACTATTCTGTACACCTTAAACTTGTACAGTGCTGTATGTCAATTGTATCTCAATTAAATTGGGGAAAAAAACCCTTAACTGTTAAAATGTAGTGAAAAAAAATTATCTTTTTGTTCGTGGGTTAGGTAAAATTCTTAAACGTTACCAAAAAATAGAGCTAGCATAAAAGGAAGATTGACAAATTAGACTATATTTAAATATTTGTTGTTGTCATTCAGTCATGTGAGTCTTTGCGACCCCATGGACTGCAGCACACCAGCCTTCTCTACACTTTACCATCTCCTGGAACTTGCACAAACTCATGTCTTTTGAGTCAGTGATGCCATCCAACCATCTCATTCTCTGTCATCCCCTTCTCCTCCTGGCTTCAATCTTTCCCAGCATCAGGGTCTTTTTCAATGAGTCAGCTCTTTCCATCAGGTGGCCAAAGTATTGGAGCTTGCATGATTGCCTCAGTATCAGTCCCTCAAATGAATATTCAGGATGGATTTCCTTTAGAATTGACTGGTTTGATCTTGCGGTCCAAGAGACTCTTAAGAATCTTCTCCAACACTGCAGTTAAAAAGCATGGATTCTTCGGTGCTAGCCTTCTTCATGGTCCAACTCTCACATCCACACATGACCACTGGAAAACCATAGCTTTGACTATGCAGACCCTTATCAGCAAAGAAATGTCTCTGCTGTTTAATATGCTGTGTAGGTTTGTCATTTCTTCTCTTCCAAGGAGCAAGTGTCTTTTAATTTAATGCTGCAGTCACCATCTGCAGTGATTTTGGAGCCCCCCCAAAATGAAGTCTGTCACTATTTCCATTGTTTTCCCATTATTTGCCATGAAGTAATGGGACTGGGTGCCATGATCTTAGTTTTGTGAATGCTGAGTTTTAAACCAGCTTTTTCACTCACCTCTTTCACCTTCATCAAGAGGTTCTTTAGTTCCTCTTCACTTACAGCCATAAGGGTAATGTCATCTGCATATCTGAAGTGTTTGATATTTCTCCCAGCAATCTTGATTCCAGCCTGTGCTTCATCCAGCCGGGCATTTTGCATGATGTACTCCACATGTAAGTTAAATATGCAAGGTGACAATATACAATCTTGATGGACTCCTTTCCCAGTTTTGAGCCAGTCAGTTGTTCCATGTAAGATTCTAACTGTTGGTTATTGACCTGCATATAGGTTTCTCAGGTGCCAGGTAAGGTGGTCTGGTATTCAAATCTCTAAGAATTTTCCATAGTTTGTTGTAATCTACACAGTCAAAGACTTTAGCATAGTCAATGAAGCGTAAATAGATGTTTTTCTGGAATTCCCTTGCTTTTTCTATGATCCAACATAGAAAACATAGATCAGTTGGCAATTGATCTCTGATTGCTCTGCCTTTTATAAATCCAACTTGTACATCTGGAAGTTTTCAGTTCATGTATTGTTGAAACCTAACTTGAAGCATTTTGAGAATTACCTTGCTAGCATGTGAGATGAGTGCAATTTTGCGATAGTTTGAACATTCTTTAGCATTGTCCTTCTTTGGAATTGGAATGAAAACTGACCTTTTCCAGTCCTGTAGCTACTTTTCCAAATTTGCTGGCATATTGAGTGCAGCACTTTAACAGCATCATCTTTTACGATTTGAAATGACTCTGCTGGAATTGTGGGCATTCCAATTGGCACTAGTGGTAAAGCACCCACCTCCATTAGGTTTGTTTGCAATGATGCTTCCTAAGGCTCACTTAACATCATAATCCAAGAAGTCTGTCTCTAGGTTAGTGATCACACCATTGTGGTTATCTGTGTCATTAAGATCTTTTTTATATAGTTCATCTGTTTATTCTTGCCACCTCTTCCTGATATCTTCTGCTTCTATTAGGTTCATAATATTTCTGTCCTTTATTGTGCCAATCTTTGCATAAATATGCCCTTGATATCTCTAATTTTCTTAAAGAGATCTCTAGTCTTTCCCGTTATATTGTTTTCCTCTGTTTCTTTGTGCTGTTCACTTAGGAAGCCTTTCTTATCTCTCTCCTTGCTATTTTTCATAATTCTGCATTCAGATGGGTATATCTTTCCTTTTCTCCTTTGCCTTTCAGTTCTCCTCTTTTCTTAGCTATTTGTAAGGCCTCTTCAGACAAACATTTTGCTTTGTTCCATTTCTTTTTCTTGGGGATGATTTTGATCACCTCCTTCTGTATAATGTTATCAAGTTCCATCCATAGTTCTTCAGGCACTCTGCTTATAAGGTCTAATCCCTTGAATCTATTTGTCACTTCTACTGTTTGACACTTCTACTGTCAAACAGGAGATGGCAAGAGTGAACATTGACATTTTAAGAATCAGTGAATAAAATGGACCAGAATGGGTGAATTTAATTCAGATGACCATTATATCCATTACTGTGTGCAATAATCCCTTAGAAGAAATGGAGTAGCCCTCATAGTCAACAAAAGGGTCTGAAATGCAGTACTTGGCTGCAATCTCAAAAATGACAGGATGATCTCAGTTCATTTCCAAGGCAAACCATTCAATATCACAGTAATCCAAGTCTCTGCCCCAACCACTAATGCTGAAGAAATGAAGTTGAACCGTTCTATGAAAACCTACAAGACCTAGAACTAACACCAGAAAAAAGATGCCCTTTTCATCACATGGGATTGGAATGCAAAAGTAGGAAGTCCAGAGTTACCTGGAGTAACAGGCAAGTTTGTTTTTGGAGTACAAAATGAAGTAGGGCAAAGACTGACAGAGTTTTTCCAAGAGAACTCACTGATCATAGTAAACACCCTCTTCTGACTGCACAAGAGATGACCTTACAGATGGACATCACCAGTTGGTCAATACCAAAATCACATTGATTATATTCATTGTAGCCAAAGATAAAGAAGCTCTACACAGTCAGCAAAAACAAGATTGGGAGCTGACTGTGGCTCAGATCATGAATTCCTATTGCCAAATTCAGACTTAAATTGAAGAAAATAGGGAAAACCACTAGGCCATGCAGGTATGACCTAAATCAAATCCTTTATTATTATACAGTGGAAGTGACAAATAGAATCAAGGGATTAGATTTGATAGACAGAGTGCCTGAAGCACTATGGATGGAGGTTTGTAACATTGTATAGAAAGCGATGACCAAAATCATCCCCCAGTAAAAGAAATGCAAAAAAGGCAAAAGGGTTGCCTAAGGAGACCTTACAAATAGCTGAGAAAAGAAGGAAGTGAGAAGCAAAGGATAACGGGAAAGATACACCCAACTGAATACAGAGTTCCAAAGAATAGCAAAGAGAGATAAGGAAGTCTCCTAAGTGAACAGGGCAAAGAAATAGAGGGAAACAATAGAATGGGAAAGATTAGAGATCTCTTCAAGAATATTAGAGATACCAAGGGAACATTTCATGCAAAGATGGGTGCATAAAGGACAGAAATGGTAAGGACTTAATGGAAGCAGAAGAGATTGAGAAGTGGAAAGCATATGCAGAAGAACTTTACAAAAAAAGGTCTTAATGACCCTGAATAACCATGAAGCTGTGGTCACTCACCTAGAGCCAGACATCCTGGAGTGTGAAGTCAAGTGTGCCTGAGGAAGCATGACTATGCACAAAACTAGTGAAGATGATGGAATTCCAACTGAGCTATTTCAAATCCTAAAAGACAATACTGCAAAAGTGCTGCACTCGATATGCCAGCAAATTTGGAAAAGTCAGCAGTGGCCACATGACTGGAAAAGGTCAGTTTTCATTCCAATCCCAAAGAAGGGCAATGCCAAAGAATGTTCAAACTACTGTCCAGTTGCACTCATCACATGCTAACAAGGTAATGCTCAAAAATCTTTCAAGCTGTGGATTTTAAGTACATGTACCGAGAACTACCAGATGTACAAGTTGGATCTGGAAAACGCAGAGGAACCAGAGATCAAATTGTCAACATCCATTGAACTTTAGAGAAAGCAAGAGAATTCCACCAGAACTTTGATCAGAGGCACAGGACAGAGCCTCCAGAAGGAATCAATCCTACCAATACCTTGATATCAGTCTTCTGGCCTCCAGAGCAGTGAGAGAATGGATTTCTGTTGTTTTAAGTCATCTAGTTTAACGTAAGTTATAGATAGCCACTTACAAGGTTAGGAGACCCTATATCATGGGCTCTTGCCTGCCACTCAGATTAAACTTTTCACACTTCCCAACCTCATTGTTAGTCTCTGCTCACATTTACCCTTCTGTTTATGTAACACACGGGTATTTCCTCCCTTAGGGACTTTGTCTATTGCTTTCACGTGCTTGAAAATCCCCCCTCGATCCTCACAATCTGCTCACAGAAGGCTTCTCCTTGTCATGTGTCTCTCAGCTGAAATGCAGCTTTCTGAGAGGTCATCCTGAATCTGTTAACCACCTCCTCTCCCAGTTCAGTCTCTATCACATAACATTTCTTTCCTTCACAGAAGTCATCACAAATGATAAGTACCTTGTTCATGTGCTTACTAGACTGTGAGCTCAATGAAGGCAGAGTTATTGACCACTCATTTATTTGAAAATTATTAATTGATGGTCAGTCATACATGAGGCAGCACTCTAGGCATTTGGAGAATGCAGTGAAGCAAACAAAATCCATCTCGGCTCCTATGATTGACATTCTAGTCCATTTTCCAAGGCTGTCTCCTCATATCTGAAGCAGTCTTTGCTATTTATTGGTCATTCATTCAATATTAATTGAATGTTAACTGAATTCTAGTTGAAAACACTAAGTTCTTGTTACAAATTCTCTCCCCTTTTTCCAGCAAAAGCTTGGTTCTACACTTACTAAAAGATTCAGTAAGCCCAGGCAATTTTGAGAGAATTTGAAACTTGCCATTTCCAAGATTTTTTATCTTACAAAGATCTCGGAACTTCTTCAGCCATCTTGTCTTATGCCCAGTTTTTTTTTTTTTGCAACTTCTGATAGTGTGACTGGATGAAAGATTTCCCCTTGGAAGATGTACTGGGAAACCAAACAAAAGATCAAGTCACACTGGCCTCGCAAGGCTTCACCGAAGATGGCAGACCCCAGGGCCGTTGGCTCAATTAACCACTGCCATGTCTAAAGGTCAGCCTCTGGGACTGTTTAAGTGTGGCCATTAAAGGGCTTGAGCAGCTGCTTCGTGGCAGTAATTTGGAGCCCAGAAGAAACCAGAGGCGGCAGCAGCAGACCAGGTCATTTGAAAAAAAGCCAGCTGGGCTCCCCATACACAGCCTGATAACAGTTGGGAATTTCCACAAGTACTTAACCTGGCTTAGAAGTCATGACCTCACTAAAAGTAGACCTCTCCTCCTCCCCAGATGAAATTGCAAAGCGGTTCTTTGCCACTCTCCTCCTCTGACCATCATTCATGGCTCCACGTTTTTTATCCTTGACCCTGAATTCCAGATACCTTGCTATTCAATTTATCAGTTAATGAATTAACATGTAGTTACTTAGCAACTGTTAGATACAAAGCAAAGGCAAGGATGCTACCACATTTCCACCCCCTTCAGCCCAGACTGCATCTCAAAGACGTGGCTGTGTATTGAAGATACAGCTAGCTCATCACAGGCATACTTTCCTGCTGAGCACAGATATGGACTCACAATTTTTCTCAGCACCACTCTCCAGCCAGTCAAGACCCATTGCTCAAGCCTGGCACTGAACCAAAATGTTTTTGCTATCTCTGAATTTATCTCCAAACTCCACCTTTAACCAATGAATTGCAGTGACTCACTGAAGCTATGCAGCTGGTTTGTGGTAGGCTTGGGAATCAGGCACCCTGTCTTCTTGTCTAGGGCTCTTCATGGAGTTCCGTATAAACAAGCAAAATAACAGGTCAAAGTCAACTAGATTCATTAGCCAAAACAAAAATAAGAAGTACAAAATAAAGAAATATTTACCATTGTATTATAAATTTTTTGTGCTGTGCTCAGACACTCCAGTCGTGTATTACTCTTTGCGACCCTATGGACTGTAGCCTGCCAGGCTTCTCTGTCCTTGGGATTCTCCAGGCAAGAACACTGGAGTGGGGTGCCACGCCCTTCTCCAGGGGATCTTTCTGACCCAGGAATCAAACCTGCATCTGCTGTGTCTCCTACAGGCAGATTCTTTACTCACTGAGCTGCCTGGAAACTTTGGGGAATAGTATTATACATTACATATAATATGGTAACTACGTACTCATAGTTACTATTTACTTTGCAGACCATCTTATTTAATTCTTGTAGTATCTTTATGTCATAGAGAACATCCTCTCTATTTCATATAGATGAGAAAACTGAAATTCTGAGAGTTTAAGTAGTTTCCCTGAAAGCTGCTAAACGTTAATGCTGGGAGCTGGATTTGGCTCGAGATAGATTCAGCTCTTCACATGCCTTATTTCTACACATTGCTACCCTTGTTAGGAAATAATTCTCCATGGATCTCTGCACATTTGATAGGCAGAGATAATGACCATCTTTTGTTCGAGACTTTCTTTTCAAGGATGCCAGTAAACAGCCTTGAAGGATACAGCTAGTGGCTATCTCCAAAGAGAACACACTTGTCTGCAGTCCAGGGTAATAAACATAAGATCTCCTCTGGGGCAAAATTTAGAAAAGCTTGTTTACAACTTACTACAAAAGATTGGAATTTCTTAACTTCAGGGTTGTGACTTGATATGACCAAAGCCCACTTGGATGTACACTGTCCCCAAGATACCTGGGTGCCAAAAAGGAAAAATGTAACCCCAGCAACTCCTGCTGTTCCATGAGCCAAAAAGTCTTTGATCTCTCATTCAGGTATCATGTGTCTCTTGATAGCTTACAAAAAGAGAGAAAACCTCAGACCCTTCACAATTCTTAATGACCATGAGTTCTGTAGTATGAAAGATCTCAGAAGGTGGTTGCCTCTGGCTACCTACTCCACCAGGAGCTCAAGTTGTTAGTTTACCCTATTTTCAACTGAGGTTAGTCACTCAGGGTCATAGTCCCTCAATGACTGAATAAGCACTGCTGAAAATTAGTCTGAAGTAATATCAGTCACGATTCTATTTGCCTCTCATAGATAAGGTGGCATTTTCACAGCATTTGTCCTTATGTATTAGAAACGTAGCTATTTCAGGTAACACAGGAAGCCAAAAGTAAGGGGTGCTGTTAGTGAGAGAGGTTTCTCCCTGCCCGCACTGGACTGCTCTATTCCTCCCCACCCGGCGGGCACTGCCCACCCCTCAGAGGGGTCAATGGCTGGCACTGGCCACTTGGCCTCCCAGGCCAGTTTCATTGGTCATTCTTTCTCCTGTAATGAATCCTCAGCTTGGCTTTGACTGTGGAGACCAGTTCATTCTGCTTCTTGTCAGAATGAAGATTTGAATATTCCTTATTGTGATTTTTCGCTTCTCCAACCACAGAAGTCATTATTAGATCAAATCACAGAACGAGGTGGAGAACTTTATTCACTGAAAATGTTCTATGAGGACATTACCAGAGAAGCTGGCGGGGGAAATTAGAGCCATATTTGCGGGAGGCAGGCACCTTCCTTCCTGAAGTAAGAAACAGAGCCTGATGCTCATGTCAGCAGCAGGCAGGGGGAGAAATTTCATCACGTCTCTCCAGCAAGGAGATAGCAATGAGCAGGCGGGAGAGTGGGGGCAATGGTGACTCTGATGAAACCAAGTAGATGAGCGATGGGAGAAGTTTTTAAGAGTTTTCATGGGTGCGAACCTGGAGGCGAGAGTCTGATGTCTAGAAAGTGTTTCAACGATTCTTTGTACAACATGCTTATGTAAAATCCCCCGGCAGCCCCTTTGAGAAAATTAGTAGTGATCAATATCAACCTTCAGAGCTTCTGGACTCCTTTTTAATGTGTTTCCGCTTAATGTGACTCCGCTTAGAGACTGACCCCAAAGGATGCCAGCATCTATCTTACCCTGAATTAAGAATGCATAGCAGTGTGTCCTGCCTTCCTACGAATGGCTTATTTAAAATCTTGGTTCTATTCCTACAATTTTTCTCTGACTAGCAAGCAGAATTGGAGTAAGAGAACTAGAACATTTTCTTTTTATTGTAACAAGTAAAAATATAAGTACCTCAAAGAGGAGGAAAGTAACTGGAAGACAAGTAAAAGGAACCACTCAAGGGTCCTCATATGAACCTTAAAAGACAGGTGTGTTAGCCCCCCTCTACAAGTGAAGCTAAAGCAGAAGTTAGTCATCTTATTCAAATGTGGAGGAGCAGACTAGCTGCTCCATCAACCCCAAAGCTTCATTTTTATCTTATTTGCATTCCAAAGTAGTTAGGCCATGAGGCAGAGTAGAGGTCATCACTGGGAGGACCTCAGTCCTGTGACCCCCACCTGAGTGCAAAGGAGGCTGGGAAATGAGGTCTGGCTGTGTGTCCAGGAAGAGAAAAGTGTTGAGGATCTGTGACAGGTTGTGCTACCAAGCTAAAATAATTAGTAGGTAGCAGGGGCAGCCTTCAGATCTAGGTCTCATGGTCTCCTGAACTAATACACTCAGCTAAAATACTGGATCATTTCCTCTTCTGAAGGTTTATTTATTTTTTGATTAGCACAGGTTTGAATAAACAGTAAAATCTGCTTTTCTCACTACACTTTTTTAGGGTCCTTTTAACAGATTCCCCCATCCCCTATTAAAAAAAAATCAACCTCAGAGCTTTTTATTTATGAAATGAATCTTATCTGAATTTAATTTCCCATTCCCCTTTTTTGAAGGAAGATTTGGCATTCAGTAAAAAGAAAATACATTGCATACTCTTATCGCCTCTCTGCAATAGAGAGTGGAAGGGGATGCTCAGCTTGAACAAACCCCATTCATGACAGAGGGCCAGAGAAGCAAAGGAAATCCAAGACGATGGTCTTCAGAAGCTCCTCCGGAAGCTTGTGCCCAAAGATAGGCCCCAAAGTATCATAATATCATATGATCGCTTAAGTGGCTCATGTTAAGCATCATATCAAAAAAACAAAAACACTCTCCCATTTTAAAATGCAAATACTTGTCCTTTTCCACATCTGAAAGCCACATGTGATTTCCAATCCACCAGCACAAACAGACTGACAGACAGCATCCCTCAGGAAATTCTTGCTATGCCATCAGGTTTCAGCACTCTCCCCCTTCCCCCTCTGGAGCAAGCCTGTAACTCTGCATTTGTGTAAATACACATGTGTGGCATATGTATTCACAGGCCGCTGGGCAGAGCAGACATCCTGCATCCCTTCCTGGTTATGCACTCGCGAAGTGACTGCGTGGTCCCTGCTTTGTGTCTGTGCCCACAGTGGGGCATCCACAGGCGCCCATAAAACATCAAGCAGCCCAAAGCTAGAGCCTGTCTTGCAAGGGTAACAGACATTTCCTGGCCACCCACCCCCACCCCCAAGGAGACAGGGTAGCGCTTCTTTCTCCATGCTCCCTCCTCGGTGCTCCCTGGTGCTGGATTCGTAACTTTTGACGTTTATCGTAGTGTACATCTGTTCTCAAGTTTATGGCCAATCTATCCATTTTAGAACCTAGCACAGCCTACTACAAACACTAATCCTGTAAAATTTTCTCTGATAAATGAGTGAATTAATGAAGAAAATTTCAGAATCCTGAACAATAGCTTGTGTCAACAATTCAGGGACCTAAAACTTTAATAGAATGATCACTAAGTTTTCTGGTTCCACCTAAAAACAAGCACTTGATAAACCTATATAGTTACTGATGTGCTTTTCAGCTTGACTCTTGGTTAAGAATTTAAATGTAATTCTTTAAATTGTGAGCTGGCTTTTCGGAGCACATGTGATGTCAATGTATACATTCCTCCTCTTTGTTGCATGCCTGAACTAATTTAAAGTTGACAACTCAATAAAGTAGGTGCTATTACCATCCCCTGCAGATGAGGAAACTGAGTCATAAAAAGGATAAGTGACTTGTTCACACATACATAGATGCCAAGCGTCAGAGCCGAGACTCACTAAGAAGACTGGCTCGAGAGAGTGTCTTAGCCACTAAGCTAAATTCGTTCATTTAACAGCAATTTATTGACATCTACTGATGTGCTCAATTAAAATAAATTAATTTCAAAGGTTCAGTTCAGTTCAGTCGCTCAGTTGTGTCCAACTCTTTGCAACCCCATGAATCGCAGCACGCCAGGCCTCCCTGTTCATCACCATCTCCTGAAGTTCACTCAGACTCACATCCATTGAGTCCGTGATGCCATCCAGCCATCTCATCCTCTGTCATCCCCTTCTCCTCCTGCCCCCAATCCCTCCCAGCATCAGAGTCTTTTCCAATGAGTCAACTCTTCTCATGAGGTGGCCAAAGTACTGGAGTTTCAGCTTTAGCATCATTCCTTCCAAAGAAATCCCAGGGCTGATCTCCTTCAGAATGGACTGGTTGGATCTCCTTGCAGTCCAAGGGACTCTCAAGAGTCTTCTCCAACACCACAGTTCAAAGGCATCAATTCTTCAGCACTCAGCCTT
This sequence comes from Capra hircus, assembly GCF_001704415.2. NCBI lineage: Eukaryota > Metazoa > Chordata > Mammalia > Artiodactyla > Bovidae > Capra > Capra hircus. The sequence continues at coordinate 10,316,260 of NC_030821.1, read as the reverse complement.
CTTCACAGTCCAGCTCTCACATCCATACATGACCACAGGAAAAACCATAGCCTTGACTAGATGGACCTTAGTCGGCAAAGCAATGTCTCTGCTTTTGAATATGCTATCTAGGTTGGTCATAACTTTTCTTCCAAGGAGTAAGCATCTTTTAATTTCATGGCTGCAATCACCACCTGCAGTGATTTTGGAGCCCAGAAAAATAAAGTCTGACACTGTTTCCATTGTTTCCCCATCTATTTCCCATGAAGTGATGGGACCGGATGCCATGATCTTCGTTTTCTGAATGTTGAGCTTTAAGCCAACTTTTTCACTCTCCTCTTTCACTTTCATCAAGAGGCTTTTTAGCTCCTCTTCACTTTCTGCCATAAGGTTAAATGCTCTGAAGACAATGGCCTGAAACTGAGACAGAGGAGCATTGGTTAGCAAGCTGAGGGAAGTTCTCTGAGGGCTGGCTTTTGAGTTGAGACTTGTTTGCCAAGAAGCGACCAGCCAGGCAAAGCTGAAAGAGAAACAAGTTCCCCGAAGAAGATACTGCAAATGCCAAGGTCACAAAACACAGAGAGCTTGGCATGTTGAGGAACAGGGCAGTGTGGCAGGAGGACAGCGAGCAGAGAGAGGGAAGCACATGATGAAACCAGAGACACTGGCAGAGGCCTGAGTTGTTGTAAGGTTCATCAGTGCAACAGGAAGCCATTTGCTGTTGTTCAGTAGCTAAGTCATGTCTGACTCTGCAATCCCCTGGACTGCAGCATGTGTGTCCTTCACTGTATTCACTGTCCTTCACTGTCTCCTGGAGCTTGCTCAAACCAGTCCATTGATTCAGTGATGCCATCTAACCATCTCATCCTCTGCCATCCCCTTCTCCTCCTGCCCTCAATCTTTCCCAGCATCATAGTTTTTCCAAAGCGTTGACTCTTTGCATCATGTGGCCAACGTATTGCAGCTTCAGCCTCAGTCCTTCCAATGAATATTCAGGGTTGATTTCTTTTAGGATTGACAGATTTGATCTCTTTGCAGCTCAAGGGACTCTTGCAAGTCTTCTTCAGCACCACAGTTTGAAAACATCAATTTTATGGTGTTGATCCTTCTTTATGGTCCAGCTCTCACATCCGTACATGACTACTGGGAGAACCATATCTTTGACTATATGAACCTTTGTTGGCAAAGTAATGTCTCTGCTCTATGATATGCTGTCTAGGTTTGTCATAGCTTTTCCTCCAAGGAGCAAGTGTCTCTTAATTTCATGACTTCAGTCACTGTCTGCAGTGATTTTGGAACCCAAGAAAATAAAAGCTGTCACTGTTCCACTTCTTACCATCTATTTGCCATTAAGTGATGAGGCTGGATGTCATGATCTTAGTTTCTTGAATGTTGAATTTTAAGCCAGCTTTCCCACTCTCCTCTTTCTTTCACCTTTATCAAGAGGCTTTTTAGTTCCTCTTCACTTTCTGACATTACGGTGGCATCATCTGCATATCTCATATTATTGATATTTCTCCCAGAAATTTTGATTCCAACTCGAGCTTCCTCGAGCAGGATGTAATTTGCGTATAAATTCAATAAGCAGGGTGACAATATAAAGCCGTGATGTACTCCTTTCCAAATTTTGAACCAGTCCATTGTTCCATGTCAAGTTTTTATTGGTTCTTCTTGAACTGCATACAGGTTTCTCAGATGATAGATAAGGTGACCTATTATTCCCATCTAGGAATTTTCCACAGTTTGTTTGGAAAAAAACACAGTCAAAGGCTTTAGTGTAATCAATGAAGCAGAAGCACATGTTTTTCTGGAATTCTCTTGCTTTTTTGATGATCAAACGGACATTGCCAATTTGATCTCTGGTTCCTCTGCCCTTTCTAAATCCAGCTTGTACATTTGGAATTTCTCGGTTCATGTACTATTGAAGCCTAGCTTGAAGCATTTTGAGCATTACCTTGCTAGCATGTGAAACGAGTGCAATTGTGTGGTAGTTTGAAAGTTCTTTGGCATTGCCCTTCTTTGAGATTGGAATGAAAACTGACCTTTTCCAGTCCTCTGGCCACTATTGATTTTTCCAAATTTGTTGGCATATTGAGTACAGCACTTTAACAGCATCATCTTTTAGGATTTGAAATAGCTCATTTGGAATTCCATTACCTCCACTAGCTTTGTTCATAGTATTTCTTTCTAAGGCCCACTTGATTTCATACTCCAGGATGTCTGACTCTAGGTGAGTGATCCCAACATCATGGTTATTCAGGTCATTAAGACCTTTTTTGTATAGTTCTTCAGTGTATTCCTGCCACCTCTTCTTAATATCTTCTTATATTATGTCCGTACTGTTTCTGTCCTTCATTTTGCCCATCTTTGCTTGAAATGTTCCCTTAATATCTCTAGTTTTCTTGAAGAGATCTCTAGTCATTTCCATTACATTGTTTTTCTCTATTTCTTTGCAGTATTTTCTTAAGAAGGCTTTCTTATCTCTCCTTATCTCTCCAGAGTTCTCTGGAACTCTGCATTCAGTTGGTATATCTTTCCTTTTCTCCTTTGCCTTTTACTTCTCTTCTTTTCTCAGCTCTTTGTAAGGCCTCCTCAGACAACCACTTTGCCATTTTGCATCTTTTTCTTTGGAATGGTTTTGATCAATACCCCCTGTACAATGTTACAAACTTCCATCCATAGTTCTCTGTAACTCTGTCTACCAGATCTAATCCCTTGCATCTCTATGTCACTTCCACTGCATAATCATCAGGGATTTGATTTAGGTCCTACCTGATGGCCTAGTTTTCATTATTTTATTCAATTTAAGTCTGAATTTTGCAATAAAGAACTAATGATCTGACCATAGTCAGCTCCAGGTCTTGCTTTTGCTGACTATATATAGCTTCTCCATCTTTGGCTGCAAAAAATAAAATCAGTCTGATTTTGGGATTGACCATCTGGTGATATCCATGTGTAGAGTCATCCCTTGTGTTGTTGGAAGAGGGTGTTTGCTATGACCAGTGTGTTCTTTTGGCAAACCTTTGTTAACCTTTGCTTCATTTTTTACTACAAGGCCAAACTTGCCTGTTAGTTCGAGTATCTCTTGACTTCCTACCTTTGCATTCAAGTCCACTATGATGAAAAGAACATCTTTTTGGTGTTAATTTTATAAGGTCTTGTAGGTCTTCATAGAACCATTCAACTTCAGCATTTTCAGCATTAGTGGTTGGAGCATAGACTTGGATTACTGTGATATTGAATGGTTTGCCTTAGAAACAAGCTGAGATCATTCTTTTGAGTAGATATTATGATCATCTGAATTAAATTCTCCCATTCCCTTCCATTTTAGTTCACTCATTCCTAAAGTATCAACATTCACTCTTGCTGTCTCCTGTTTGACCATTTCTAACTCATCTTGGTTCATAGACCTAACATTCCAGGTTCCGGTGCAATGTTGCTCTTAACAGCATCAGATTTTTCTTTCACCACCAGGCATATCCACCACTGGGAGCTGTTTCTGCTTTGGCTCAGCCTGTTCATTCCTTCACGTGCTATTTCTCTGCTCTTCTCCAGTGGCATCTACTGATGTGGGGGGGAGTTCATCTTTCAGTGTCGTATCTTTTTGCCTCTTCATACTATTCATGGGGTTCTCAAGGCAAGAATGCTGAAGTGGTTTGCCATTCCCTTCTCCAGTGGACCACGTGTTGGCCGGGGCTCTCCACCATGATCTGTCCAACTTCAGTGTTCCTACATGGCATGGCTCATAGTTTCCTTATGTTGCACAAAGCTGTGATCCATGTGATCATTTGTGTTATTTTTCTTGATTGTGGTTTTCATTCTGTATGCCCTCTGAGGTTATAATTATTCTGATTATTTTGTGTGAAGTTAACTAGTTAATGATTAACTAGTTATTCACCTAGTTAATAATTAGGTGAATTATGAAGAAGAGGGACTAATAGTGAGGCTCCTGCAGTAGTTTGGATAAGTTCAGGTAGGAGCTGATGGTGGCTTGACTAAGACCGCAGTGGTTGAAGGGGCATAGGTGGTATCTAGATGCAGTGGAGATGAAGAGAGGAAGCATTCAGAAAGTATTTTGGTGATAGCGCACCCATAAGACGTCACAAATGGAAGCAGCCATCAAGAAAGGGCTACACCTGGAAACTGGCTCTGATTTTAATCCACCTGAAAGAGGCATCAGGGGCCCAGAACTGGGGAGAACTCTTTCGTGATCAGTAGGCATCATCAGTTCTCTAGTTTCTGCCTTGGAGTTGTGCCGTGTGGACTCTCTTTAGTGAGAGATCATCATTCAGAATCCATTAGGGTGATGTCTAGGAGCTGTCAAGACTGTTTACCTCCCCTGCCATCAGGGAATCTGTGTATTCACAGAACACTGAAGGGCATTCACTCATGTTGAGTGGATGGGAATTTGATAGGTAGATATGTCCCCAAGCAGAGGGAACAGGTGGAACAGAATGTAAGGTCAGGAACGTAGAGGGAGGATGCAGTGCAAGTATAGAAAGAGATAAAGGCTAGAAACAGCACTTTTATGAGGGCTGTTGAATCCTTGTGTGCTTTATTCTTAATAGAGAATCTGCAAAGGATTTCAGAAAGGCAGAAAGGACCATGAATTGTTAAAGCTGAAAGGAACCCGGCAACTACAGATCCCACCTGCCTAACGTTGCAAACTCTCCTATATCCCTTATAAAGAAATCACCCCAGCATCACTGTGCATTACTGATGGCTGAGCCTACAGATTTCAACATATCAGCCCCCAGTCTTTGCTGGAGTCTTTTGCTGAGGATAAATCAACAGATAGTTTGGAATGCTTACTATGTGCCAAGTTCTCTGGAGGAATCATATATGATGAAGACCAGTTACATGGTCTCAATCCATTCACACCTCTAATCTCAAACTTATCTAGCATAAAAATGTAATTCCTTGCCATACCAAATTAGATTCTCTATTCTATCTTCTCCACAAGCTTTGATATGGAAGTGCCCCCGACCAAATCTTCAGGCTCTTCAAATTGAACACCATATTGCACAGATGAGCAGAGAGACCCAGATCTTAAACTCTACAAAGTGAACATGTCCAGAAAAGAAGCAACCTTAGAAATTGAGACATTTAAAAGCTCTTTGTCTGAACTTTCTGAACATTGAGTGCCTTTTTTAGCAAGTGTATTGGTTAAAATACTGGTTTAGTTATTTAGCAGAGAATAGCAAAAAAACAAAAAATTAAAATTTATTTCTCTAATGTAAGAACCTGAGCTGGTAATTAGTCAGGTTCCCATACCTGAAGTTCTATACAGTTGCTTTGTCATTCACTAGTGCTGGCCTTATTTACATGGGCAGGGTTGGCTCACCACAGCCATGTCCCCAGTCCAACTAGTGAGAAGGAGGAAGAGAGAAATGAAAAGCAACCAGAAATACACCTCACTTCCATTCATATCTCACTGACCAGAAATTAATCCAAGACCACTCTCAGTGTGAAGGTGGCTGGGCAATGGGCAACTATGTGTTGGCTAATATTCTGAGGAGATGGTACTAAAAGGCACCAGAGGAGAATGGACCTTGGAGGCCAACAGGAATCTCTGTGTCATGAGAATCTGTGACCTGCCTCTGGAATGCTTAAGTATTATTAATATCATGTTGACCACAAACTAGGCAACCCATCAAAGAACTATTTCACTCAAGTTTGGTTCTCAAAATATAAGATATAGATGAATCGTCCTCAGAATTATTAAAAGTAAACATTTTAAGCTCAAGTTCTAGAAGGATGGGGATCTAAATTTTTAAGGCCACCACATGTGATGCTTATGCAGTTTTTACAATATGAAACGGGTGACCACTACTATGAGCTGCCTCGTACACAATTTTGGAATGGTTTATAAGTCCTGCATAATTAAATCCTACCACTTGTATCACCTAAATTTGAACTTGGGTTTAGACCAACTTTATAATCAGGTGTGGATGACCTAAACTGAAGGAACTTAGATTTCCTTATCACTGTTGAGATTATATTAATCAAACTTTCTTACCCAAGATTCAGAATTCCTTGAATATAGCAAGATAATTCCACCTTAAAACCATGAGTAATTTACAGTCATGATGTTGCAATCCACACAGTGATAAGAAACTATCATTTTATATAATTTTACAACACTGACATGGGTCTTATCCCATTCGATCTTCTCAACAAACAAAATTTTACAGAGAAAGTATTTGAGAGGCAGAATTACCTTGGTCTTCGGCCCCAAACCCGGCTCCTCTTCCTCTCAGTCCGGGTGTTCTTCCTTTATGCTGCAGTGCGTCTCTTTGCTTTCCATCCTAAATTGAGATCAAAATAGAAACAGTTCAAAATAGAACACGAGCAGCGAGCAGAATAAAAAGTAGACAAGCGCATTATAGAAAGCATAAGGTAGCAATATAGATGGACCTCAAAAACTTTATGCTAAATGAAAGAGGCCAGGCATGAAAGACTTCATATTGCATGATTCCATTTATATGAAATGTCTAGAAAAGGCAAACCTATAGAGACAGAAATAGATTAGTGGTTGCCTAGGGCAGAGACTAGGAAGAGAGATTAACTATAAACAGGCATGAGGGCTCTTACTGGTGAGAATACGTTCTAAAACTGGATTATGGTGCTGGTTACACAATTCAGTAAAGTTACTAATAATCACTGAATTATAAACATAGAATGCATGAATTTTGTGGCATGTGAATTATAACTAAAGTCTGTTTTTAAAGAACATGAGTTGGTAACATTAGCTATCAGTTTCATTTTGACTCTGCAACTTAAAACTTGGATTAAGTTTAGAAAGTAATACCACATCCCTAAGACCTTGGATTCTCATCTCTTACGTGGGGAGGAAAATAATGTATGCTTCATGTGGCATCTAACTTCTTAGCATATTGGAAGAGCAAATAATGCTGAACTTCATCAGAATTCAGGCTAAAAGCTTAAAATCACACACAAGTTATAATGATTCACAATTAATGCTTCTGACTAGGAATAAAATTGTCAATGAAAGATCATTAAATGACACTTAAAATCACTAAAGACCATATGTGAGGGTTCATGATGTGATTCAGTGACTTCAAGTTTAGTACTCTACCCTCTATCTCATATCTACATACCAATATATGAGTTTGTACATTTCGATACATATTTATCTCCCAGGTTATATTCCATGTTTGTTCCACACACACACACACACACACACATGCACACACAGACATTCCCTTCAAGTTCAACACGAATTCGATCCCAGAGACTTTGATCATTTGAGTGTGACATTGAAGCAGCCGATGAAATATATGTGGTCTCATGAGACCTTCTGGTTCTTAAATTCTGCAAAACAAGAAAAGTTTGGAGGGCGTCTGTCCAGTTGCACTGGCATTAGATTTGTGAGTACCACCTAACATTCCCCTTTACTTCAGGCCTGAAATATACAAACTGATCTCCTGTGAAAATATACATTTGAAGAATTAACTTCTGTTTTGCCTTAAGATTAAGGTTTAATCATGACATAATGGCTCATGCTAGACTGCGTGTCTGAGTGACACCCTTTGGAGTTCACTTCAGAGCATTATAGCAACAACAATCACCAAGATGACAGCTCTGATTACTAAACACTATTTCCATTAGGCCAATGTGCCAGGCCTCCCCTTTCCCTAGAATTGCTTTCTGACAAAAGACAATTTAAATTATTTTAAGGTATTCATTTTATCATCTTCTTCCTTCCTCATATGATTCTTCAGCATTTAGCTTTAACACATTAAGTTCCTCTGATAAAGCCTTTCAATGTCAACTTGTCAAAAACTAATTACATTTTCTTTTAGGTAGAAAACATGCGATGGCAGATTTTTCTGAAAATTATTATTTAAGTCAACATCACTTTTCTACCCAGCATTCTGGAAAGTCTGCTGTGTACATGCTCAACCTTGTTCAGTTCTGGGATGTAACTGCAGAGCAGATAATGCAGGACTCTAATGGGGAAACACTGCACTTCCCTCCTGTGTTATGGGCATTTGCTGCACAGTTTAAGTATAATTTAATGTTAAGTAACAATCCTACGACCATAACAGGAAATAAGATACATGTAAAATGTCACCTTTGGAAAAAAAAAAAACCAATTATAGTTATGACGTGCAATTTGCATCAACCTCTTCTGAGATAATCAAAGAAAGATAACAGAACACACTAGCAATAAATGGGCTAGCAAGGAGGGAAAAAAGCAGAGTCTTTGTATTTCCATGGTTCCATATTTCCTTGGCACATCACAGCCAGTCTTTTTCTGAGTCCACTGAACAAGCATTTGTCATAAGCTTTATTGTACCATGAAGTTATGATTAATATTATAGCTCAAGTACAGCGGGTTGAAAGACCACATTCATTTTCAAAGTCACGTCGCATTGATTAGAATTCACTGCAGGTTATTCAAATAACGATCCTCTCTTTCCCCAGGAGAATCTCTGTCTGATTTTTCTTTATCCTCATTAAAGATCCCAGGTGCAGACAAAGCTTTACGTATTTCTAATTTGCATTATCCTTGGGAAGGAGGTAATTCACATGCCTTCAGTATATAGCACTTGTTTTTGTAGTTTGCTCTTTCCTATCATCTATTTAAATAAATCAAGAAATTTAGCCTTTATAAACCCTCAGACAATAGAAAATGCCAAATTTTATTATCTTTAGTAATGAATCCATGGATCCCAAGCCCTCCATGATAATTCAGATAAAGTGAGGCATTTTTATTCTGTTCTTGGCTGTACTTGGTTTTAAAAGACAAAGGTATTTTTCTTTCCTAAGGAAAAAGATTTATTTTAGGAGTAAAGAGCAACGCAGAGCATTTTCCACCTCACCAGAACTGAAAATTAAAGGTTCGTCATACAATAAATGTAGTACTCATAATCGTCAACAAAACTTGAAATGTTATTTGGCTAATTAGATAAATTTCCATGCCAGGACTGATCAATTATTGCTTGTGTTGAGATAATTTATTAGCTACTCTTCCCAATTTAGCGTTTTCATAGAATCACATATGGATTTCATTGGCATAAGGTGTGGGCCTCAAAATTATGACAAAGAATTCTGCCTTGGACTATTTTTACCTTTAGATTTTGTGTAATGAGTTTAGCCTGAAGCAGACTGACAGCATTGTTGACATTTCATGGAGTTTGCATTTCTCCAGAGAGGAGAAATTTCACCTAATTAAATAATGTTAGAATGTCTTAGAAACTACAAAGGCAACACGATACCACACAACAGTCACAACTTATTTGTTAGGACCACTGGTATATTTCTGAGATCTTTAGAAAAATTGAAGTCTGTATAACAAATCTTTAAACTGACTCAGAGGCTTAAGCTGATGTGACTGACATAATTGGAAAGGTAGGAGAAGAAAAACTGGGAAAGAATTTTCATAAAAACTATCATTTTTTTCAGAGTGGAGGTGAGGAGTGAATATGATTGTTTCCATGGTGGGACAGCAGCTTAATAGTGCTGAAAGGAGTGTATGGGTATGTCTGTGTATTTCACAGTGAAACGTGTGTTATTTTCAGAATGGAATTCCAACTTTTAAGGCAATAAATCTACATTAACCATATACTTAGGTATTAATTAAAATTCATCGCTGGCTTCTTCATTCATTTCTCAGGGACAATATGATTTTCCACGATCTATGAACCTGCTCTTGGTAAGCTTTTGCATGTATAGCTAATACAGAAGAAAAGTAAACATTTTATTGGCATTCATTTTCATTTGTTTCTGCTAGAAGGATATGTAATGAGGCCCAGAATCTCAATAACTCTGACTAAAATGAAATTGAGTATGCACTTGAAAAAAAAAAAAGCAACACTTGCAGTTCAGTAAGGTACTATTTAACATAGAGTGAAATTTTAATGAAAAATAACTGGAAGTTTTCAGTTGAACTTGACAGAGCAATACTGTAGGTTCAATATAAATAGGAGTCAATGACAGAAAAGTAAGACAGAAATGTTACCATGTCCACTTTGAGAAATATGCAAAGTCATTCTGATTGGTGGTAAGGAACCCACTTGCCAAAGCAGGAGACGTGAGAGACACTGGATCAATCTCTGGGTTGGGAAGATCCCCTGGAGGAGGGCACAGCAACACACTCCAGTATTCTTGCCTGGAGAATCCCATGGGCTGAGGAGCCCAGTAGACTATACTCCATAGGATCACAAAGAGTCTGACATGACTGAAGCAACTTAGCATGCACATGAGGTTATAATATAGCTATAGACATTCTGGAGCCATGTTAAAAATGATGATAAAGCAATGTGTGGACCTACTCTCCAATAAGTAAAATCTTTAAAAGAGCATTTCATAATTAGGTAAACACCTACTGTGTGTGTACATGTGTGATATGTATACATGTGCCCACATGTTCACATCTGGGGTTTGTGTTTGTGTGTGCATGTATGTGTTCAATCTGAATATCTCAGAGAGGAAGGCATGGAGAACCCATTGAGATTTATTTCTCCTTTAAGCCTCAGGGAACCTTTGAAATTTCATTGACATTAATTAAGCCCACCCCAGGATCATGGGCTTGGTGGGCTTGGTGGACATTTGTTTTAAAAAGCAAGCTTTCTTGCCAGAGGAGTTTTTTTCCCAAGCTCTCATTTTATTGTGGTTTGCAGCAGGGGATCTTGTTTCAAGGGATATGATCAAAGTAAAGGATATTTCTTCTGGGACATATTTTACATAGATTAAATCTCATTATGCAATTTACTCTTTAGTCGATATTCTTTTTTATAAGCTCCTATTGTAAGAACAAATTTAACATAGAAAAGTGTGCATTTATTACATCAGATATATTAAACTCCAATGCATGTAAGGTGCAGTAGAGTCAAACACTTTTTGTTTTTCTTATCAACAGTGAATTTCAGCTTACAGAATTCTAGTGTAATCTTAAATGAGGTGGCAGTATGTATATGACTGTGAACTTAAGTTTTCTACAGCTTTTGCATAACTTCATTTTTAAATATTAAACAATTCCTTTAAGGGACATATTGCTATCTTTTGGGTTTTCTTCCTTGTTTGTAAACTATTTCCTCCATACCTTTTCATTTTAAAGGTAGGTAAGTTACGTTGGTTTCATTAAGAAGTACACCATATTAGTGATCATAATAAGTTATGTTTTCTCACTGAACACTAGAATGTGGAAATATGAAATAGTGCCCAAAATATCTTACACTAGAGAATAAACATTGAAAATAGGCATTGGTTAAATCCTTAGAGCTAATTCAAGCTTGCACCAAAATTTACAGTTCAAAAGAATGATCACCCAATAGCAAACTCTTTCATGTCAAATATTATTGCCCTAAATTTAATATCTTAAGAAACTAAAAAGGACAATGAGAATACCAAATCTACTTTCCTACAGTCTCAAAATTGGGAAAAACTTCACAAAATACAATATGAGATTGAGCAGCCCCTGCCCAGAATGCTGATATTTAGACAAAATAAAAAATTAGTTTTTCCATTACCTCCTGTGAAAACTACAATATGTTTACTTTAGACAGCACACACACATTTCAGAATATGTTAAAAATGCATGCTGGGTATACAAGTGAAAAGAATGATGTATTTTCAGTAGTTTTGTTGTTATTTGATTGCCAAAGTAAATTATATATTTTCAAATCCAATCCCATGTCTACGTTTCTGTGATTTCATCAGCCTTGCAATTAAAACATCAAGAGTAAGCTGAGGAACTGATTTTTCAGTTGGACAAAAGGATATGATGCCCAGTCAGGTTTCAGGTTAAACTGTCCTGCTTGTTCTGGTAATTTTCATCACCATTCGATCTCTGTAGGCACGGTTTGCTTCAGTGAATGAGAGTCCTTTCCTGTTTTAGTTCTCAGGCTCTCTACTGTGCATTTAGTGAAGAACAATTTATAAGGCTATTTTCAGTTGTCCTGCAGTATCTAAGGAGGTCCTCTCATATCCTGTATGTGCGCTGGGAGCTTAACTCTCACGCCTATGAGAGAGCCGTCTAAAGAACCAAGATGGCGGCCAGTTGATGGCACTATTTTTTCCCTGATCAGTGAAAGTCAAATTCCTTTTATAGGTGGTTAACTCCTCTTTAGAACTAGAAACATAATTAAACCAGAAGCAGTCTGTTATGATTAGAGATGAGAAGCTTGGCCCAGTTAAGCCATCACAAAGAAACTGAGTTCATATCAGGTTTTTGCACAAAATGAAGTTTTCCTTTTCTGATCATATTATGTAAAATGTATTTCCTGTTACTTTTGAAAAATGAGACTATTTGTATAACCATTCAAAAAGTATTTTTATGCAATATGTCTTCACAAATACATACTCTGTGTTTTGGGGATTTCTGACACTGAGCATTCCACTGAGGCTGTTTTCAGAATCTTTCTCATCCCTCTCAGTGGTTTAACGTCTTTCAGTTCAGTTCAGTTCAGTCACTCAGTCGTGTCTGACTCTTTGCGACCCCATAAATCGCAGCATGCCAGGCCTCCCTGTCCATCACCAACTCCCGGAGTTCACTCAAACTCATGTCCATCAAGTCAGTGATGCCATCCAGCCATCTCATCCTCTGTTGTCCCCTTCTCCTCCTGCCCCCAGTCCCTCCCAGCATCAGGGTCTTTCCAATGAGTCAACTCTTCGCATCAGGTGGCCGAAGTACTGGAGTTTCAGCTTCAGCATCATTCCTTCCAAAGAACACCCAGGGCTGATCTCCTTTAAGATGGACTGGTTTGATCTCCCTGCAGTCCAAGGGACTCTCAAGAGTCTTCTCCAATACCACATTTCAAAAGCATCAATTCTTTGGCGCTCAGCTTTCTTCACAGTCCAACTCTCAAATCCATACATGACCACAGGAAAAACCATAGCCTTGACTAGACAGACCGTTTCTGGCAAAGAAATGTCTCTGCTTTTTAATATGCTTTCTAGGTTGGTCATAGCTTTCCTTCCAAGGAGTAAGCATCTTTTAATTTCATGGCTGCAATCACCATCTGCAGTGATTTAGGAGCCCAAAAAAACAAAGTCTGACACTGTTTCCACTGTTTCCCCATCTTTTTATGGTGGCCTTAATAGTCTTTGGATCCTTAGTTTATTTGTGAATAAATATTGCTCTAAACAACTTCCCCATAGCTTGACAATATAGGCACTACCTACCTTAGATAATAAAATTTTTAAAAATCTATAGCATTTATTAGGTTCTAATTCTTTATGGCTGTAATAATTCCAGTTGAATTTCCACTATCTAATTAGATTTTACAGCTTTTATAGGCTAGCATAGGAGATTTTTTTTTCTCTTGATGTAAGTTAATCTTAGCTAACCTTAAATAAAATGAATATAATTATCAAATTTGTGAAAATGTTTAGAAGAATGTGCCTTTGTCTATTTCTTTGTGAAACACCCTTTTTCAAAGCCACTCATTTAGCTATTCTCCCCTAGATAGCTATATTGAATAGCTATTTCAATATTTATATCTTACTATCTCCTTGTGCGTTAATCAAAGTAATGGTGCAAGCAAAGATAATCTGAGCAAAAACAAAATTAGCATCATGTGAATTTTGGCCAAATATAAAGAGTGCCATATTTGCTGTTAATCTGTCAAAGGTACAGTTGGTGACATCAGCCTGAACTGCAGAGTAGAATAACGTTCTCTCTACTGACAACAATGCTCCCTTCTGTAGCTCTGAGAGCTTAGTATCTCTATATGTTATTTCCAAAATGAATGAATGAGACACGCTCTAATCAAGTGCTCCCTTTTTACTGTAGCAGACAATGAGATCTACCATCGGTGCTTTCTAGGACCCAGAGACAACATAGCTACCCAGAGACAATATCAGCCTGGCAGGCTTGGTTAGCATTCCAGGGATTCCTCTGCAAAACACTAGTGAGAAAGTAGTTACACATGGGAATCTCGAATTTTTCTATGAAAATGCATTTGTAAGCCCCACATCTAGCAGCATTTGTTTAATAATCAGGAGGGAGAAGGAGAGCTTATATGTGTGTATGTGTGTATAGCCTACTATCTAAGGTAGTTTGTAAAATACGATATTGCAAGAAATGTGTCTCTTTCAATGCATCCAGACTTAAGAGTACAACAGTTTTCTCTGTTTATGTGAGGGGTTCTATTTTAATTTAAAGATAATTTTGTCTAGGCCATTAGGAGAAAAACAAATAGGAGAGAGTCTGGTCAAGCAGCATGAGAACTAGGTTTAACCTGACATCCAGCTGGGCAACATCGAGCAATCTCTGATGGAAAAATAAACTAAGGTCACCATACCAGATACCCCATAAGGTTTATTTCAGCTGTAAAACTGTGCCTTCTTCATACCTGCAACCATACTTAAGGAACTTTTAGTCAAATATATTCCTGACTTTAATAAGCTGAACCATTTTCTTATTTTACCATTTAGGTTGTAGAGACTCTCATTTGCTAGATCTTACTTCAGATGAGGCCTCTTGAAACTTGACTCCAATCTCCAGACCTGGGACCATTGAAGGCATCATAAGGGAACTAGTCTTGGAGAGAATCTTTTGGGCCTTCACTCTTTGAAGTGTTCTCCATATTTAGCTCATCCACCTTCATAACTACCCTGTGATTTATATGTTGTGAATAGTCCCATTTTGAAGATGAGCAAACTGAGGTACTGAGAGCCCAAGTTTTCCTCTCTTGCAAACATGTCAAACTGGAAACTGGCATGAACTCAAACCGGCTTTAAGAAGTGTGTTCACCTTTAGAATATACCTTCGCTGATGGTAGTTACTTGGTAGTCTGGACACTGTAAGATTCTGTTAAAATAAATATAGGTATCCTTATGGTTGATTCACATTATTATGTGGCAGAAACCAATACAACATTGTAAAACAATTATCATCCCATTAAAATAAATTAGAAAAAAAAATAATTTTTTTAACCTCATTGCCCCATTACCGAAGAAAGACAGTTATGTACATATCCCAGAGCCCTGGGCTTGACCCTCTTTACCAGTCAGCAACACACCCACAGGCACAGGGACGGCCTGAGGGGCGCAAGCCAGGAGCTAGCTTCAGGCCGTGCAACTTTGACTTGGGGTGCTATCTAGGGCCTCTGGCAGGGCTTCCCAGGTGGCACTAGTGGTTAAGAATCCACTTGCCAATGCAGGAGACAGAAGAGACACGGGTTTGATCCCTGGGTTGGAAAGATCCTCTGGAGAAAGGCATGACAACCTATTCCAGGATTTTTGCCTGGAGAATCCCATGTACAGAGGAGCCTGGCAGGCTACAGTCAGGCACAACTGAGGCAACTTAGCACGGCACGACAGGGCCTCTGACAAGAAGCGACTGATTCCTGGGTACTGATTGTGATGAGCCCAGCATCTGAGAGCCGCAGCTATTCTGTTCAAGTACTGCACAGCTTTTATTTAGCAGCTCAATAACTATCTTTGTTGCATGATCATTTGTTTAGTTTATTAGTTTCAATTTTGCAGTAATAAAGGTGAATAAGTATTCAGTAAAAAATAATGCCATGCTCAAATTCCAAAACCCTCATTTCAGTGTAGTGTATGTTTTCTTTAGACAATACGAACCTACTACATGCAGACACGTAGCAGGCAGTAGTGGACAAAATACCACACAGACCCTGTACTCCAGGAGCTCACACAAAGCCACAGTAATAAGGATGATGCTTTACTATCAGGGGCCGAGATGTTATGAACATTGCTGTATTACTTATTGCTCTGTTCTCTTCTGAAAAGTTGTATTTCATTTTAATGACAGAAAACCCTTTGGAGCAAATGTCACAACGTGAAAGTCATATTGGTTTTTAAATATGCACGACTCTGCTGAGGGAATGAAGCAATGAACTGGAACAGGACTCAGGGATCAGTGATCATTTGCAGCCCTCTCAGAAGTCACTCCATCTCCACATTCAAATGCAGCTAGGCAGGCATTTTCTTTTCTCATTTAACTGTTGCTGCTTTGGAGGATACAAGATACTTAGAGGAAAGTGAGGCTCAGAGAAGTTGAGTTGCCCAGGGTCCCCCAGCTGGTAACTCAGAGAGCTAGGATTCTAATTCTAGGCTTTTTGACAGACAATTTCGTATTTTTTTTTTCTATATCACAGTTGTTTTTGATTATTCAATTTTCCTTTCCATAAATGTTACAAGTGCTTCTTTCCACCTGGTTTCTGGGTAGGAAAACCAAAAGAAACTTCTCAAACTTATTTTTTAACTGTTAAAAATGTCATCCGTGTTATTTGTAGAAATATTTTAAAATACAAGTTAAAATGAAAGAAACCACTCATGACATAGCTAAAAAATGACTGTTAACATTTTGTTATATATCTTTCCAGTCCACCCTTTATTTTATACAACTACATGTGGATGTACCGATGTTAAGTGTTTTTTTTGTTTTGTTTTATTTAAAGGCATTTTAAATTATTCTACTGTGAACACAAGTTACTTTTTTACAAGAAAAACTATTCTAAACAATAATTCTAAACATTTGAAATATCTTCAAAATTAATGAAGAAACTGTATCTCACATAACCATTTAAACACCAAATACATTATACAGAGTTTGGTCACTTGTGTTTGTGTGCATGTGTGTGTGATATGTGATGCGTGATGTGTTTTAATCAATCAACAATATATTGTAAATGTCTTTCCACTTACAAGATGTCTTTCCATCTACAAAGTGTCTTTCCATCATAAATGGTATCATATATTATTTTAAATTATTGAAGGACATTCAGCTGTACTAATACACCATAATATTTTTGCTAATTCCTCACTTCAGACATTTAAGATGCTTCCAACATTTTTACTGTCTTTAAGGCTTATAGGGTCTAGATGGACAGTGTATATAACTCTTTGCATGCATTCATAATAATTTCCTGAGGTTAAACTCCCAAAAGTAGAATTTCAGAGTGAAAATAGATGTAAAACTCTCAAAATTGAAAAGTGCATAGGCTCTAAATGTGATTACCTTTAGAAAAATTGGATCATTGTATATCTCACCAGTGGTATATGTATACACATGATTTATTTTCCCTCCCACATAGTAAATATTATTCTTTATTTGAATCTTTGCCAATGACAGGCAAATGAGCTAACTGTTTTAAATCAGCATTCATTGATTGATAAGGTAGTTACAATCTTTATTGCATTTATTGATTATTTGTATTCATCTTTTGTTAATTTTCCTGTCTTAAAACTTTTCCAAAATTCTTAAATTTGGAATTTAAGAATTCTCCTTTCTTAAAACTTTTCCAAAATAATTTTTATTTTAAAATGTTCCATAGTGTACATTTTATATCAGTTCAATAGTCAAACTCAAATTAGTCAACAGCTCAGATATGAAACGTAATGACTGAAGATGGGGTTTGTAAGGAGGGTGTAGACAATTGAAGACGACTCCTTTTGAAATGGACATACCTTTGTAGATACTTGATTCTTCTTTGGGTCTAATGCAGAGTAGGGACAAATTCAAACATGCGATGAGATGAAGTCTTAGTTGCCATCCTCATGGAGACAGTTTGAGCAAAATAAACTACAATGAGTTGGAGTTTATTATATAATTACCTAGATAGTCCTAGGTAGAAGATACAGATTATTACTTTTACCTACATTTTTCATGAAAAGTTAAATTTACAGTACATACCAACCACTTCCCAGGTTAGGAGTCTAATGTGAATGATTATAACATATCTAAGACTTCTTTGGACACCAAGTACTATGACGCTGAAGTTTGTGACATTATGGAGTAAAGAAAACCGTTAAAGCAAATTTCAACATACAACTTTAGTCTTCAACAGAGCCAAGTCTGGGTAGTTCATGAAAAGATCTGTGTAGATTCAATGGTAATATGTGTGACAAGGTTTTTGAATAAAATGTGCACTTCATAAATACAAGAAATTACATTTATATTGCATAAATTGGATAATGGGGTTAGAACTATTTGTTATTTTTTAGCTTTCATAGTTTAACAAACAGGAGTGTCATTTACTCCTTGAAATTAAAGCATACATACAGTAACTCCCCACACTGCCTTTGATGGGAATCTGGCCTTCTAGTTCATTTAGCATGAAATAACAGATTTGTGTTGATGGTGCTTTTGTTCTTGATAGTGAGAGAACTTGTTACTGAAAAATTAGCTACTCACCCTCAAGCAATCACTAACATTCCAGTTCCTGAATAGAAAAGGGGAGAAGCGAGCAGATGGAAGCAAACAAAAATTGTATTAATAATACATAACAAAGTACTGCTACAAATGATATTTCAGCAGAAGAAAACAATAGGAAAACTGCAGTTTTCATTGGATCTTAATGTATTTATCAGTCTCTAATGCTTCCATCTTCAAGCAGTTCTCTTTTATTGACACGGCAACACAAATTGCAGAAGTAAATTGAATCACAGACTCAGAATGTAAAAATCGATGAGAAATAATTTTGTAGCACTAAAGTGAATAGTGTAATGCTAGGTATTCATTTAATTAACCATGAGCTTTTCCACATAATGCACAATCATTGCCAGCTTTTCAGCTCATAGTTGTTCCAGGAATAATGGGTTTGGGATTCATCTTTAGAAAAACTGCATTAATATTTGAAAGCGTTTAAATCCATTAGTGGGTCATCTGAACACTGCAGGTCACTTTTACATTGCTAATTGAAACAATAGTAATGGGTTATAATCTACTGTCTAATAATGCCTGGAGTGTTTTACCGCTTTTATATCTGCAGATTCCAGGAAATATGTAAATTTGCTGCTGAACTGTTATAAAAATATGGAAATTTAAGCTGCAGACATCAAAGTATTTTTTCTAAAAAAAAAAGCAACACACACACACACACAGTATTAATAAACTGAAGAGTTACACTACATTCTGGTGTCAGGATAAATTCCTTACTCTAGACCTTCCCTTCATCTCTCTTCTCCGCTCTGGGCGTAGCATCTGGCACTTACATTTTCCACGTTGTCATTAGGAGAAAGTGAATATCATTAAACCAGTGAGTAAACAATCATGTCATTGTTTCCATATGCAAGCTATACATTGACTCAGACTGCCGGATTCTGGCTGCCTTTTTATTTGCCCTACGTGAATTTATGCAAGCATTTTATTTTTCATGGGGATTTTCATTATATATTAACACTTTCTTGGATGGGGGCAGGACGTGTAGCAGCAACTCTAGCATATGAAATGAGAATATGATTTCAGTGTGAAAATACACACGCATGTAAATATATACATATGTATAAAAGGAAATACGTGAGGGAAAAAGTTATTTTTCGAATCTTCCTTGTAAACTGAATGCCATAAAAATTGAACCTTACCCAGCATTTTCTCTTTTGGTTAAACATACATCGCATGCACTTACCTATATCCTTCTATGCTTAATTGCAGACTGACAGTGCAGACAGTCTGGAAAGATAAATTTCTTTATAATAAAGAAAATGCTTTGGCATAGGTAGAAATTTTATATGTGTGCAGACAACTTATGTAAATGAAATTTGTTTTTTAGAATTTTTATACCAAGACTTAAAGGAAAACAAGAACCTACATCCGTTCACTCTCCATCATTGTCAACATGATCACATTAGGAATATCAGGGAAAGGAGAAGATATAAGAAGCATCATGGATGGCACTGAATTTGATGCTATATCAAGAAAAGCAATGTTTTAGTTTCTGGCTTTCATTATCTTAGTAAATATATTTATATCTGAAGAAGTTGCTATGATTTAGTATCAAAATTCTAATTTCATCTACAGAGCCCTGGTGAGAGAGCTTCCAAACAAGCTAATATGAATTGCATTCACAGACTAGTAGAGCCCAAGTATTAATTGTCGTGTATGCAGAAGTAAAAAAAAAAAAAAAAGCAAAACAAAACATTTTAATGACTTTGGTGAGAGTTGTGGATAAGCCAAACATCCCTTGCTTCCTGAAATAGAAAGACAAAGTTGTTTGAGATGTGCATAAGGAAATTTCAGAAAGGAATCTTGACCTTGTAGAGTCCTCTCTTAAATATTCCCACCATGTTTCCTGTCTTTCTACATGCACTATTAAGCTCCTTTTGAAGTCAGTAAGTATCACTCTATTTGAGTCAGTGGTATAGGACATGGAGAAAGATGAAACAATGACCCCAGAAACCAAACTGTTTATCAAAGAATAACAAACACTGTTAGCCTATAGAGCAATAAATAGCATTTTCCAAAATATTTTTCACTTTCTATCAGCTAAGGGAATTGACAAAAGGATCATGACTTGATGTGCCAAATGAGAACCCTGTTATGATTTAATGGGATGACAAATTGGGCTTTGTGTACCCACTTACAATGCTCATGAGTTTTATTGTGCCTACAATATGGACAGGTACTTAAGGGTTAAGAGAAAATCCCACAATAATGTCATATTTAGTCAACCAGGAAATCCTATGTGAAGATCAGAAATCCCTCTCCATCCCCTGGGAGTTTCTACTGTTTTGCTTTTCTTATTTAGCTGTGTTCTGATGATATTAAGTATGTAGAAACCCAAGAAACCAAATTCTTGCCTTTCTCCTTTAGACAAGTCTTGGTAAATTTTCAGCCACAGCTATAAGTGCTTACATAACTGAACTTAACACAAGTGAATCCCATCGCTTCTCACTAGCCATATCCTATCTTACTGTAATAATAATTCTGTTTTAATTTGGGGATGGTGGGGGCTTTGGAATTCTATTTGCTTCCAGAGTCAGGCACATACCAGTCATGAGTGATGATGTGCTCCAACTTGTCATCAAGAACATGCCACTTTTCCTTTAATTTAGTCACCTTTCCTTTTTAACTAAACCATTGGTGCCCATTTGAAGATGTAAAAGGAAGCTCTTTAATGTAAGGGCTCTTCCAGTTCTAGGTTGCTGATCATTTCCTTTTAGTGCATTGAAGGAACATTCATTTGGGAAACCTGATTCCCATAACTTAAGACATCTATTAACGACGTGTTGTTCATTGGTTCACTGGCTGTTAGCAAAGGAAATGCCTGACCTTACTGCCATCATCGGTCAGGGAAACAAATCTCTCCATCTCAGTGTGTTTTCTTTGCTTTGTCATTCAATGTCTTAGTTGAATACCCTTTTTCTGAGCTAATCAGTTAGACAATATGTTTTCCTGTCCAAAAATGTTCTGATGCTGATTCTGTTTGATATGTCAAGGCCAGCACTTTGGCTGAAATGTGAAGTCCCTTCTTTGGCCATTACATTTGAGTTTACTGCTTCATTGATTTATTTTTTATTTGCTCACTTAATTTGCTGTTTCATTTCTTCATTCAGTTATTCAGTAAAGAGTATTTATTATTTCCTGGTGGCTCAGACAGTAAAGCATTTGCCTGCAATGCGGGAGACCCAGGTTCGATTCCTGGGTCAGGAAGATCCCCTGGAGAAGGAAATGGCAATCCACTCCAGCCCTCTTGCTTGGAAAATCCCATGGACGACGGAGGAGCCTGATACGCTAGAGGCCATGGGGTCGCAAAGAGTCGGACACGACTGAGTGACTACACTTTCACTTTCACTTTCACTTAAAAAAAAAAAAGACTTAGGAACTTACTGTATTCAGGTGCTTATTTATTCTTTATTAAAGTCATCCAAGTTTTTAGTATGAGAATGAATATAGAGCTGAAGACATAAATGTATATATATTCATAGCCCATAAAAATCTCAATTTCGTGAATAAGAGAGTAAGCTGTGTGCATCAGTAAGCTGATCTTATTTTCTGTTTTTTGAGTTTCTAAACTGTTATAAAGATTCTAATGTATCATTCATTTTTACACAGAAGCTCAGAGAGTTCTTTGGAGTTTCTAGTAGGAACAATGGGGCCTACTATACTGAGGGACAGTTCCTTCACCCACCAGACAAGGCTCTGTCTTCATCAGCAGTTTGTGGCTTTGGGAGATAGGTCCTTTCCAAGCACTATTCCCCTTGTGGTGGTTTTAGTTGCTAAGTTGTGTCTGACTCTTGCAACCCCATGGACTGTAGTCAGCCAGGCCCCTCTGTCCATGGAATTCCCCAGATAAGAGCACTGGAGTGGGTTGCCATTTCCTTCTCCAAGGCATCTTCCCACCCCAGGGATCAAACCTGGGTCTCCTGCATTGCAGGCAGATTCTTCACCAACTGAGCTACCAGGATCTATTCCCCTTGGGCCACCTATAAATAGTAAAATGCCAGTTAATATTATCAGATGAAATATTTGTTTTGTGGAAGGACACAATTATCCCTCTCCTGAAGAAGAAAAATGGAAACAACACAAATACATCTTATAATCATTTTTAGTATGATTATTAGTTGATCATTACAAATAATAATTACTAACATTCAATACACATAATATAATTTGCCAGACACTGTTCCAGATACTCATGTGGACCATATTTTTATCAACTCATTTACAATTAACATCTTTAAAATTGGGATATGCCTGACAACCTCTAGGAAGTCAAAGCTTATTTGGTTATTATAAGTCATATTTGATGAAATAAAGTATTATCTCACTCAAAAATCACAACAATTCTGTGAGTTAAGCACTATATCTATTTTAGAAATGCAATTGAGATACAAATGCAATTAAGTAGCTTGCTCAAGTTTACCAGTTATTAGGTTATAAAGCTAGGCAGTGGATTTGAGGTCCTGTGCCCTTAACCTCAGTATTTTATTACTTCTCAAAGGACGACATTTTTTAGCTGGCTCTTTTATTTTTCTTGAATAGTGTTGAGTGCATTTTGTCATTCAGATTTAAAAAATACACCCTTATATCTCTTACTCTATTCCAGGTTAAGATAAAAGCTAATGGAAGCCACAAAATTTCTGACTTTGATATCTGCAATAGAAACACTACATACTGTTTTCTTAGTGTGTTTATTTCTTGTCTTTAAGACCTGAAATTCTGAAGTCTAGCATCAGTGTTGATTTAGTGATATGATACAAGCTACTGTTAATACATACTGATTTCACAAATTAGACTCATGTGAGTTTGAATCACAGAACTGAGAGACAACAGGGATGAAGAGAGAGACAACTGTGGAAGTAACTGAAGTCTTAAGGTTTATCTCTCTAGAACCTTTAGTAACTTATTTAACCTCAAAATATTTCCATGTCAGTTTTTTTTTTTCTGGATTTAAATCAGAGAAGATATCAGATGTGATATCTTTATGGGTGGGGAAAGAGAGATTTAAAATAAATAAATAAAATTTGCTTCAAAACATAATAATAAAAAATAAATAAACATGTTTCATATTGTCAGTTTCACTGTCAAAAATCAAAATATCCATGTAAATGGTATCAACAGATGTAATTCTACTAACTCAGCCTCATGTACAATGATATCATAATTTCTCTTTACTAAAATCACAAGTTTACCATAATTGCTTAGAACACTAACATGACAGTCTCCAGTATACAAGATAGCTTTGTCTAATAATGTAGCTAAAGTTACTGAGTTGGGGTGAATGTTCTCACTAATTTGACTGTTTATATAGAGACCACTTAAGATGTATACACTAAGAAGTACTCTCTGAGCAGAGAGAGACTCAGGTTGCATAATGAGGGCAAAAACAAGTTCAATATGTCATATTTGTTGATTATGAATGATAAGTTATATCATGTTCATATACGTCTGTATATAGAGTTCAAATGGTATGGATGGATGGATAAAATCTCATTTCAAAAAAAGAATTACCATCTTACTTGAACACAATTAGAAGATATAGAGGGAATAATCTGGGCCCTCCTTTGAACTACTGAATTTCCTAAAGAATCACTCTTGCTAAAATTACACATGTTCCTTTATTAATAACAATTGTAAAAGGGGAAAAATCATGCCTAAGCTGAAAAATATCATTGATGTCAAATAACTCATTTAAAATTGCACTTGCTATTTTTAATTCATGGCACAGAAATACAACTCCATCATCAAGAAAGCACTGGGCATTTTTTTTTTCCCATGCACTTACCTCTTTGCCCAATGTAATCATTCATAAGTGTTTGTGGAAGTATGCAGGGAGAAGAGAACAAGAAATAAGTGAATCATTCTATATCCTTCAGGTGAATAATTTACTTGTTCTGTTTAAATAAACCACACTGAGGAATATCAATTATTTAAGGTTAGTTGTGTACATCTCAGTATGTTATAACCTTGTGTAGCAAATTCTTGGCCCTGTTGCCTCAGTGGTTTCAAAGAGTTTAATGCCCTATTTAGAGTCAGAAGAAGTTTTTTCACTTTTGGATCTAGATTCATAGGCCATTTGGTCTCAACCACAACCTGACAATTAGTTTAAACCTAGATCAAGCTCCTCTTTATCAACCAGTAAGAGTTTAATCACTTGTTTTAATTTTATGTATATTTTGTAGTGCCTTTCCTATTAGATAGTACATTTTCATGACAGATTCAAAATCACATTTTGAATTTCATTCAAGTGAAATAAAATTTCATGCATAGGAAAAGACATTATTTCCTATGTGCCTAACATTGTATTGGGGCTGTGAATAAACAGCAATACATAAACAACTCTTACCTTCAAGAAATTTGCCATTTTACTGAGAGGTAGATGAGAAATTCATGTAAAAGTATGATTAACTTCAGCATCTGAGGTTCTTGCTCAACAAAAATATAGTTAAAATCATAGCAAGTTATGATTTGATGGACTAACTGGCATTCTAAGTCACTGCAGTCATGTCCGACTCTGTGACCCCATGGACTATACCCTGCCAGAGTCCTATGTCCATAGGATTTTCCAGGCAAGAATACTGGAGTGGTTTGCCATGCCTTCCTCCAGGACCAACTGGCAATGAATTATAATAAATAAATAGGAAGTTTGTAGAAGGGTACAGTTATAAGAGCCTCAGAATGAGCTCCATGTTGAAGAATTTCAGTGTTTCCTGACTTTTGCTTTGGACCCACACAGGGGTGTTGCCAGGCAGGGTAGGGAAAGACATGAGCATTCCTCATTTATGGATATAGCTTCCCAGGTGGCACTAGTGGTAAAGAACCCACCTACTAATACAGGAGACATAAGTTTGATTCCTGAGTCAGTAAGATCCTCTGGAAGAGGGCATGACCATCCACTCCAGAATTCTTGAATGGAGAATCTCAGGGACAGAGGAGCCTGGTAGGCTAGAGTCTATAGGTTTGCAAAGAGTCTGACACGACTGAAGCAACTTAGCAGCAGCACAGAACTCCTAGAGGCAAGAAGAAGCAAGAAGTAACTGGAGAATAGGAAGGGATTATGGCTCATGTTGGAGAAGGCAATGGGACCGCACTCCAACACTCTTGCCTGGAAAACCCCATGGACGGAGGAGTCTGGTGGGCTGCAGTCCATGGGGTTGTGAAGAGTCAGACTGACTGAGCGACTTCACTTTGACTTTTCACTTTCATGCATTGGAGAAGGAAATGGCAACCCACTCCAGTGTTCTTGCCTGGAGAATCCCAGGGATGGGGGAGCCTGGTGGGCTGCCGTCTATGGGGTCGCACAGAGTCGGACGTGACTGAAGCGACTTAGCAGCAGTAGCAGTAGCAGCATGGCTCATGTTAAGAAGTGTGGCTGAATGAAGACAGAGCTTAAATGGCTTAGAATTTATTCATTTAAAAAGTATTCACTTGAGTGCCTACTATATGAGACACCGAGCTAAGAATGACAGATGTAACTCTTAAATAAATCAAACACTGTCCTCTAATTGCACAGAACTTGCCATCTTTCCAGGACAGAAGAGAAAATAAAAAGTATAATATTTGGCTAACATGAGGTTAAAAATGTAACATGAACAGCACTGGAGAGGTACCTACCTGTAGTTTGTTGAATCAGGAAAGGCTTTTGGTTAAAAACCAGAAGGACACGGGGGAATTCACCAAGCAGAAAGATGGTGAGAGAGGGGAGGTCAGGTCTCCAGCTTAATGCAAAGGTTCAGAAACAGTGAGATGAGAGCTAGTTGAGTCGCAAACTCTGCAATTGTTTTCAACATGGTAGAGTAATTGGTGATGAAGCTAGAGCAATAAACAGCAATCAGATCACAATAGGCCTCAAAGGCGGTGCTGAGAAATTTGAATTTATACCCTGAGGGCAGAAGGGAGTCATTAAAAATTTTTACACTAAGTGGTCCTGTAATCAGTTGAGAGGAGGAAAAGTGGACACAGTGACACAGGAAATGACGGGCCCTGAACCACAGTTAAATCAGCAAAATGTGACATGGTGAGCACTTGGATGTGGGGACTACAGGAAAAAGAGCCTGAATGCTTGTGTAAAGAAAATGGGGCTTTTTCTGCAGGCGATGGGGAAGGCTCGAAGTCAGTTAAGGGCTTTTGATGGAATAATCAACTAAATAGAACCAGTATTGCAAGAGTATCAGACTTGAGGCGATTGAAGGATGGTTTTGGGGGTAAAGGTAAGAAAACCAGGTAGGAGAGACAAGTAATAGGTCAGTTTTGGAGGAAGGGCAGAGCTAAAAATGAAGATTTTGGAATAGCCCACATTTAGGAAACATAAGGAAGAAGATAATATGCTAAATTAAACTGAAACATATCTGACTGATGAAAGGTGTATCAGGAAAGTGCAGAATCCAGCATGTCTAGGGAGGGAAGACTGCTCTGTAGTGGCAGATGTCTCAGAGAAGCCAGCATCTCTGCTGTCACCCAACGCAGAGTGTTTACCATGTGGCAGCCACTAGGGCTTGTGTTGTAAGGGAGAGGCCAACAGGTTCAATCAACCATCCCCAACATCCCCATCATGTTACATCCCCACCTGCAAGAGAGCATACAGTTTACCCTGTAGATAAAACTATGCACTAGGTAAGAGCAATTTGAATTCGTTGAGCCCTTTGGCCTACGGAGTTTACATGTCTTGTCTCATTTTAATCCCCACAGCTCTTCCTAACTTTTAAAGGAAAGAAAACTTGGAGAGCTGCAAACATTCTAGATGGTTCAAATGTAGGTGTAGCGGGAATGAGTATGATCCATTGGTTTGTTAAAGAAGGAAACTTTGGTTGGCAAAAGGGCAATCCAGATAAATGAAATGATATGTGAGAAGGTGTGAGGGTAAAGATCAATTACAGGTGGGTCCTCCTGGGATTTTTAGGCTGGGTCAGATACAAAGGTGGAATATGTATAAAACTGAGATTGGAGAGATGAGCTAGGATGTATGCGCTTTACTAAGTAGGAATTTTGCGTTTCACACTATAGGTAATAGGGAACAATGGCTAACAGATTTTAGATTCTTGCCTATGAAAAATTAATTTAGCAGCCCTATGGGTAACAGATAGAAGAAAAGGGAGCACAAAGACAAGTGATTCAGTGGCGTCTTCCTCTAAGAGATCGTAAAACCTGAAATAAGGCAAAAGAAATAGGAAGAAAAACGAAGGAGCAGATTTAAATGATGCCACGAAGTGGAATGTTCAGAACCTTATGACAATACGACATCAGAGCTGAGGGGGCAGATGAGTTCTAGCTTCCTGATTTGGGCTGGGGAGCGCCTGGCAGGGCCACTGTCTGAGAGAGGTCTTCAGACGATCTTTCCTACCCTACCCACACCCCCACAAAACTGCCTTCTGAGCAGCACTACAAGAGAAATAAATCCAAAAAAATCACCATAATAGATAGAGAGAATGTTATGGTATTCCAGATGGGGGGAGGAAAAATTCTATAGAACTGTAGGAAAGCAATTTGTAATTCAGAATTTTTCACCATTGGTGAAAGAAAAGAAAAGTAGAGAATGTAACCACTCCAAATCATCAAGAAGGTTTGTAGAAAGAGCAGAGAATTAAAACCATTGAAAACCATGAAGAAACGCTTTGAATATTTTTTCAACTCCTTAGGTCACTTAGATGTCAAGAAGTCTCCAAGTTGAGATATACTTAGATTTCACTAAGCTAGATTGCCTCTGGGGGGCCTTATGTGGGTGGACGTAAAAAGGCCAGGCCCAGGGCTCATCCCCAGTCATTGTGGTGACACTGATGATAGGATGTTAATGTCGCCCTCTCCGAGGGACCGGGCTGTGACAGGGAGGGTCAGGGGCTCTTCTTGGCCTTTATGACACCATGATGCTATGAGAAGGAAGCATAGCCCATGTCTACTTGGAGTTTCAGTACTATTTTCTAAGGTGTCCAGCAATATATCTTCTGCTCCCACCCCCGCCCCCCCCCACCCCCCACCAAGGAAGAAAAGACCTGTCAGTTTCCAGGCCCCACAGCATCGCCTCACTTCAGGAGACTCAGCACATGACCAATGGCACGGTGGATACACACATCTAAAGTGTGAGACTTTCTCCATGTTGGAAGAATTACCTTGACAGACTGTGTCTGTCAGACTGTCTGACAAACTGCAGGGACAGAAGCAGAAACACATTAGGTTCAGAGATTTGATTTGAACCATCACCCTTTGAAACACAAAGCAATGGATGTTTGGAGCAAACTGGACCACACGAACTGCCAACCCTGTGATCTCTAGGGAAATGTATCCCTGTAGAGCAGTGCCCTCCCCCGCCGCCCCCCCCCCCCCCATATCCCGTTTGGTAACAGTTCTGAACAAGGATCAACTTCAGCTGTGCAACATGCTGGCCAAGATTTCAGAAACTCTGGAACCAATTTATTCCATCTGGAAATTAGTTTCAGCTTTTATTGCTGCAGAGCTGAGTCCAAACCAGACCCAATTCCAAAAGGAGGTCTCTGCTCCTTTACTGTCAGAATTTTCTCTTTTTAAAATGCACTCACTTAAAAGATTTAAAATGATAATCAACATCAAAGATCTGTGCCTTTTGTATAGCAACGGCATTTTCCCACATAGTGTCTCTCCCAGGTCATTTTTTCAAGAACATGAGGAAATTTTATTGTTGGTTACTATAAAAGGGAGGACTTGAAGGATTTAAACTGTTCCCTGGTAAATGTGTATTTTAGCTAGCTTTTCTCTTATGCCAGGTAGTGACTCAGTTGCTTTCCTAAAACAGCAGCTAAATGGACTGCTTAATCCTTTTGAAAAAAGGAAGGAACAAAATTCTAACGGTAAAGTTTAAATAAAAACATAGGCCCTAAAATCCTTTTTTACAAACATTAAAACTAGGCAACATTGAACATTTCGAATAATCTTATACATAAGATTTCTTTGTTCCAGTCCATCTGCTACTGATTAAACATTTTATATTTCCATTGTGATTAATTGTGCTATTTATATACTTGAAAATGATTTGTTGGGAAAGGTATGGTCTACAAGTCTTTCATTTCTGAGAATGACAGCCCTTCAGAAAGTAGACCAACACTGTGCACTCAGGAAATCCACCATCTGCTTTCTCAGGCTCACATTAAAAGCTACAAACCTATAGCAAAACAGAACTGAGAGAAAACAGAGTATAAATAATGCTAATGGCATTCATTTGAGATGTTCAAAAATGTATCCATTTTTAATTAAGCCAAAATACTCTTAGTCCCCGAAGAAAATTGTCATGACGTTTTCACCATCTACAATCAGCCTTATACTGACAAACGGCCAGAAATTTTCAACCAAGTCTAGCAGGCACTCTTTAATTTATTCTAATCTAGGCTGAGTTTCTCAGGTGTTAAAACAGACCAAGATGGTTTACATGAGGCCTAGGTATAGCTTTCATCCCATAAAGAGAACTGGATTAGGGTTATAGTCAACATAATTGAGGCGAGGGGATGCTGTGGAAAGTGCACAATAAACCATTTTCCAATGTGTTTGTTGGTGCCAACAGACAGTAAGGACCCAGTGCCAGCAATTTCCCACCATTTGAAACTTAGCTATTGTTTCATTTTTGCATGACCAAACAGGCATCTGAAACCACAGAATAAAACCATCCTTATTCTGCCTAGTCAAACCACTTTTAGTGAAATTTTGTAAACCAAAATGCAATTACTCTCAGACTAAACTAAACTTCTGTCAACTATCAGACTAGGATTTTTTATAATGACCTTTATTCACTCCCAGAAAGAGGTGTGCATTAAGCAACTGCCTCCCTTTGGTCAAAGAGGGCAGAAGCCACACTTCGTGAGGCTTGCTCCTTTCCTAGTGATTCCTCTCATAAGCACGCCCACGGCCTTGGGGGATCTGTGCACAGCGCAGCGTTTCTTGTACTCCGTGTCTCTGATTATCTTCCTTCTCCTTTTCCTCCATCCCAACTGAAAACTCTTCTACGACTTCTGGCGTCTCTATTAAGTACTGAGCCACATGGAAATGATTAACTTTTGAACTGCAAAACTGAAAACACTCTCAGGCACACGGTGAAAATGAAACATGTCATGTAGCAAAAGGGTTCCCCTGATGGAGTCTGCAGCAAGGAAGAGAAGTCATTGGCTGAGATTGTGGTTTTGTTGTCATTGTAGATCAAAAGGATGTGATCATCCTTTCTGATAGCTCTCTTTCCCCCTTGGTAAACAGCCTCTGAGTGAGTTCATTAAATATTTAAACAGCCCTGGTATCTATTAATGTTATCAGACACATGAAATATGTCTGATGGATTTATTCTGCCGTTAAGGAGCCATACCCCAGTGTCCTCCTGGGACAGTGCTCCAGCTGTTTAAACTATAATTCCATCACTGGGAGGAATGGTGAAATCACTGACCTCTTTGAAACGGACTCGTTGCTACTCAGCCTGTAAATTGCAAATGAAACCTTTCTGTAATAATGTTAAAATATGCATGCATAGGAATTAAAGCACTTGGGGTCACTGGCAAAGCCTGGTGTATTTTCCGTACCCTCTAAATAGCAGGTTAAAAGAATCCAGTAAATCAATGCCTGGAGAAGATTAGTGATTAGGAGGTTTATGAATCTTTTTGAGTTCAATGACTCTACCACCAGGTATGGGAGAATCTTAATCAATTCTCTGAAGCTTTTAAGTTTTTTTAATTCCCTTTTTATTTCATCCTGATTCTCAAAGGAGATGAATTGTGTTGATATCGTGATCCATACTTATCCTTCATAAAATCAATCTAATATGAAATTATACATAAAGCCCTCAAACTGTTAACTACTTTGTTGTTCTGTTTTTACCTACTTCAAGCTTGTGAGGAATAACAATTCATGACAAATAAGATAAAGGATGTCTGCCCAAATTCTTCCCGTAAAGGAAAGAAGTGTTTTCATTCACTGGTAGGTTATCCATGTCATCACAAGTATATTTGTTTGCTTTACATCAATTTAACTTGTATGAAAGTCCTTAAATGGTTTAGAAGAAATATTGATAAAGCCAGGTGTTGATATTTCCTAGAGATTGTAGTTTCAAAGACATGGACTAATTATTTTAAGATACTTGCTCTTTCTGAAGCCGTCAGAAATGCGGCAGACTCAGAAGACAGAATATGTGCCAATTCTCTAGTACAAGCTTCTCTCAGTATCTGCAGGGAATGGATTCCAGGATGCTTGCCTATCCCCAAATCCTAGGATGTTCAAGTCCCTTATGTAAAATGGCCTAGTACAGTCAGCCCTCTATATCCACGGGGTTTTGCATTCACAGATTCAACCAACTGTGGATATTGTTGGTGGAATTTTCACTCCACGGTCAGTTGAACCCTCAAATGTAAAACCCAAACATACAGAGGTTATATATCCACACAGATGTACCCTATACTTATTGAAAAAATCTGAATATAAGTGGATCCACACAATTGAAACCTGTGTTATTCAAGGGTTACCTGTCTTGATAAGTGTTGGATATGTACAAGCCTAGATACTAATTAATAATAAGCAGATCAAACTAGTAAAAAAAAAAATCTGGGAGGTATAGTGAATATACAATACATAACAAAATAAAGATCCCAAAAGATCTGATAAGTAGAACAATGATCTAAATCTAAACAGATGACAGGTGGCAATAAGTGTACAATCCTACATTTGATACTATAGGAAAAATTTTATAGAAATATGGTGTTGGGAAAAGACAAATGAGGTAAATGGAAGAAGAAAATATTTCCTAATCAAATTCTGGGATCAATGAACTCACTCCAGCCTTTTCTCGTTCTGGTATCTGTAAAGGAGTTCAGTGCTAAAATGTGTGTATGAGGTGGACACTGGTTGCACCAGATCTGTGTTTCTCTGCTTTGCGCTAGAATGGCTTCAGGTTTATTGTGAGACAATGCTATAAAGATCGCTCCTATAACCTATTCATACTCCAACTTAAAAAAAAAAAAAAAAGACTTTCCATAAAGGTAAATGTAAACTTATTTTTCATTGGTCCATATAGAAGCTGGTCCGAAACTGATGAGAATAGGCCCTATATAATGCACTGATCACACCACTCTTTGCATACCATTGCAGAGCACTATACTTTCGGAAGGACAGGGGTGAACTAGAGCATCCGAAGAGTAAACCAGACTGTAAAAGAGCTGAAATGATCTCAAATAAGCAATGACTTCTGCACACAGAGAGTGTTCAGTATGTGAGTTAAACTGAATCAGGAGCAGGTACTGGAGATGTAGAAACGGGATCAGATCTGAGCTGTGCGGTAGCAATTACTATTAACTAGGCCAGTTGGTGGGAGAAGGCACTGGCACCCCACTCCATCACTCTTGCCTGGAAAATCCCATGGACGGAGGAGCCTGGAGGGCTGCAGTCCATGGGGTCGAAAGAGTCGGACTTGACTGAACGACTTCGCTTTCACTTTTCACTTTCATGCATTGGAAAAGGAAATGGCAACCCACTCCAGTGTTCTTGCCTGGAGAATCCCAGGGACGGGGGAGCCTGGTGGGCTGCCGTCTATGGGGTCGCACAGAGTTGGACACGACTGAAGCGATTTAGCAGCAGCAGCAGCAGCAGCAGCAGCAGGCTAGTTGGTGAGTGTTGTAAAGAAATTATCAGAACATGAAGGGCTTTCTACCAAGTATAACTCTGATAAATAGGCTGCCTTGGGATATAGGGAGTTCTCCAATAGTGGAAGTGCAAATTATAAATTATTTGGTTTGGTGTAAGATTCAAGCATGGGTGGAGAGACTGGATGAGATGATCTGCATACCCTCAGATTCAGAACTGACAGCCTTTTAGAGCTCCCAAAGAAAGACTAGAAAATGAATTTTCCAGAATGCATAAATAGAAAGTCTCTAAAAGAGCAATTGACAAGAAGATGCTTCTAGGACAACACTTCTAAAGTAGTAATGTAAATTTCTTCCATGTTAAAAGAAATTTACATGGCAAAAGAATAGTTTCACAAATTCAGTGAACCCAATTTGGTGTCCCCATTAGAGAGCGACACTTCAAGTAACTAAAATGCTATTTGGATTTCACTGGAGCTATTGGCAAAAGATATATTTAGTGGTTATTAACCCAGTACTTATCCTTCCATTGCACAAAATGCCTCTTTTCCTGAAGAATCCCCTGCAGAGAATTCCCGGGCTGGGACAGGGCAGCAACCTTGCAACTGGCATCTAAACCGCAGGGCATAGCCAATAATGATTTGCAGTTAAAGTAGCTGCAAAGAAAGATGGTAGTCATTTAAAATAATTTCTGCAGCTGGATTTTTTCCTTTTCATTTTTAATCGCTTAAGGGTCAGTTCACCTAGAATTCTGGGTTTAACCCCTTTAAATAATTTTTTATATTCAAAAGGATCAAGGGTACAAAAGTATAGGCACAAAGCAATGTGAGTACTCCTTCATGGGACATAAGCTTTAGGGAACTAAAGATAGGTTAATTCCATGCCCAATTCATTCCATGGGCCATTTAACGAGAGCCTCTGGAATTGTTCAGCCAATAATGAACTCATAGGATCTAAAGGTAATCACTGCTGCAATTATTAAAATTTACACCAGAATTCTATTACCCTTTCTACAGATAAGTGTCTTGTATTAAGTGGTCTAGAAGGGATGTGTGAACTGGTTCAGTGATACCAGAAATCTCTCTTTATTTGTCTTGCTTACATTCCTTCTCTTTAGCCCCCACAAATATGAAACCATGCTTCTAGTTAATTCAAAGGAAATATTTATTATTTTTGATATAGTAATTTATAACTTAACTGTCTACTTTTCTCATGTAATAGTTCATTTAATTTCTACAGTCCAGGCTCTTTTCATTGTAAATAATATTAAAAGCTAATTTCTGTTGATTTCATAGCTACCTGCTAAGCACAATTCTAAGCATGTTTTATGTATTATGTCATTTGATACAACAACTCCTGTAAGATCAATACTATTATTCTCCCCATTTTATAGATTAAATAAACAAATCATGAAAAGGTTAGGGATCTCACTCCTGGCCACATAGCTAGTAAGTGATGAAACCAAGATTCAGTTTGGAGTTCGAATTTGACCCAGCATCCATGCTTTTAATGAGTACCCTACATACCATCTTACCTTGTGGCCTCGACTGTGTATTACATTTTAGTATGTAGGTTGTACCGATGTAATGGAAGGCTTTGAAAAGAAATATGGCTATACATGTCTTTGTTTTAGGTAAAGACAATCCAGTGGTTCTTCTAATAAGGCACGTAATGTAAATACAAAATTCCCCTTTGTTACAAAGCCATCATTAACACTTCTGATTAATGTAAAGGTAAAAAGTGTGACATTTTCAGCGGGTTAATGAGCTCAGTAATGTTACTGCAGGAAGACAAAAAAAAAGGCTCAGTTTCTGCCCCAGTTCAGTACAGATGAGAATCCAGACAACAACTGAAGAGTGAGCAAGCTCCAAATAGTTTTAATAATCTTGCCTGGTAATTATAGTAATTAATTTAGAAATCAACAGATTCTCAGTGTGTGGGTGTGGGCTGGTGGCTCAGACGGTAAAGAAGTTGCTTGCAGTGCAGGAGACCCATGTTTGATCCCTAACTCAGGAAAACCCCCTGGAGAAGGAAATGGCAGCCCACTCCAGTATGCCTGGAAAATTCCATGGACAGAGGAGCCTGGCAGGCTACAGTCCATGGGATGGCAAAGAGTCAGACATGATTGAAGTGACTTGGCACACACACAGATTCTCAAAATGATATCAATGTGATTTTTACCTGAAAGTTTCATGTTTGATGTGAAATGCAGCATATTCCAGCATGATACCTCAAACATTTATGCAAGGAACCTCAGCACAGAATCCTTTAAAAGATGGTTGATTATCAACCCACAGAAGAGTAAGCTGTATGTATAACCATAAGGAAATGTAAATTTCTCCTTTTCTGCTAATTTCACTTTGAAAACAGAAAGTACTTTTTAAAAATATGAGCTATATTCTCTAGAAATTTCAAAATAATTCTTAGTAATTATAAAAAAAGTACTCTCTGGACAGTTCTCAACACCATGGTTCTTATGTTGTGGGGAAATTCAGGAGGAGCTGAATCTCCTTCGGTATTCGTTATTCATTTTAAAAATGAAATGCTATCACTGTAGGCTCAGTAAGTGAGGGTCCTCAAAACTGGGAGAAGTCAAGCACATTTGATTCCAATGATTGCTTTAAATTATTTTTCAAACATTTTGGGTTTGAGGAAACTCAAAACACATTTTTTAAGTTCTCTTTTCCTTTTAAACTCATGTGCTTGGTAAGAGAATGTTAATCCATATGTTTCTAATTCATTTTAACTCATCAAATTGTTGATTTTTAAGATCTATTTGATGTCTAAAAGCTTTTTGATGGTTGTGATTTTTCCCTCTGAAATAGCATTTTGTTTTTTATATGTAATCACACATGGGTCTCAAAGATTCATGCTCCATGTACCAAGGGTTTAAGTGGGTACTAACTCATTTAAACCAATTTCAGACATCTGGGGGAATTATGACATATATAAAGCTCAGAGTACTCAGGCCAGTTTTTATTTAAATTACTTTTTTAAGCCAACCTTAGTCATGCTATGTATGCATTTTATAAAATCTAAAAATATTTTTAATTATATCTGCTTTCACTGAAGCAGGAAATAAAATTGTAACTTGTGTTAAAACATGTCATTGGTAGGAGGGCATGTAGATATTGAAGCTGTAAAAGAAAAAAGAACCTTGCCCCAATAAAAGTTCATTTCTTCATCCAGACCCACAAAGGAGATAGAACTGTAACTTGTTTGGGAGATGTTTAAGTAAGTCTTCATAATTCGTGTTATACAGTTTAGAACAAAGGAATCCAACAGTTTTAAAGATTGAGCTATACAAAGAAGAAATCTCCTACCTTGCTTTTGCTTTTCTTTTCTTGGAGTTGAAATGGAAGGAAATGAATGATAAATGTTGGTCTGCCCACATGATTAAAATGCTCTGGCCCAAGGCAATGTGTCCGGGCATCAAATACCACTGGATTTAGCACCCTCACTGAAAGAAAAGCTATCAGATGAGGCCTCAATGAGTTATTTTCCATGAATAGAGAGGGGGAGAAGAAAAAAGGATTTCACAGACCTTGTGAAATCCTAGACTGCCCTGAAGCCTAAAGCAATATGCGCATAAAAGCTAGCATCCATCTTCTCATGGTCAAAGAAAATAAATTCTTTCCCTTGCCGTGAAACATCACAGAGAACTGATTTTCATGCACGAATGTCTGCCCAATGTACAAATCTGCAAAGTAAACATTCAGAACTATCCCAATAAATGATCTTAGGTTAATCGGTGGATGCTTGCATTACAGAGATTTTTACTGTGAATAATGTATATCCTCACATTGGAGCCCCTAAAGGGTTCCTGAAACATGTGGAACTTAACCTCAGGTGTGAAAAGTGCATTCTGGTACGCTGGTTAATACAGAAAAATAGAAATGAAGGAAATGTTTCCTCTCCTAGCTAATGGGCTTGGCAAAGCTGTCCTTGCCCCCAAAGCACATTTATGCCCATTTCTCTGTATGAGAAAACTCTGGGGAAAAGAAAGATGAGCAGTTCAGTTCAGTTCTGTCAGTCAGTCATGTCTGGTTATTTATGACCCCCTGGACCACAGCACATCAGGCTTCCCAGTCCATCACCAACTCCCAGAGCTTGCTCAAACTCTTTTCCATCGAGTCGATGCCATCCAACCATCTCATCCTCTGTTGTCCCCTTTTCTTCCTGCCTTCAGTCTTTCCCAGCATCAGGGTCTTTTCAAATGAGTCAGTTCTTCATATCCGGTGGCCAAAGTATTGGAACTTCAGCCTCAGCATCAGTCCTCCCAATGACTATTCAGGGCTGATTTCCTTTAGAATTGACTGGTTTGATCTCCTTGCAGTCCAAGGGGCTCTCAAGAGTCTTCTCCAACAACACAGTTCAAAAGCATCAATTTTTCAGTGCTCAGGTTTCTTTATGATTCAACTCTCACATCTACACATGACTACTGAAAAACCAGAGATTTGACTAGACAGATCTTTGTCGCCAAAGTAATGTCTCTACTTTGCCAGCAAAAGTAGTGTTCCTGTTTAGATGTGGGAAAACAAAAAAAATTGTTGTTTCCCAATCCATTGTTTTAAATGAACTCAAGTCAATTTCCACTGGATATTCATTTTTTTAAATTGGATTCTTTGTCATAGCATTATCTCAAGAATGAAAATTTTAAAAATCAGAACAGTTCATTCTAACTAAGAAATTGTAGCCTAATGCTAACCTCTTGATATTAAATTCACTGACCAAAATCATCCTGAAGAAACAATGCAGAGAAAACTTGCACCAGTTCAGTCGCTCAGTTGTGTCCGACTCTCTGCGACCCCATGAATCGCAGCACGTCAGGCCTCCCTGTCGACCAACTCCCGGAGTTCACTCAAACCCACGTCCATTGAGTCAGTGATGCCATCCAGCCATCTCATCCTCTGTTGTCCCCTTCTCCTCCTGCCTCCAATCCCTCCCAGCATCAGAGTCTTTTCCAATGAGTCAGTTCTTCACATGAGGTGGCCAAAGTACTGGAGCCTCAGCTTCAGCATCATTCCTTCCAAAGAAATCCCAGGGTTGATCTCCTTCAGAATGGGAATATACAAAACGCATGCACACGTGCACACACACACGCACACACAAAGTATAGGATTCTATTATTGACCCACTTAAAGATTATTGACTTAAAGATGTTTGACAAATTGGCACTAGTAATAAAATGAGAGCAAAAGGGGACTCCTCGGTGGTCCAGTGGTTAAGAATCCAGCTTCCAAAGCAGGGGATGTGGGTTCCATCCCTGACTGGTTGGGGAACTAAGATCCCACGTGCTGTGGGGCAACTGGGCCCACAAACCACAGCTAGGGAGAAGCCTTTGCACCTAACTCTAATGCTAAGAGCTGATACGGCCCAAAATAAAGAATTATTTTGGAAGATAAAGTAGAGCAAAAGTTCATCTAGGTAGCCTACTTTTTCCTACTTTGTATCTTGAAATTGAAAGAATCTTTAAAGCTAAAGGTGCAAAGGGATGGCAGACTTCTGAAATATGTTTGCTACATCAATACAAACTGAAATTCACTTAGCAGTCTTGCTTATATCTCCATCTGATTCATGCCAATGAGTGATAAATTTTACCTTATGAGGAGCAGGTGCAAGAAACCTCTATCACAGGGGTCTTTAACCCTACTTCTTATTAGAATCATCTAGAGAGCTTTCAAAAAAGTTCAATGCCCAAGTCTTACTAGAGATAAAACGGTATTAGAATTTGTAGGATTGGGGCCCAGATAGCAACATTTTTAAAAATGTTGTGTTTTGTGTGTTGTGTTTTGGGGCCCAGTGTTTTGTAATATTCAGCCAGGCTGTGTTTTTGTTGTTGTTGTTGTTGTTGTTTTGAGAACATCCTATCACTTTGGCCTGTAAGCTCCAGAGAGTGAATGCTAGGAACTGGTGATGAGAGAACATAGGAGGGTGCCCAGAAGAGCTATAGCTGCCATGTGTAAATAATTA
Organism: Capra hircus; assembly: GCF_001704415.2. Lineage (NCBI taxonomy): Eukaryota > Metazoa > Chordata > Mammalia > Artiodactyla > Bovidae > Capra > Capra hircus. Next base: position 10,277,575 of record NC_030821.1, on the reverse strand, counting down.
TGCCAATACATACATATACACACTCTGTAAAAGAAGACATAACACCCAGTAAACATGACTTTAAAACTGAGGTTCCTGTTTGCAATCTTTGAGGCACACTTCAAGGGGATGAAACCATTGACTTCTCAAGATCTTTAATTAATACCATGATAATATGAAACAAAGTGATATTTATAATTGTCTTTAATCATAAATCTTATATTTAATACTTTTCTAATTTTTATTTTATGTCTTTTGTTATATTTTAAATAATGCTTCATTTAGGTCTCAGTGTCCTGGATAAATCTCTTTTACCTTGAAAGTAACTTTCTAAACTTTAATATTATTCTCTATGTCCATCTGGAGCTTAAAAGAAGATCCAATTTTTGGTGTTCAAAACATCAAATTTATTAATCAAATCTGCCTTCCTTTGTTTAACCTCCGTCAAACTCATCTGAAGTGCTGATTTTTAAAAAGTGTCAGTCGTTCAGTCGTGCCCAACTCTGCAACCCATGGACTGTAGCCCACCAGGCTCTTCTGTCCATGGGATTTTCCAGGCAAGGATACTGTAGTGATTTGCCATTTCCTTCTCCAGGGAATCTTCCTGACCCAGGGATCGAACCTGGGTCTCCTGCACTGCAGGCAGGGTCTTTACCGACTGAACTACCAGAGAATCCCTTATTTTTTTAAAAAATAGACATTTCATAACTCATTTACCACATAATTTAGGTTCTTGTATTTCTTAATTGAAAATTCTGATTATACAACTTGTAGGTTCTTGTATTTCTTAATTGAAAATTCTGATTATACAACTTGTAAAAAATATTTCCCATAACAATGTAATAAAAACACAGAGGAATGTAAGAATTAAAGATTTTAAAATTTAAAAAAAAATAAAAAATTATAAAAAAAAAAAAGAGATAAGTTCTGGAAAAAAAGAAAAAGAAAAAAAAAAAGGAAAACTTTTAAAAATCACTTTGTCTGTCTCTAAAGGTTGTAAGTGTATTTAAAAATGTATAATCTTTTCCCAAAGACTAGTGTCTAAATATCTGATCATTAAAATCATATGGATATTATAATGACTAAAATAAAATAGTGGAACTCTAGGAATAATAATGAGAATACATTGCTTCGAGAAATGTCAAAGATCTAAAATTTCCCAGAGGAATATACTGGTGTAAAAGCATTTACTGTGTGTCAGACGCTGCTCCTGTCGTGTGTCGTATTCTTCCCATTGATTCTCTATGCCTTGAAATCTGTCAAAATATTTGTCTCCTCATTTACAATTACCAATGGTCTCTCTCTTTTGAAAATGGGTGAACACCATTAGTCCGAAGATCTGTGAAGCCTTTGTTTTATTGACCACACTCTCGTCCTTGAAACTTCTCCTTTGTCTACTATGAAACTTGGCGTTGCTTTTATATCCCTGGCTTTAAGGCCCTGGTGGGTTTTCCCTTCTTAGACCACATAAATGAAGCCAATCCCTAAGTTTCTTTCTTTGATCCTCTTCTCTCCTCATAACTCTTTCGTTTGCATACCACTTTAGCCCCTCTTGTGGCTTCCATTTCCACCTATTTATGAATGTCTCCTAATTTTCTCAGTTTAGTCTATGTCTTGCTCTGGACCCTCCAGATGTCTGTATACACATCACTGCTTAGAATTCTCATGGGCACCTTAAATTCGTTCTCTCCCCCACCATCCCATCCCCAATCTATTGCTCCTCTTCCATTTTCTGATTTCAGTGAGCCCATTTTGCTTCCAACCGAGTCTTAAACTCTAGTCCTTCTATACTTTTACAACTCTCTGAGTCCACAGCCAAAAAATCTGATCTGAATTGCTGGGTTCACCCTTTTCAACCTGTCTAGAATTCGTTCCCTTCGCTTTGGCCTCATTCCCACAGCCTTAGTTCCAATCTTCATTCTCCTTCTCTTGGATCACTTGTAATTCCCCCAAGCTTGTTGCCTCACTCCTTATCTTGCCTGTTTCTATCTATATTTCACAAAGATGCTATGGTATTTTTTAACACACACTTAAGTTGCTTCCTGCTTGAAATCTTCCTTGGTGCATTCTCAAGCCTTTCAGATAGCCAAGAATTCTTGGCATGTCAAACAGTCCCTTAATAATCTGTCCGCCACTAGTTTCTCCAGCCTAGTCTCACTCTTCTGCCCCCCAACACCCTTAGCAATATAACCTCAACCTTGCACTCTGTATATATGCCATTCTTTCCCTGCAATGTCCTTCTTTACTTCATCCTAACTTTCCCCTGACCTTTCTGGCCATCTTCTGTTTACCCATTAAAAATATGGATGAACTAACACAGGTTAGCCTCTCTAGAAGCCTTTCCTAACTTGTCAGAGCACTTACACTCAACTTTTTCTCTGCTGTAGCACTGTTGATTCACTAAGACATTGTCTTCTTTCTTCATCACTACACTGTAAATTCCTGGAAGATGAGTCCATGTCTCAGCATGGACTAAGCATTTTAAGTATTCAGTATTTCCAGTACAAAAAAGGTTTTAATAAACATTGATTGAATGAATGAGTGAACATGGAAATGAATGAATGAATGAATAAAAGAAGTCCTTCTCAAGGAGCAGGCTGTGCTAGGTTAACTCTCTTCAGTCGTGTCTGACTCTTTGTGACCCTATGAACCTTAACCCACCAGGCTCCTCTGTCCATGGGATTCTCCAGGCGAGAATGCTGGAGTGAGTTGCCATGCCCTCCTTCAGGGGATATTCCTGATCCAGGGATTCAAACCTGCGTCTCTTATGTCTCCTGCATTGACAGGCAGCTTCTTTACCACTAGCGCTACCTGGGAAGCCCTCTCAAGGAGTATAGTTACATTTTAATGTATGTATTCTGAACTTGGATTCCCTGGAGAAACTTCAGGTGGGATTTAAACTTGAGCCTCCTGAAACGTCCATATACATTTCCTGGGAAGAGTGCTCATAGCTTTCTCCAGTTTTCCCTCTCTACCCCCTTAATAGTTAAATACGTTGTGAAAGAAACCTTAAGGGATTCACAATCCACCTCAATTTTAGATATGGGAAACCTGAACTGTGTTCCAAAAGTTAATACTAACCAGTTAATATGTTGGGAAAAGTATTGACACCACAAACCTGCTCCCAATTAAACCAAGCTAGTGCTTGTAAAGAAATCAATTACCAAACATGTATAAAGTTTATGAACTATCTCATAGATGCATTTATATTTGTTCAATCAAACAAATTTATAAAAATTACTTTATCTCCTGCTCCCAGCAATGTTGAGATATCATCATCTTTAATTTAAAAAATAGAGAAACTCAGGCTCACGATGAACAGCCTCACTCTGTGAGAAATCACCCCAGCCGGCACTGCTCTTTTCCAATTAAAAAATACATGAAGCAATGATATACCCAGTTTCTAATTCAGATGTTGGATAATCACAGATTTGACCACCCAGCATCAATTTAACCAATAACTTCTGAGGACCACTTGATGCAAAGAGCTGGCATCTGAGAGCCCATGGCATTAGTCAGCACCTAATGTGGTATTTCTGTTAGGTCCATACCATTTCTGTCCTTTATCGAGCCTGTCTTTGTGTAAAATGTTCCCTTGGTATCCCTAATTTTCTTGAAGAGATCTCTAGTCTTTCCCATTCTGTTCTTTTCCTCTATTTCTTTGCATTGATCACTGAGGAAGGCTTTCTTATCTCTCCTTGCTATTCTTTGGAACTCTGCATTCAGATGCTTATATCTTTCCTTTTCTCCTTTGCTTTTCGCTTCTCTTCTTTTCACAGCTATTTGTAAGGCCTCCCCAGACAGCCATTTTGCTTTTTTGCATGTCTATTCCATTGGGATGGTCTTGATCCCTGTCTCCTATACAATGTCAGGAACCTCAGTCCATAGTTCATCAGGTACTGTATCTATCAGATCTAGTCCCATAAATCTATTTCTCACTTTCACTGTGTAATCATAAGGGATTTGATTTAGGTCATACCTTAATGGGCTAGTGGTATTCCCTACTTTCTTCATTTTAAGTCTCAATTTGGAAATAAGGAATTCGTGATCTGAGCCACAGTCAGCTCCTGGTCTTGTTTTTGTTGACTGTATAGAGCTTCTCCATCTTTGGCTGCAAAGAATATAATCAATCTGATTTCAGTGTTGACCATCTGATGATGTCCAGAACGAACAGAGATCATTCTGTTGTTTTTGAGATTGCATCCAAGTACTGCATTTTGAACTCTTTTGTTGACCATGATGGTTACTCCATTTCTTCTAAGGGATTCCTGCCCACAGTGATAGATATAATGGTCATCTGAGTTAAATTCACCCATTTCAGTCCATTTTAATTTGCTGATTCCTAGAATGTCGACGTTCACTCTTGCCATCTCCTGTTTGACCATTTCCAATTTGCCTTGATTCATGGACCTGACATTCCAGGTTCCTTAGCAATATTGCTCTTTATAGCATCGGACCTTGCTTCTGCCACCAGTCACATCCACAACTGGGTATTGTTTTTGCTTTTGCTCCATCCCTTCAATCTTTCTGGAGTTATTTCTCCGCTGATCTCCAGTAGCATATTGGGCACCTACTGACCTGGGGAGTTCCTCTTTCAGTATCCTATCATTTTGCCTTTTCTTACTGTTCATGGGGTTCTCAAGGCAAGAATACTAAAGTGGTTTGCCATCCCCATCTCCAGTGGACCACATTCTGTCACACAAAGATGGGCACAATAAAGGACAGAAATGGTATGGACCTAACAGAAGCAGAAAATATTAAGAAGAGGTGGCAAGAACACACAGAAGAACTGCACAAAAAAGATCTTAGAGGCCAAGATAATCATGACGGTGTGATCACTCACCTACAGCCAGACATCCTGGAATGTGAAGTCAAGTGGGCCTTAGAAAGCATCACTATGAACAAAGCTAGTGGAGGTGATGGAATTCCAGGTGAGCTATTTCAAATCCTGAAAGATGATGCTGTGAAATTGCTGCACTCAATATGCCAGCAAATTTGGAAAACTCAGCAGTGGCCATAGGACTGGAAAAGGTCAGTTTTCATTCCAATCCCAAAGAAAGGCAATGCCAAAGAATGCTCAAACTACCACACAATTGCACTCATCTCACACGCTAGTAAAGTAATGCTCAAAATTCTCCAAGACAGGCTTCAGCAATATGTGAACCATGAACTTCCAGATGTTCAAGCTAGTTTTAGAAAAGGCAGAGGAAGTGAAGTGACGTGAAGTCGCTCAGTTGTGTCCAACTCTTTGCGACCCCACTGACTGTCACCTACTTAGTTCCACCATCCATGGGATTTTCCAGGCAAGAATACTGGAGTGGGTTGCCATTTCCTTCTCCAGGAGATCTTCCTGACCCAGGGATTGAACCCAGGTCTCCCACATGGTAGGCATTGTAGGCAGACGCTTTACCATCTGAGCCACCAGGAAAGATCAAAGGCAGAGGAACCAGAAATCAAATTGCCAACATCCGCTGGATCATCGAAAAAGCAAGAGAGTTCCAGAAAAACATCTATTTCTGCTTTATTGACTATGCCAAAGCCTTTGACTGTGTGGATCACAATCAACTGTGGAAAATTCTGAAAGAGATGGGAACACCGGACCACCTGACCTGCCTCTTGAGAAATTTGTATGCAGGTCAGGAAGCAACAGTTAGAACTGGATGTGGAACAACAGACTGGTTCTAAATAGGAAAAGGAGTATGTCAAGGCTGCATATTGTCACCCTGCTCATTTAACTTCTATGCAGAATACATCATGAGAAACGCTGGGCTGGAGGAAGCACAAGCTGGAATTAAGATTGCCGGGAGAAATATCAATAACCTCAGATATGCAGATAACACCACCCTTATGGCAGAAATTTAAGAGGAACAAAAAAGCCTCTTGATGAAAGTGAAAGAGGAGAGTGAAAAAGTTGGCTTAAAGCTCAACATTCAGAAAATGAAGATCATGGCATCTGGTCCCATCAGTTCATAGGAAATAGATGGGGAAACAGTGGAAACAGTGTCAGGCTTTATTTTTCTGGGCTCCAAAATCACTGCAGATGGTGACTGCAGCCATGAAATTAAAAGACGCTTACTCCTTGGAAGAAAAGTTATGACCAACCTAGACAGCATAATGAAAAGCAGAGACATTACTTTGTCAACAAATGTCCGTCTAGTCAAGGCTATGGTTTTTCCTGTGGTCATGTATGGATGTGAGAGTTGGACTGTGAAGAAAGCTGAGCACTGAAGAATTGATGCTTTTGAACTGTGGAGTTGGAGAAGACTCTTGAGAGTCCCTTGGACTGCAAGGAGATCCAGCCAGTCCATTCTGAAGTCCATTCTGATCAGCCCTGGGATTTCTTTGGAAGGAATGATGCTAAAGCTGAAGCTCCAGTACTTTGGCCATCTCATGCAAAGAGTTGACTCATTGGAAAAGACTCGGATGCTGGGAGGGATTGGGGGCAGGAGGAGAAGGGGACGACAGAGGATGAGATGGCTGGATGGCATCACTGACTCGATGGACGTGAGTCTGAGTGAACTCCGGGAGATGGTGATGGACACAGAGGCCTGGCGTGCTGCAATTCATGGGGTCACAAAGAGTCGGTCACAACTGAGTGACTGAACTGAACTGAACTGAATGTGGTATTTTGAGCACCAATGACTCAATAATTTTTTCTGAGCTGCTCAGTGATTTTTTTTTAATTTTTTTTCAGTGATTTTTTTAAAAAATGCATTCACTTATTTTAAAAATTTATAACAGTTTTAAGCTCACAGCAAAATTCATCAGAAAGTAAAAAGATTTCCTATATACCCTCCATCGCATACAGGCATATCCTTCCCCACTATGAACATCCAACACTAGAGTGATATATTTGTTACAGCTGATGAGCCTGCTTGACACATCATTCCCATACAAAGTCCACAGTTTACATTAGGGTTCACGCTTCATGTTGTACATTCTGCGGATTTGGACCAACGCATCTTAACATATACCCACTACTGCAGTGGTCTCACACAGAGTAGTCTCATTGCCCTAAAAATCCTATGTGCTTCATCTATTTATCTCTCTCCCTCCCAACTCCTGGAAGCCACTCACCCTTCTATTATCCCCCTAGTTGAGCTTTTCCATGCTATCAGGTAGTGGGAATCATACAGTATGTACTCTTTTCTCATCAATTTCTGTAACTTAGTGATATAAATTCAAGACGCCTCCATATTGTTTCATGGCTTCATATCATAATCTTTTTTTTTAGATTTGAATGATATTCCATTGTCTGCTGGGTGTACCTCAGTTTATTAATCCATTCACCTGCTGAAGGACATCTTGGCTACTTTCAAGGTATGACAGTTATGAGTAAAACTGTCACAAATGTCCATGTTCAGGTTTTTATGTGGACATAAGTTTTCAACTCCTTTGGGTAAATCTGAAAGACTGTGATAGCTGGATGATATGGTAAGAGTATGATTGGTTTTGTTAAGAACCGCCAGAATTCCTAAGCGATTGTTTCATTTTGTGTTCCCATGAACAATGAACAAGAGTTCCTGTGGCTCCACAACTTCAAGAGCATTTAATATTGTCAGTTCAGTGATTTTTATCCAGACTAGTGGTTACTGTAGGAGTCACACAGACAAGGTGAGTTAAGGAGAGTTTAAAATTTGGAATTGTAAGTTTTTATACTAAAAAATTTCCTTTAAAATAAAACCTAACATTTCTATAATATCAATTCATAAATTGAATTCCTTTCATTCTTTTAGTGTAAATCTTAATGAATCTCATCTTCTTACCCTAAGCAGTATCCTCAAACTTTAGTAAGAATAAAAATCACTGGAAATTTATGGTCCAGTCTTCTCCCTTGCTCCCCTCAGGTTATGGTTTAGGCAGTGAATGGTGAGCCTATAAATCTGCTTTTTAACTGCGTGCATTTCAAGTGATTCCAATGCAAGTGCAGGAATCACACTAAGAATCATCCTTGGAAACTCAGATCCTGGCCATAAATTTCAGGTGCAACAGCCTACAGTAAAAAACCTTTTAAATGACTTCTCCTATGTGACAATATGTCCTAGCATCCAATCATAGCCCTGATTATCACCTACGTTCATGTCCAGCCCCCTTGGTAGAAAGGATCAAGAGAATGATGCAACTTGGATCCTAGATTACCCCTGACAGAGGAAGTCTCAGGACTGTTTTCCCTTATCTTACTACTATGTGCTGAAAAGTTAATTAAATTCTTCTTTAAAGAGTTGGTCTTGGCTTATGACCAAATATAAATTGACAATTTTGGAATGTTCATATACTTTAAAACATTACATAATGCTGCTTATATATTTAATCCTAAATTAATTACTTCATGTGAATGGCTTTGGTCTGTCTTAAAATATACTTTTTTCTGTTTATAAGTCCACAGGAAATAACCTCACCTGGTGCCCCAAACCACCAAGTCTCAGAGGGAGAGGTACCAGTTTCCTAACAGTAGTGTACCATGGTCTTCCCCTTGCAGAGCATGTATTAGCCTCTGATTATTTCCAAATTGGGTAACTGAAAGCCAGTGTCTCTTCATTTCTCATCCTGCCATGTGACTGTAACACTCCTTTTCCTTATCTGAGATATGTGAGGAAGTGTTTCCCACGTGCACTTACAACTAGTTAGGTCAAGCTTGCTCCAAAGATTCAGGTTCTAATGTGAGTGCTAGCCTGTGATTTGGGGTTGAGGGTAGGGAATGTTCTATTTTCCACACCCCAGAGTTCACTAGGTTTGATTTGCAAATTTTCTTCTGTTTCTTTTGTTTGAGCTATGATGTGATCTTTATTTCAATGAAATCTTATCTTTTTTTTTTACTGTAGCTGCCATTAAGACAAATGGACTTAGGACTTGATGAAGAAGCAAAAAATAACTCACAACCCACTAAATCAGATCACAGTTATTTTTCTCAGTGCACAATTTTAGAGGATTCTGTTGTTTCTCATCTTAAGACCAATAATTCTAATAGAATTTATGATGATCATTGAATTGTGACATTGGTTTCTCTAAAGGATATTTAAAAGCATTCTTTATGCTTAGTCTCTGAACCATTTAGGTTTTTATTCTGATTTATCCAGTGTTGGCGGAGAAGGCAATGGCACCCCACTCCAGTACTCTTGCCTGGAAAATCCCATGGACAGAGGAGCCTGGTAGGCTGCAGTCCATGGGGTCGCTACTAGTCGGACATGACTGAGCGACTTCCCTTTCACTTTTCACTTCCATGCATTGGAGAAGGAAATGGGAAATGGCAACCCACTCCAGTATTCTTGCCTGGAGAATCCCAGAGACAGTGGGCCCCCGCCTATGGGGTCGCACAGAGTCGGACACGACTGAAGCGACTTAGCAGCAGCAGCATCCAGTGTAGGATCCTTCGCCATGCTGGCCTGTGTTTAGTTCCTGGAACACAAAAGCATGTCCTGCCTCCAAGTATTTGCACGTGTAATTTCACTGCCAAGAAAACACCTGTTACTCTCTTCATGATCAGCATCTCTGCTTCGCATCTGCTTCAGTGAAAGGCTTCCTAGTGATGCTCATAGTAGTTTCATTCATCTCAGACCTGGATATTGTTCATGGAGGAAAAAGAGTCAACCATGTTTTCTGAGTACAGTACCCCACACTGCCTAGTGCAATAACCTTGTTTCAGCATAAGCATGTTTACATTTCTTAAAGCTCAGTGAAAAGTGGTGTATCTACAATATATCTGGGCTGTGGGCACATGTTCTCAGCGTAGCAGCAGACATAGCTCCCTGTGCTAAGGGAATGTGGGCAGAAGACCAGCAAAATCCATTCCAGCCAGCAGGGAGGCTGTGTCCTAACTTGGCCTCTGAAAAGAAAATATGGCTAACTATCTGAGCAAACTAATACCGAGCTTGTCTTAGAAGTTGCTATAATGTGGGTGGGCAATGCTGAGAGTGGGACACTCAACCACACACCCTTGTCAAGTCAATCAATGTCAAGTAAGTTGGCTTGATTTCAGGGTGACAGAATAACAAGTAGAAATCTGGCTTCCATGAGGCGGGGACTTCCCCGTAGCCTGAATAATCTCTTTCTTTTCAATTGACTAGAGTTCAGAGGATTTGGATGGGGGAAGAGAGGAGTGGAAGATGAGTGAAAGGAACCCAGGGGATAGAAGAGAAACAGGGTTCTGAATAACTACCAGTCTGAAGAATGTTCTCTGTAGTTGGGGAGATGATGCTTTCAGGGGGCGCCAATCTTGCTTCTGTTTGCAGAGTAGACATTGGTGGGTGCATGCCTGCAGGAACATGAATTATACGTCTCTGTGCCTGATTTGTACCTACACCTGTACACTCTTAGAAATGCTAATAGAAAAATATAAATTTAGGTACAAAGGAAAATCTAATAAGAAGCTTTTGAATGAGTAAGAAATGTCTAATTTTTTGCAGTCATTAGGACTGGAGGAACATGCTCAGAGTAATTAGGTAAGATTGATTTCGAGGCCGAACACCACCCACAATTTGTGTAGTCTGGGGGTCAGGCGGGCAGCTGCAGAAACCGCTCAGCTAATTATGAGAATTCACTGTTCGTTAATAGAATCTCTCTCCACAAACAGCAGCTGTGTGTTTGCTCACGCAAATTATTAATTCTGGCCTCGCCTCAGCTGCAAGTTTCTGCTACTCGGAAAGGAATCCTCAGATAGAAGTGTCAGTTATCACCCAAGCGATACTGAGGAAGGAAGAAAAATATGAAATGAAAGTAAATATCCTCTAATCACAGGTGTATAAAGATTTTGCATCTCCCTCCCTTTTCTGCCTTTCACTCCCAAACAATTGAATGCCAATTTGGGAACTCATTAATCTGTAGGCAACCTAGCGAGATCTAATTTATACCTGTCAGGGGCAATGGGCAGCAGCTAATAGGAAAGTAATTGCAATATAAGGCTGCTTTCCCACTTGATACTATGCAAGATTCTAATGACAGCCCTTCTTTATTGGAGTATCAGACTGGTCAACAGATACGTCTTCTCTTTTCCAGACTCACACTGTGAACAACAGAGATTCTCCTTGGGTTTTATTATATACTACAAAGAAATTGGTAACGGCATAGTAGATGGCCCATGAATGTGCACCCACTTGTTCTCTGGAAGAAATGAAAAGCAGCATTTTTCCTGCCACACAAACTGTGAAGTAGTATTCTCACATTTTTATTTTGCTACAAAAAATATCTGGCTGGTATATAATATCTACATTAAGTATTTTCTCCTGTTTCAAATTGAGATTGAATATCTGTATTTACTAATAACACTGTTTGAGATGTCAAGGCACTTAAAAGGACTTAGAATTTCTCATCCTGTATCAGAATGTTTAGAAAACAGAGGGTAGTATTTACTACATAAAAAGGAGGGAGGTATCTGTTTATCCCACACTTTTCTTATTCCTCCTGGGATTGTCTTACATGGACTTTTTCCATGAACAAATAGGAAACATTAAAGGCTGCCTAAGTTTACAGATTTTGTTTGGTAAAACTATCTTTCAGACCTGACCTCATATTTCTTTAGCCATGGTCTTCACTGAGTGATCTTCTAGGTGGTCCTTTGGTTCAGGACAGGGCCTGAAAAGAACATAAGTTCTGGAACATGAAGCCTAAATCCAGATCCCCTGATTACACGTGTTCTTTGTGTACCTTTGAACAAATTCATTAACCTCTCTGTAGCATACTCCCTCCCCATACAAACCTTCACGTGGTTGTGACAGAGTCAAATAAAAGCGTGTATGGGAAATAATTTTGAAAGGAGACATACAGACATTAGTTGTTACTGTTTTGTGACAACTGAAAATGCTCGTGGAGAGAGCATACATTAAAATGCAAATTTCTTGGATGAAGAAGAGAGAAAATGGCCTACCATTGAACACCCACACATCTGACGCTGACATCCTCATTTCTGAATCAAATTCAACCAGTTGGGTATTTGTTTTGAGCTTAAAATTTGTCATTAGACATTGTAGGAAATGCAAAGTCAATAAGCCATAATCCCTGCCTTCATGTAGCTTATCGTAGAAACAAAGAGAGTTAGTTCTGATACTGTCTATTTATTTGATAAACATTAAAGACCCCACATTATGACAGGCACACTTGTACACAGCAGTTAAGAAGACAGCATATGTATGCACTGTCTTGAGCGGAACAGTCAAAAAGTATGGTCCTGGATCTCAATCTGCACAAACTAACCAAACCTTAGAAAAGTCACTTCACTTCTCAGAGCCTTAATTGTTTCATTATTTGTAAAAAAGTGAAAGTGAAGTTCCTCAGTCATGTCCGACTCTTTGCAACCCCATGGACAGTAGCCTGCACCAGGCTCCTCCGTCCATGGGATTTTCTAGGCAAGAGTTCTGAAGTGGGTTGCCATTTCCTTCTTCAGGGAATCTTCCCAACCCAGGGATTGAACCCAGGTCTCCTGCATGGTAGACAGACGCTTTACCATCTGAGCCACCAGGGAAGTCCTATTTGTAAAAAGGGACATTTTAAAAGATTTTCTTAGAGATATTTTTCAAGTCTTGATGTTCTATGATTCCATGACTTTATTTTTAGTTAAAAATGAAGAGTTTAAAGTTACAATTACTAAATTTAGCTCTGTATTTCTGTGATTAAAGATAGTGGAATTTAGAAGTTTCAAAGAAAAAGGTTATTAAAACATAAAACAATGAATTGTTAATAAAAAAGTATTAAAATAACCTATCTGTTATGCCATTATGGTGGAAAATTAGAAATAACCCAAGAAATTTTCTCCATGTTCACAACCAAAACAGATGACTCTGGTCAAGCATTGATTTGGACAAACCACTAATACATTCTGCCTTACTTATAAAGTTTTTGTAAAGACCAAATAAAACATTGTGTGAATGACTTAAAATAATATAACTATAATTTACTTTAATTATTATAGTTTTGAGTTATCTAATTTGCATGATTTCACTGAGATCTACAGTTTCAATAAGAATGGCCAAGTTTCTGCTTCACTATGTTCCATTTGATTGAATATTGCATAGGATTCAGAGAGACCAGGGCCCGGTGCCCAGTCATGTCATTCACTCTTTAAATATGTGATGCTGTGAGTATTAGCTAATATTTCTGAACTTCTGTTGTTTCATCTGGAAAAGAGAAAAGTTATGTCTTCTTGAAAATATATACAGAGAAAATCGTACATTCTCTCTAGTACACAGGTGCCTCTAAGGCAGAAAACATTCTGCTTTCACATAACTGGACTTAGAGAAAATATTAGAACTATCTCTGTCATGTGATATAAGAGCTATGGACAGATCTCTTGTCTTCAAAATCCCCTCTGATCTTGTTTGTAATATCATGCCCCAACCACCTCATATCTGGGTCTGTTTGAGGGGAACCCAAACTATGAAAACACTCTCTGGCCTAGATTAGACACCTTGGTACTAATTCTACAAATATTCTGGTTTAGAGTGTGTTCCAGATAGCTATTGCTGCATAGCATACCATGAGAAAACCTGGCGACTTAAAATAACAGCAGAGTCTTCTGATGTCTTTATCTAATTAAGAAGGATCAGTGTCCACATTTAATCAGTTTCACCTTATTTAAGAGTAATGTTCATAATAAAGCCCTGGAATTAGGGGTGTGTGTGTGTCCTAAGTCGCTTCAGTCATGTCCAATTCTTTGCAACCCTATGGATGTAGTCCCCCAGTTTTCCTGTCCATGAGATTCTCCAGGTAAGAATACTGGAGTGAGGAATTAGGGACAGTAGAAAGGCAAATCAAAGAACATCAGACTGGCAAAATGATAATTACTATAAACTTTGTAGTAACATTTAAAAAGCCCTTTTAAAACTTTTTCCAACTTTATAATCTTTTTTTTATTTCCCCCAAGCTCCTGAGTCTTCCATTTGGGCAGAGTTCACCAGGGAGGGTTCATCTTTGTTCCATGTGCCATCAGCTGGGCCTGTTTCCCTGGGGCTGGAAAATCCTCATCCAACATTTCTCATTTAAAGGAAGGAAAGGAAAGGAAAGTGAAGTCGCTCAGTCGTGTCCAACTCTTTGCGTCCCCAAGGACTGTAGCCTACCAGGCTCCTCCCTCCATGGGATTCTCCAGGCAGGAGTACTGGAGTGGGTTGCCATTTCCTTCTCCAGGGGATCTTCCTGACCCAGGGATCGAGCCCAGGTCTCCCGCGTTCCAGGCAGCAGCTTTTAGCCTCTGAGCCACCAGGGAAGCCCTTTTCTCATTTATATTGTTGGTAATTCAGTGCTGGCTATTGTGTGACTTCCTCACAAGTTAGCATCTGCATTACAGGAGTCTGTGTCCCAGTAGACAAGGAGTGGAAGCTGCCAATTTCTTAAAACCTTAGAATTGTGTCACTTTTGTGTGCTACTGGTCAAGCAGTCACAAACTCTGAATCCAAAGGGAGGTTCCACCTCTCCATGAAAAATATGTGCAAAGTATTTGGGGGTCCATGTTTCAGAACTGCTTCAGTAAATGGTGGAACCACGGGTTCAGTGAAGGAAACAGCTCTCACTCTAGGTATTTTAAGTAGAAAGTATGTAATAGAAATAGATGCTCATGAGAGGTTAGGATAGATAGAAGAAGCAAATTTTAGGGTGGTCCACCTCAGACTTCCAGAACAATACAGGTGATCCACTAGGTCATCTCCTGTCTTGGAGGCTGCCTTTGAAACCACGCTAAACACAAGACACCAATGTGAGGGATATAACTGCGTCTCGTTTCAGAGAAACGGGAGAATGCACACTATCTTTTCAATTAGGAAGTCAGATCAGGAAGATGCATCTGCTTGACTGCATCTCAACATTCAGGAAAGTAGAAATGGACCATTGTGCAAGGCAGCCTTGTGTCCACTATGGTCTTAATCAGCTACCAATAGCCTAACAGTGGTTTCAAACTTCAGTGTACATCAAAATCAAATGGAAAGCTTAAATGAAGACATCGATTGCTGGAGCTAACTCAACAATTCCTCAGTAGGTTGGGGGTGGAGACAAGAATTTACACTTCCAACAAGTTCCCAAGTCATGTTACTGTTGCTGGTTCAGGGACCAAACTTGGGGAACCACTGGCCTAGAAGTCTCAGAAGGTGACCCTTCCTTCAAGTCTACCCACCAAGTCTCTTACTGAGTATAATGGGTAGAAACTGGTTTGTAATCAGAACCATGTTTTTGAGATACCGTAAGAAATGCAATTTTTAACCTTCCAACACTTTCAAAAAGAAAAAGGTTATAATGGATAAGGGAGCTAATCCAGACACTTAATACTCAGAAATCTAAACCACTTATTACATAAAACCATCGATGTACTATTCTGAGTTGTTTTCAGAAATTCAGAATACGTTAACATTCACCACTATCAGATTCTGCTGTGTGTCTTTTTGCAATTATTGTAAAAGCACTAAAGCCATCATTGTGAACATCAAAAAACTCTATTTTCTATGTGTGTGCATGTGAAAATTAAGTTTACAATGGAGTTTTCCATGTCTTGGTTTCCAAAAGAATCCCAGTATGCGCATGCATTCTGTATGTGGAACATTTTTGTGAAACCTAAAGGAAACTTTTTATATCACACTATCTTAAACTAAATTGGCACTTCCTCAATAAGAAAAATAATTTTATTTTTTTATTGGTTCTTTTTCCAAATAGTAAATTTTGATACATGTGCCTTCCATCAGCTTTTTATCTCCCTTTCTCTTTAGCAGAGCAGCTTTGGTAACCATAAATATGCCTGTCTTATATTAATTCCATACTTCAAACATAAAATAGGAGATGAGAAATCTATATTCATTGATAATTTGAAGAAGGAGCAGATGAATTTTATGCTGTTTGCCAAGTTAGTTTTCGTTTGATTAAATAACGTGTTTGCACTAAAGAGAAGAAGCAGGACAGGTATAAGAAGGAGACAGACAATGAGTTGGCACATATGATGATCTGAACACCCCATGGGTGATGGTGGCTTGTGTGATAATTATTTCACAGGTGCGGCAACCTCATTATTCAGGTACATCAGGAAGTGCTAAGACAATTCCCAGCAGAAGTAAAGGTGGAGTTCAAACAGTAGAAACTCAGCTGGGTACATCAAATGACATGGGGTGTTTCTGAGTCTGAGGCTTTCCAATAGCTACAGGCTTGTAATAGTTTTGCCTTTCCTCTTCATAAGTGAATATTTTTGCTCTGTCTTCTTGTTTGATATGCAAAGCTGAAGGTCTCACTTAAAAGTATGCGTAGTATATGTATACGTAGTATATGTAGTACATATACTTGTTTAGCTGGTAAGTCATGTTCTACTCTTTGTGACCCCTAATGGACTGTAGCCCACCAGGCTCTTCTCTTCGTGGGATTTTCCAGGCAAGAATTATGGAGTGACTCATTTCCTTCTCCAGGTTTCATCCTGATTCAGGGATTGAACCCATGCTTCCTGCATTGACAGGCAGATTCTTTACCACTGAGCCTTCTGTTTAATTAGGCAGATATGTGTCCAGAGCATAAATTTTCAACTATCTAATCCATAACTCACTCCTGATTTCAGCATCCATATCTCCATGCCACTAGGCAACAATCAATATTTTTAAATGGCCACATAAATTAGGGCACCTTTAAGAGCCTTTCTTGAAAAAATAAATATCCTTTGGCTACCTCCTAAATAATGATTGCTAAATCACTTTTTAGTGAAAATGGCCAATGGTAGCCCTCTCTTTGTTGAAAGAAACTCCCCAAACAGATCTGCTAAGTTGTTGCAGCAATTTTTTGTATTAACCTCCGTAAAAAATAGCATTTCATTAAACACGAATATAAAATTTTGCAATGAGTCAAATGCTATGGGAAAGTGAGGAATAAGAAAGAGAGCTAAATAAGGAATTCTTTTGAAATGTGATTAAAATGTAAGTAAATTAAGATTTGTAAAAGCAGAAGTGTCTCCTTTAGGGTAACACAGGTCCAGATTTCCTTTCCTCTGAATGTTATAGTATCAATTCAGATCCAGCCATTTGGAAATCAGTCATTATAGTACTGCTGAACTGTTCATTGTCAGGACCACTAATTTGGCACTCAGCATATGCTGTCTAGTGTATTTCTTTGTCCGTAATCTTCAAGCTTGCTAAAAATAAACATATATTTTATCATTCAGAAAAAAAGTTTTCAAATAAAACAGGTTACTCTGTGACTTTACAATGGTTCTCTGTCAATGCACTACAATTAGCACAAGTATTTTGGATAGTTTATGTCTGAATAAGACCCATTTTTTTATCTGGGAAAGTATCAGAGTCTCAGATGGATGGCATAGAACGCAAGGACTGAGAGGAGAAACGGAAAATGAAAACACAGGGTAATGGAGTCAGAAACTCCTTCCTGCAGCCTTGATTAACACAGCAAATGAGAAACAGCAGGGTTTACATACTTTGAGTTTTAATCTACATTCTTTAATTTGCTTTCATCTAGGTGCAGAAGAAAATGAGTTTTTGATAGGTTGTTCTAATGGACTAAGGCTAAAGTTTCTTTTTAATGTCAAAGCTATAAATTTTTAAAAGAGAATTTTGTTTTAGCAACAATGTTGCGGTAATATCAAAGAAGAAAAATCATGGTCAGGCAAAATTATAATTTTTAGTGATGTGAAGAACAGTTTCTTCAAGAGTTCTAAGAACTGTGAGAAGTAATGACTGGTGAGATGATACGCTAAAACTGTGAGAATCCAGAGTTGGGCAAAAGACAAACAGTTAAAGTTGTGTAGGGATTCAGGCAATTGTATCTGAGGGGTTGGGAAGAAGGTGGTAAATCATTTATTCTTTCACTCATTTGTTCATTCATTCACCACATATTTACTGACCGTCCCACTATATGCCAAGTTTTTGCTCATGTCGCTAATAGTCAGGGTAGATCAGGAGGGGAAAGAGAATGAGACACATAACATTTCTTACATAATGAGGCTCACATAAGATAATACAGGAGCACGTTAATTTCCAAAAGGAATAGGATATAGAAAACAGAACATAGAGATGGAATAGGTCTTGGAGAATAAACAAAATACAGACAATGTGTTGAAAAAAAGTTAAGAATCAAGAATGCATACAGTAGGAGCAAAATCAAAGAGCCTAGAAGAAGGGGCTTCCCTAGAGGCTTCTCTAGTGGCTCAGACAGTAAAGAGTCTGCCTGCAATGTGGGAGACCATGTTCAACCCCTGGGTTGGGAAGATCCCCTGAGGAAGGGAATGGCAACCCACTCCAGTATTCTTGATTGGGAAGTCCCATAGACGGAGGAGCCTGGTGAGCCCCAATCCATGGGTTCGCAAAGAGTCAGACACAACTGAGTGATTCAGACACAGAAGGGGCCAAGGCAGGAATTAGTGAGGTTTGAACTGGCATGGGCCTTGAAAGGAGTGCAGTGGCTCAGACAGTAAAGAATCCACCTGCAATGCAGGAGACATGGGTTTGATCCTTGGGTTGGGAAGATCCCCTGGCGGAGGGCATGGAAACTGGACTCCACTATTCTTGCCTGGAGAATCCCCATGGACAGAGGAGCCTGGAGGGCTGCAGTCCATGGGGTCGCAAAGAATCAGACACGACTGAGCAACTATGCACATGGAAAAGAATGAAGGGAAACTGGACGGAGAAATGTCAACAGGATTGGCTAAGGGCTAGATATAGGACCCGAATGATAGAAAAGATCTAGCGATGACTTCACAGTTTTAGGCCTGACAATAAAGACATCAGAAACAGCATCCTTATGAAATACAAGGTAGAGAAACTTATTTGGCTAGAAAGTTGTAAGTTTGGTTTGGGATGTTATTTTGTTTGAAATAACTGCAGTTAGCCGAAAATGTCCAGCAGACAGCTAAAAATGCAGGACTAAACATCAAACTTAAGGCATGAGACTTGGATGTGAGTGAAACCCAAAATCAAGTGATAATTGAATAAAGCTCAATATTAATAATCCCTCATACATATATATTATATTATTAATTTATATGTTTATTTATCTCATTAGTCTTTGATTCTTTCATTAAAATTGTGTTTTTCTATCTCTATATTCCCAGTACCAATAGAACAAGTAGAGCCTAGTATATGTGCAATAAATATATAATAAATAGATGCATAAATGAACAAAATTATATGCCTCCCCAGAACTTTGTAAGCAAGGTAGGACTGATAATCAGTGACTGGTCTGGTCATATTTGTTGTTTATAACTAATCTATTCTGATTAGCCAATGTACCCATTCTGCTTGCTCAGGATCCATGCTATACTAATTGTGAAATATTTTTAGTACCACTCCTGGAAATAGTTGTTACTATTCCTAATTTGAGCTTCCCTGATAGCTCAGTTGGTAAAGAATCCACCTGCGATGCAGTAGACCCCAGTGTGATTCCTGGATCAGGAAGATCCCTTGGAGAAGGGATAAGCTACCCACTCCAGTATTCTCAGGCTTCCCTTGGGGCTGAACTGTTAAAGAATCCACTTCTGATGCAGGAGACCTGGGTTCGATCCCTGGGTTGGGAAGATCCCCTGGAGAAGGGAAAGTCTACCCACTCCAGTATCCTGGCCTGGAGAATCCCATGGGTTGTATAGTCCTTGGGGTCGCAAAGAGTCGGTCAGAACTGAGTGACTTTCACTTTCACTTTCATTCCCAGTTTACCAAACAGGAAAATGATAGTTTGGAAATGTTCACACAACATAAGCCAGTAAGAGCTAGAGGTGGGCTTCACGGCCTCTTCTCAGGTTGTTGGATCCTAAACTGTCTGTCTTCTCTCATAGTTTCAACTAGATGGCCAAGAAGCAAGGGAGTTTAGCTGAGACTGTTGTGATATAGTGATTTAAGAAGTGATAGTCTTTGTCCCCATTTCTGGCACAGGGCTCCTAACAGTCTCGAAATTTCCAAAGTGATGAGAGTCTTTTGTCGTGATAATCATGACTTTTGGAAAGCATCGTAGAATGGGAACTGATAGTTGGAACAGCCAGCCCTGTGACTTCTGACCTCCAAGGAGGGGAGAGGACCTAACAATCAATAGTTCAGTCAATCACTCCCATGTAAGAAGCTGCTCTTAAAAATGCCCAGAAGAAGGTGCTCAGAGAGCCTGTGGGTGGGTAACCGCCCAGAGGGCCTGAGGGATTGGTACCTGAAGAGCCCACCCGTTTTTCTGCACCTTGTCTCTGTTCTTGGTCATCTGGCTGCTCCCGAGTTATATCCTTTTATGATAAACTGATGATCTAGTAGGTGAGATGTTTTCGCAGCTCTGTGAGCCACCCTAGCATAATAACTGGAGAAGGAAATGGCAACCCACTCCAGTGTTCTTGCCTGGAGAATCCCAGGGACGGAGGAGCCTGGTGGGCTGCCGTCTATGGGGTCTCACAGAGTCGGACACGACTGAAGCGACTTAGCAGCAGCAGCAGCAGCAAATTAACCAAACCCGAGGAAGAAATCTGGGGACTGTCCAGTTTTACAGACAGTCTGTCAGAAACACAGGTAATAATGGGGCCCTTGGCTGGCATGTGAAATGGCCTTGGTCAGGGCGGGGAGAGGGGTAGGGACATGCAGCCTTGTAGAAGTGAGTCGTTAACCTAGGAATCTAATGCTCTCTCAGGTAGGGTCAAAACTGAGCTGAGAATTCCCAGACACCCTACTGCTGTCTGAGAATCGCTTGTTGTTGTAAGCAAGCCCCGCTCCCCCGACCCCCAGAACACACAAACACACACACGTTAGCTTCAGAATTGGTTCCAGGAACCCCAGAGAGCTATACATTGCTGAGAAGCTTTATTTTCAACCAACTGGATCTGTCATGTTTCACACACATGTGCGCGCGCACACACACACACACACACACGAAACTTGTTAATTTCAAATTCCTAGTTCTATTAGAAATTCCAGCCCTGCCTTAAATTTCACAAAGCATTAGCTTATTCTATAACACTTCATTTTTTTAATGACTGAACAAGGTAAAATATATTCCTCTAATTGATTATGATATACAGTATATGAAGATTTCAGAACAAGGAAGATGAACTCCCGCGGCAAGAACGCTCTGTGTTGAGTTTAAACTCCTCTCTGGTTGGTTTTCCATGTTTACATTCATTGTTAAGCTAGCTGCTCTTTTTCTTCTCCCTACTTCCCATACACTGGGCACTTGCAATGTTGCATCTTGCATAAAAGAATATTTCCTGGCCTCTTTCTTCCTCTACGCACTTCTCAGATGGATCCATCTATTAACAATAGTATTTCCTGTTCCTGAATTTCTCTAGGACTTTGTCAAATGTCTTCAGTCTCAGGATGGTGTACTTTTCTGATGCGCAATCATTCATATCATCTTTATCTTTACTTCTGAACCAACTTTAGAATTTTTTTTTTTCATCTGCTTTGTGCTCTAGGATTCTCATTGATTTTGCATCTAAACAATTCTCTTTTACTCCTTTACTATTTCCACCTAGGATTTGTTTTCTCTTAAGGACTATTTTGCCTTATATTCTTGCCCTGTTTGTTTGCTTTTTGGTTTTCTCCTACTTTAATTTCCATTGCTTTACAGAGCCATTATCATACTTTCCAATAACACTAAAGATCCATCTATAAAGAATTTTATCTCAAAAGTTGTTTACCTCTATTTCATTTCTTTTTTTAACTCATGTTTATAAACCAGGATTTCTTGATAATGATACTTCTATTTTGAACCAAATAATTCTGAGCTGTGGAGATTGTCCTGTGCATTATATTATCAGATGCTGTTGAATATCTGTGATACCCTCCAACACATACATACAAGTTGTGACCACAAAAAAATGACCTCAGATATTGTGGAATGTTCTCTGGAAGACTATATTGTTCCCAGTGGACTACCACTGGTGCAAAGGCTGATAAGTCTAGCTTATTTGAATGATTTTGGCAGGCATTTAGGAAGGGCCACAGAATCTTAGGTTGAGCCCTGGTTCCTTAATTTATTAGCCTAAAATCTCGAACACATAATTTCATTCATATGGGCTTTCAGTTTCCTTATCTGTAAAGCTAGGTGTGAACAATTACACTAACTGGCTCAAAGAATAATCTTTGTTTATTAGTTTCCATGGGATAATATGTGTAAAACTCACTGCACAGTCTGCAGCATCAAAATAATAGCTCTTCCTCTTTCTTTTTTCTTTTGGCTTATGAGAGAGAAAAGGGAGAAAAGTCTTTAAAATTAGATTGGATCAGACAATGAAGCCTTCTATTTAAGAGGGAAAATTGCCCCAGTTGGCAGGTTAACTAGATTGCCAACCCACTCCTTCCTTTTCTAATTTCCCAGACCATGAAGAAAACACTCAAAGGGCTTTGTTTCCATTGGAAAATTTCAAGCCCACAAAGTTCTCTTGGGCTTTCTAACCCCACTTGTCCAAAGCAATTAGTATGCCAAAAACCAGAGTTATGGCTCCAAGTTGAACTGACATCCTTTAGGCACTGATATTATTTTTAGATGGAGCAAATAAGTTGACAGTAAATGCAATGTGTTACCCACAGTACTTTAGGTCTAAAACATTTTGCATATAAACATTTTAACACAGAAGTTTCATCACATTAACATAATACGCAAAGAAAAGAGAAAAAGGGCGTAGGATGAAGAAGATATACTTAACTTTTCTCAGAATGAGATTCGAAAAACAACGTCCTCTGGAAATTTGCTTTTCTCGTGAGGTGCTCTTGAGTACAAAGAGGAAGACAGGCGCCACTTAGTAAGAAAAAAGATTCACATCCTTGAATTTCATTTTTCCATGTTCACATTACATTGCAATTCAGTTGCCACTTTAGCTTAGTGACCCCCTTAAATAACCTCATTTATACCTACACAGATTTTTTTTTTTAACTTGGTCTGGTTTTCTTATACCAACATGTGTGTTGCTTATATGTTTAAGCTGCTGAGCTTTTCATTCAATTGGGATAATTTCAAGACCATAATGATACCCCCTGAAATAGATTATTTAATATATTTTTTGAAAAAAGTAAAGCAACTCTTCTGGGTAATTGATGTGAGGTAAGGTACAGCATTGGTTGTACATTCATTTTTCTCCAGTGTATGCAATTATGCACTCAGCCTGTACCCATTATATTATTTTTCTTCCTAAGCTGGAAGTATTTAAAGCCATTAGAAAATAATCCAAAGAATTCTATTTGCTGAATAAATTTTAATTTACATGGCACCAGGAATTTTTTATTAATGGGAAATAAATTATTGCAATCTTTGGGAAGGAGACAAGTTAATAGCTTTGTGAAAAGCAATGGAGAGAAAATGATCTTGAAAAGGTCAGGTCTCCTGTCAGAGTGTCTTTATGCACAATTAAAACAAGTCAAGAAAGTGGCTATATAATCAGGACCATGAATATGCATTATATCCTAATGAGAGTGTGAAGATGTAGCAGGCTTAGTGCTAAAGTCATGGTGGGGTGGTGACATAAAAATGGTAATTTGTGATGTAGTATTTAACTGTGTTTCTCTTCTTATGCAAAACTTAACTCTTTGGTAACTAGTCCATCCTATCTCGGGTAATTAAGCTTTCTACTTTCCATGGAACGACGCAACAACAAAAATAAAATTAAAAGGACAATCTTGTTCATTCTATAAGAGAAAGAAATATCCAAACATTATCTACTGCCATGTTTGAGTGAATTTAAGGACTAAATTTTCCATTGTGCCATCAATTGCTTTCATCTTTCAGATAGCTAAATACATCTGTGTGTGTCTGAGCTCATGTGTAAGGACATTTCAATTCAGAATAAATTTTACTAGCCCTATCCTTTAGTAGTCATACCTGAGCTATCCATATTGCCTCTATTTTTCTATCACCTTTCTTCACTCAGTTCCCCTAGGATGTTGCGTGAATCCCTACCAAAAGACAAGGAAATAAAAATAGCATCATGCTTTGATGGAATTTTTCAAAATCATGATCAGTTTTCATCCCAAACACCCTATTACAGGGTATATTGTTTATGAGTGCTCTTTCTGTAGGAAAAATCCTTTAGAAATGACATTAGCAGAAACAACTGGCTACGTTGAGAAGTTAACTTAAGTTCTTAAGTGGTCAATTACCTCTGGGTAATGGCAGCTTCCCTGGGTCACACTGCTGCTGCTCTGTATACTATTGAGTCAGTTCTGTCTATTCTACATTTTAATTGAAAAGCAGTATGAACATTCTGATTCAGTGGTCATTTAATAAAAGATAATGATCACTGAACAATGATTCTGATTAGCTAATGGCAATTTAAAGGTTTATAAAACCTTTCACAATTCTGCCTGCTTATTCTGGAATATTAATAGAAGACCTTGAGCTAAGATTTCTGTTTTTATCTTGATTGGAAGGGGGAAAAAATTGTATCAAAGCAGGAGTTTCTTTTCATTCATTTTTGATGGCAACTGTAAACAGATAACTCTGAGTGTTTTGACAATCAGAACCGACACGGTCTTTGTCTCCAACTCTGCTAGAAGTGAACCCCTGTCATCCTGTTAGCTTGATTTCATTTTTCAAAGAACTGTTTCAGTGTTTCTACCTAGGGACTCAGTTTATACTCTCTAGTCTTTGATATTGTGAGACCTTACCTCTAGGGCTCTGTAAAGCTAAAGAGTGACCCTTTGTTACAAATAATACACAACGCTACCTTTATGCTAGGATTTCAGAACAAATCAACAAGCCCCTGCATATCTCCTTCTATTTGATGCATTTCAACAATTAGAGACTCATTTATTTGACTGTTTACTTTTGTAGCATTAAGAATAATACTACATGTTACAAAATGCTACAAAGAATTCAGAAACTAGGAGCTAGAGATGTTGAAAACAAATTTCATCCATTTATAATTTTCCCAAGGGTCAGCCCTAATCATATTCTAAATTGTATAACACTACATATTGCATAGTTTTCTTTGTGTAAGGCTAAAAATATACATATAGGATTAAATATTCTCTTTCTTTCCATCAGTGCTATTCTTGCCTTGTAATAATCACTAAGTACACATTGCTGACTATATAGACCTGACAAGCACATGAATCAGAAGACAGGAAACAAAAGTATCTACACTGGAACAAGTTGTAAAACTGAATTCATCCCCAGCAATACAGTGATGGTATATAATTTTTTTAAGGGAGATAGGTAAACATACTCTGAGATATTCTTCTGCTGTTGCTCTAATCAAAAACAAGCTTGATAATACTCAACTAAGTATCAATCAAAAATGTTATCTGGACTTATTATCATGAATACTCTGAAATAACAAACATTCAATCACCCAAAGACCACTCAGCTTGAAAGCTCTGGGCTTTGTTTGTTTCCTCTTGAGTGTGACCTTTATTCAAAGGATAAGCCCCATGGACCCTGGTCAGTAACCTATTGATACGCAATATAAGCACAATTCTCAAAGTTGGCTTGCTTGGGTCATATTAGGGAATGTGTGTATCTATGTGGATTTAAACTCATTTAACGCGGAGTTTGGTTCCAGTTCTCACATTTAGTTTAGTTGCAGTTCCATTTCTTAGTAGCCGTTTGACTTAAGCAAGCTAATTAAATTTTTAGCTTAATTATCTTTTGACCAATAAAGACAGTAATAGCCACTTCACAAGGCTGTAGCAAAAGTTTGTCAGTGTCTTAGCAGAGGGTCTGCTCAATAGCAGGGCACTGAGTCAGGTTGGTTTCCTTTTATTTTCTCTCAGTCTGAAGTAGGACAGCTACTCCATGGCCCATGGCACCTCCTTGTTGATAAATTCACCCTCGGTGATGAGACTACAGGTGCGTTTTAAGGCCCTGGAGTGCACTGCTTCCAATGGTCCCCAGGGAGAGGCAGAAGAGACATCCCTGGCAACATCCCCCTCCCCATCAGGGCAGACGGGGCAGAGAGCCACGTTATTCAGTCAGCAAGAAGAACCGGAGCTGTGGAAGCCGCATGGTGTTTCTCTCCCCTTCTGGCCACTCCTTCCCCTCCCTTCCATCTCCCGTTCACACACCCTGGGAATGTGAAGGGGCTAGGAAACGTCCAGACTCCAGGCAGGTCAAATGCACTCCTCATCAAACAGCAGGCTGACATCAGAGCCTCTCAGCCTTGTCTAGGAAAGTGTGCGGAGCAGAAGGAACCGAAAGGACAACTAGAAATATTCAAAGAAAATAAACAGCAAGATAAAAATGGGAATTTTAAGAACTACAGTATGGTTCAGTTCAGTTCAGTCGCTCAGTCATGTCCAACTCTTTGTGATCCCATGAATTACAGCCTTCCAGGCCTCCCTGTCCATCACCAACTCCTGGAGTTCACTCAAACTCACATCCATTGAGTTGGTGATGCCCTCCAGCCATCTCATCCTCTGTCGTCCCCTTCTCCTCCTGCCTCCAATCCCTCCCAGAATCAGAGTCTTTTCCAATCAGTCAACTCTTCACATGAGGTGGCCAAAGTACTGGAGTTTCAGCTTTAGCATCATTCTTTCCGAAGAACACCCAGGGCTGATCTCCTTCAGAATGGACTGGTTGGATCTCCTTGCAGTCCAAGGGACTCTCAAGAGTCTTCTCCAACACCACAGTTCAAAAGCATCAATTCTTCGGCACTCAGCTTTCTTCACAGTCCAACTCTCACATCCATACATGACCACTGGAAAAACCATAGCCTCATCTGTATACAATTATTAATACAGGACCATAAATTTAATACTGAATCCTTATGGAGGTGAATGGTGTTTTTTTCATGTCATAATAAATTATCAACATACTGATAAACTAAAAGTATTTTTTCTAAAACTATACAGTAATTGAATAATAATATAAAATAATTCTCAAATTATTTTTTTAAGAAGGCTTGGGTGCCAAGGAAACAGTTGCATATTTTTCAGGAAATGGGTCTAACGTCACATATTCACTCATTAAGCAGATAGTTATTAAGAGGCCTAAGTAGGGAAAAAAGATTTTAAATGAGCAACAATTTAACTCCAAACTACTCAATAAAATTTTTAAAAATACTTTGGTGTTGATTTTATTGGAAAATGTATTTGAAGAAAAGCTGTGTTTTTCCATATCATGCCTTCTTTAATATGTTTAGCATGTATGAAATGGGAATTTCCATAGCTAGGCTTCCCATTTGAAAGATGAAAACCTTGAGGCAAGGAAATGCTATAAAATCGACCAGGCCACCCAGGCAATTAATCTCAGAGCAAGAAATTGATGGAATTTCTTTGCTCCTTAAACATGATGGAATTTCTCTGTTCTTAGACAACATTAATTGATTATAGGATTTGCCTTTTGGACCAGAACACAGTCTAATGTTTAAATAGCAAGTGCCCCACCTGAGTTTTTTCACTTTTCAAAGTTACTGACTCAAAATACAATTAATTTAATGTCTATTTTCTGGGTTCCTATAATGTTGAGCTCAGATGAGACTAAGTTTTTCATTATTCTTATAAGAAACTTGCGATCTAATAAAATTCACTAACCTACAGGTTTATAAAGCACCTTCCTGATGTTCATTGTTTTCCACATTCTGCTTAACAAGAAGGCATGTTAAATTTATATTATGTTTTAAAAATATATCACCATGCACACATCCTCAAATTTCTGTCTGCTTAAGAATTTCGTGGGCTGGTTGGTCAATTAAGACTCTGACTTAGTAGAGTCCAAGCCGCTGAAAGGTCGACAGTCACCCCTATGTGATTCCAAAGCCTGGAGTGCAGATCCCACTTTCAGAAGCTCTGCCTCAACCTGCTTTGTTGTCCTGCGCCCATGCTGCCCCTGTTATTCTGGATTTAAGGTGGGTAGCCAGAGCTGCAGGTTGCATCACTCCCACAAATGCTAAAGAAACACCGATCACAGTGTACAGGGAGGTCTGTGTGTTAGGCAGGATTTTTGTTTTAAAATGAGATGAAAGATGAAGACACTAGTAGGAAGGAGTCAGGAGCACATCTAACATGGAAGAAATGCATTGTTGGAAATGAGGATATAGGGCTGATCAGAGTAAGGCTACCCCAGGGTGGAAACAGATCAAAGTCCATTAAATGTGAGAGAAGTCACCCAGAGGGAAGGCTGGCCAAGACCTAGTTCATCGCGTGAGGTGATTACAGAATCCACTCTCCTTAGCTCCTCTGTCAGCCTTAGAAAAAAAGAAAATAGTCATGCCGAGGAATGGCGAAATGTTTTCCAGCTGCACTGATTACAATGACTTTTGTATTAAATACTAACATCATGAAGGAGCATGCTTGAGTAGGGCTTTAGCATTCAAGTGATAACAGCTTCTTCTAAAACAAATTATGGAAGATTGTGACTTAGAAGGATTGTATATCCTCAAACTCAAATGACAGAGTTCATTAATGATTTAATATGCAGGAACCAGAATATCTTTTTGTTGAACAAAAATTTTTTGTGATCAGTGGTTCATCTGTCTGCCTTTTTTCACATTCAAATTCATTCATTCATTCAGGAAGTATGAATTGTTTGTTACTGTGTATGAAATAATGTACAGGGAAAGAGGAATTTAAAAATTTAAAGTATGATTTTTCCTAAAGGAACCTAACTCTAGATTATAGAGAGTGAACAGATCAAAGAGGAATTTAAAAATTAAAAGTATGATTTTTCCTTAAGGAGTCTAAATCTAGATAATAGAGAGTGGACAGATTTTAAAATAAACCAATATAAGATAAAAGGTAATCTCTTTATTAGAGAACTAGACAAAATGTAGAAGAAAAAAATCATACCTGGTATAAGCCAAAGAGCTCAAGGAAGATGAAATTATAATGAAGTAATTAGCCAGGCAGACAAAAGTTGACAGCACTCATAGTGTGTACGGGTCAAGGTAGCCTGAGAGAATAGGACATGTTTGGAGGCTTGGAGAAAGATGATCCTGGATGAATTAGTAGGGACCAGCTCATGTTGGTTCTTGCAAACTGTGCAAAGAAGTTTAAATGTTTTTTTCTATGGGAGAGGCTTCCCTGGTGGCTCAGTTGGTAAAGAATCCACCTGCAATGCGGGAGACCTGAGTTCGATCTCTGGATAGGGAAGATCCCCCAGAGAAGGGAAAGGCTACCGACTCCAGTATTCTGGCCTGGAGAATTCCATGGACAGAGGAGCCTGGTGGGCTACAATCCATGGGGTCACAAACAGTCAGATACCATTGAGAGACCTTCATGTTCACTTTTCACTTTTCTGTGGAAGGAGGGAGATACTGAGAAAATTTCAAGCGCAGTTTGACATTGCATTTTGGGCTAGAAAGGTCATTCTAACGAGTTTGTGAAGAAAAGTCGGAATGAGAATGAGTCACAAAGATCCATCATGAAAGACTTAGTACATCATTATAAAGACTTCCAGACAGCACAGAGTGCTATTGAGAGGTTTGAAGAAGGTAAGTTATCTTACTAGATTTGCACTTTGAGAAGTAAATTTTCCTTTTCTGGAAACAATGTGAAGCCTGTGTTGACATGACAAGACTGGCTTGAGGAATGAGCAGGAGGTCTGGAGAGGGGGCAGTGAGGGGAGGTGACAGATACCTGAGCTCATGATGAAATAAAAGCCACCAAGCTCGGCTTTGGTGGGATGTGGTGTATTAGAGAGATCCAAGTAGAGAATGACTCAGTGTTTCTAGATTCCAAAAATCCAGGTTCTGCCATATGCCAAATAGAGGCAGATTTTGAAGGGAAAAAGTATGAGTTCATTGTTCAGATCTGTAGAATTTAATGTAACTTGGAAAATCTAATTGCAATTAGAGGCAGATTTGCCACAAAGCAGATGAAACAGCTCTCAGGACCACTTCCTCATACAGATCCCTTGCTAGGTCTCAAAAGCTAACTTAGAAAATTTGTACTTATAGTTTTCTATAAAACTTCTGTAGAAAAGAAGCTTATCTTCTATAAAAGGGTGTTCCCTAATGGCTCAGTGGTAAGCCATTTGCCTGCAATGCTGGAGACCCAGGTTTGATCCCTGGGTTGGGAAGATTCCCCTGGAGAAGGGAACGGCTACCCACTCCAGTATTCTGGCCTGGAGAATTCCATGGGCTGTACATGGTCACAAAGAGTTCAACACAACTGAGTGACTTTCAGATTAGTGTAGATGACATTTCTGGGTTTCTGGGGAAAAAATAGCCATAAATGTGATCAAGAAATCCACTAGATTGTCATTTTAGAAAGTCTTTTATTAATGGTCATAGACCCTCTTTTTAAATTCTCCTTCTCTTCTTTTATTCTCTTGATGATAAACAGGTTGAAGTCAACTTATAGCATATGTTTGTATATATTCCTATGAATGTCCAACAGAAAGCAGAAAGACAGAGATAGAGAGACAGGCAGAAAATGAGAAAGGCTGAAGACACTCTACTCATTCCACGTGTTTTGACCTCTTCCTTGTTTTGTTTACATTCTTCTTGCTTTCTGGAGACCATCATGCTTAACTCAATTATTCAATTTTGAGCCTCCAAAATCTTCAAAAACCTCCAATTTAGGGGACTTCCATTGTCTTTTCTGGAAACACCCCTGATTATTTTTAAACATATTGGAAAATTGTGCGTTGATATGTAACTATCCAATGTGATGAGAAGGATGATGGAGATAAAATTGTCTCAATATTTATTGAGTACCTCCTTTATTCCAAGAACTTGCTAAGTATTAAGGATACAGAAAAGAATATATCATGTTAACTTCTCTCAAAGAATTCTTCATGTGATGAGTCGGAAAACTTTTTTCTGTAAAAGACCAGGTAGTAAATATTTTAAACTTTGTCGGCCATAAGGACACTGTCACGACTACTCAAGTCTGTCCTATATATAGCACAAAAATACCCCTAGAAATACATAAATGTATTGATGTGACTGTCCTCCAATAAAGCTATATTTACAGAAACAGATGGTAAGCTGAATTTTGCCTCTGAGATACAGTTGATGGTCCCTGTTCTACGTAATTGGAGACATGAAATTTAAGGGCAGTGAAGTGTTATAAGTAATAAGATAGTACAAAGGCATGAAAGAGAAAGTGCCTGTTCTGTGCAGGCAGTTCTCTGCAGGTCACAAGAAACTTGGTACAAAAGATGAATAGGTTTTTTTGTGACGTGTACTGGGAAAAGAGCGAACAAACTAACATTTCCCAGGAACTACAAAAGATTTGGAAAAACTGGGCCACAGAACATAACCATGTTATGCCAAACATAAAATTTTTAGCTCAAGGGATTTCAAAGTTTCTCTTGCCTGATTACTCATCAATTCAGTGCTTCTTTTATAACATTCCAGAAATAATTTGTGAAATGATATGTAGGGATCAGCAGCACAGCCTTAAGCCTTATGTATATCAAATAAAAGAAACACCTTGGGACGTCCAGTGGCTAAGACTCTGCACTCCCAACGCAGGGGACCGAGGTTCAATGCCCTGGTCAGGGAACTAGACCTCACAGGCCACAACTAGGATTCAGAGCAGCCAAATATAGAGATATATATTAAAAACCCAAGCAAACATCTTTACATCAAACAGACAGTTAAAGCACAGACGATAGCTCATTAATTTCAAGCAACAATCAACACAGTAACATCGTCACTGATCTCTCATTTCCTCCATAGATGCTGCTCTCTTACACCTTTCTTTCCTTATGGGTTCAGACTCACAGCATCATTTGCCTCTTAGGAGGGACAGATCTAGGTTTGTGGAACCTGAATGTTATACTTTTGAGGCTCTCTTTACATCAGCTGCTGTCATTGCTTAGTTGCTCAGCCATGTCCGACTCTTTGGGACAGTGAGGACTATAGCCCACAGGTTCTTCTGTCCATGGAATTCCCCAGGCCAGAATACTAGAGTGAGTTGCCATTTCCTTCTCCAGGGGATCTTTCCAAGCCAGGGATCAAACCTGGGTCTCCAGCATTGCAGGCACTTTCTTCACCACTGAGCCACTAGGAAGCCCCTTTTATAGAAGATAAGCTTCTTTTCTATAGAAGTTTTTTAGAAAACTATAAATACATATTTTCTAAGTTAGCTTTCAAGACCTAGCAAGGGATCTGTATGAGGAAGTGGTCCTGAGAGCTGTTTCATCTGCTTTGTGGCAAATCTGCCTCTAATAGCAGTCAGATTTTCCAAGTTACCCTAAATCCTATAGATCTAAACAATGAACTCATACTCCCCCCCACCAAAATCTGCCTCTATTTGGCATATGGCAGAAATTAGATTTTTGGAATCTAGAAACACTGAGTCATTCTCTACTTGGACATCATCCTAAAGGAGATCAGTCCTGGGTGTTCATTGGTAGGACTGATGTTGAAGCTGAAACTCCAATACTTTGGCCACCTGATGCGAAGAGCTGACTCATTTGAAAAGACTCTGATGCTGGGAGGGATTGGGGGCAGGAGGAGAAGGGGACAACAGAGGATGAGACTGTTGGATGGCATCACCGACTCAATGGACATGGGTTTGGGTGGACTCTGGGAGTTGATGATGGACAGGGAGGCCTGACGTGCTGCAGTCCATGGGCTCACAAAGAGTCGGACACAATTGATTGACTGAACTGAACTGAACTGAATATACCACATCCCACCAAAGCCAAGCTTGGTGGCTTTTATTCCATCATGAGATCAGGTATCTGTCGGCTCCCCTCACTGCCCCCTCTCCAGACCTCCTGCTCATTCCTCAAGCCAGTCTTGTCGTCTCAACACAGCCTTCACATTGTTTCCAGAAAAGGAAAATTTACTTCTTAAAGTGCAACTCTAGTAAGATAACTTACCTTCTTCAAACCTCTCAGTAGCACTCTGTGCTGTCTGGAAGTCTTTATAATGATGTACTAAGTCTTTCATGATGGATCTTTGTGACTCATTCTCATTCCAACTTTTTTCCACAAACTCGTTAGAATGACCTTTCTAGCCCAAAATGCAGTGTCAAACTGCTTGAAATTTTCTCAGTATCTCCCTCCTTCCACAGAAAAGTGAAAAGTGAACATGAAGGTCTCTCAATGGTATCTGACTGTTTGTGACCCCATGGACTGTAGCCCACCAGGCTCCTCTGTCCATGGAATTCTCCAGGCCAGAATACTGGAGTGGGTTGCCATTTCCTTTTCCAGGGGATCTTCCCAACTCAGTGCTCAAACCCAGGTCTCTCACATTGCAGGCGGATTCTTTACCAGCTGAGCTATCAAGGAAGCCCCAACCACACTAAATGCCTTATTTATCTACACTAATAAAGCCTTATTGATCTACAGTACTAAAGCATTATTTATCACGAAATTATTCTATTTGGTATCCTGGCTTTTGAAGAAATATAAACACAGGCACAAGAAACTTGTCAGTCTTTCCAGCCTGTTTGGCTATTTGGAACACAAAGAATCAAAGGAATTAAAATATAAACATCAACTGTATTTTACTTTATTGAATTCACAATTCAAAATCTCATAATGTCAACAATGTTGACATAATTGAATAACATAATTAAAACAATTTTAGAATTAAAATATGCTGGATTCTTTGATGATTAGAAAGATTATATCTTGGAAAGAGGGCAAAATAAATGTAGACTATTTTTTTCAAGCTTATAAATTACAAAGTTGAAAGTCAATTTATGAATAAAAAACCAGCATGATCTTTGAAGAAATTCATCTGTTTCCCGAATACAGCTATATGGTGCATCTGTATTTACCATTTACCATAAAAACCATAGTTTTTCCTTTTATACATCAATATAAACATTACAGTCAACATTATCAATAAGATGGAAACCAAAGGTCTAAAGTTTCAACTTTCAAGTGTGAAAGGAAGCAAAATAATTCCTTAGAAAAAGCCTTCTGTCTATCCATCCCTCTCTTGTTGTCTCCTTATTTCTCAGTAATGACTAAGAGGCTGTGATAGAGTATTTGCAAAAATGACCACAAATCTCTTCCTTAGATATGAGCCTCCTTACCATGTGACTTTGTTATGCTTCTAGTCAGGAGATAGAATCTGTTTCTCTTTCCTTGGAATCCGGACTGGCCTTGTGATTAACTTTGATTAGTGGAATGTGGTGGAAGGAAAGCTGTGTGACTTCCAAGGCGCTGAAAAGACCCTGCAGTTTCTGCCCTTGCAGAACCAGAGACCCCCATGCTCTGAAGACTCCAAAGATAAAAGGACATGGAGAGAGAGACCCTGCTATCGCCACCATTCCAGCCACTTAACGTGATTCTCCAGCTGAAGGAAGCCTCATGAATAAGCTGGGCAAGAACAGCAAAAGAACCACCCAGTGCACATAGGTAATAACTTGATGATGTTTTTAGCCATGATGGGTCCTGAGTAGACCTCTTCTCAAGGACAGTAGTAACTTAGATGTCAGAGTAGAAACTAATGGAGATTGTATCCAATATTTTTTCCTATTTCAACACTGAATAAATAAATAAATTCTGGAATGCTTACTTTGCCCCAACATCGAAATCAGTTAGAAAAGCTTGTTGACTGCTGCCAAGAGATGAATTCAATTGGATTTAAGGTTTCCACTTCCATAAGGCTTTGGTTCACCTCTAGTTACAGCCTCTAGCTTGTTTGCACATCAGCCAGCTCTGTCCACCCCATACTACCCTGAACCACCATTCCACGTTTGGCTCTTTAAGTGATCCAGGCCCACCACTTAGTCTCACGTGTGGGAGGGGCTAAGGCATGAGCCAATCCTCCAGGCCCTATGAGAACACTCCACATTTTTTTTGCTTTCTGACACTGAGATTTGTACAGCATCCTTGCTTCTGCTTGGCCAACAATGTCTCCATATGTCTTCTATCTGCCGCAGTCCATCAAGTCCCCAAACAATATAATAACTATCACTTCGAACAATTTACTATGTGCAAGGCACTGCTTTAAGAGTTTCATAAGTAGTCGCTTATTATTTACGTCATCTTTATCATCATGTTGTCACCCTTAAGTCCTGTGAAGATGTGTCTAGAAGCTACTCTTTATAATATGAAGCTACTTTTATTATAGCTACTTCCTCTGCCTGGGGGTGCTACCTAAAATACCAAATAGTTATTAAAAGCATAAGAAATACTTTGTCATTCCTACACAGGTTTTCAGAGAATCACGGGACACATTAGCATGAAAGTCTTGAGGAGTCTTATAGTTATTTTTCCAGTTTATTTAATCTTATTGAACTCAGGATTTCCTAAACATATTTACTATGGTGGCTTTCTCCCTAGCCACTTACCAGTTTTTCAGACATATTTTGAAAATGGTAGATTATACTTTGTCCACCTCATGCAAAGAGTTGACTCATTGGAAAAGACCCTGATGCTGGGAGGGATTGGGGGCAGGAGGAGAAGGGGATGACAGAGGGTGAGATGGCTGGATGGCATCATTCACTTGATGCACATGAGTTTGGGTGAACTCCGGGAGTTGGTGATGGACAGGGAGGCCTGGCATGCTGCAATTCATGGGGTCACAAAGAGTTAGACACGACTAAGCGACTGAACTGAAATGAACTGAACTGAACTGAATCAGCAAAACAATGGGATTCTGATAATTTCTAGTTTCCCTTTATGCAGAGCTGGTGAAAACTCAGTGGTATAGCAAAAAGAATAACGCATGTTCTGGTTTCATGTGGATTTTTTTCTTTTTTTTTTTTTTTAATATATCACACTTTTCTAGACCTTTGCTAGTCTATGATGGAAAGTCACGGTTTCATATGGAGGCCCTTAATCCTAGTCATGGTGTATAATTTATTAAAGGCTCCTTTTAAGAACATCAGCAAGTGAACTCTTAAAGGTTCACTCTTTTTACTGCCCAGAGGTGGTTGGGCTCTGTTTATTGAATATTACGTCTATTCCTAATTAGAGCAATATATTTATTATCTGCTGTCTGGGTTCTGGATGACCCTTTTTCTCTTCGGGATGCAGGGAGGGTGCAGTGTTTAAATCTCCTTTTGGCAGGAAGCATAACTTTCTGATACAAATCTGAACTTAAAAATGTATCTCTCAGGCAGTGACATGCAGATACCAGAACACTTCCCTTTTCACATTTGCTTGTGGCAGCTAAAAGAAGTGTGGTAAGATATGAGGTATCTGCCTTCAACATTCCCAGCGATATTTCTCTCTTTTTGAGGACAGATATCCAGAAAATATGCTCTATGTATGACATCCTCCATTGTCCATTCTCTTAAAGAAACAGGCCAAGCCAATCTATAAAGACATTGGTGCCTGATTGAAACTGTTAGGAAAGAAGCAAGAGAGCCACTACAAGTCCTCTAACAGATATAACATCTGGCATTTTAATCTTACTCTGTGTTTTGGTGGCAGTCAATTTAATGCCATTTTTATCCACTTAGTGCCAGGAATAGTTGGGTCTCTACTGGAGATTTGAACTAACGGACATTTCCCAAAGCAATACGAAGTCATAAAGGAAGGAATTTTTATCATTCTGCAATAATCAACTTTGGGTTTCTTCTAAGAGAGCATTCTAAGGCAAGGTTTTCCAAAAGAAGTTTCTACAACATGGAAAAACTTTTGTAATCGGCATTTTTTAGTACAGTAGCTAATAGCCACACGAGTCTATTGAGCATATGAAATGTGGCAAGTATATTGAGGAAAAAATGAAACTTAAATTTCATTTACTTTTAATTAAATTTAACTTTGCATAGCCACTTTTGGCTAGTGCCAACTGTACTGAATAGTGCAACTCTAAAAAGCTTACAGTACAAGTAGCCAGTAAAACTGTCAAATCAAAGTGAAAATGTTAGTCGCTCAGTCGTGTCTGACTCTTTGCAACCCCATGGACTGCAGCACACCAGGCCTCCAAGTCCATCACCAACTCCCGCTTACCCAAACTCGTGTCCATTGAGTCAGTGATGCCATCCAACCATCTCATCCTCTGTCATCCCCTTCTCTTCCTACCTTCAATCTTTCCCAGCATCAGGCTCTTTTCCACTGAGTCAGTTCTTCACATCAGGTGGCCAAAGTATTGGAGTTTCAGCTTCAGCATTAGTCCTTCCAATGAATATTCAGGACTGATTTCCTTTAGGATGGATTGGTTGGATCTCCTTGCAGTTCAAGGGACTCTCAACAGTCTTCCCCAAGACCACAGTTCAAAACCGTCAACTCTTCAGCGCTCAATCTTCTTTGTGGGCCAACTCTCACATCCATACATGACCACTGGAAAAAACATATCTTTGACTAGACAGACTTTTGTTGGCAAAGCAATGTCTCTGCTTTTTAATTTGCTGTCTAGGTTGGTCATAACTTTTCTTCCAAGGAGCAAGCGTCTTTTAATTTCATGGCTGCAATCACCATCTTCTGATTTTGGAGCCCAAGAAAATAAAGTCTGTCACTATTTCCACTGTTTCCCTATCTATTTGCCATGAAGTGATGGGACCAGATGCCATGATCTTAGTTTTCTGAATGTTGAGTTTTAATCCAACTTTTTCACTCTCATCTTTTACTCTCATCAAGAGGCTCTTTAGTTCTTCTTCACTTTCTGCCATAAGGGTGGTGTTATCTGTATAGCTGTGGTTATTGATATTTCTCCTGGCAATCTTGATTCCAACTTGTGCTTCATCCAGCGTTTCTCATTAAATGTCTTTCATGAGGTTTCCTTCACTGAACACAAAATGAGAAATGAAAGCGTACAGTTAGTAAAATATACATATACATATACATATATATATATATATATATATATATATATAAAATTCTGGACTGGTATTGTGAGGATCCCTTTCCCTGTTCTTATGCCTAGTAAGTGAAGTTCAACATCTGGATCTTCACTGAATAGTTCTGGGTTTTAGTGAGTTCAGAAGGCAACCCATTCAACAAAAATAAGGTCTTCCCAAAGATTCCTAAACTTAATTTTAGCCTGGGTTGACTCAGGTTTAACATTTAGTCATTTATTTTCTTGTAAATTTAGCATGCTGCAAAACAAAATTGAAATATCAGTTAAATATATATATATAGCTGAATACATTGAAACATTTAAAAGGCCACAGGGGAGAATTTGACAACTAGTGATACAGTTAACTTTGAAGTGACATAAGTACATACAACTGGCTGAAGTACTGAAGTAAGTAATTTACTTGTCAATATAACAGCGCTTAAAGAGATCACAAAATCAGAAGGCTATAAACTATTACACTAAGGCTGAGTTATAAAATCTTTTCTACCATCAGCAGAGTAAACTGAACTGGGTGAAGCAAAGAAATGTAGAGATGTGGAGGAGAGAGAGGGAAGGACTGGGAATTTGGACTTGTTAAATGCTAACTATCATTATATCTAATCTCCTGGGATAAACCATCATGGAAAAGAGTATTTTAAAAAGTAATGCATATGTGTGTAAAACTGAACAGCATTTGTTGTACAGCAGAGATTTGTGCAACACTGTAAATCAACTAAACTTCAATTTTAAAAGTGAACAGATGTAAAAAGAAAACAAAAAGTAAGATGTAGTACAGGAACAATAAGCTAATTGAAAATATCAGTGCAAAATAACCAAATTCCAGTGAGAAATGAATTCTTAAATGTGATAGATCTATTATCTGATTTTGGTTTTAAATTCAAAGTAAAAATATGAGAAAAGCTTTGACATCACAATGTAATATATTTGTATACATGATATTAGAAAAATGTGTGAATCAAAACAAAACAAAACAAAACAAACAAACAAGCTCACATGGGCAATCTGGATGGGAGGTAATTTTAGGGGAGAATAGACATATATATATGTATGGCTGAGTCCCTTCACTGTTCACCTGAAACTATCACATTGGTAATTATCTATATTCCAATACAAAATAAAAAGCTAAAAAAAAATGCAAAATTAAACTAAGAAACCAAAAAACCCATGACTTTTAGTTTTTATCTCCTCAGTTAGTTACCAATGAATCATTATTAAAGTCCAACATTAAATGGATACCAAAAAACACAGCTGCACTTATTTTACTCTGAATGATACATAATAATTTAAAATTTTTCTAACAAAAAGAATTTTTCTTATACTTGTGTTTAAATGTTATTTGGGTTTCAGTTCAGTTCAGTCACTCAGTCATGTCCAACTCTGTGACCTCATGAACTGCAGAATGCCAGGCCTGCCTGTCCATCACCAACTCCCAGAGTCCACCCAAACCCATGTCCAGTGACTTGGTGATGCCATCCAATCATCTCATCCTCTGTCGTCACCTTCTCTTCCTGCCTTTAATCCTTCCCAACCTCAAGGTCTTTTCAAATGAGTCAGCTCTCAGGCATCAGGTGGCCAAAGTATTAGAGTTTCAGCTTCAGCGTCAGTCCTTCCAAAGAACACCCAGGACTGATCTCCTTTAGGATGGACTGGTTGGATCTCCTTGCAGTCCAAGGGACTCTCAAGAGTCTTCTCCAACACCACAGTTCACCATCAGTTCTCAGCTTTCTTTATAGTCCAACTCTCACATCCATACATGACCACTGGAAAAACCATAGCCTTGACTAGACGGACCTTTGTGGAGAAAGTAATGTCTCTGCTTTTCATTATGCTATCTAGGTTGGTCATAACTTTCCTTCCAAGGAGTAAGCATCTTTTAATTTCATGGCTGCAATCACCATCTGCAGTGATTTTGAAGCCCAGAAAAGTGAAGTCAGGCACTGTTTCCCCATCTATTTGCCATGAAGGGATGGGACCCGATGCCATGATCTTCGTTTTCTGAATGTTGAGCTTTAAGCCAACTTTTTCACTCTCCTCTTTCACTTTCATCAAGAGGCTCTTTAGTTCTTCTTCACTTTCTGCCATAAGGGTGGTGTCATCTGCATATCTGAGGTTATCGATATTTCTCCCAGCAATCTTGATTCCAGCTTGTGTTCCTCCAGCCCAGCGTTTCTTATGATGTACTCTGCATATGTTAAATAAGCAGGGTGACAATATACACTCTTGACGTACTCCTTTTCCTATTTGGAACCAGTCTGTTGTCCCATGTCCAGTTCTGACTGTTGCTTCCTGGCCTGCATAGGGGTTTCTCAAGAGGCAGGTCAGGTGGTCTGGTATTCCCATCTATCTCAGAATTTTCCACAGTTTGTTGTGATCCACACAGTCAAAGGCTTTGACATAGTCAATAAAGCAGAAATAGATGTTTTTCTGGAACTCTCTTGCTTTTTTGATGATCCAGCGGATGTTGGCAATTTGATCTCTGGTTCCTTTGCCTTTTCTAAAGCCAGCTTGAACATCTGGAAGTTCACAGTTCACATATTGCTGAAGCCTGGCTTGGAGAATTTTGAGCATTACTTTAC
Organism: Capra hircus; assembly: GCF_001704415.2. NCBI lineage: Eukaryota > Metazoa > Chordata > Mammalia > Artiodactyla > Bovidae > Capra > Capra hircus. The sequence goes on along the minus strand of NC_030821.1, from coordinate 10,237,507 downwards.
AAGCGTGTGAGATGAGTGCAATTGTGTGGTAGTTTGAGCAATGTTTGGCATTGCCTTTCTTTGGGATTGAAATGAAAACTGACCTGTTTCAGTCCTGCAACCACTGCTGAGTTTTCCAAATTTGCTGGCATATTGAGTATAGCACTGTCACAGCATCATCTTTCAGGATTTGAAATAGCTTAACTGGAATTCCATCACCTCCACTAGCTTTGTTGGTACTGATGCTTCCTAAGGCCCACTTGACTATCTTATTATTAAATACCCTTGGGACACCCCTTTTTAAGTGATTTCTTGAATTGATTTGCTTGTCTATTTTTTTAAAGTAGAATTAAATTTCAATGCTGTATTACTTTGGGGTGTACAAAATGGTGATTTCTCATTCTTATGCATTATTCAAAATTCAAAGAGTTATAACCTGATTATTGACTATATTCACTGTGCATTGTATTCTTATGATTTATTTTTTATAAAACTGGTAGGTTGTACTTCTTAGGTCCTTCACCTATTTCACATATCCCCTCACCTGTTATCCTCTGGCAACTACTAGATTGTTCTCTGTATCTGTAAATCTATTTCTGTTTTATTGTACGTCTCTGTTCTATTTTTCAAGTTCTACATATAATTGAAAACATACAGTATTTGTCTTTCTCTGACTTATTTCACATAAAGTAAGGCCCTTTCTGAATGCTGAGTATTAAGCCAGCTTTTTCACTCTCCTCTTTCACCTTCATCAAGAGGTTCTTTAGTTCCTCTTCTCTTTCTCCCGTAAGGGTGGTGTCATCTGCATATCTGAAGTTGCTGATATTTCCCCGGGCAATCTTGATTCCAGCTTGTGCTTCATCCAGCCCAGCATTTTGCATGAAATAGCAGGGTGACAATATACAGCCTTGACGTACTCCTTTCCCAATTTGGAACAAGTCTGTTGTTCCATGTAAGATTCTAACTGTTGCTTCTTGTCCTGAATACAGGTTTCTCGGGAAGTAGATAAGGTAGTCTGCTACTTTCATCTCTTTTGAGAATTTTCCACAGTTTGTTGTGATCCACACAGTCAAAGACTTTAATGTCTTCGATAAAGAAGAACTAGATGTTTTTCTAGAATTCTCTTACCTTTACTAAAGATCCAACAAATGTTGGCAATTTGATCTCTGGCTCCTCTGCATTTTCTAAAGCCAGCTTGAACATCTGGAAGTTCTCGGTTCACATACTGTTGAAGCCTGGCTTGGAGAATTTTGAGCATTACTTTGCTAGCATGTGAAATGAATGCAATTGTGTGGTAGTTTGAACATTTTTTGGCATTGCCCTTCTTTGGGATTGGAATAAAAACTAACCTTCTTTCAGTCCTGTGGCCACTGCTGAGTTTTGCAAATTTTCTGTCATATTGAGTGCAGCACTAACTCAGTTGGAATTCCATCACCTCCACTAGCTTTGTTCATAGTGGTGCTTCCTAAAGCCCACTTGACCTCACACTGCAAGATTTCTGGCTCTAGGTAAGGGATCACACCATTGTGGCTGTCTGGGTCATTAAGATATCTTTTGTATAGTTCTTCTGTGTAGTTTTTCCACCTCTTAATATCTTCTGCTTCTGTTAGGTCCATACCATTTCTGTCCATTATTGTGCCCATCTTATGTTCCCTTGGTATCTCTAATTTTCTTGAAGAGACCTTTAGTCTTTCCCATTCTTTTGTTTTCCTCTATTTATTTGCATTGCTCATTTGGGAAGGCTTTCTTATCTCTTGCTATTCTTTGGAACTCTGCATTCAAATGGGTATATCTTAAAACTCAACATTAAAAAACTAAGATCATGGCAATCAGTCCCATCACTTCATGGCAAATAAATAGGGAAACAATGGAAACAGTGACAGACTTTATTTCTTTGGGCTCCAAAATCACTGCAGATGGTGACTGCAGCCATGAAATTAAAAGACACTTGCTCCTTGCGAGAAAAGCTATGACAAACCTAGACAGTATATTAAAAAGCATAAACATCACTTTGATGACAAAACTCCTTATTGCCAAAGCTATGGTATATCCAGTAGTCATGTATAGATGTGAGATTTGAGCCATAAAAAAAGCTGAGCACCCAAGAATGTGATTTTGAACTGTGGTGCTGGAGAAGATTCCTGAGAGTCCCTTGGACTGCAAGGAGATCAAACCAGTCAATCCTAAAGTAATCAATACTGAATATACATTGGAAGGACTTATTTTGAAACCAAATCTTTAATACTTTGTCCACCTGATACAAAGAGTCAACTTATAAGAAAAGACCCTGATGCTGGGAAAGATTGAAGGCAGGAGGAGAAGGGGCTGACAGAGGATGAGATGGTTGGATGGCATCACCACGTCACTGAACATGAGTTTGAGTAAGCTCCGGGAGAATCGAAGGACAAGGAAGCCTGGCATGCTGCCATCCATGGGATTGCAAAGAGTCCGATATGACTGAGCGGCTGAACAACAACGACAACGAAGGCGCAAAGGTCCTTTAGGTAATACATGTTGTCACAAATGGTAAAATTCTATTCCTTTTTAAAAAATTATGTATTTATTATTGAAGGATAATTGCTTTATAGAATTTTGCTGTTTTCTGTCAAACCTTAACATGAATCAGCCATCAGTGTACATACATCCCCTCCCTGTTGAACCTCCCTCCCATCTCCTGCCCCATCCCACCCCTCTAGGTTGATTTAGAGCCCCTGTTTGAGTTTCCTGAGCCTTACAGCAAATTCCCGTAGGCTATCCGTTTTACATATGGTAATGTAAGTTTCCATGTTACTCTTTTCGTACATCTCACCCTCTCTTCCCCTCTCCCCATGTCTAGAAGTCTATTCTCTAGGTTTGTTTCCCCATTGTTGCCCTACAGTCATCAAGACAGTATAGTAGTGGCACAAAAGCAGAAATATAGACCAATGCAACAAGATAGAAAGCCCAGAAATAAACCCATGCACCTATGGGTGCCTTATTTTTGACACAGGAAGCAAGCATATACAATGGGGCAAAGACAGCCTCTTCAATAAATGGTGCTGGGAAAACTGAACAGCTACATGTAAAAGGATGAAATTAGAACACTTCCTAACACCATACACAAAGATATATTCCTTTTTATAACTAATAATATCAACATTTGCTTTATTTATTCATCTGTCAATGGACACTTAGGTTGCTTCTATATCATGGTTATTGTAAATAATGATGAAATGAATATAGGAGTGCATTACGTTTCCAAATTGGTGTTTTTCATTTTTAAAAAATAAATACTCAGGAGTGGAATTTTTGGATTGTGTAAAAGTTCTATTAATTTGTTTCAACTATCACTTTATTGCAAATGGTTGAATTAATTACAGACTTAAACTATAATTTCATAATCTTTAGTTCAGTACCAAATTATTCAAAGTGCACTGCTTATTCAAAAGTGATCATGGAACAACTCAATGGTAGAGCAAGAAGGATGAGAGAAACATCTTACTAGTCAATAAATTGTTTTATTTCTCATATTATATGAAACTCAAACTTCATTTTTAGGAAAGATCAACTGTAACTTCACTTGACACAAAGATTCTGTCAAATAGATTAGTCTCCATTTAGTCATTCAAGTATGTCTAGCTGTCTCAATTGGGATAGATGCATTTATACAACTGGCTGTGCTTGAGCCCTCTTTATAAGCAGCTTTACCTTGCAATGCACTTGGCATTTGTCTCCTTCTCCTGCTGTGCAGAGATGCTCTGCACCATGTGCTTCTCCACGTGGTTTATCACGTGCTCTTGTTCTCTTGATGCATTATATTCCTCCCAGAGATACGACAGTCCAAGAAATTCTACACCTCCTTGTATACTCTATGCTGCTGCTGCTGCTGCTAAATCACTTCAAACTGGTCCCATTAAGTAACCTCCAAGGCCATAACAATGCTATTCTTCTGGACATCAAAAAGGTAATAGAGCTTTTGAACCAGTGCATGCTGTGACCATATAATTTTGTTGCACATAAAAATTAGTAATTTGTAGAGTTCTATAAAAATATTTTATGTTTTATGTTTTAAAACCTATAAATGCATTGTTGGTTAGTACAAATATTTTGTTATGAATTTGTTTGTGTTTTATGTTCATCTTTTACATCCTGGAATCACTAAAGCATAAACTATTATATAAACTCAGCTATATGTATCAACCATTCTTACACAACTATTTGAAAATATCTAACATAGTGATGGTTTTTATTTTGTGCTTTTCTCAAAAAATATTTAAATGTTATTTTCTGTCTTTCTACATGAAGACTGTTGAGAGTCCCTTGCACTGCAAGGAGATCCTACCAGTCCATTCTAAAGGAGATAAGCCCTGGGATTTCTTTGGAAGGAATGATGCTAAAGCTGAAACTCCAGTACTTTGGCCACCTCATGCAAAGAGTTGACTCATTGGAAAAGACTCTGATGCTGGGAGGGATTGGGAGCAGGAGGAGAAGGGGATGACAGAGGATGAGATGGTTGGATGGCATCACCAACAGGATGGACGTGACTTTGAATGAACTCCAGGAGATGGTGATGGACAGGGAGGCCTGGCGTGCTGCGATTCATGGGGTCGCAAAGAGTCAGACACGACTGAGCAACTGAACTGAACTGAACTGAACTGAATGATACACTAACACTTTAGTGTTACTGCTTTAGAAGAATCCCTTTCATCTTAAATAGCTATAAATTTTTAGCCCATTAATTGGACATGATAAAAAAGTTCTATCAGTTAAAAATACGAGTCTTATTGACATAAGGACAGAAGAATCCTTCATTTGAATATTGTCAACTATTACCCTTCTCACATACATCAGAAAACTGTGTTCTCACTCTCTAATTTAAATGCAATTGATAATTAAAATGTAGTCTTAAAGTTCAACCAGAATTTGTATTTCTGTAAATTATTAAAGTCACCAACATCAAAGGACTATATAAGTAGAATGGCATACATTTCACACATTATAAGGAAAATCTATATTTCCAGGTGTCAGCAGAAAAAAAAAAGCAAATGTGTACTTCATACAGATGTAAATTAAAATCTAGCAATCCTTTCACCAAAGGACATGTCCGCAGGATATTTCAAATCATGAAGTGTGTGGGTACACTCATTAACCCATGGGAATTAACCATCTGGCACATGATATTCTTACTGATCTGAAAGAAAAATAGGTCTCTTTAAGCAAAACATTCTCCATTCAATATGCAGAACAGTCATTAATAAAATACTCATTGTTGGGTTGAAACACAAGGAAATAAGATTGGGGGCATAGAACCAAGTCATCCTTAAAAGTTATTAGAGTCCCAGTGACGCTGATAAAAGACTGCACGGCAACCTTCTGACTAATCAAAGATTTTACAATAAAGACTTTAGAAGCAAGAAAGAGAGCATGTGAAACAGAGGTTGCACTCACTGGCATCTATGAGAGTTTCTATTATAGGTCCATCTGTCTATCTCTATGTGTTTACTTATAGCTATAAAAATACCTATCTACCTGTGTATATGCCTATAATAAGATTCCATAGATTAACAATGACTTGGTGGAGCTAGCTTTGGAAAACTGTGCCCTGCTGACTGAACCTAAAATGTACCTGTGTTAATAACAGTCTTATTTTATTTGAATCTCTGCTACCCTATGATCACCAAGGCAGCAACCCAACTCTTTCTTACCCCAGATAACTCGAATAGGTAGAAATGTTGGTAAATGTAAAATAATTTACCCTAAAATTCTCACATTGAGATAAAGTACACTGTAACCTTGAGTAAGGTAAATTATGGAATCTTATATATAGCATTGATTAAGAACCACAAAAATTAAACATTTGCTGTATTACAAAGCAATTCTTACTACTCTGTAATAGGGAGTCACGGTAGGGGGGGAGGTCATCATTTACTTTCTAAGCATCACTCAAGTGCCTCCTATGCACTCAAGCTTCTATTTGAGGCTCAAAGAGAATACAAAAGAAGCAAAGGCTGTTGCCCAGGAATGTACCATGCAGTTAGGGTAAAAACCTACACATGTATGAGTCAACTTGGAAATAATTCTAAGGCTACATGTCAGTTTAAGAGAGTGTATATTATGGAAAAATAAAATATCAAAGTTTAAGCAAGGTAAACTTATAAACAAATGTTTCTTGTACCCAGGGAACCTTAATGTGGGCTCTGAAAGAAATGGAGATGTTGGGTTGAAGGATAGAAAAGGAGCTTAAGAGACTAGGTAGGGATTGAAGGAGAGAAAATTACAGCCCTTATTGGAATAGAAAGCCCTGTAGGAAGCCGTGGAAGGAGAGTCGGGAAAGACGCATTGAGGTTAATCGAGATCCTGGGTGTCTGCACGTGGGATTTCCAGAAACAGGGAGCCACTGGAAGTTCATGAGCCAAGCGGCACTATGACAGAGAGCTCCTGGCAGCAAGATGCAAACTGGAATCCAACAGAAAGAGAGTGAATGTAGAAAGCATGAGGACAAGGCAGCCCATATTTGATTTTATATAAATGGGCTAGGTCCCACGGTTTCCAACTATTGACAGACCAGTCCATGGAACAAACGACATAGCAAGTGATCAGAATGGGACAATAGGGAACAGGCCCCTTCCTAATCCTGAGTATCTTCACAGTGTTTGCTTATTAATATATGAAAAGTCTGCTTCCCACCCTCCTTTGAATGCTTAAATGATCCCAGTATTTTAGTTAAGTCCTGAACCTCTAAAATTTCTCTGAGCTCATATCACATACCATCCTGGTTATACTACTCCTTCTTTCTTGGTTCCCTCAAACCCTCTCTCCATTTAGTGTGACTCTCCCATACTCTACTTTAATTCTGAGTTTTTATATTGGTCCTCACTGCCTTACTGGCTCTTTGGATTAATACTCTAATTTTGATCTTACCATCCCAACTCTTACCTCAGAGCCTTTCCCCTAGTTGGAAGCTTCAACTTCTGAGAAGCATACATCCTTGAATGTGGGGTCTGTTTTGTGCCCATTTATGTCTTATATCTAGTTGGCTTTACACAAATAATTAAAAATTGAAAATTGTAGCAAAAAGGGAATTTGGACTCTGTACTACCAAATTCACTTTTTAAAATACAACTATTTTATTAATCATTCTGGCCTCATATGTCCTCAAACCAGAGAATTTTTTTTTTTTGAGAATTTTTATACTATATCTAGGGCCACATTTATTAAGCACAGAGCTTCAGACAAAGCCCTCTGCTTTTGGGATTCAGAGCAGTGCCTATGACAATTCCTTAACAAGCTAAGATGTGAAAAGTTTGGTAATCACACAGAAGATTGAGATTATTTTTACCCTTACCTACTTGACACTACAGTGGGTGTCAATCTGAAAGTTTCATAAAGAGCATTTCATGACTCACTGTTCAAATTCCTAAAAAAAATTTCTTTAAGCCAGACTTCCTCTCCTTGCATTTTGTGCTTTTCCTTGGAGAATTTTCCCCCAAACACTTACAGAATGAGATGCATTTTAGATACTGAAATCTGTGAAGTCTTAACCCCAGGTGGTATGACTATAAACATTCCACAAATTTGAGAAGAATCATGAATTTTTGACAATTTTGCTGATGGCAGTGGACTTTTCTTATTGTTGTTAGCATACTCTTTTTCTCGCCCACTCACATTCCTATATCGTTAATTCCAGTTTTAAAACAAAACACCGCAACTTTTGAAAACAGAGCTGGGGACATTTGACCACTCGGTGCACAGAACTGGCTATCAGTAGCTGCTCCCCACCCCCTTGCTAAATGCCCTAGATTGGGCATGAAGTTTAAAATCTCAGATACAGGGAAGAATTCCACCAGGTGTTGGCAGTTCTAGAAAGGATATAAAAAGCAGTGCTCTGAATCCCACATTAGAGGCAGGAATTTTGAAGCCTGAAAATCTACCCCCCTTTATTAAATTATTCATTCGTTCAACCACCACTTACCAGCGCTGGTTCTTCCCATTCCAACATACAGAATATAAAAATAAACAAGATTTTGTTCCTCCCAGATATGTTTCTTCATGGTTTAAAGAACAGTATATGGCAGTCATGCATCATCTTTTCCATTTAATGATTTTCCAACATCTTTTACTTATCTTTAGATCCTTTCAGTTCATATCCTGAAGCTTCACTTATGATACTAGTACTTTAGTTATGGTACTCTAGTACTTTCCTTATGGTACTCTAGTACTTTCCTTATGGTACTTTCCTTATGGTACTCACAATACTGTGGTACACAGGCCTATACTGCTGCTGCTAAGTCGCTTCAGTCGTGTCCGACTCTGTGTGACCCTATGGACAGCAGCCCAACAGGCTCCTCCATCCACAGTATTCTCTAGGCAAGAATACTGGAGCGGGTTGCCATTTCCTTCTCCAAGGCCTATAGTAGATGCCCACTAAATGTCAGTCAAATGATTGAAAAATCAAGGACCAAATATGCATACTATGTTCCAATCACTGTAGGTAAACAAGAAAGATGTGATACTGATCACCTTGTACAGTTTGGAGAGATTCTAGCCAAACAAACACTGGTTTTTCTGTACAGGGGATATGAAGGGGAAAGTACACGGTACCCAAATTTGGGGTTAGGAGACCCTAAATTGAAAGTATCAACACAATGAAATGCCAGCTGACCCTTGCTCCTTGAGAGGTGAAAAAGTGAAGCGGAGATAAACAGTGAAGTATGTTCTTCCCTGGATACTTACTCAAGCTATCCGTCCATTAAGGCCCTTGAAAGCTAGTCCTGTCTCTTCTGCAAAACTGTTTTGTCTGCTCTAATCTTCATGAAAGCCCCTACAACTCAAGATTTCCTCCACCTCTTATTTGAATTCAACCTTACATGTTCTCTTTGGATCTAGCTCCTTTTCATTTTTGCAAATAGATCATTAACTTATTGAAGACAGCTATTATGATGTAACTCTTAGTAATTGATAATAAGGAAAAAAACAGAAAATACACAAATTTTTATCAAGCCAGGTTTTGCCCAATTCTAACAATGTGAATCTGAACACTGTAGACATGTGTGATCAGTTCCATGCTAGAGTGAAAGCGATTTTCCGATGCCCAAGTGATGGCAAGCACTGTGCTAAATGTTCCTGATGCTAAACTAAGTGAGACAAGATTTGTGCAAACAGACAACACAAACACAGATAAGTAACAATAGAGTGCTGTAGATGCCACAGTCAGTGTGAGCACTCAGCCCCATAGAAGTCCAGAAAACAAAGGGATGCTAGAGAAAGCGCCCAGGGAACAGATGCACAGCTTCGGGTGAGAAATGGCAGCTGAGCTGACTTTTAAGAAAGAAAATGGATTTTGGAGGTGAAGGTTCAAGAGCTGGGTGGAGAAATCTCTATCTCTCTCGAAGGGAGGTCGTCTTTGGTAATGTGGCTGGCATGTGCAAAAGCTGAATATATCCACTGAAGTAGGATCTCAGTGAATATGTGGTAGAGAGACCTGGCATGCTGCAGTCCATGGGGCCACAAAGAGACAGACACGACTGGGCGAGTGAACAACACCCGATCACAGCGGTGGAAACAGCTAAGGGCAAGCCCAGCAGATGTGTTGCGGCTTATTGTGAAGGTCCTTATGCCATCTTGGCTTTTTTCCTGTGACAAAAAATATGCCCATTTTGGAAAAGGTAAGAAACAAGCTTGTTAGTGTTTTAGGAACTCTGGTGTAGGAAGCAGAATGTAGCAAGAAAAGATGGAGGCAGAAAAAAATGTAGAGAGCTTTTTTTTTTTTAAGAGCTATTTTAATAGCTGAAGCAAAAGATGAAGTCTACAGATAAATGGTCTGAAATGTTTCTGTAAAGAGTCAGAGAATAAATGTTTTAGGCTTTGCCACCACATGAGTTCTGTCTCAGCTACTCCACTCTGCTGTTGTAGCAGGGAAGTGGCCGTAGACAGTACTTCAGCAAACGGAGGTAGCTGTGTTCTAATTAAGCCTTATTCACAGAAGCCAACACTGAACCAGATCTGGCTGGATTATAGTCTGTGAAACTCTAGTCCAGATCAAGGTAAAAGGAGAGACTAGTTTTAAGGTTTATTTCTAAGGTGGAATCGACCTGGTTCGTGAAAGTAAGGAGACAGAGCCTAGTGTGAGTGTGGTAATGCTGTATCTGAAGTGCTAGGGAATGAGAATGTTAGCGATACATTCACTAAAACAGGAGTTGAACTACTTTTTAGGGGAAAGATATTTTTTTTTGGTTTGTTTCAGATAAGCTCATGTCGACTGTGAAGACCCACAGAAGTAGATTACAGTAGAAAGACTCCTCTCCTGTTTCCATGGAGGATCTCCTTGGAAGGCAGAGGGATTCCCACCAAGTCATTCTAAATGCCAGTTTTTGCATGCAGGCATCTAGAGACACTTCTCTAGTAAAGGAAATATTTATAGAATGTCTTAGCTGGAGCATCAGACTGAGAACTTTTTACTCCCACGTGAAATGGAAATTTCATATGCAAAATTTTTTCCTCAACCATCTAGATAGTCTTGGCAAACATATATTTTGACATTCATTACCCGAAAAGTTGCCTGGGGCTTCTTTTTCACTTTTAAGAACCAAAAATAGTGTTTTCTTGCAAGGTATTTTTACTAGAGTTTATATTTTAGAACAGTTTAAGGTTCACAGCATTGAGTAGAAGGTATAAAGATTTCCTGTGTATACCATCTACCCCCATTCATACATGGTGTCCCATGATCAATATCCCTCACCAGAGTGGTACGCTTGCTACACTGATAAACCTACACCGTCACATCGTTATTACCCAGAGTCCATAGTTTACATTAGAGTTTACCCTTGATGCGGTATGCCTGTGGGTTTAGACACATATGTGGAGGCATGAATCCACCATCATAGTATCACGAAGGATAGTTTCACTGCTCCAAAAATCCTCTGTGCTCTGCCTGTTTATCTGCCCTTCTTCCTAGCCCCTGACAACAATTGATCTTTTTACTGTCTCCAAAGTTTTGCCTTTTCCAGAATATCATATAGCTGGAATCACACTGCAAGATGTTTTTTTTTTAATTTATTGTTTTTTATTTGAAGGATAATTGTTTTACAGAATTTTGTTGGTTTCTGCCAAACATGTTTTTTTAATTTATCCCTTCCACATCTGTGTGTGAGAGCATGTGTGTGTGTGAGTGTGTATAGCAATATAGCAATAGGCTAATAGTATAATGTAACACCAGCCTTCCCACATCAGTCCTGAGGACAATGAGATATAGCAAAACAGAGATTATCCTACTCATTTTGAGAATGAACAAAAGACATTATTAAAAAGTGGAAGATCTTAAATTGCTGACCCTATGATACATCCCTGATACACCCTGCTCTGTCAAAAAATAAAAGCTATCTTTTAGTTAAAAAAAATTGGGGTTGCTAGTGCCCTGTGATTCTGACAGAACAACTGGTATCCAGGTTAAAAAAAATTATTTTATGCAAAGAATGAACCATCCTCAAACAACCACCTAATTACTGTGCCCCAGATTTTAAATAATGAGAACTGTCAGGATCCTTTCCAAGAGCTGATATCCACTTTAATCAGGGGGTTCAACCTAGATGTGGTACAGTTTTCTGTATCTTTATCCCTTTTAGCAATTAAGATAATCTGGATGTAAGGGCTGGCAAGGATGAATCCACTTGAGTCCTTCAAGTGATTGAGCTTGTCAAGCAAATGTACAGAGAGGGCTAAGCCAAAGGTTTTAGAGAAATCTCCTGTAGCTCCACCAGGGCCAAGAACTTTCTCTTGGGGAAGATTTTTAATTACCTCATCTATTTCTGAAAGTAAAAGGGAATCAAGTAATTCCCCAGTCTTCTGCAAATCACCTAGACAACTTGGAAGGAGTGAGAACTGTTTATCTGTTCACGATATTGAGTTCTAATTTCTGTATCACTCTTCATCCTATTTTTGAAATAACTTACTAAGGAGCCCTGGGCCTGTGTTTGTCTTTTTTCTCCTTTGGGCACCTAACTCCCATTATAGTTACAAGTTTATTGTCAAAGCTCAGCAGTCAGCATAGCAATTGCTGGCTCGCACCCTCCCACTGGTGTAGGTACTGCCTAGCTGAGTGATGAATATCTTCACTTTATGGGTTATGAGTGAGCTCAGAGCTGCTGGAGTGAAGGAGAAGTTTGCTTATGACTTTCGGCAGAGGTTATCCTCCAAGTCTGGATTCTACCTTTACTTCCTAGACAGGTTGTTTTCTCAGTAACCCTTTCCCATGTATATTTTTTGTTGGACAGAAGAACTGAAGTTACAAAAAGGAAACATAAGAGTAGACACCAGTGTTCAAGAAAACAAAAAACTATCAGAAATCCTTTTGAAAAATAGCTGGATCAAGTAAATCTGATAAATGAAACAAAGATTATTAATTTTCAAATGAGTAGAAACATTTTAACATGGGTTAACTTGTGTCATCCAACGTGTTTTATGAAAATTTTGGAAACTAGATCAGGTCATCTATTTTACCAAATCAACTTTTAATTGTCTAAAGACTCTGAAACCTTCATATAACAAACATTTTATTTTGCTAAGAAGACACTCACTTTGATAAGTTAGGAGTTTCTCAAGTGGCAATGTTTTAAAAGATTTTTAGAAATGCTTTCAAATAGATCATAACTAGATCTAAATCCAATCAAGCTATAACTATACAAGTAGCTACGTAAGATTCATGTTTATAGATTTTTCTTTCTAAATAAATTAGTGGCAAGCTTTGTAACCCCTTGATTTGATAAGAGAATTTATTTTGCAAAATACAGTATTGCAAAGATTGGCTAGCTATTGATTCTTCATGTACTATTTATTTAAAATTTGAAACCCGGGTGGTGGCACCCACGGCCAGAGTGCTTACATAGTTCAGGGACCTATTGATTGGTGGTTTACACTTGTTTTAAGTGGCCATACAATCAGGGGAGCACAGAAGACCCAACTGTAAACCATCACCTAAATTCTTCTAAAACCGGATTCTTCTTGGTGGCTGCTAATCCAGAGACAAAGCACATTTTACACTACTTAAAAAGGATCCTGTATTTGAAGCTGCACCTGGAAATCGCCTGGGACTCTCATAATTGCCTGTGCTTTCTTTCTGCTACCACACCGTGGTCTCTCAACTTTGTTCATTCTATAGAAAATATGTTCTGTGGAAAAAAAATACAGTGCTATCTATTTCAAAATTTAAGTCATCATTCAAGTATTTCATAACACATCCTACAGTTTTATTTATTGCCAAACATTGTTATTCTCATTTTTTAAATCTTCACCTTTTATAGTCAATCCTACCTTCTTCAAGTCACACATTTTATGTTTTAAGTTTTGCATTATTATATAGACTCTGAAGCTTAAATGCCTTCTATTTAGTTGTTATATATCTTATGACCTTTATTAATAAAATTAATTGAATTGTGTAACATTTAAGCAAATTTTAATGAGTTTCTTCAGATACTTGGCATTGGGCCTCCAAAATTTGTTCTGTATTTTCCAAGTTGTTTAGACAGCAGCTTGATCAATATGCTAATTTTCTGGAAACTCTCTTCTTATTATAGTTGATTATTTTTAATTAACTCAAATTTAGTTGCTAATCTGTTATAATCCTTAGTGATGCATGGCACAAATATGTCTTTTCCTAGTAAGCTCACATTGATAGTCAAATTTCTGGCCTCTGTTCTCCTATTTAGACCTGCGAAAGCACTAATTATCTGTCCCCCTGGGTGAAGACGGGGAAACTAAAAGCCTTATAGTGCATCCATTTATAAACTTGGAATTTTGCCTTTCATCAAAGACCTTGAAAAAAGGGTTGAAGAGTCTTTGCTAGAAACGCTAGTCTATAGTTATAGTGACCAATGAACTTTGATTTTTCTAGAAATACCCTGTTTCAAATACTCTGTTCTGTTGTCTGATCCTGTTTTTAGTTTTGATTTAGAAAATATGATTACTGCTTTCTGGCTTATCATCAGAACATACACTTAAAGTACAATTCTCCAAAATTCCTGACTCTCCAAGCCTCATTCTAGGACAGAGTCATGTAACAATGACTAATTTATAGAAAGCCGCTGAGTAACAAGAAAGAAAAATTCAAATGTGCCTTTAAGTAAGGTGGTCTTTGCTCATCATAGAATTGCTTGGGAACTAACAAATCTGAGTACTGCATGATAATCGTAACTTACATTCATGAAGCTTTTATAGTTTGTAATACACTATCACCTCACCGAAATCACTTCATGGCAAATAGATGGGAAAAAAATGGAAACAGTGACAGCTTTTATCTTCTTGGGCTCCAAAATCACTGCAGATGGTAACTGCAGCCATGAAATTAAAAGACACTTTCTCCTTGGAAGAAAAGCTATGACAAATCTAGGCAGCGTATTAAAAAGCAGATATCTCCCTTTGTCGACAAAGGTCCGTATAATCAAAACTTTGTTTTTTCCGGTAGCCATGTACAGATGTGAGAGTTGGACCATAAAGATGGCTGAGCACAAAAGAACTGATGCTTTCGAATTGTGGTGTTGGAGAAAATGTTTAAGAGTCCCTTAGACAGCAAGGAGATCAAACTAATTAATCCTAAAGAAAATCAACCCTGAATATTCACTAGGAGGACTGATGCCAAAGCTGAAGCTCCAATATTTTGCCCACCTGATTCAAAGAACCAACTCATTGGAAAAGACCCTGATGCTGGGAAAGATCGAAGGCAAGAGGAGAAGATGGTGACAGAGGATGGAATGGTTGGATGACATCACTGACTCAGCTGATATGAATTTGAGCAAGCTCCTAAAGATAGTGAAGGACAGGGAAGCCTGGTGTGCTGCAGTGCATGGGGTCGCAAACATTCAGACACAAGTGAGTCTCACATCCATCTCACGCTCCTTTGAGACAGACATTATGATCCCCAGTATACAAAGGAGTATGTTACTCAGCTCTAGCAATTCAAGCCAGGACTTGAGCTGTGCCCTTCTCGCCGCTCTCCCGTGACCTTCAGTTCTTTGCGGATTACACTCCGTTAGGTATTGTAGACAACGGTGATGACGATGCAGTGACCCTTACCTGAAGCAGCAAGATTGCATAAATGGTCTGGCCCAGTGCCTGCACAACATCTCACTTAAAAAGTAAAAACAGAAAAACAGCAACTGAGATCCATACTCTTTGACAATAAGGCAGATCTTTGTTTTGAGTTTCCTTAAAGAGCATTGCAGTGGTTTCACACAGTGCTTCAGATAGAAACATTTCTTAGATTTTTCTCCTCAAACACTACTTTCTTACCCCAGAATTTCAAACTCAAAACTCTTGCTAAAACCTCTCACTACCCCTGACCATCCTCCTCTGCCCCCATAATCTTCACATTGTCCACTGTCCGTCTCTTCACCACTCCCTTCCTCCATCTCTCCTGTCACCCCTTTCCATTGCTAAAGATTTTTTCATCTACTGACTAGTGGGCCACTGAAAGTATTGAAAGACTCCTGGAAGTATTATTATTTTTTTCTTACCTTCACAGACTTTCCCCACAGAAAGTTTTGTTGAGAGTTCCATCTCAATACAATACTACTTGGTAGGATGAAACAAAGAGGAGATTCAACATTTGGGGAATGTGTGTGTTTTTTATTTTTTATGCCGAGTCCTGATGGGCAGTATGAAGTACTAGAAGACTACAAGATTTAGATTAAGATTGCTCTATCTATCAGCTATGTGGTCTTGGGCAAGTGTTTGTTTTTTTTTTTTTTCTGTTTTGCCTCATTTTCACTCATAGTGCTGTTATGAGAATGAAATGAGATGATATATGTTATTTGCCATATGATAGCTCCTTGCTAAAGAATCCGCCTGCAATGCAGGGGACCCTGGTTCAATTCCTGAGTTGGCAGATCTGCTGGAGAAGAGCTAGACTACCCACTCCAGTATTCTTGGGCTTCTCTTGTGGCTCAGCTGGTAAAGAATCCACCTGCAATGTGGGAGACCTGGGTTTGATCCCTGGGTTGGGAAGATCCCCTGGAGAATGGAAAGGTTACTCACTCCAGTATTCTGGCCTGGAGAATTCCATGGACTGTATAGTCCATGGTGTCCAAACAGTTGGACACAACTGAGCGACTTTCACTTTCAGGCATTCATAAAGTATATTTTTGTAATGGCATAAAGCAAATTTTGCAAAAGAGGAAACTGAATTTTTCAGAAATTTATATACTGAACCTAGGTCACAAAGTTCATAAATAACAGGGCCCAAAAACAGAGCTCAGTGGACACCAAGTGACCAGGAGCAGCATGTTGACACTATATCTATTTAGTGCAGGAGTATTCAGTGGTGTACTTCCCATATGGAGAGTTAATTTTTGCCAAAGATCTACCTTTCTGTGACCTTAACCAAGTTTTAATAGGGGTTTGGATCAGCAATTCACAAGTTTGATCATCAATATTATTTCTGCTCTCACTTCTGCCCCAAGACAACAAACGCACACGTGGTCACATATAATAGAAAAGCTGAACTCATTACTGCTTTCCTTGTCACCCTTCTGCTTTCTCTGATAGCCTGAAATTTATGATTGTCTGGACAATTTTTAAAATAATTAAAATAAATGTTCATTTCAACTAAAAAGAAATCAACCACTTCATTTGAACTGATGGGAATAGTAGGGTTCCTGGAGTTTCCCTGATGCCTAGAACAAGGTCAAAATATAGAATGTTCTTGTTTGACTTAATTTCCTTCAAATATACTTCATAGTACCTATAAAGATTATTTATTTGTTGCTAAATCCATTGACATTTACATTTTTTTAAACTATAAATCAACACAAAATTAATCAAGAAGAAGTTTCTTTAAGAATATGTTTCTTTGAAGCAATTTAAAATTCATTGATAATAATAAGTCCATTTATTGAACATGCTCCTTCAATACCACTATTTTTTGATCAAGAAAATGGATATCATTCTTAGGCAAACTTTAAAACATGTAAAATTTGACTCCATCATTTCTCTCCTCAACTTTTGAACTCAATGTGCTATGACACTTTTCTTCTCAGATAGCAAGACTATATTATTATATATGTACATTCTCCTCTCAGAGCTATTTGACTTTCAAAAGAGAACAACAAAAATGTCTATGTTTAACTCAAGTAATAGATGGCACCAAAAGAGACTAAATATTTTGAAACTGTGGTTTTAAATGGATTTTTACATAAAGTATCACATTTATCCCTCTGGGTAGCCATATGCAGATGGTATTCTGGTATCCTTTTGTTTTCCAAGTGAGACCCCAGAGATAAAATGAGTGGTCCATGTGGCCAAATAGCTCAAACACAGACCTACTTACTCCAAAGACCACATTCTCCTCACTATAGACTGACCAGCCTTCCCTCACATAAAATGTCACTTTCAGACACTGGTGGGTAAAACACAGCAGAATGGAAAACAAGATAATGCATAAAATGATTCATAAACAGTGAGAAATTCTACACTGATATCACCCATGGTGCATCCATCCAATAGCCATTTTGTTACACTGAAATCGGAAAATAATAGGACTGTGGTTCTGCCAGGGAGAGGTAGCTGCTGCTGCTACTAAGTCGCTTCAGAGAGAGGTAGAAGATGGCATGAGTGCTGGGGGCTTCTTTTGCTCTACAAGGAAAATATTGACTGAGCCAGTTCTTCTAGGGCTACCTAGAAGAAATAAGAAGCTGACATAATAAATCAATACCTATAGCTGGATATCTTTATTTGACAGATTAGGGAGCTAGGATGTGATCAGTATACAGGTTGACCTCTGAGATTATTGTGACAAATAAACTCAATTCCTCTCTTTCCTTCCTCTTTGTTCCCTCATCTTCACTCTTCATGATAAAACAAAGATTATTTTTTAGAATTTTGAAATAGCATTTTTTTACAAAATGAATATTATAACAAACTCAATGCAGAAAAAATTAAAATGTATAAAAATAAAATGTTCAAACCACCCTACATCCCACTACCCAGAGATAATCACAGTTAATGTATTAATACACTATATAGTTGACCCTAGAACAACACAGCTTTGACCTGCACAGATCCATTTACACTCAAATTTCTTTCACTAAATAACTTCTAAAGTACTACAGGATCGATGGTGGACGAATCTGAGAATGCACAAATATGGATACCAAGAGCTGATAATGTTAATGCATGGGTTTTCAACTTCAAGGAAAGTCAGAGCTCCTAACCCCCTGTGTTATTCAATCATCTTGTTCAGTGATCAACTGCATACCTTTCAAGTAGCTTTTTTTCTTTAAAATATAATGCATATATAAAATGGAATATTACTCGGTCATAAAAAGGAACAAATATGGGTCATTTGTCATGACACAGATACACTTAGAGTCTGTCATGCAGAGTAAAATAAGTCAGAAAAACAAATATCATATATTAACATATATATTAGAATCTAGAAAAATGGTACAGGTGAACCTCTTTGCAGGGCAAGGATACAGAAGCAGACACACAGAATAGACACGTAAACATGTGGCTGGAGGAAGGAGTGAGATGAATCGGGAGATTGGGGTTGACATATATACACTACCACGTGGTAAACAAATAGCTAGCGAGAACCTTCTGGATGGCACAGGGAACTCAGCTTGGTGCTCTGAGGTTGCCTAGATGAGTGGGATGGGGGGGTAGATTCAAGTGGAAGAAAATATATGCATACATATAGATGATTCACTTTGCTATACAGCAGGAACTACCACAACATTGGAAAGTA
Source organism: Capra hircus (assembly GCF_001704415.2). Classification (NCBI taxonomy): domain Eukaryota; kingdom Metazoa; phylum Chordata; class Mammalia; order Artiodactyla; family Bovidae; genus Capra; species Capra hircus. Next base: position 10,218,816 of record NC_030821.1, on the reverse strand, counting down.
ACTATACCCCCAATTACAAAACATTACACTACACATAATAGTTTTATATATAATTTTATCATTTAGTATAGTGTACTTTTCACTTACAGAAATTTCTGCTAAACTGATTGAATATGGGCCCCAATTTTTCATTCAGACCTGTACTTGTGCTTGTTTTTGTACCTTCGCACACCAACCCCAGACTTGGCCATGTGATTTGCTTAGGCCAGTGGGTTGCTCTACACTTGAAGCAAACAGACTCAAGTCAACAGATTTGCCTTTCAGACCTCCTTATAGCCTTTGCTAGATGATTGTTTTAAGCCAGTAGCTTTAGGGGTAGCTTAGTACACAGAGATAGCTAGCTGGCACACATTCTATAACAGATAAACACACATGAAACATTCATTCTTCACCGTTGTATCATTCTACACAAGGTCAACCAGAGTGATCACTTTAAGATGGAAATAAAATCGTGTTATTTCCTATATAAAGCATTTCAATCACTTCCTCACTGTTCTGGAATAAAATTCAATCAACTCCTGGCCTGTAAGCCCTGGATAACTGTCTCTTACCATTCATCCAGTCTTATCCCTTGGCTCCTCCCTCTCAGGCATCACACTGCAGTTACAAGGGTCTTTTTAAAATATCTCCATAGAGTCATTGTACAAGGTGTTCTCTCGACCTGGAATGCATGTATGCCACTGCTCACCCAAAAGCTCTGACTTTAAATATCATCAGCCCAAAGAAGCTTTCTTGATGATACTATCCAAAGAAGTATCCTTCAACATCCAGTTATTTGCATTCTCACTTATTTCTCCCTTAGCTCTTGTCACAATAATAACCACTTTATTTATTTGTTCCATTGCTTCTGTCTGTCTACCTTTCTTGATCATAAAATCAATGATAACCAGAGCCATGCCTATTTTGTTCATGTGCTATCCCAAACATCTACCTCAACATCTGGAAACCTGTGGATTCAACATATTGTGACTAAATATATGAAAATTTATATCAAAATTAAAATTTTAAATGTCCTATTATTGGACATATAGGAAATTTCCATATGTATATTTTTCATATATGCTATGAAATTGTAAAGAAATTGTAAGAAAAAATGTTTAACATGATAACTACAAAGTTAATTACAATACAGTAATTAACAGTGCTATATGTTATATATGTTTTTGAACTGTGGTGTTGGAGAAAACTCTTGAGAGTCCCTTGGACTGCAAGGAGATGAAACCAGTCAATCCTAAAGGAAATCAGTCCTGAATATTCATTGGAAGGACTGATGCTAAAGCTCCAATACTTTGGCCACCTGATTCAAAGAACTGACTCATTGGAAAAGACTCTGATGCTGGGAAAGATTGAAGGAAGGAGAAAGGGATGACAGAAGATGAGATGGTTGGATGGCATCACCAACTAGATGGACGTGAGTTTGAGCAAGTTCCAGGAGTTGGTGATGAACAGGAAAGCCTGGCGTGCTGCAGTCCATGGGGTCGCAAAGAGTCAGACATGACTGAGTAACTGAACTGAACTGATATTATATATGAAATTTGTTGAGGGTAAATCCTAAGGGGTCTTATCAAAAGGCAAAATATTTCTTTTCTATATCTCTAACATTGCATCCATATTCGATGCTGCTGCTGCTACTGCTGTTAAGTCGCTTCAGTCGTGTCTGATTCTGTGCGACCCCATAGACGCCAGCCCACCAGGCTCCACTGTCCCTGGGATTCTCCAGGCAAGAATACTGGAGTGGGTTGCCATTTCCTTCTCCAATGCATGAAAGTGAAAAGTGAAAGTGAGATCTCTCAGTTGTGTCCAACTCTTCGCGACCCCATGGACTGTAGCCTACCAGGCTTTTCCATCCATGGGATTTTCCAGGCAAGAGTACTGGAGTGGGATGCCATTGCCTTCTCCGATATACAATGATAGAGGCTCCCTAAACTTGTGGTAATCATTTCATGATGTATGTATGTAATGTAAAACATTATACTGTATACCTAAACTTTTACAGTACTGTATGTCAATTATATCTCAATAAAACTGGAAGGAAAACAATCAATGAGAAGAAAGATGGAAACCCAAAAGAAAATCTGAGAAGAATATAACAGGGAAATATCATTAACAAAAATAGAAATACAGATGAATATATATAAATATATCTCACTGGAAATGAAAAGTAAAATGTCATATAAAACATTATCTGCTATTATTTATAGTTTGTAATTTTTTTAAAAAATTGCATTACAGAAACACAAAATTAGCACTCCTATACCCAGCTGACACAAGCAAAGATGGATGCAATTTTTCAGGAAGCTTCATTGACATGAGATCTCATGAGTATTAAAAACAGGCTAAAATAAGCAATCTGACCTTAAAGTTCCACTTCTGGTAAGGTATCTTAAGGAAATAGTAATGACAATTTACCACCTTGTGGAACCTACTCATATACCAATAAAGTGATAGCCAAAAGTTTGCCCTGCACTGCTCATTTTCTTATGCATATTTCTTAATTTAGTGGGTTTTTTTTACTTAGGACACGAGCTTTACAATGTATTCTTACCTTTGCTAAGCCTCTGTTTTATATTTTTTAGGAAGAAAAAAAAAAGCTCATTGCTCTACTAATGATTACCCACTTTCTACAGTTTCCTAAAGAATAAGTCACTTCGATAATATTGGAAGGCATAAGAAGTTCAATTCCATAGAACAAAACTTAACTGCTCAGCCTCCTAGAGTCTCAAAATACTTAATGGGGATTTTAAAGTGATACTGCATGTGAAATTGCTTTGTCAGTTCGACTTGATTTGTAGTGGATTCTTCACCCAGATCACTGATGGCTTTTTTCAGTCACCTTTATACAAATTCTCGTACTTAAATGTTGGCTTACCCTCAGGATTCTGTTCTTGGCTTTCTTTTATTTTCAAAATATATGTAATCCCTGAGCTAATTTTATCTCCTCTAATATCTTCAAACAGCACTTATTATCAATGGTTCACAATTTATGTTACTGTCCATTTGTCTTCTGGTTCTGCTCTTTTCTTTTAGGCATTTATATGGATAGAGTTATGCTTTCCAGTTCCTTTGAAGTTACACATGCGTGTGTGACTTTCTTTGGCAAGTATAACGTTAACCAGAAGAGACACATATGACTTCCAGGCAGAAATTTCTAAAAGATGGTGTGCAATTTTACAAAGTTCTCTCCTGTGCAAGGGTCAGTCACTTTCCCATTGGTAAGGTCTCCTTCATCTGATATCTTTGAGTAAGACCTAGAGGGATACGTAACCTCAGCAGAAAATAAAATGTGTTTTTAAGTCACTAAGATGCTGCGGCTGTTCATTACTGCAGCAGAACTTTGACTGAATGACACTGCCCCAATTCCAATTTTCTCTTCAACCTGGACATCTACACTTTGATGTTCCACAGGCAAAGTGTAACATAATCTTCTTCCCAAACTGATTATTCTCTGGAGTCCTCCAAATTTCTTAATGGAACTTCTGTACAATTAGTTGTCCTGTGGTTCATTTTAGTCCCTCTCTATTACACCCACATCTGATCAGTTATGGCGCCCATTCGTTCTAGCTCCTAGGCACCTTCATAGGAAGCGCCGCACTCTTGTTTTAACTGGTGCTTCCTTGATTCCTGCCACAGTTATTACAAACCCTTCCCAGTTAAATTTCCAGTTCATCTGCTTGGCACCTCTCCAAACAGCAAGAGCATAATTATGCTTCCTAAAATGTAAAAGTGACCATGTCACTTCTCAGCCTGATGATTCAGTATTTTCCTTTATAAGTCAAGATTAAGTCCAAAGGTTTAAATGTCATAAAAGGCTTTTCAAGTTATTATCTCTGGCTTCCTTTCAAGTTTTATTTCTCTCTCACACACACACAGCCTTTATGTTCCAATAGTATTAAACTCCTTGGTTGACTATATCCTACTATTTCCTAGTTTCATGCCTTTGTCTTAGCTTTTCTCAAATATCTGTATGTCAAGTCCCTAGCACTGGCGTATCCTGAACATGAATGTAAAACAGTTTTAGTTACTTCTTGGAAGTTGCACGTGGGCTCTTTGCATGCTGTGCAATGGAAAAACCAAATAGCAAGCTATTTTGCAGACAGAAAATGCTTTAATGTAGGGTTGCCAAACAAGGAGACAGAAGCCAAGGCTCTTATCTGTCTCCCCAGTCAGCTTTTGAGTGAGATACTTATTGTGGGAGGAAGAAAAAGGAGGGTGTTGGGGCTAAGAAACAATTGGTGGGAGGGTAAAGTCAATTTTTAGTCTTCTGAGCAGATACAACTATCTTTCACGTCTCTTCATGGGCTGTATGTGTTAATTCAGGGGGGATTCATGTGTTCATATGGTAAATTATCAGTGCATGACGTCTAAAGTTCCCTGATCGTTCTAGTCCCTAAATACATCTGAGTGATGTTCAGTCAAAGGAGACTGTCAACAAGTTGTTTCCTCATCTATGTTCCTATTGTTCTGTAAACTAACCTCAAAGGTCTTAATTAATCATCTTTTACCTTATTTTAACCTGGTGGAAATGGGGGTGCAATTTCAAAAGTAGATTGATTTGTCTTGAAAAATTATCTAGGGATGGGAAAAAAATACACCAACTCATGTTTTATTAAGAAAATACTGTAGGTGTCTCTGTGCTGCTGTTATTCAGTCACCAAGTCATGTCTGAATCTCTGTGACTCCATGAACTACAGCACCCCAGGCTTCCTTGTCCTAATCATCTCCCAAAGTTTGCACAAATTTGTGTCCATTGAATCGGTGATGTCATCTAACCGTCTCATCCTCTGTTGACCTCTTCTCCTTCTGCCTTCAATCTTTCCCAGCATCAGGTTCTTTTCCAGCGAGTCAGCTGTTCTCATCAGCGGACCAAAGCATGGTAACTTCAGCTTGAGCATCTCCTCGCTGTGTGTCTGTAGACTCTCTCTCTATATATATTTTTTAGTAACTATTCATCTTAGAATTCTCAATGTGACAGTAGAATTGTTAAGCCATTTTAAAGCTTCAATTAATAGAATTTTTAAGACTAGAATAAAATCCATTTAGAGTGATTCAGGTCCCAAATATCATCCTGTACCAGTGCAATGTCTTCTGGGTGAAAATAATGAGTGCTATTTAGAATCAAAGCCAAAATGAATATCAAAACAAAACCACTTTGAGCCCATAAATTGAAACTCTTCATACCATTACTTACTTCAACATGACATCCCTCCAATAAAACAGAGGTGACAAAATTGGCAGATGCTGTCAGTAAGCTCCAAGTAGAATAGCCTCTGCTTTTAATAAGTGATCAAAATGGTGTCTAGAAAGACACTGAGCTCTCCTTCACCCACAGGCAAACCAAGATCGTAACTATTTACAGAGCAACTATCTATGAGAACAACCTGAACACCAGGAGAAAAGATCATCTGCAGCTGAAGATATAAAGAAGAGGCCACAATAAAATAGGTAGGGGGCAGAGACGCATATGGTCAAGATCCATAGCTCTGGGGAGGCAACCCACAAAAGGGAGGATAGCTACAATTGCAGTGGCTCTCCCCAAGGAGCAAAGGATCCAAGCTCAAGAGGGCTCCCCAGAATGCAGGTCCTGCACCAGGAAGAGGAACCCCCAGAATATTTGGCAATGAAGGCCAGTGGGACATATTTAGGAGAACCACAGGTCTATGGGTAATAGAAACACCACTTTTAAAGGGAATTAATAAAATATTGCAGGATGTGAGACCTAGGGGTAGTGATCTGAAAGGAATCTGGGACATATCCACCTGCTGATCTTTGCAGAGGCTGTCAGTGAGGAAGGAGGCAGTTAAAACTCAGCCTGGGCACATGCATGCTGGCAGCAGCCATGTTGGGAAGCTCATTCTACTACAAGGACACTAATACTGATAAGTGCCATTTGAAACCCTTCCTCAAGGTGTTCGGTTCAGGTCAGTCACTCAGTCATGTCCAACTCTTTGCAACTCCATGAACTGCAGCACGCCAGGCCTCCCTGTCCATCACCAACTCCCGGAATCCACCCAAACCCATGTCCATTGAGTTGGTGATGCCATCCAACCATCTCATCCTCCGTCGTCCCCTTCTCCTCCTGTCCTCAAATCTTTCCCAGCATCAGGGTATTTTCCAATGAGTCAGCTTTTCGCATCAGGTGGCCAAAATATTGGAGTTTCAGCTTCAATCCTTCCAATGAACATTCATAACTGATTTCCCTGAGGATGGACTGGTTGGATCTCCTTGTAGTCCAAGGGACTCTCAGGAGTCTTCTCCAACACCACAGTTCAAAAGCATCAATTCTTCAGTGCTCAGCTTTCTTTATAGTCCAATTCTCACATCCATACATGACTACTGGAAAAACCAGAGCCTTGACTAGATGGACCTTTGTTGACAAGGTAACGTCTCTGCTTTTTAATACACTGTCTAGGCTGGTCATAACTTTCCTTCCAAGGAGTAAGTAAGCATCTTTTAATTTCATGGCTGCAAGATCATCTGCAGTGATTTTGGAGCCCCCAAAATAAAGTCAGCCACTGTTTCCACTGTTTCCCCATCTATTTCCTCAAGGTGTGGCAGGACCCAAATCCATCCACCAGCATCATGAAACCTCCATGGAAGGCAGGACCTGACAATTAACAGGACTGAGACCCAGCCACTCCTAGCAGCCTGCCCACAGAAGTTGGACTGGCCACAACAGAAGGACACATGCAGCCCACATAAGGAGCACCACCAGAACATACAGTTCTCATAACCAGAGGTGAGAGTGCTGGCGGGCTTCACAGTACGTTTTTATATAAGGCCAATTCTCCAAGACCAAGAAATGTAACTAAACTACATAGGAATACAAGTACATAGAAATAAAAACAGTGAAAAAGAAAAACTGAGGCAACAGAGAAATGGATTCCAGGTGAAAGAACAAGATGAAACTCCAGAAGGAGAACTAAGTGAAGCAGAGAAGCAATCTATCCAGTAAGCAGTTTAAGGTAATGACCATAAAGATGCTCAAAGGACTTGGGACAAGAATAGATGAAGAGAGGAAGAAATGGGAAGTTTTTTTTTTTTTTAACAAAGTTAGAAAATAGAAGAACCAATCAAGCCTGAAGAATTAATAGCTGACATAAAAACTATGCTAGAAGGAATATGCAGTAGATTAGATGATACAGAGGAACAGATCAGAAAATAAGAAAAAGGAATAGTAGAAAGCACCCAAGCTGAACAGAAGGAAAAAAGAGTCTAAAAAATGAGAGCAGTTTAAGATGTTCTGGGACAACACCAAGCGGACTAACCTTTGCATTATAGTAATCTCAGAAGAAGACGAAGAGAGAGAAGAGAGCAGAAAACATCTCAAGGCATGAGAGCCGAACATTTTCCTAACCTAGAGAGGAAAACAGACATTCAGGTCCAGGAAGCACAGAGAGTCCAAACAGGACTGATCCAAAGGAAACACCCCAAGACACATCATAACTAAAATGGCAAAAATTAAAAGTAAAGAAAGAATATTTCTAAAATCAAAGAAAAGACATCATAGTATACAAGGAAAATCACAGAGGGCTATCAGTTGACCTGAAGTAGAGATTCTGCAGGACAGAATGGAGGAGCGTAACATGCTAAGGTGACAAGAGGGGAAAAAATAAAACTTCAGCCAAGAACACTCAGTTTGGCAAAGCTTTATTCATATTTGATGGAGAGACTGAAAGTTTTACACACAAGCAAAAGCTAAAAGCACCACCAAGCCAGTTATGAAAGACATGTTAAAGGAACTTCTCTAACCTAAAAAAAAGGATGAAAATAGAAATATTAAATTATAAAAGGAAAACTTTCATTGCTAAAGGGAAATATATGGCAAAGATAACAGACAAATCAATCAACTTATAAAACTAGTAAGAAAGTTAAAAGACAAAACTAGTAAAATCTTGTACATCCACAATAAACAGTTAAGGGATAAACAAAACAAAAAGATGCAAAATTTAATGTTAAAAACAATAAACTAGCTGTTGTTGTTCAGTTGCTCAGTAGTGTCTGACTCTTTGTGACGCCGTGGACTGCAGCACACCAGGCTTCCCTGTCTTTCACTATCTCCCGGAGTTTGCTCAAACTCATGCCCACTGAGTCGGTGACACCATCCAAACATCTCATCCTCTGTCCTCTCCTCCTCCTGCCCTCAATCTTTCCCAGAATCAGCATCTTTTCCAATGAGTCAGCTCTTTGCATCAGATGGCCATAGTATTGGAACTTCAGCTTTAGTATGTCTTTACAATGAATATTCAGAGTTGATTTCCTTTAAGATTGACTGGTTTGATCTCCTTGCTGTTCAAGGGACTCTTAGGAAGGGAGGTGTCATCTGCCTGTCTGAGTTATTGACATTTCTCCCAGCCAGCCCAGCATGATGCACTCTGCATATAAGTTAAATAAGCAGGGTGACAGTATAGTCTTGATGTATTCCTTTCCCAATTTTGAACCAGTCCATTGCTCCATGAAACTAGTGGGAGATGGTAGAAAAGCAGGATTGTTAAAATGTGTTTGAATTGAGATTAGCAACTTAAAATAACCATATAGATATAGATATCTAGAGATATTATTTGCTATATATAAACCTCATAGAATCCACAAGCCAAAAATCTATATTAGGTATCTACACACACACACACACACACACACACACACACACAGAGGAAAATAAACCAAACATAGTAGTCATCAAAGCACAAGGGAAGATGATAAAAGAAGAAGAAAGTGGGGAAAAAAGAAACACAGGAACAAAGCTAAAACAAGCCACAAAATGACAACAAATATATACTTATCAATAATTATTTTAAATATAAATGGACCACATGCTCCAACCAAAAGACACAGAGTAGTTGAACCGATGCAAAAACAGAACTCAAATATATGTTGCTTACAAGAGACTCATTAAAGATCTAAAGAAAAACACACTGGAAGTGAAGCTATGGGAAAAGATATTTCATGCAAAAGATGCTTCATTTCATGAAAATAAAAAGAAATATGAGATATCAACACTTACATCAGACAAAATAGACTGTAAAACAAAGGTTGTAACAAGAGACAAAGAAGAATATTACATAATTATCAACGAATAAATCCAAGAAGAAAATATAATTATTGCAAATATATATGCACTTAACACAGGACAACCTCAATACATAAAGCAAATATTAAAGGACATAAAGGGAAAAACTAAAAGTAACACAAAAATAGAAGAATATTTTATCATCCCATTTACAGCAATGGACAAATCACCCAAATGTAAAATCAGCAAGGAACACTGATCTTAAAAGACACATTAGACAAAATGGACTTTAGCAGATGCATATAGAACATTCCACCCCAAAACAGCAGATTATACATTCTTTTCAATTATACAGGAATACTCTCCAGGATGAATCACATGGTATGCCAAATAACAAGTCTCAGTAAACTTAAGAATACTGAAATTCTATCAAGCATCTTTCCTAACAAAAATGCCATGAGACTGGAAATCAACCACAAGAAAAAAATGGCAAAAAACACAAACACTTGAAGACTAAACAATATGATACTAAACATCCAATGCATTTCTGAAGAAAGCAAAGAAGAAATCCAAAAATGTCTGGAAACAAATGAAAGCCAAACAAAATGATTCAAAATATATGGGCTGCATTAAAAGCAGTTCTAAGAGTGCATTTATAGCAATGCAAGCTTATCTAACTAAACAAGAAAAATCTCAGATAAACAACCTAACCTTCCACCTAAAAGAACTAGGAAAAGAACAAACAAAATCCAAAGTTAATAGAAGGAAAGAAATTATAAAGATCAAAGCAGAAGTAAATGAAATAGAGACTAAAAAAGAAATGGAAAATATCGATGAAACTAAGAGCTGGTTCTTTAAAAAGACAAAATAATAAAACCTTACCCAGACTCACCAAGAAAAAGGGAGAAGACCTATATCAATAAAATCAGAAATGAAAGAAAAGTTACAATCAATACCAAAGAAATAAAAAGGATAATAGAGACCACTATAATCATACACAGTAATCTAGATGAAATGGGCAAATCCTAGACATGTACACTCTCCTGGGAATAAGGAAGACATAGATAATATGAAGAGAACAATTACCAATAATGAAGTTGAATCAGTAATTTAAAATTCACAAAAAAAGAAAATGTAGGATCAGATGGCTTCATGTGAATTCTACCAAATATTTAGACAAGAGTTAACATCTATCCTTCTCAAACTATTCTTAAAAAATGCAGTGAGAGGAAGATCTCCCAACTCATTCTATGAGGTCTGTGTTGCCTTCGTACAAAAACCATACAATGACAGCACCCCCCACAAAAAATAATTACAGACCAATCCCACGTTGGTGCTAGTGGTAAAAAACCCACCTGCCAATGCCAGAGATGTAAGAGATAAAGGTTCAATCCCTGGATCCATAAGATTCACTGAAGGAGGAAATGGCAACCCACTCCAGTGTTCTTGCCTGGAGAATCCCATGGATTGAGGAGCCTGGTGGGCCCATAGTGTCGCAAAGAGTCAGACACAACTGAAGTGATTTAGCACAGAGCATAGCACCACTTGTGAACATAAATGCAAAAATCTTCAACAAAATATTAGCAAATTGGACCCAACAATATATTTAAAAGATTACATACCATGTTCAAATGGTATTTAATCCAGGAATGAATGTATTTTTCAATATCTGCAAATCAATCAATGTGATACACCCTGCTAACAAATTGAAGCATGAAGCCATGTGATCATCTCAATAGATGAAGAAAAAGGGTCTGACAAAATTCAATATCCATTTTTTATTAAAAAAAAAAAAAACTCTCAACAAAGTGGGTGTAGAGGAAACATACCTCAACATAATAAAGGCTATGTATGGAAAACCCACTGCTAACATCATACCCAACGGTAAAAAGCTGAAAGTATTTCCACTCAGATCAGGAAAAAGACAAGGATGCCCACATTCACCATTTTTGCTCAAAGTAGTATTGGAAGTCTTAGTCATATCAATCAGACAAGAAAAAAATAAATGAATTCAGATTGGAAAGGAAAAAAGGAAACTAAATCATTATTTGCAGATGTGTTACTATATATAAAAACTTCTAAAGATGCCACTCCCCACCCCAACAAAAACAACAAAAAGTACCAAAACCCATCAGTAAATTCAGCAAATTTGAAAGATAGGAAATTTATAACAAAATCTGTTGTATTTCCATACACTAACAATGAACTAACAGAAACAGAAGACAAAAAAAAAAAAAAAAAAGCATTCACAATCTTATCAAAAAGAATAAAATACCTGGGAACAAATCTAACTAAGGAAGTGAAAGACCTGTTCACAGAAAACTATAAGAAATTGAGAAAAGCAGTTAAAGATGACACAGATAAAAAGATAAACTATGCTCATGGATTGGGATAATAAATGTTAAAATGACCATACCACCCAAGGCAATCTACAGATTCAGTGCATCCCTATCAAAATGCCAATGGCATTTTTTCACAGAACTAGAACAAATAATTCTAAAATTTTTGTGGAAACACAAAATATCTCAACTAGCCAAAAAAACACACACACACACACACACACACTTGAAAAGAACAACAAAGCTGAAGGTATCATGTGCCCTGATTTCAAAATATACCACAAAACTACAATAAGCAAAATAGTGTGGTACTGGCATAAAAACAGACGTATAGATCAACGGGTCAGAATAGAGAGCTCAGAAATGAATCCACTTACATAGGTAATTAAACATAGGTAGTTAATCTATGACAAAGGAGGCAAGAATATACAATGGGAAACTATAATCCCTTCAATAAACGGTGTTTGGAAAACTGGACAGCTACATAGAAAATAACCAAATTGGACAATTCTTGTACCACAAAAGTAAACTCAGAATGGATTAAAGTCTTTAAAGTAAGACTTGAAACCACAAAAATCCTAGAATAAAGCATGCAATACAGTCTTTCACATTGTTCTTAGTAATAATTTTTTTGGATTTGTTCCTCAGGCAAGGGAAACAAAAGCAAAATAATAGGACTATTTCAAACTAAAAACTTTTGCATAACAAAAGAAATTATCAACAGATTGAAAATCTAAACTACCTAATGGAAGATGATATTTGTAAATGATGTATCTGACAAGGAGTTAATATCCAAAATATACAGAGAACTCATACAACTCAACATCAAAAAAAAGAAAAAAATAGAAGTGCCATACAATCCAACAATTCTACTTCTAGACATTTAAGAAAAATTAAAAATATATATGCACTCTTCTGTTCACTGATGAATTATTTTCAGTAGCCAAGATATGGAAGCAACCTAAGTGCCCATCAATCAATAAATGAATAAAGAAGGATATTAGATAGAGAGACAGAGGCTGTAGTGAAATATTACTTAGCTACAAAAAAAAGAATGAAATCTTGCCATTTGCAATAATATGGATGGACTTAAATGGTGATATGCTAAGTGAAATGAGGCAAATACTGTATCAGAAAAATAATGTATATTTTCACTTAGAGTGGAATATAATAAACAAAACAAATGAACAAAGAGAAACAGTCATATATACTGAGAACAAATATGTGATAATTAAGGGGGAGAAGGTTTGGTGGAGGAGAGAAATAAGTGGGGAAGATTAAAAGGCACAAACTTCCAGTTGCTACTTAAATAAGTATGTAGGAAATGTACAAGTAGGGGGAAATAGTCAATAATTTTGTAATATTCTTCCATGGTTACAGATGACAACTTGACTTATCATGGTGATCATTTAAAAATAATGTACAATGAGTTCTCAGAGTGTTTGAAGTCACTTATACTTCAAAAACAAACAAACTCATAAAAAAGAGATCAGATTTGTGATTTCTGGAGGAAAGGGTGGAGGAACAGGGTAATTTAAATGGTACAAAGCTCCAGTTATAAGATAAATAAGTGCTAGGAATGTAATGTTCAATATGGGTCTTCCCTGAGGGCTCAGGTGATAAAGAATCTGCCTGCAATGCAGGAGAACTGAGTTCGATCCCAGGCTTGGAAAGATCCCCTGGAGAAGGGAATTCCTACCCACTCCAGTATTCTTGCCTGCACAAGTCCATTGACAGAAGAGCCTGGTGGGCTACAGACCATAGGGTTGCAAATGGATAGACGTGATAAATACAATTAACACTATTAAAAGTCGAGAGTAAATCCTGTGAGTTCTCATCACAAAGAAAAAAATTTATATTTCTTTAATTTTACACCTACATGAAATGATGAATGTTCACTAAACTTATTTTGCTAATCATTTCATGATATATCTAAGTCAGATCATTATTCTGTACCTTATACCTTAAATTTATACAGTCCTATGTGTCAATTATATCTTAATAAATCTGAAAGAAAAAAAAAAGAAAGAATAGCCTGTACCATATAGAAGGTGAAATGCATGAAGCTATAGTCATCCAACTCTGCTATCTGTCAGGAGCAGGATTTCTGGGAGTTGGAGGAGGTCAATATATTTAACTGGAAAATACCAACACAAATTCTCATTACAACAAAATACAAAATGTTATGTATAAATGGCATTCCTCAACTTCAAGATTAAAAAATATACTCAAATAGATTGTATGGTGTCCCAAACTTCTCATTTTCACCCCTTACCTGTCAATTTTCAAAAAAACTAGTCAAAAGCTATTTTTACCACTAAATTTCAGAAGGGATGCACGCTTAGTTGTGTCCAACTTTTTGCAACCCCAAGGACTATAGCCCACCAGGCTCCTCAGTCCGTGGAATTTTCTAGGCAAGAATACTAGCGTGGGTTGCCATTTCCTACTCCAGGGAATCTTCCTGACCCGGGGATCAAACTCTTATCTCTTGACTCTCCTTCATTGGGAGGTCGAGTTTTACCATTGGTGCCACCTGGGAAATTTGGTGAGGACTGATGATATAAAACTCCTTTCAGAGCACTGTCACCCAGATGATCCAAAAGTTTAATTCAGCATGTCTTGAATGCTTTGTGATTTAAAGCGTTTCAAAATTTGCATTCAAGCAGTAACAGTGATAAGAAAAAAATTATTTGCATCACCAATCAGCTGACTTTAGGCAGTTTCAGTTTGTAACACTCTTATTTTCACTTTCAGTAAAAAATAAAGTAAAACAACCATTTTAAAAGGACATTTTGGTAGTATGTAATTTGTGATTGAGACTAATTTGTTTAAAAACATATATGTTTTATTTACTTCTGGTAATAATTAACCAGAAAACAAAATGCTGGCCAAAAAAAGAAAAATTTATTTATATATGTATAAATAAAAGAGTTTGGCGTTATACCCTGTTGATGTCTACTCAAGAAAAGCAAATCCCATAGCAGTCAATCTTTTAGAGTCTTGGGACAGCCCAACAAATAAGAGTACAAAGCCTATTGTCCAACAGTGTCATTCAGGAAAGACTAATCCTTAGACAAGAAGAAGATAACGTGTTTAGCGAGAACATGTTACATTCGCTATTTTAAATTAGTAAATTATTTTTCAACATGTTTAGGAAATAATATTTACTTTATTTATATGGACTTGTATTCCTAGAGATGACTTCTCAAACACTTAATATCGTTTACCTCTCTGGGTTCAAGACCCCTTACCCTTGAAGACAGAAATTGGTGGAAGGAAGCATGTGTTTGTGCAGGGGTGCATTTGTACTTCTGAAAGGTGTTTCTTCTCTAATTTCATGATTCTGATTCATTCTCCTTGCCAGTCTGACTTCCCTGTTCGTGGAGTCCAGTCTAACTTCCCTGTTCAAGGATTCCAGTCTAAAGCTATAGCTTACAGCCCTTATAGACTGCTGGTGAACAGTGAGCTAGCAATGAATTTCTGCTTTAGAGATAAAGGGAATGGTACATTTCCATGAAAATTCTAATAGCCATGGAGAAAGACAACAGTATGAGTAATCTTTAAAATCACAATTTTGGAAGAATGCTAAGTTCTATCAAATAGCAAAATTCCATTTTGAAAATCAAACCACAGAGAGAAGGTAAACAGTTCTACTATAATGCAAATAGCAAAGCTTACTACATATTTGCAAGAGTGAGAAATTTGATTTTGAGATATACACGCCAGAATGTGTGTTCCCAAATTGTACCAATAAAAACATCCATTTCCCATTTCGTGTTACCTATCTAAATGACTTTTAACAACGATAGATAAAAATTAAAATTATTTGCATTGCTGACATTTTTTTAAGAACAGTGTTGATTTTTCAGTTATTTTCCTAAATAGTTTTACAATATGTATTTGGTCTCATAACTGAAGGTAACAAAAATAATCAATGTTGGAAATGATTCAGAGTAGCTCTCTTGTATTTCTCCATGTCTTGCAAGTGAAGCCCTGACTTACCATTGTTCCTTTGTTTTCAGTGATGATTGCTGTATAAAAGGCCTTGGAAGGTACATATTGCGTTCTTTGCTGGAGCAAAACACAGAAATGCCTATCTAGGTCTTTAACCTCAGGGTTCTTTTCCTGCAGTTCAACCCACCCATAGTAATATTGCCTGGAAAATTTCATGAACAGAAGAGCCTGGCCGGCTACAGTCCATGGGGTCACAAAGAGCTGGACACAGCTGAGCACACTGAACTGAACTCTGAATGCAGTCATTATCTGACCCTTTAGGACTTGGAAAAACAGCTCACAAATGCTGGTACTCTGGCTAACTGCTATTGCTGTGAGTAGTAAACTGTCTTTTGGCCCTGACCCAGGAATTTCATGCCCTCAACTTGCATTATTAAATGTCAGGCAAACTTTCAAGCTTATGAGTAAAATATCAAACTCTTCACAGTCCTTGACAATCAGGTGTATTGAAGTGAAGATAAATCTCAAACAACTAGTTGGACATAATGCAAGTTAGTAATGGGCCTATTATTTTATTGGGTTACAACAGAGGTAGCCAACTTTTTCTTAATGGTCTTATTAATAAATATTTTAGGGTTTTAGGGCCTTACATTCCCTTTTACAGCTACTCAACTCTGCTGTTACAGCACACAATCACCATAGCTAGTACGCAAATGATAAGCATGGCCATATTCCTATAAAACTTTATTTGCAGATACTAAACTTTGAATTCTCTATAAATTCACATGTAATTAAAATTTTTAAATAGTTTTTCCAACCGTTTAAAAATTTTAAAACCACAATTAGCTCACAGGTTATATGAAAGCAAGTGTCAGACTGAATTTGGTTCATGAAACAACCACTGGAATAAAAAATGATTGCCAAAAAAAATTAAACATATTAGTTTATTTTTTGTTCTTTCTATTGTAAGAGATTTGGAAGAACTACAGACACATGGAGGATTTAGGATAGGAAGTGGTTTTATAAGGAGAGTATAAAAATTGTCTCTTAACACTTCACTTTCCAACTTCACATTCTAATAATGTTTATTTGTTTGCTTTATTGTCTAGAGTACTTACATGAACTTTCACTGTCACTTTCAAAAAGACAATTAGATTAGATTAACCTTTCAATTTCCTTTGAACAATAATGATTTTCATAATTTTTGCAGTATTTTGCATATGTTCTTTAGGTATCTTTTAATTTAGTCTTCCATAAAACCCTCTAACTGATAGACATCATACACATAATTAGTTTGTAAGGCCTCAAAAGCCTCATGCCCATAAAGAACAGAATAAACAAAGAGATATTCCTGCCATGTTATATCATATTAAATTTTTTGATTCTTTCTTGCCATCTTCTGTTTAACCACATCCAATTTACCTTGGACTTCCCAGGTGGCACTAGTAGTAAAAAACCAGCCTGCCAATGCAGGAGTGTAAGAGATGTGGGTTCAATCCCTAGGTCAGGGAGATCTCCTGGAGAAGGACATGGAAACCCTCTCTGTATTCTTACCTGGAGGATCCCGTAGACAGAGAAGCCTGGCAGGCTATGGTCCATAGTGTTGTAGAGTCAGACATGACTGAAGCAACTTAGCACGCACACATGAATTTACCTTGGTCAAGCAGGAGGTCCCTAGAGTGAACATCAATATTTTAGGAATCAGGGAACTCACATAGATGGGAATGGGTGAATTTAATTCAGATTACCATTATATCTACTACCCCTTAGAGTAGCCCTCATAGTTAACAAAAGAGTCAGAAATTCAGTACTTGGGTGCAATCTCAAAAGTGACAGAATGATCTCAGTTCATTTCCAAGGCAAACCATTCAACATCACAGTAATCCATGTCTATGCCCCAACCACTATTGCTGAAGAAGCTGAAGCAGAATGGTTCTATGAAGACATACACCAAAAGGAAAAAAAAAAAAAGACTTGTTCTTTTCATTATAGGGGGAGGAAATACAAAAAAAGGAAGTCAAAAGATACCTGGAATAACAGGCAAGTTTGGCCTAGGAGTATAAAATAAAGCAGGGAAAAGGCTAACAGAGTTTTGCCAAGAGAACACACTGACCATTGAAAACACCTTCCAACAACAAAAGAGATGACTCTACACATGGACATCACCAGGTAATCAATACCAAAATCACGCTGATTATGTTCTTTGCAGCTGAACATGAAGAGGCTCTATACAGTCAGCAAAAACAAGGCCTGGAGCTGACTGTGGATCAGATCATGAGCGCCTTAATGCAAAATTCATACTTAAATTGAAGAAAGTAGGGAAATCCACTAAGCCATTCAGATATGCCTAAATCAAATTCCTTATGCTTATAAGGTAAAAGTGACAAGTAGACTCAAGGGATTAAATCTGACGAATTGCCTGAAGAACTATGGATGGAGGTTCATAACACTGTACAGGAAGAGGTGACCAAAATGATCCCAAAGGAAAAAAAAATGAAAGAAGGCAAATTGGTTGTCTGAGGAGGTCTTACAAATAGCTGAGAAAAGACTTGAAGGGGAAAGCAGAAAAGGGAAGGAGATACCCAACCAAATGCAGAGTTTCAAGAAATAGAAAGGTGAGATAAGAAAACCTTCTTGGTGAACAATACAAAGAAATAGAGGAAAATAATTGAATGGGAAGACTAGAGATCTCTTCAACAAAATTAGAGATACCAAGGGAACTTTTCATGCAAAGATGGGCTCAATAAAGGACAGAAATAGCAAGGACCTAACAGAAGCAAAAGAGATCAAAAGAGGTGGCTAGGATATACAGAAGAACTGTACAAAACAATCTTAATAACCTATATAGCCACTCTGGTTTGGTCTCACCTAAAGCCAGACATCATGGAGTGTGAAGTCAAGTGGGCCTGAAGAAATATGACTATAAACAAAGCTAGTGGAGGTGATGGAATTCCAGCTGAGCTATTTAAAATCATAAAAGATGGTACTGTTAAGATGCTATATTCAATATGTCAGCAAATTTGGAAAACTCAGCAATGACCACAGGACTGGAAAAACTCAGTTTTCATTCCAACCCCAAAGGAGGTCAGAGCCAAAGAATGTTCAAACTACTGTATAATTGTGCTCATTTCACATACTAGCAAGGTAGTGCTGACAAGCCTTCAAGCTATGGATTTTAAATACATGTACTGAGAACTTCCAGATGTACAGGCTGGATTTAGAAAAGGCAGAGGAACCAGAGATCAAATTGACAACTTTTATTTGATCATAGAAAAAGCAAGAGAATTGCAGAAAAAAATCTACTTCTGCTTCATTGATTATGCTATAGCCTTTGACTGTGTGGATCACAACAAATGGTAGAAAATTCTTTAAAAAATGAGAATACCAGACCAGCTTACTTGCCTCCTTAGAAACCTGTATGAAGATCAAGATGCAACAGTTAGCACCATACATGGAAAAATGGACTGGTTCCAAATCAGGAAAGAGGGCATTAAGGCTACATATCGTCACCTGCTTATTTAACTTATATGCAGAGTACGTCATGAGAAATACTGGACTGGATGAAGCACAAGCTGGAATCAAGATTTCTGGGGGAAATATCAATAACTTCAGATATGCAGATGACACCACACTTATGGCAGAAAGTGAGGGAGAATTAAAGAGCCTTTTGATGAGAGTGAAAGAGGAGAGTGAAAAAGTTGGCTTAAAGCTCAACATTCAAAAAACTAAGATTATGGCATGCAGTCCCATAACTTCATGGCAAATAGATGGGGAAACAGTGGAAACAGTGACAGACTTTATTTTTGGGGCCTCCAAAATCACTGCAGATGGTGACTATAGCTATGAAATTAAAAGACGCTTGCTCGTTGAAAGAAAAGTTATGACCAACCTAAAAGCAAAGACATTACTTTGCCAAGTAAGGTCCACCTATTCAAAGATATGGTTTTTCCAGTAGTCATGTATGGATGTGAGAGTTGGACCATAAAGAAAGCTGAGAGCCAAAGAATTAGCGCTTTTGAGCTGTGGTGTTGGAGAAGACTCTTGAGAGTCCCTTGGACTGCATGAAAATCCAACCAGTCCATCCTAAAGGAAATTAGTCCGAATATTCATTGGAAGGACTGATGCTGAAGCTGAAACTCCAATACTTTGGCCACCTGATGCAAAGAACTGACTCATTTGAAAAGATCCTGATGCTGGGAAAGATTAAGGCAGGAGAAGAAGCAGACAACAGAGATCTAATGGCATCACCAACTCAATGGACATGAGTTTGAGTAAACTCTGGGAGTCGGTGACGGACAGGGAGGCCTGGTGTGCTGCAGTCCATGGGGTCACAAAGAGTCAGACATGACTGAGGGACCAAACTGAACTGATTGTCACCCTGCTTATTTAACTTATATGCAGAGTACATCATGTGAAATGCTGGGCTGGATGAATCACAGGCTGGAGTCAAGATTGATGAGAGAAATATCAACAACCTCAGATATGCAGATGATACCACTCTAATGGCAGAAAGTGAAGAGGAACTAAAGAACCTCTTGATGAAGGTGAAAAGGGAGAGTGCAAAAGTTGGCTTAAAAGTCAATATTCAAAAACTATAGTCAAAGCATCCAATCCTATCACTTCATGGCATAGATGGGAAAAAAATGGAAACAATGGCAGATTTTCATTTGGGGGGCTCCAAAATCACTGTCAATGGTGACTGCAGCCAGGAAATTAACAGAAGCTTGTGTTTTGGAAGAAAAGCCCTGACAAACCTTGACACTGTTTTAAAGAGCAGAGACATCACTTTGCCAACAAAGGTCCATATAGTCAAGGTTATGGTTTTTCCAGTAGTCATGTAAGGATATGAGAATTGGACCATAAAGAAGCCTGGGCATTGAAGAATTGATGCCTTCAAACTGTGGTGGTGGAGAAGATGCCTGAGAGTCTCTTGGACTACAAGGAGACCAGTCAATCCTAACAGAAATCAATCCTGAATATTCATTGGAAGGACTGATGCTGAAGCTCTGATACTTTGGCCACCTGATACAAAGAGCTGACTCATTAGAAAAGACCCTGATGCTAGGAAAGATTGAAGGCAGGAGGAGAAGGGGACGACAGGATGAGATGGTTGGATAGCATCACCAACTCAATGGACATGAGTCTGAGCACACTCCAGGACATAGTGAAGAACAGGGAAGCCTGGTGTGCTGCAGTCCATGGGGTTACAAATAGTGGGACACGACTTGGTGACTGACCAACAAAATGATTCACTCAAAGTCAAAAATTATTTAAATCATTTTGATAACTTAAAGGAAGCATCTAGAACAGTGCCTTGTGGTTAGTACAGGTCTAATATATAATATCTTGTTCACTATTAACAAATGTTGGCTTTATTATTAATATTACCTTGAAGTTTTACTTCAGCTTATTTGAACTGAGTCATGTAAGATTTTCTACATCTTCCATTTACTTCCAAACAAGAAAGCAAAATATGTACTCATTTGCATAACACTTATGTCTGAATTTGGATTCATACCTATATGAAGTTTGCTTTGGTGAAATGTATGTCTCTGTTTCTTCTCAAGGAAGGAATTTATAAATAATCAGCAAACATTTAAAACAGTGAATGAGTGAGTGAAACTATCATAATCAACTTGACCTTAAACTCACTGACTTACTCAGAACATACACTTCAGAAGGCAGATTTCATAAAGATTCTTAAACTAGATTAGCTGTTTAAATTATCTGTTTAAATTATCGATGATTTTTCACCATGAAATCATATTAGTGAATGACCCAGCAGAACAAGACCCCACAGTTTGACCCTAATCAGCGCCAAATAATAATCCCCGTGTAAATATATTGCTTAATTTGCTGCCTAATAGCCTTTGAGCAATACCCAAGTCACAAGTCAACAGTTGGCTTTGTGTTTCTCAAACACACATTCCTTCAATCTAGATAGTATTTTCAGGCAGGACTTAAAATTTTCTGTAGGCTTGAAGCAAACCTATTCTTTATAAATCAATATTAGGCTAATAATATTAGCTTTTTGCCAAGAGAAGAGTGATAACCCTATTGTAGCTTGGTTGACGACAAACACTTTGGTAATTTCTTAGGAAAAGTATTTCCTGTTGATCATTAAAAGCCAAATTTTGTGTTACTTCCCCACCTGGATTAAATAAATACTTTTAGTTTCTCAACCGCCTACAATAAATATAGATTTCAAGACTTATTTGTCTGTATTTCTTAAAACATTTATGAACATTGAACAGACGAATTTGTTTTAAGCATATTTTTTTCATTTGAACACTTTTCCCAATGGTTTTTAATATGGATATTGTTCATCCCATATTGAATAAAGCAACTTTTACTTTATATAATATCTTGACCCAAATCATATTGTCTCCATAAATATTTTACAGTCTGTGGGCAACAAAATCATGATTACCACAGTCACGTCTGCACTTGCAGGTAATACACCATAAAACATGGGTTGTTTTCTCTCCTCTAGTTTTTGAGAGAGGGAATTGCTGTCTGCATTTGCCCAAGTGGGTTTTTTTCTTTTCTCTTTTTTAACACTAACTAGCTCCTTTGGGGTAAGACGTTAGAAACATGGGTCTGTGCCAAGTTACTTTCTGTATAAAATTCATAAAAGAACAAGAAAACATGGCTCATTTTACTTCTTTCCAGCTGGTTTTCTCTGAAAGAAGAAAGTTTGAGGCTTTCGTTATCCTGAATAATAGAATGAAACTACTCCATGACTGATTGGGAAGAAGTTACAGTGCTATTGAAAAAAAAAAAAAAGTGTGGAAAAAAAAAAAAAGGTTAAAAAAAAGTATTAAAAAAAAGTGCTATTAAAAAAAAGTGGAGATATTTCTTTCTTTTAAGAGCTGGCAATCATCTCTCCTTTTAGTGACTGATTTGTCACATACTTTGAAATTAGAGTATTTCATATAAACATCAGTACTTTGAAAATGTGCTTAAAGAGATTCAGGAAAGATAATATGGTTTATAAGTTCCTTAGGTCACCTTTTGCTCGTATAGTACAAAAAGCACTGATATGCTTGATCTCTCAGTGAAATGCAACCATCTTGGATAATTAAACAAGGTGGGCTTTTGCATTAGTGCTTCTCTCTCCACAACCCCAGAGTAGTGAAATCATTTTATTCCTGTTTAATTCTTATCTACTAAGGTAAGCTAAATAAAATTTGTATATTCAATAAAGGATTTCTTTAAATATCTAAGAAGCAAGCAGTCATTTCACAGAGAAACCCCTTTAGCATTTATTTCTATTAATTAATGATCAGTCTAGCCAGAAACTACCCTGTCTAAGTAATTTTTAAAATAATAAAGAAGTAACAGAATGAATACACATTTTTGTGTTTATGCTTTTTCTGTTGGCTCACAATAAAATAGCTATGTCACTTTTGTGTGAGGTAATAACAAAGTACGCTTCTGTGAATTTATGTAAGTATTCAGAGGAAGCTTGACATGACAATAAAATGATATTTTATACATAATATGATATAGTTCTTGGAAAGGCAAATGAAAACCATCTCCATAGTACCTCATAATCACAATTAGTTGGTATAGTGACTATTGCTTGTGGACTTTCATGTCTTTCTCCCCAGCTTCTTCCTTCCAGTAATAGACACTGCTTCGCTTGGGCAGGGGTTGGAAATACAGGCAAGGCAAAGCCTGGCTACAGTGAAAGCAGCAAGGGACAGGCACCAGTATTCAACCAGCTTAATTGCAGGATTTTTCACACTGGTGCTTGCGGAGAAAAAGCCTCTTTCTTTGTATGTTCAAGACACAGTAAAGATGCAAGTTTGGAGCTACCAATCACTGAATCCCCTACAGTGGTTTCAGCAGTCCAGGAAATTGAAGTTGGCACATAAAAGAAAAAAGATGAGAGATGAAGCAAAAGAACTCTGATGGTGTTTAAGTCTCAACTTCCATTTGTCCACAAAACCAACTCTATTCCTCATTTTCACATAATCTGGTCATGTGAGGCAACAAACCCCTCATTTTAGCTGAAATATTTTTACTTGGGTTACTTTCTATCTCAGCAAAAATAATCCTGACCAAGGAATGGATGAATACAATTAGCTTCTGTTAGATGTCAGTTTAGAAAGACTGAAAGTACCCCTGGCCCAAATCTCTCTTCCATCAGTTTTTCAAGATCCTAGGAAAACCTTGAGATTCTAGTTCAAGCGTATGTGTCCCCTACAATAAACAAGCGTTAAGAAATTGCTTCTGATCTCCAGTTTGAGGATGTCAGAATAAATACAATATTATCTTCTTCTTCTCTTGAAAATCCTCTAAAGTACTAGAATTTTTAAAGTTTATATATGCTAAGAAATTTTATTTTTGTAAGATTAAATGTCTCTAGTAGTAAGACTAGAAACACAAACTCTATCTTAAACAAAATTGAGTGTTGTCTATTCTACCCAAATATAATTTTTAAAATGACAAAAGATCATACAGAGGTACAGAACGTCACTTGCAACTACTGATCTCAATTAAAGAGGAGCTCAGTTCTTCAAAATACCTCAATGTACCCAGAAGATACAAATAAGGAAGCAAACATACTGATTCTGATAATGATATTGATTGCATGGATTACAATTGGTAACTTGTGTAGGACCTCACTAACACGAAAAGAAGCAGGCAATGCTGGGCAGAATGAGGAAATGTATAGTCAGGCTATTTTTGCAGGAAGCAGTCTACATATGAGACACCATAGGGGAAAGTGAGTCTAAATTCAAGCAGCCCTAGAGCTGCATATTCTCATTGCCTGAGAATAAATAAAGATTAAGACAATCCCCTACCCCAATACACACACACAAGAATCTTGAGTGTGAGCCAAGGACACTAACCCAGAACACTGAATTAGTCTCTCCTCTCCATGAAGCTCCTTTTGAACAAAAGATTCAGGTAGAATTCTTAAAATTTAAAAATGACTAATTATTCAAGGTTATCACAATAGTATCTATATACAAATATTACAGATAAAAGAATAAACAAATGGCAGACAAAAAAAGTCAACATTATACAAAAATATGCACACATGTGTGTACATATATATACGTACAAACACATGCATACATATATAAAAAGTGTGATTAAATATCTTGCCATAAACTCAGGAAAGATGAAATAAAGCAATATATGATGGATATATAAGCACAAGGCAGCAACAGCTAGGATAAGAAAAGGAAGAGAAACTTAGAATCAGAGGTCACATTATAATCAACACAAAACAAACACTGCAGATTATACAGTTAGACATACGGAAGATAGGAGTGATAAAAATGAGCAAAAGTAAGTGAAAATGAACCTAGATATTAAAAATTTTTAGAAAGATAATAATAAATACAAAGTATGATAAAGGAGACTCAATATATGCATAACTGGTATTTCTGAAATGTGAAATCTCAATAAATAGAAAAAAAAATGTCAAAGGTTCTATAAAAGAAAATTTTCCAGGAAAAAATGTTTTCAAATAGACAAAAAGCTCACTATTCTCCAGATGGGGAAAATAATGATACAAACGGTCATATCCTAGTAAAGAAGCTAAAATTCAAATATGAAGAAAGATTCCCTTAAGCTATAAAAGTGCCGCACTCATTATGCCAACAATTTGGAAAACTCAGCAGTGGCCACAGACTGGAAAAGTCAGTTTTCATTCCAATCCCAAAGAAAAGCAATGCTAAAGAATGGTCAAACTACCACACAATGACACTCATTTCACATGCCAGCAAGATTATGCTCAAAATCCTACAAGCTAGGCTTCAGCAATATGTGAACTGAGAACTTCTAGATGTACAAGCTGGATTTAGGAAAGACAGATGAGCCAGAGCTTAAAAAGCCAACATACGCTGGATCATAGAAAATGCAAAGGAATTAAAAAAGAAAATCTACTTTTGTTTCATTGACTTTGCTAAACTTTTGACTGTATGGATCACAACAAACAATGAAATATTCTTAAAGAGATGGGAATACAAGACTTCCCTACCTGCCTCCTGAGAAACCTGTATGCAGGACAAGAAGCAACAGTTAGAACTTGGCATGGAACAATGGACTGGTTCAAATAGGGAAAGGAGTACTTCAAGGCTGTATATTGTCACCCTGCTTATTTAACTTATATTCAGAGTACATCATGTGAAATGCTGGGCTGGATAAAGCACAAGATGGAATCAAGATTACCAGGAGAAATATCAGTTCAATAACCTGAGATATGTAGATGACACCACCCTAATGGCAGAAAAAGAGGAACTAAAAGGCCTCTTGATGAAGGGGAAAGAGGAGAATGAAAAAGCTGGCTCAAAAGTCAACATTCAAGAAATGGAGATATGGCATCCAGTCCCGAAGTAAAAGTCGCTCAGTTGTGTCCGACTCTTTGCAACCCCATAGACTATACAGTCCATGGAATTCTCCAGTCCAGAATACTGAAGTGGGCAGCTTTTCCCTTCTCTAGGGGATCTTCCCAGCCCAGGGATCGAACCCAGGTCTCCCTCATTGCAGGCCGATTCTTTACCAACTGAGCTATGAGTGATGACAGGTTGGGAAATCATGGCAAATAGATGGGTAAAATGTGGAAACAGTGACAAATTTCATTTTCTTGGGCTCCCAAATCCCTACAAATGGTGACTGCAGCCACAAAATTAAAAGACACTTGCTCCTTGGAAGAAAAGCTGTGACAAACCTAGACAGTGTATTACAAAGCAGAGACATCGCTTTACTGACAAAGGTCTGCATAGTCAAAGCTATAGTTTTTCCAGTAGTCATGTATGGATGTGAGAGTTGGACCATAAAGACGGCTGAGTGCCAAAGAATTGATGCTTTTGAACTGTGGTGCTGGAAGACTCTTGAGAGTCCCTTGGACTGCAAGGAGATCAAACCAGTCCATCCTAAAGGAAATCAACCGTGAATATTCATTCATTGGAAGGACTGATGCTGAAGGTGAAGCTCCAATACTTTGGCCACCTGATGTGAAGGGTTGACTCATTGTAAAAAAAAAACAAAAACTGTTTCTGGGAAAGATTGAAGGCAGGAGGAGAAGGGGATGACAGAGGACGAGATGGTTGGATGGCATCACTGACTCAATGGACATGAGTTTGAGCAAACCCAGAGAGAAAGTGAAGGACAGGGAAGCCTTGGCACTGAATTCATGGGGTCAAAGAGTCAAACTTGACTTAGTGACTGAACAACAACAGTAGGGAGAGAAACTCAGATTAGCCTCAGATTTCTCCACAATAAACTTCAAAATGGAAATGAGTTGTCCAACAAACTTTAAGTTTTCAGAGAAAGTGTAATCACAGCAGCAAATGGTGTTTTTCCTTGCCTAGGGAAAGCTTCAGAAGGGTATAGGAAAATAGCAGAGGAGTCTGAAAGGTTAGCAAGGCACTGTGGATGTCGAGTCACTTTTGTTTCCTGACTGCCTTCTTGTTTCATTATTTTTAAATTAAGGACCTGCCAGGCTTCAGCAACATGTGAACCGTGAACTCCCTGATGTTTAAGCTGGTTTTAGAAAAGGCAGAGGAACCAGAGATCAAATTGCCAACATCCCCTGGATCATGGAAAAAGCAAGAGAGTTCCAGAAAAACATCTATTTCTGCTTTATTGACTATGCCAAAGCCTTTGACTGCATGGATCACAATAAACTGTGGAAAATTCTGAAAGAGATGGGAATACCAGACCACCTGACCTGCCTCTTGAGAAACCTGTATGCAGGTCAGGAAGCAACAGTTAGAACTGGACATGGAACAACAGACTGGTTCTAAATAGGAAAACGAGTACGTCAAGGCTGTATATTGTCACCCTGCTTATTTAACTTCTATGCAGAGTTCATCATGAGAAGCGCTGGACTGGAAGAAACACAAGCTGGAATCAAGATTGCCGGGAAAAATATCAATAACCTCAGATATGCAGATGACATCACCCTTATGGCAGAAAGTGAAGAGGAGCTAAAAAGCCTCTTGTTGAAAGTGAAAGAGGAGAGTGAAAAAGTTGGCTTAAAGCTCAACATTCAGAAAACGAAGATCATGGCATCCAGTCCCATCACTTCATGGGAAATAGACGGGGAAACAGTGGAAACAATGTCAGACTTTATTTTTCTGGGCTCCAAAATCACTGCAGATGGTAACTGCAGCCATGAAATTAAAAGACGCTTACTCCTTGGAAGAAAAGTTATGACCAACCTAGATAGCATATTCAAAAGCAGAGACATTACTTTGCTGACTAAGTTCCCTCTACTCAAGGCTACTGTTTTTCCTGTGGTCATGTATGGATGTGAGAGTTGGACTGTGAAGAAGGCTGAGCACTGAAGAATTGATGTTTTTGAACTGTGGTGTTGGAGAAGATTCTTGAGAGTCCCTTGGACGGCAAGGAGATCCAACCAGTCCATTCTGAAGGAGATCAACCCTGGGATTTCTTTGGAGGGAATGATGCTGAAGCTGAAGCTCCAGTACTTTGGCCACCTCATGCGAAGAGTTGACTCATTGGAAAAGACTCTGATGCTGGGAGGGATTGGGGGCAGTAGGAGAAAGGGACAACCGAGGATGGGATGGCTGGATGGCATCACGGACTCGGTGGTTGTCAGTCTGAGTGAACTCCGGGAGATGGTGATGAACAGGGAGGCCTGGCGTGCTACGATTCATGGGGTCGCAAAGAGTCAGACATGACTGAGCGACTGAACTGAAGTGAACTGAACTGAACTGAACTGTTTCTCTCTACTTTCCCATCATCTGTAATTTGGATTTTCAAGACACTGTAAAGATGAAAGTTTGGAATTACCAATCACTGAATCCCCTACAGTGGTTTCAGTCAGTCCAGGAAATTGAAGCTGACACATAAAGGGACACATAATTCCTGCAGTTCCAGACAGGATTTTTCCCCTGTTAGTGGTAGAATAGTGGACAACATATATCTGTTCCCATCTAAAATAATCCTTGTATGTCTACACTGAATTATAGTCTGGTCCTATGATAGTCAAGGTTTTTGCTCTTGCAAATATACTTTTTTTTTTTTGCATTATTATCTTTCTTTTATGTTGTTTCATCACTAGAACATATTGCCTTTTTCCCCATTTGGATTTATTTTCTCATCCCTGTTTCTCTCTTCAACTCTCTTGCTAGATTTTTCTCCCAGCAGGTCACTAAAAAGCTCTCTGTTAATGTCTTCAACCACTTTCGTCTTTCCAAATATAATCATCTGTCACTCTTCACATTCTATCCTTTGGCCTAACAAACATGGTCACAGAATCCAGGGGATGTATACCCTGTTTGGGATTTATTGGGGTTAAATAGACTTCTGTGGGAATAACCTAGAGCAAGAGCCTCTTAAAAGACCCACAGCCACCATAGAGTTTTCAAAATAATCTTTATAACCCAAAATTAGCCTTGTTACTTTAAAACACATTTCACCAGAAATGGTGCCAATAAAATGGCAGAATAGGAAGTCCCAGCCCTCTTTTCATCCTCCTACAAAAACACAGATTTAACAATGCTCTATGGATCAAATAACCCTATGAAAACATAGTTCATTTCACAATTAAGGACTCTATTTCTATTCTTAAGTCTTCTTTATTTAGTTTCTGTGTTTAAGCCAGGTGGTTTTAACATGATGCTTATAGACCCCTTAATAATCCTCAAGTGGTCTTTAGAGAGACTGTGAACTCTCTTAATTCTTATGCAAATTTTGTATAAATTTACAAATGAGCATTGTTTTCATGGGGAGAAGGCCCACAGCTTTCAACAAGTTGAAGTACACGAATTAAAGGAAGGTTGGGGAGGTACCACAGTGCACATGCGAGACTGGTTTTAAAAGCATAATATCCTACAGCCCAATCAGACAAGAAAAACAAATGAAAGGAATTCAGTTTAGAGAGAAAGAAGCAAAACTGTCTCTGCTTGCAGATGACATGATACCATGTATAAAAATATCCTAAAGATGCCACCAAAAAACTACTAGAACTACCAATGAATTCAGCAAAGTTGCAGGATACAAAATTAACATACAGAAATCTGTTGCATTTCTATTCACTAACAGCAAACTATCAAAAAGAGAAATTAGGACAATCTCATTTACAATTGCACCAAAAGCAGCAAAATGTCAGGGAATAAATCTAAGCAAAATGGTAAAAGATCTGCACTCAGAAAGCTGTAAGACTTTGAGGAAAGAAATTAAAGATCACAAACAAATGGATTGAAAGAATTAATATTGTTAAAATGACCATACTACCCCACGCAATCTACAGATTCAATGCAATCCCTATCAAAGTGCCAATAGCATCTTCCACAGAACTAGAACAAATAATTCTAAGATTTTTACAGAAACACAAAAGATATCAATTAGCCAAAAGAATCTTAAGAAGGAAGATCAAAGAGCATGGAAGTATCATGCTCTGTGATTTCAAACTAGACTGCAAAGCTAATCTAATCAAAACTACAAAGCTACTAATCAGAGCAATGTTTTATTGGCACAGACACACACACATAGATCAGTGAAACAGAATAAAACGCTGAGAAATGAACCCATACTTACATGGGCAAATATTCCATGACAAAGAAGGCAAGGGTATACAGTGGGGAAAAAAGATAGCCTTTTCAGTAAATAATGTTAGGAAAACTGGACAGTTACATGTAAAAGAGCCCAACGGAACTAACCTCTCATACCATGTACAAAAATAAACTCAAAATAGATGAAAGATTTAAATGCGAAACCTGAAACCATAAAACTTCTAGAGGAAAACATATGTAATATGCTCTTTGACATTGGTCTTAGCAATTTTTTTTTTTTTGATCTGATTTGTCAGGCAAGGACAAAAAGCAAAACTAAACAAATGGGACAACATAAAACTGAAAGGTTTTACATCAACGAAGCAAAAAGGTCACTTACTGAATGTGATAATCTATTTCTGATAAGGGGTAATATCCAAAATACACAAAGAACTCATACAACTCAACATCGAAAAACAAAAATTAAAAGTGAGCAGAGGGCTTGAACAGATATTTTACCAAAGAGGCCTACAGACACTTGGAAAGATGCTCAGCATCACTTCAACATCACTAATCATCTGGGAAATGCAAGTCAAACCCACAGTAAGGTATCACCTCCACCCATTGCAAAGGCTGTTATCAGACAGACAGTAAATAACAAGTGCTGGTAAGAACGATGGAGAAAAGGAAATTCTTGTGTACTGTCGGTGGGAAGGTAAGTTGCTGCAGCCACTATAGAAAACAGCACAGAGATTCCTCAAAAAAATAAAAAATGGAGCTACCATATGATCCAGCAATTCTACATCTGGGTTTTTATCTGAAGATTTAAAAAAGCACTAATTCAAAAAAATATTTGCACCTTTATGTTTGTTGCCGCATCATTCACAATAGTCAAGACATGGAAAGAACCTAACAGCACATCAGTAGAAGAATAGAGAAGTTTAGATAGACAGACAGAGATCGATAGACGAGTGGAGAGGTTTAGATAGACAGACAGAGATCAGTAGATGAGTGGAGAAGTTTAGATAGACAGACATAGATCGATAGAGGAGTGGAGAAGTTTAGATAGACAGATATAGATGGACACATGAAGGGAGAAGTTTAGATAAACAAATATAGACGGATAGATGAAGGGAGAAATTTAGATAGACAGATATAGATCGATAAATGAGTGGAGAGGTTTAGATAGACAGATATAGACCAATAGATGAAGGGAGAAGTTTAGATAAACAGATATAGACCAATAGACAAAGAGAGAAGTTTAGATAGACAGATATAGATGAAGGGAGAAGTTTGCTGCTGCTGCTAAATCGCGTCAGCCATATCCAACTCTGTGTGACCCCATAGACGGCAGCCCAACAGGCTCCTCTGTCCCTGGGAGTCTCCAGGCAAGAGTATGGAGTGAGTTGCCATTTCCTTCTCCAATGCATGAAAGTGAAAAGTGAGAGTGAAGTCGCTCAGTTGTGTCTGACTCTTAGATACCCCATGGGCTGCAGCCCACCAGGCTCCTCCATCCATGGGATTCTCCAGGCAAGAGTACTGGAGTGGGTTGCCATTGCCTTCTCTAGGGAAAAGTTTAGATAGACAGATACAGATGAAGGGAGAAGTATACATAGACAAATATAGATGAATAGAGAAGTTTAGATAGACAGATATAGGTCAATAGATGAATAGAGAAGTTTAGATAGACAGATGTAGGTCAATAGATGAATAGAGAAGTTTATATAGACAAATATAGATCAATAGATGAATAAAGTTTTATAAACACACACACACACACAAAGAATGAAATCCTGCCATTTGCAGCAACATAGATGGGCCTAGAGGGTATCATGGCAAGTGAAATAAGCCAAAGAAAGACAGATAACATAAGATACCTTTATGTGTGGAATCTAGAATACAAAATGAATTATTAAATATAACAAGCCAAAAATGGGCTTATAGATATGCCTAACAAGCAGGAGGGTGCCAGAAGTGGGATGCTATGAGTGAAATAGATGGGGGAGCTTAAGAGGTACAAACTTCCAGGTGCAAAATAAATGAGTCATAGGGATGAAATGTACAGCTTGGGAAATATAGGCAATATAATAAATTAATTATCTCTGAGTGGTTACAGAGGGTAACTTGACTAATCAGGGTGATCATTTTGTAATTTATAAACATATTGAATCACTGTGTGGTACACAGAGAACTAACATGGTGTTGTAGGCCAATTATACTTCAAAACCCATCTGAGAAAAAGAGATTAGATTACTACCAGAAGTGGAGAATGAGGGGAGGAGACACTGGATGAGGACATGAAAAGGGACAAACTTCCAGTTATTAGATGAATAAGTACTGGGGATGTAATGACTACAGCATTAGTATAAGTAATGCTGCTCTATGTTACATATGAAAGTTGTCAAAAGAGTAAGTCATAACGTTCTTGTCATAAGGAAAATGATCTTTTTCTTTTCCTTATATCTATATGATATGATGGACCTTCACTAAACTTACTGCGGTAATCATTTCCTTGTGGTAATCAAGGCAAATCACTAAACCTATACAGATTCGTATGTTAATTACATCTCAATAAAATTGGAAGAAAAAAATATATGATACTCAAAATATTATCATGCTCTTTCTTACGAACTATTTTGACCCTTTGTGTTAAAAAGGAAAACTGACAGAGGGATCATTTCTATAAATGAGTCATGTTTCTATCCGGAAGCATTTAATTCTGTGAGGTATCTTAGCAAAAGGAGCAGAGGTGTGCTTTAGAGGTGAAGGCGCCTAGTCCTCATGTGCTACCCATCAGCTGCGCTGGGCTGGGCCGTGGAGTTTCATTAACTGAGACTGGACTTTGAAGATCCAGCCACAGCCTTCTGTCCTCTTTCCTCCCTTTTCCTCTCCCTTCATCTCAAACCATTATTCGAGAAGTAGTTATTTAGCAGGGAGAATCAGCCCCACTTCCCCAATCAACGTCTTTCTCTCTCTCCCTGCCAAGAGTTGGGGCGGGGGGGAGTACTGGGTTTGGCAGCTGTCAACCCATCATTACGGGCTCACTGTCCCATCTGCACCGCATAGACTGGTGCAGTCACAGGGGGGTTTACCCAAACAGGCTCCCAGGGGAACAGTAACATACCTCTTGATTTGGCCCGTGAAGTTATACTTGTGATTATTAATAGACAAGAGGCTAGTGCTCTATTCATTCATGCTAGACCTAATTATCCAATTTGATCTAAGCTGATTAGAATACTGATAGATAACCCACACCACGTTTAGAGCTACAGCAAGCAGTGGCCAAGAGCCTTGACACAGTGTTTGGGTTTACCAGAGAGAAAAGAAGGGCGGGGGTGGGGTGGGGGGAGGAGGGAGAAGCTGCTTTGGTTGATTAGCAATGTGCTGCCTGGGACCATTTATAATGAAGCATATCATTTAAATTTTCCTTTACAAATGAGTCCAACGCTCGTTGCAGACTGCAGGCTCTGTTAATTGTCACAAACATTGCTTTTTTTTTTTTTTTTAACATTATTAGCTCTTTGGCAGGATCTCCATTGTTGACTTAAAACTTGGCATGATCAGGGCTTGCTGAATAATTTAGGTGGTTGGCAGCTGGAGAAGGAGAACACACACATCTAGGCAGACAAGCATGCTGCTTGAGCTCTTTATGTAATAGGATTGTATACAAAGCAGAGTATAGTCGGCAGTGACTTCTGTGTCTGTTTATAGGTAAACACTGATGTTAGTTTTATAGGAAAACTGGAGGGACACTTCTCACAAATTGTATGCAGCATACGAGACAGATGCACTGGAGGACTGTTCAAATGACTCGGATCATCTCCGACTCTCACAGAATGTGATTGCTGGAGTGTTCACACTCCAGTACTTACACCGCCTCTTCAGTGGGGTGTTTGAGGCCTTGATTGCTGGCTACAGCAGCTCTGATAGGAGGTAGAGGCACCTAAAGCCCTGAAAACTTTCAAGCAGCAGGCCAGAAAGATTCTTGAGTCACAGAGACCCTCAGATGCACTCATTTATGAGGTGCATGTGTGTAATTATGGTTGGTGGCAACATATAACCACTGCCTTAGGTGGAAGGCCAAAAGGAAGGTCACAAACAGAACAGCAAGTACTTCTGTACGCACGTGATACTTCTGTTCATTAACCAGACCCATAGATTCTCTTTCAATTGAGCATGCTATACTATCAGGACTCCACAAGATTCAAAAGACAAAAATTCAACTCAGCCTTCTTAAGCCAATAGGATTTATCCACCCAGGTAAGTGGAAACACGGTGGTGGAACTGGGTGGATAGACACAAATGTTGATACCAAGATACTGTGTTTCTGCCTCTACCACTGGAATTTTCTTCTTTTCATTCTCAAAACAGCTCATCCTTTTAACAATTGGCCACCAAAATTTCACTCTCAAACCACACCCTATGCAAAGTCAATAAAAAAACTGAGTGGGATGGCACCAATGACAAGTCTGGAATTGAGTCTTAAAGTTCTGAAGATTAAGCGATATTACCACTCCTTCTTAAAGCATTTACCAGAGAGCTGGGGCTGGGTTTGGGGGAAGAGTACGGTTTTCAAAAGCAGAGACATTACTTTGCTGACTAAGGTCTGTCTAGTCAAGGCTATGGTTTTTCCTGTGGTCATGTATGGATGTGAGAGTTGGACTGTGAAGAAGGCTGAGCACCGAAGAATTGATGCTTTTGAACTGTGGTGTTGGAGAAGACTCTTGAGAGTCCCTTGGACTGCAAGGAGATCCAACCAGTCCATTCTGAAGGAGATCAACCCTGGGATTTCTTTGGAAGGAATGATGCTGAAGCTGAAGCTCCAGTACTTTGGCCACCTCATGTGAAGAGTTGACTCATTGGAAAAGACTCTGATGCTGGGAGGGATTGGGGGCAGGAGGAGAAGGGGACGGCAGAGGATGAGATGGCTGGATGGCATCACCAACTCGATGGACATGAGTTTGAGTAAACTCTAGGAGTTGGTGATGGACAGGGAGGCCTGGCGTGCTGCGATTCATGGGGTCGCAAAGAGTCGGACACAACTGAGCAACTGAACTGAACTGAACTGAAGATATCCATATAAAAATTGAGAAGTAAGGATGCTGGATGACCAAAAAAAAAAATTGTTTTTAAGTATAATGGGTACAGTTTTCCTTAGCTTGTTTTGTTTTAGAAGCTGAGGTCAGTTTCTACTTATCTCTCCTATTTGCTGGACTGAAGATAGTTTTTGAACAACAAAATATATTAATGAAATACTTAAGTGAGTGTAAGAAAGGCAATGCCAAAGAATGTTTAAACTACCACACAATTGCACTCATCTCACACGCTAGTAGAGTAATGCTCAAAATTCTCCAAGCCAGGCTTCAGCAATACGTGAACCGTGAACTCCCTGATGTTCAAGCTGGTTTTAGAAAAGGCAGAGGAACCAGAGATCAAATTGCCAACATCCGCTGGATCATCGAAAAAGCAAGAGAGTTCCAGAAAAACATCTATTTCTGCTTTATTGACTATGCCAAAGCCTTTGACTGTGTGGATCACAATCAACTGTGGAAAATTCTGAAAGAGATGGGAATACCAGACCACCTGACCTGCCTCTTGAGAAACCTATATGCAGGCCAGGAAGCAACAGTTAGAATTGGATGTGGAACAACAGACTGGTTCCAAATAGGAAAAGGAGTACTTCAAGGCTGTATATTGTCACCGTGCTTATTTAACTTCTGTGCAGAGTACATCATGAGAAACGCTGGGCTGGAAGAAACACAAGCTGGAATCGAGATTGCTGGGAGAAATATCAATAACTTCAGATATGCAGATGACACCACCCTTATGGCAGAAAGTGAAGAGGAACTCAAAAGCCTCTTGATGAAAGTGAAAGAGGAGAGTGAAAAAGTTGGCTTAAAGCTCAACATTCAGAAAATGAAGATCACGGCATCTGGTCCCATCAGTTCATGGGAAATAGATGGGAAAACAGTGGAAACGGTGCCAGACTTTATTTTTCTGGGCTCCAAAATCACTGCAGATGGTGACTGCAGCCATGAAATTGAAAGACACTTACTCCGTAGCAGGAAAGTTATGACCAACCTAGATAGCATATTCAAAAGCAAAGACATTACTTTGCCAACGAAGGTCCGTCTAGTCGAGGCTATGGTTTTTCCTGTGGTCATGTATGGATATGAGAGTTGGACTGTGAAGAAGGCTGAGCACCGAAGAATTGATGGTTTTGAACTGTGGTGTTGGAGAAGACTCTTGAGAGTCCCTTGGACTGCAAGGAGATCCAACCAGTCCATTCTGAAGGAGATCAACCCTGGGATTTCTTTGGAAGGAATGATGCTGAAGCTTAAACTCCAGTACTTTGGCCACCTCATGGGAAGAGTTGACTCATTGGAAAAGACTCTGATGCTGGGAGGGATTGGGGGCAGGAGGAGAAGGGGATGACAGAGGATGAGATGGCTGGATGGCATCATGGACTCGACGGATGTGAGTCTGAGTGAGCTCTGGGAGTTGGTGATGGACAGGGAGGCCTGGAGTGCTGCGATTCATGGGGTTGCAAACAGTCGGACACGACTAAGCAACTGAACTGAACTGAACTGAACTGAGCCTTTCAAGAGTTGTGTTTTTTAAGGGCTTCCCTCTTAGCTCAGTTGGTAAAGAATCCACCTGCAATTCAGGAAACCCTGGTTCATTTCTGGGTTGGGAAGATCCCCTGGAGAAGGGATAGGCTACACACTTCAGTATTCTTGGGCTTCCCTTATGGTTCAGCTGGTAAAGAATCTGCCTACAATGCGGGAGATCTGGGTTTGATCCTTGGGTTGAGAAGATCCCCTGGAGAAGGGAAAGGCTGCCCACTCCAGTATTCTGGCCTGGAGAATTCCATGTGTACAGTCCATGGAGTTGCAAAAAGTCAGACATGACTGAGCAACTTTTCACTCTGTTTTTTAAAGAGCAGCAAACAGCAGGGAGACTTACATGACCGGAATGTCTCCCACCATGGTCAGCTCCCTCATCTGCTTTTTCACAGGGTGCCAATCTGCAGTATAATTTTACCAATGAAGATTGAATCTCCTGAACAATCAATTCTTTACGTTTTGTACAGACAAAATAAATGATATGTAGATATTGTAGAATTCGAATAGGACTGGCAAAAGTGAAGGATACTGATTGCTGCTTCGTATATACATATATAAACACGTAAGATATATATCCTATGTGTGTTTCTTTTATCATCTTGAGTCAAGAGAAAAGATACTGTAACTAATATGACAGAATCAAAAAAATCAATAAATTTTAACTATAAAAATTACAGGAAAAAATTTAAATATTGGTTATGTTCTTTTTAACCTTTTCATTTCCCAAATTTTTCTATTTCTGTCTGGCTCCTTCATTCACTCCTTAATTATTTATTTATTCACTTATTTGTTCATTCATTCTACACATGAGTTTTAAGCAATTAATAGATGTCAACACTATGTCAAATCCTGGAAATGAACGTAAGATTTAAAAAAAAAATACACACACAATCCAAGTCTTTAGGAGATTAAATACAGTGATGTGAGACACATCTGTCAGTACTTGATTAAAATCCCTTAGCAAGAGTTGCAAGAAGATTGCATAGGGCTCTTATCGGAGGTGTGGAATTGTCAGGGAACAGTTGTTGGTGGAAGTGATGTAAAAGACAAGTCCTAAAGTTCTAGCCATATTAACTAAAGGTAAGAAATTTGCAAAAGATTGGGAAGAAAGAGAAATATCAGTGTTAGAGAAAGGCCAAGAAAGTGTTCTTGAAGCCTAGAATGCCAAGAACAAATGAAATTGGAAAGGTGATCAGAACCAAGTCATAAAGGAATCAAAATATACCCCTAATATGTTTGGATTTTATCACAAAAGATCATTCTTGAAGAAGAGTTCAGGGTAAAGATTGATTTAAGATGATCCGCAAGAGCAACTACATAAATTGATAAAAATATGAAAGAAGGAAGACAAAGACAATGAAGAGGTGTGGAAGGACACAGACAGAATCAAGAGATTTAAGGAGATAGAACTGATGAGATTTAATTCAGTCTTCCTTCTATCAGTTTCTAGCACAGGTTATTCTCTTCCTTTGACTTTCTCTTCCATCTAGCATTTCTAAAACCCACCAGCCTCTCTATTGTCTGCTATGACTCTCTTGCACTTCCTCCAGTTAAATGAAGGAAATATAGCTCATATATTTACCTAATAGCCCACTGACTATGGTACAACACTCAGAAGTCTTTAAAACCACTCTCCTCAGTAGTGTGAAACTTTGAATTTGCCACAAAAATCAAATGCATTTGCCAAAGTAACACTACCGTGTTGCACAAACGGGGTATCACTCACTCAGAAGTCAGTGGAGCTGTGATTCAGCAGTCTTACCTTGAGCTTCAGGTTCTAGGCTAGTGGACAGTTATTAACATGACATCCTCGGGCTTCTGGGTGTGCCTTCATTTCAGCTTCTAGAGATGCCACTCAAACCATAAGAGGAAGTTTAATTAAAAATACACAAAAAAAGCAATATTTGTTTCTCTATGTATTCTGGTTATAAGTGTGGTTCTGAGCCAACAAAAACTACAAGCTGAATATAACACACACATTTGAATATCATTTCCAACAATATTATTGGTATCCTTGTGTTTCCAGAATGAACATCTGATTACTATTAAACTTTATTCTCCTAGAAAAATAATTCTCTTCAATTACATAAGCATTTTAGAATTGTAGCCAAAGAAATATGTTTCGGTAGTTCCTTACAGTATACATTTCATTACGTATTAATGAATCAAACAAATCAATGTTTTAATAGACCATTAAATGACTTTTTCATGGTTGCATCCATCCTTCTAAACATGCAATCAAATGACGTCAGATCTACATTACGGCTGCAGATTAAAAGCATCATGGCTCATAACTTTCTCCAGATACAATTTTAAGCAAGTTTCAGGAAATATATGACACTGATTAATTCCAAAATCCTTGATTTTACTACTCTCTGTTACCTTTGTAGTAACTAAGTGATGACATTGAAGTCACATGAAAAATTAACCAACAGAGTCAGAAAACTGGATGAAGAGCCAACTAAAAGGGATGTGTGTGTCCATAACCATTAGCGAATAATTGGTGGTACTTGAAAGCATGAAATATTCTACTAGCAAAATGCTGTAAGAGAAAGGAGATGAAAGAATTAGCATCCGTAGTTCAAGTGACTAACAAAATTTTACTATAGATATTTAGGCCTATTTTTCCTGCGTTGAAAAACTACTGTGATGACCACATTCTACAGTTTTCAAATTGTAGCGTATATTTGGAATGAGGCACAAGTCCTCAGAAGGCTCTTTTTGATATCCCATCCTCACTGTAAAATTGAGAAAGAGTTGCATTTTCTTTTTTTTTAATGTTTATTTCATATTGGAAAATAGTTGATTAGCAATGTTGTGCTAGTTTCAGGTATAAAACAGAATCATTTTTTCAGTTCTTTTTCAGATTCTTTTCATACTTAGATTATTACAGAATATTGAGCAGATTTCACTGTGCTATACAGTAGGTCTTGTTGGTTATCTGTTTTACATATAACAGTGTGTCAGTTGTTTCCCTCCTCCCTTCCCCTCTTGGTAACCATAGTTTCCTTCTCTAGGTCTGTGAGTTTGCTTCTGTTTTGGAAATAATTTCATTTGTATCATTTTTAAGATTCTGCATATAAGCAAGATGACGTGAGATTTGTCTTTCTCTGTTTGGCTTACTTCACTTGGTATTACAATCTCCAGGTACATCTATTTTCCTCTAAATGGCATTCTTTCATTCCTTTTAATGGCTGAGTAATATTCCATTGTGTGTGTGTGTGTGTGTGTGTGTGTGTGTGTGTGTACACACCACATCTTTATCCATTTACTCATCAATGGACATTTACGTTGCTTCCATGTCTTGGCTATTGTAATCAGTGCTACAATGAACATCGGAGGGCATATATCCCTTTGAACCATGTTTTTCTCCAGATATATGCCCAGGAGTGAGATTGCAGCGTCATATGGTAGCTCTGTTTTTAGTTTCCTAAGAAACCTTTATACTATTCTTCAAAGTGGCTGTACCAATTTACAATCCCATCAACAGTGTAGGGGAGTTTCTGAAAAAATAATTTCATTTGATAATCTGAACAATGTCTTATTAAATGCAGTTTTATTTTAGGTAACAGTTTCTGGTGGATGGGGATGGTCTGAGCTGAGGTCCTTGCTTCTTTACCACGTCCATCTCCTACCTTCTATTTCTTGACCACAACAGTTTGCTGCTCTGTCATTGTGAGACCCTTTGAAGCAGTAGATTCAACATACCTCATCCATCACAGATGCTCAGATATAATCATTGGGCAGGGATCTTTTGGGAAAAAATCCTCAGTCATTCTAACGTGCAGTCCACTGTGAGAACCACTAGTAGCTCATTGACAGCAGAGGCTCTGTGTTTTACCTACCTCTTTGGCAAAGCCTAGGACATCATAAAATTCAAGAAATGTTTGTTGAATGAATAAATGAAACTGACTAAGGGAAAGAAACAAAGGAAGAGAAATAAAAAAAAATTGGGGACTAAATCAATTGACAAGCTGCTTCATTTTTCATTAATAAAAATGGATTTTTTTCTAATGTAACAATGGCAACTCTTAGCTCTTTGACATTACAAGAGCCTCTGGAGCATGAGATCCTTTTAATAAAGTAGCTCCTCTTTGTTATAAATCATTCATGGGATAAGAGACTCTTACAGAACTAGCAGTGTTACTTTGATAAATCTCGTAAAGAGTGTAGCAACAGACTCATAAAAGGGTTCATGATGAAGTCCAAAGATCCACGGCTACTTGTATACACACTGCTCCAGTATATCCAAGATGAAGAAATAGAGCAACTGGAGACCGATTATCATGTTCAAACAATTCAGATTCACTTCCTTTTTAAACAGAAGCTAGCTCTCTAGAACAATATTCATATAAAATGATGAGGGTCTTGGATAGAAAGAGAAACTTTAAAAGCATAATTGTATATTATATTTCACTTGTATTCCTTCCAGAAAGGTACATAGATGCTACCAAGAGAGAGTCTTAAAAGGAAACATGCTCAGTCACTCAGTCATGTCTGACTCTTTGCAATTCTTTGGACCATAGCCAGGCTCCTTCATCCACGGAATTCTCCAGGCAAGAATACTGGAGTGGGTTGCTATTTCCTTCTCCAGGGGATCTTCCCAACCCAGGAATTTAATCAGCATCTTCTGTGTCTGCTGCATTGGCAGACAGCTTATTTATCACTGAGCCACACGGTAAAAGAGGACTAATAATAATGTTGAGAGTTAAATCATCTCTTGAATGCTTATCATGTGCAAGAGACCTTGCTAAGACTATGCATGTGTTATCTCATTTGATTCTCAAAATATCAATTTGGGATAAATGTTACTATTTATCTTTGGGAGGCTAAATAACCTGCTGGAAGCTTTACAGTAGGAAGTGCTAGGAGTGGCTCTCAACCCAAATCTGTTGACAGTAGGACCGTTGTCTACCTCTCTCTACCTCTCTGTTTTATGATGCACTCAGAGACCTCCAGGGATGTATTGTGTACCCTATAAACTTCAAAACAAATCTCAAATGTATGTCCTTTTTTGGCAGGACTTTTTCTTGCATTCTTCTGCTACTGGCTTATGGGCCTGTTTGGTCATGAGAGCTAATTTTGAAATTGCTTTAATGCATAATATAATTAAGCATTTTTATTGAGCTGATGACAGGTAAAACTAGCACAGGGCTTCCCTGGTAGCTCAGCTGATAAGGAATCCACCTGCAGTGCAGGAGAACCCAGTTGGATACCTGTGTCAGGAAGATCACCCTCGAGAAGGGATA
Organism: Capra hircus; assembly: GCF_001704415.2. NCBI lineage: Eukaryota > Metazoa > Chordata > Mammalia > Artiodactyla > Bovidae > Capra > Capra hircus. The sequence continues at coordinate 10,177,158 of NC_030821.1, read as the reverse complement.
GGCTAGCCATTCTAGTATTTATTGGCTTCCCTGGTGGCTCAGACAGTAAAGAATTTGCCTGCAAGGCAGGAGACCTGGGCTCAATCCCTGGGTTGGGAGGATCCCCTGGAGGAGAACATGGCAACCCACTCCAGTACTCTTGCCTGGAGAATCCCCATGAACGGAGAAACCTGGTGGGCTGCAGTCCACAGGGTCGCAAAGAGTCAGACATGACTGAGTGACTAAGTGCACAAAACTAGCACAAACCAATTTCTCATCTCACATATAAAGCTTAAAAACCCAAGTAACTCAAGTGTTCGGATAACATTTGATTTTATCCTATATCCGAGAACTTAAAACGCCAATCGCAGTCACCAGCAGCTTCACTGGTTCCTATGTTCCAGGCACTTCACTAGAAATTCTACAAGTCTCATTTATCATTTTACTTTCAAAATTATTCTTTCAACTATTGCTGTTCATTAAATGAGAAAATTTGAACATTGAGAGGTTACGTAACATGCTCAAGATAAAAGTACTGGTAGATGGCACAGCCAGAATTAAAACACAGATGTCTTCCACTACACTAAAACTATCTCCCAAGAAATAATTGATGATTTCTACATTAGACAGCAGTATATTCATTTTTTTCCCTACACTTCATTAGTAATTTAAGAATCTTCTTTTTTCCCAGTAACTCATTCTTGTAGAAACATTGCTGTTGATCCAAATAAGCAAAAAATGTTAGAATGGATCTTTGGGCTTCAGAAAAAGACTGAAATAATGTTAAGGGTTGAGGGGGAAATACCTCCTTCTTTTAAGATACCAGTTAAATAAGGAAATGACAAGGTGCTTGCATGGAAGATGATGTTCATAACCACTTGGCTTTGACCAGAGATGCTTCTCAGAGAAAAGCTAGGACTTGAGTAAAACATTTTTCAACTCATCACAGCCAAGTGTTTAATTTTTTCAAGCAAACCAAGTGCAATTTGTGTTTGTTTTTGAAATTATGATCTCTACTTTGCAAGTGAAATTCCACACACCAAGTGTGAGTTTATTTTGATAAAACCACATTTCAGATTCCACATGCAACTATAAAATCAGGACATGTGGTGTGGGGTTTTCATAAAAGTCAAAATCTGGTAATTAGCACCAAAACTGTTCCTTGAAATTTGAAAGTATTGGAGATAATAGAAATAAAAGCTTATAGAAATGCCAAGAATTTTTGTCCTTGCTAAATCCTACCCAAATACCACAATGCACCAAGGTGATATGTATTTTGAATCTATTATACTTGCTTATTAAGAGGGAAGGAAGACATGGGCATATTTTTGCAACTTTTTTATTTCTATAAAGTTTTCTCCTGGTTTAAAATTGTTCAAATTTTAGGATTGAGCTTCACCAACTGGGAAGCTATAATATAGACCTGAGCATGGTTACTGGCCTTTAGCCAGAAAATGAAAACACTGCATAAAATATTTAAAGGTAGCTCCATTGCATCCAAATAGGTATCTTGATGTGAGGGACAGAGAAATCATCCAACAAGCAATTTAAGATGGATTACATGGAAAGAAACTGAAGTCCCAGAGTCTCCGACCCTTTGGCTGATATTCACTTTTGTCCCTTTTCGTAGTGTGTGTGTGAAAGTTTGTGTATACTTTAATTCTGCCAGCTCTAACAGTAGTTAAAAAAAATAAAATAAAATCTGCCTTGGCAAGTTTCCAGCCCAAATTGGTGACTGGATGCCTGATTCTGCTGACTTCAATAGAGGTATCACCTCCTATTCTCCACTGCACCTCAAGCCTATGTTATTATTTAGTAGAAGAGTAGCAGGATTTAATGTTTCAAGACTCGGCAGTAGATTGCCCCAGCAGTCCTTAAACAACAGCATACTGTATTTATTTGTATATGGCATTTAATCCAATGTATGTAATGCTATCTCCAAATTCAACATTTGTTGGCCATTAAATAGGGAATGATTCTGCTTAAGTCAAAACAGCAGTCAAACAGGAACAATACTGTATTATAGCTTGGATGTGAGCTAAATAGTTGATACAAATTTTTTGGAAAACAACCAACATCTTTTATTTTGAATAATGCACTCTATTTTTATAGAAAGTAAGTCAAACCTTTAGTTATGCAGGAAAGCCATTTTAAATGCTCAAAAGGAATTAACTTGTAATGAAATACCTCAAAATTTCTTAGAAAATAATATCACCTATGAAACAAAAAGTAATGAAATACTGACGTTCTGACATATGTATAAAAATTATTTAACATAGTATCCATTTTAAGATATTTAACCTTATTAACATTTAACCTTTTATATGTCTTTATTATGTACATTTAACCTTTTATATGTCTTTATTATGTATAAATGGGGAAGTGACTGAATTTTGTTGGACACAGAAAAAGAGGTTTTAAATACCTAAAGCCTCTTGATGAAAGTGAAAGTGCAGAGTGAAAAAGTTGGCTTAAAGCTCAACATTCAGAAAATGAAGATCGTGGCATCTGGTCCCATCACTTCATGGGAAATAGATGGGAAACAGTGGAAACAGTTTCAGACTTTATTTTTTTGGACTCCAAAATCACTGCAAATGGTGACTGCCGCCATGAAATTAAAAGACACTTACTCCTTGGAAGGAAAGTTATGACCAACCTAGATAGCATATTCAAAAGCAGAGACATTACTTTGCCAACAAAGGTCCATCTAGACAAGGCTATTGTTTTTCCACTGGTCATGTATGGATGTGAGAGTTGGACTGTGAAGAGAGCTGAGTGCCGAAGAATTGATGCTTTTTAACTGTGGTGTTGGAGAAGATTCTTGAGAGTCAGTCCCTTGGGCTGCAAGGAGATCCAGCCAGTCCATTCTGAAGGAGATCAGCCCTGGGATTTCTTTGGAAGGAATGATGCTGAAGCTGAAACTCCAGTAATTTGGTCACCTCATGCGAAGAGTTGACTCATTGGAAAAGACTCTGATGCTGGGAGGGACTGGGGGCAGGAGGGGAAGGGGACGACAGAGGATGAGATGGCTGGATGGCATCACTGACTCAACGGACGTGAGTCTGAGTGAACTCCAGGAGTTGGTGATGGACAGGGAGGCCTGGCGTGCTGCAATTCATGGGGTCGCAAAGAGTCGGACACGACTGAGAGACTGAACTGAACTGAACTGAACTGAAAGATTTAAAGATAGAAAAATATAAAAATGATCTGCACTTAGCCTCTGTGTAGCAAGATGTGAATGTATTTTCTTAAGTAAGAAAGCCCAGATTATTTATGTTGTAGGTTCCAAATTATTGATTCCATCCAAGTTGTACCATTTTATCTTCTTGATATTGAGTTTGGACAAGATCATTTAGCCAGGCACTGGGCATGTGAAATTATGCTACCATCTGGGACTATGAGAAAAAAATGTGGAGAGCCAAGGACCACCAGCCAAATGATGGTCCCACTGCCCAAAATCTCTTATGATGTCTCCAAGTGGCCTCATGCTTACTGTGTTCCTCTCTGGCTGAGTCTGCACAGCACACAGTGAGCAAATAGTCGTGATAGAAAAAAAAAAAAAAATAGAAGTTGGCTTTGAAAACTCTTCTGCAGAGTAGGACATTACCGCTGACTATCTTGGAAACTTGGACAATATCTTCACATTCTATGTCTGTTTCCTTCTCCATAAAATAAGGAAGTTGGATTAGATGGTCTCCTTGGGTTCAAGTAACTCACTCCAATATTCTTGCCTGGAGAATCCCATGGTCTTGAGGAGCCTTGTATTTCTTTATCACCTTTATATTAGGTGCTAGGACTGCAAAGAGTGAGAGAGAATCTTGTCCTGTAGGAAGTTACAGTCGAAAGGGGAAGTGATATGTAAATAGACCATTTTAAGATGACATAGTGTTAAGGGAAATATTTTCCACAAGGCTCTATAAGAATCCATGCTTTCTTTTATGAATCTTTGCTAGTAATTTTTCTCAACACTTTTTCCTCAATAAGAAGAAATATTGTACACTTACCTTCATCAGGAGGAGGAAATGTTAAAAAAGACTTGGGGGAAGGACATGGGACAAAAGCCATGGTTTGCTTCCAAGAAGAGACAGGAGAAAAAAAATGGGAAAGGAAAGCCAAGAAAACTCACATTCAAATGACTTAATTATCTCTCAGCTGGCTTGTGTAACACTGTAGTCTATCTGTCCAAGTTGGCCTCTGAGCAACCAAAGAAATTCTCTGTCTCCTTCTCCAATAAATATAATTTGTACACTAGCAAATGATCAGATAATTTTGGAAATCATTTAAAAAGTGGTCAAGAACCAAAAAGGTGACCTTTTTCCAGCCAAAATGTAAAGAACATTATCGATGATTTTGTATGTTTAGTAAATCTTCCCCCTGCTAACCATTTCATTTTTAAAATCCATAAATCCTTAGGGTTGAAATATTAGTAAAATGAAGTGTTTTTTTTTTTGTATTCTGGAATTTAAAACTGATGGGTCTGATCATTTTCTTTACAAAACTCCGAATAACTGTGAAACACTACCTGCCCAGCTGTATACGCATGTATGTTTCACTCCTTTGGATTACTCCAAACAGTGATGTACACACTGATAATTTATGCTGCCAAGATTTTGAAGGCAAAAATAATACTTTAAATAAGAAGATTGGAGGTTTTCCTGAAAATGATTGGAATATAGCCTTTGTGATTTTCTATACTCTTTTCTTGCTGTGTGTTGGGTTCAGTGCTTCAAAATGGGAAAATATATATCTGAGAGTTGAAGGGAAAAAATATCCTTGCCAAGCAGATGTTGGTAAATTGCCAGCTGAAACAAAGTTGTGATGCTAGTGACAACAAGATTGGTTTCTAGAGGATATTTAGAAAGCACAGAGCCTGGCTTTGCTATCATTTCCCTCAGGAAGGGCCTAGATGATGGGCCACAGCACATTACCAGTTAGCATCTTGCTTCCAAACATCTGGATTCCTAGCCTCATCCATTTAAAAATGATTTACTCATTGTAGCTTGTTGTTTGTTGAGATTTCAGCCAAAATAGAAAACATTCAGTCACCTCTTCTCCAGACGTCCATTTCTTACCTTTAGATTCTTATTTCTTCTTACAAATAAATCTAACACAAAATTTTATTGGCTGTTTTTTATAGTGTACCCTTGTCAAATCAAGAGTAAAAGGAAATTCAAGTAAGCCAAAACAATGAGTCTTTTTGTCTCACTCAGACAGTTAAGAGTAAAACATATTTAGAGCTTAAATTATACAGAAAATTGATTTGTATTTCACATCATTTTATTGGTACAGAACAATGGTTTACAGACAACTTTTAACATCAGAAAAATTTGAAAAAAATTTAAGGATAAATACACTCAAGCCTTAGCCCAAACCTATAGAAGCAGTTAAGATACAGGAGTGTTTTATTGAAAAAGACCCTCAACCTTGATTAAGAAGCACTGTTCTAGAATGTCGTTTCATTTAATATTAGATGTTAAGCACCAGACACAAATTAGACTATGACTGCATTCTGTGTGTGTGTGACAAGGGAAGGAGAGGCCGACTGGGTATATGCAAAATATAAAAGAATTTACAGATAAATCATTAAGACAAGTATACAAGCTTGGCAGAATTACTTAACAGAAGTTTTTATTTAAAATTAATTATATTTCTATATACTAGTCACAGAGACTTAGAAATTAGTTTTTAAAATTAAAATTTTAAAGCACCAAAAGTGTCAAATATCAATAAATAAATACATCAAAGGATGTGAATTAAACTATAAAGCTGTATTATTAAGACTAAATGAGAGACACATCATTATTGAACAATAGATTCAATATTATAAAAAATGTGAAATCTTTCCAATTTGTTAAATATGATATAATCTCAAAAAAATTCACAATAGATTTCCTTTCCATTCAGGGGAGTAGGCAGGACTTGACAAACTGTTTCAAAAATACGCAAGAAAATGCAAAGGGTCAAGAACAACCAAGACATTTGAGAAATGATAAGCGAACATTCTCTAACAAATGTCAAGACATTACAAAATTACAATATTTACATTTAAGACATTGTGGTCTTGGTACAAGATATATGGATATAGATATAGCTACCAGTTATTTACCAAAGTTAATTGAAAGTTAAAGTTGAAAATTAAGTTGCTCAGTCTTGTCCGACTCTTTGCGACTCCGTGGAGTGTAGCCCACAAGGCTCCTCCATCCATGGGATTCTCTAGGCAAGAATACTGGAGTGGGTTGCCGTTTCCTTCTCCAGAGGATCTTCCTGACCCAGGGACTGAACCCAGGTCTCCCGCATCAGAAGCAGACGCTTTAACCTCTGAGCCACCAGGGAAGCACAACTGAGTGACTTCACTTTGTGCTTCCTGGTGGCTCAGAGGTTATTTACCAAAGGAAGAAAAAAATCCAAGAAACGTGATTTATGATAAAATGTCAGTGCAGATTCATGGAGAAACGAGGGTAACTCTTTTTTTAAACAATAAAAGATAACTCAGATGATTTCATGCTCATATAAAAAATGGGTATCTCTGTATATAAAGCTTAAGTCTGGGCTTCCCAAGTGGTGTTAGTGGTAAAGAACCTGCCAGCCAATGCAGGAGACATAAATGGCATGGGTTCTATCCCTGGATCAGGCAGATCTCATGGAGGACGGCGTGGCAGCCCACTCCAGTATTCTTGTCTGGAGAATCCCATGGACAGAGGAGCCTGGCGGGCTACAGTCCACAGGGTTGCAAAGAGTTGGCCACGAACGAAGCAACTTACCACATAGAAGGCTTAAGTCTAATTTAGACCTAAATGTGAAAAAGCAAGACAAAGTTTTAAAAAATAGAATAAAAGAATGTTTTTCTGATTTCTGGTCAGGAATTCTTTTTAAAAACACAGCAATAAGAATTGGTATATTTGATGACATTACAATTTTTAATGTCTGTCTTTTAAGTCATCATTGAGAAGATGGACAGGCAAACTATGAAGTAGAAGATGACATATTCAGTGCGTAAATTTCACAAATAATAAAAGAGACTTTCTATAAGTCAATCTTCATTTATTATCATGGAAATGCAAATAAAGCACCACGAGATGTCATTATAAACCCTCTGGAAAACTAAAATTAAAAAGAGTGATCATAACAAGCGTTAAAGAAAATTTGAAGTCACAGGGACCTTCATACGCTACAGGTGGGAGGATAAATTACTACTACTGCTTTGGAAAAGTATTTGACAGCATTACATTATATGCAGAGTACATCATGTGAAATGCTGGGCTGGACAAATCGCAGGCTGGAATCAAGATTAGTGGGAGAAGTATCAACAACCTCAGATATGCAGATGATACCACTCTAATGAAAGTGAAGTGGAACTAAAAAGAGCCTCTTGATGAGGGTGAAAAAAGAGAGTGGAAAAGCTCCCTGAAACTCAACATTCAAAAAACAAAGATCATGGAAGCAGATACCATCACATCATAGCAAATAGAAAGGGAAACAGTGGAAGTGTCAGATTTTATTTTCTTGGGCTCCCAAAACACTTCAGATAGTGCCTGCAGCCATGAAATTAAAAGGTGCTTGCTCCTTGGAAGACAAGCTATGAGAAACTAGACAGAGTACTAAAAAGGCAAAAACATCATATTGCCAACAAATGTCCTACAGTCAAAGCTTTGTTTTTTCTAGTAGTCATGTACCAATATGAGAGAGGAACCATAAAAATAGCTGAATGCTGAAGAATTGATGCTTTCAAACTGTGATGCTGGAGAAGTCTCATGAGAGTCCCTTGGACTGCAAGTAGATCAAACCAGTCAATCCTAAAGGAAATCAATCCTGAATATTCATTGGAAGGACTGATGATGAAGCTGAAGCTCCCATATTTTTGCCATCTGATCTGAAGAACCAATTCACTGGAAAAGATTCTGATGCTGGGAAAAACTGAGGGCAGGAAGAGAAGGGGGCAACAGAGGATGAGATGATTGTATGGTATCATCGACTCAATGGCCATGAGCTTGAGAAAACTCTGGAATACAATGAAGGACAGAGAAGCCTGGTGTGCTGCAGATTATGGAGTCACAAAGAGTTGAACATAACTTAGCAACTGAACAACAACAACAACAAATTAAAGTTGAACATACACAAGCCTTATGAACCAACAATCCTACCCTAGGCAGTTATCTGAAGAAAAGTGAATCATGAGATATACAAAAATGTTCATGCAGGAATTATTTATAACCATGAAATGCCCATCAGCAAGAAAATAGTGCTATATTTATGCAATGGAATACCATGGAGCACACAAAAGTAACAGGCAATATGCAGTGACATGGATATTATTGTTCAGTCACTCAGTCATGTCTGATTCTTTGCAGCCCCACACACTGCAGCACGCCAGGCTTCCCTGTCCCTCACCATCTCCTGGAGCTTGCTCAAACTCATGTCCATTGAGTCAGTGATGCCATCAAGCCAGCTAGTCCTCTGTCACCTCCTTCTCTTCCTGCCCTCAATCTTTCCCAGCATCAGGATCTTTCCAGTGAGTTGGCTCTTCACATCAGGTAGTCAAAATATTGAAGCTTCAATGTCAACATCAGTCCTTCCAATGAATATTCAACACAGATTTCCTTTAGAATTTATTTGTTTGACCTCCTTGCAGTCCAAGGGACTCTCAAGAGGCTTCTCCAACACCACAGTTCAAAACCATCAAATCTCTGGTGCTCAGCCTTTTTAATGGTCCAACTTTCACATCCATACATGACTACTGGAAAAACCATAGCTTTGACTATAGGACCTTTGTTGTCAAAGTGATGTTTCTGATTTTTAATAAACTGTCTAGGTTGTCATAGCTTTTCTTCCAAGAAGCAATTGTCTTTTAATTTCATGGCTGCAATCACCATCTGCAGTGATTTTGGAGTCCAAGAAAAATAAAGTCTGACACTGTTTCCACTGTTTCCCCATCTATTTCCCATGAACTGATGGGACCAGATGCCATGATCTTCGTTTTCTGAATGTTGAGCTTTAAGCCAACTTTTTCACTCTCCTCTTTCACTTTCATCAACAGGCTTTTGAGTTCCTCTTCACTTTCTGCCATAAGGGTGTTGTCATCTGCATATCTGAGGTTATTGATATTTCTCCCTGCAATCTTGATTCCAGCTTGTGCTTCTTCCAGCCCAGCCTTTCTCATGATATACTCTGGATAGAAGTTAAATAAGCACGGTGACAATATACAGCCTTGACATACTCCTTTTCCTATTTGGAACCAGTCTGTTGTTCCATGTCCAGTTCTGACTGTTGCTTCCTGACCTGCATGCAGGTTTTTCAAGAGGCAGGTCAGGTGGTCTGGTATTCCCATCTCTTTCAGAATTTTCCACAGTGTATTGTGATCCACACAGTCAAAGGCTTTGGCATAGTCAATAAAGCAGAAATAGATGTTTTCTGGAACTCTCTTGCTTTTTGATGATCCAGCAGATGTTGGCAATTTGATCTCTGGATCCTCTGCCTTTTCTAAAACCAGCTTGAACATCAGGAAGTTCATGGTTCAAGTTGTTGAAGCCTGGCTTGGAGAATTTTGGGCATTACTTTACTAGCATGTTAGATGAGTGCAATTGTGCGGTAGTTTGAGCACTGCTTGGCATTGCCTTTCTTTGGCATTGGAATGAAAACTGACCTTTTCCAGTCCTGTGGCCACTGCTGAGTTTTCCAAATTTGCTGGCATATTGAGTGTAGCACTTTCACTGCATCATCTTCAGGATTTGAAAGAGCTCAACTGGAATTCCATCACCTCGACTACCTTTGCAGTGATGCTTACTAAGGCCCACTTGATTTCACATTCCAAGATGTCTGGCTCTAGGTGAGTGATCACACCATCATGATTGGTCTTGAAGATCTTTTTTGTACAGTTCTTCTGTGTATTCTTGCCACCTCTTAATATCTTCTGCTTCTGTTAGGTCCATACCATTTCTGTCCTATATCGAGCCCATCTTCGCATGAACTGTTCCCTTGGTATCTCTAAGTTTCTTGAAGAGATCTCTAGTCTTCCCATTCTGTTCTTTCCCTCTATTTCTTTGCACTGATCCCTGAGGAAGGCTTTCTTATCTCTCCTTGCTATTCTTTGGAGCTCTGCATTCAGAAGCTTATATCTTTCCTTTTCTCCTTTGCTTTTCGCTTCTCTTCTTTTCACAGCTGTTTGTAAGGCCTCCTCAGACAGCCATTTTGCTTTTTTGCATTTCTTTTCCATGGGGATGGTCTTGATCCCTGTCTCCTGTACAATGTCACGAACCTGTGTCCATTATTCATCAGGCACTCTATCTATCAGATCTAGTCCATTAAATCTATTTCTCACTTCCACTGTATACTCATAAGGGATATGATTTAGGTCATACCTGAATGGTCTAGCAGTTTTCCCTACTTTCTTCAATTTAAGGCTGAATTTGGTAATAAGGAGTTCATGATCTGAGCCACAGTCAGCACCTGGTCTTGTTTTTGCTGACTGTATAGAGCGCCTCCATCTTTGGCTGCAAAGAATATAATCAATCTGATTTTGGGGTTGACCATCTGCTTATGTCCACGTGTAGAGTCTTCTCTTGTGTTGGTAGAGGGTGTTTGCTATGACCAGTACGTTCTCTTGGCAAAACTCTGTTAGTCTTTGCCCTGCTTCATTCCATACTCCAAGGCCAAATTTGCCTGTTACTCCAGGTGCTTCTTGACTTCCTCCTTTGCATTCCAGTCCTCTATTATGAAAAGGACATCTTTTTTGGGTGTTAGTTCTACAAGGTCTTGTAGGTCTTCATAGAACCATTCAATTTCAGCTTCTTCAGTATTACTGGTTGGGGCATAGGCTTCGATTACGGTGATATTGAATGGTTTGCCTTAGAAACGAACAGTGATCATTCTATTGTTTTTGAGATTGCATCCAAGTACTGCATTTCAGACTCTTTTGTTGACCATGATGGCTACTCCATTTCTTCTAAGGGATTCCTGCCCACAGTAGTAGATACTACGGTCATCTGAGTTAAATTCACCCATTCCAGTCCATTTTAGCTTGCTGATTCCTAGAATGTCGACGTTCACTCTTGCCATCTCCTGTTTGACCATTTCCAATTTGCCTTGATTCATGGACCTGACATTCCAGGTTCCTATGCAGTATTGCTCTTTACAGTATCAGACCTTGCTTCTATCACCAGTCACATCCACAACTGGGTATTGTTTTTGCTTTGGCTCCATCCCTTCATTCTTTCTGGAATTATTTCTCCACTGATCTCCAGTAGCATACTGGGCACCTACTGACCTGGGGAGTTCCTCTTTCAGTATCTTATCGTTTTGCCTTTTCCTACTGGTCATGGGGTTCTCAAGGCAATAATACTGAAGTGGTTTGCCATTCCCTTCTCCAGTGGACCACATTCTGTCAAACCTCTCCACCATGACCCGCCCATCCTGGGTGGCCCCACATGTCATGGCTTAGTTTCATTGAGTTAGACAAGGCTGTGGTCTGTGTGATCAGATTATGTGATTATGGTTTCAGTGTGTCTGCCCTCTGATGCTCTCTCACAACACCTATCGTCTTAGTTGGGTTTCTCTTACCTTGGATGTGGGGTATCTCTTCACGGCTGCTTCAGCAAATCGCAGCTGCTGCTCCTTACCTTGGAGGAGGAGCATTTCCTCACAGCCCCCCTCCTGACCTTAAACATGGAATAGCTCCTCTTGGCCTCCTGCACCCACCCTGCCGCCGCTCCTTGGACGTGGGGTAGCTCCTCTCGGCTGCTGCCCTGACCTCGGGCGCAGGGTGGCCCATCTAGGATGCCCCTATGCCATTGCAGCCTGGTACTCTCGGTCGCCGTCCCTGACCTTGGGTGAGAGGTAGCTCCTCTCGGCCATGCTTCTGTGCGGAACAAAGATGAATATTTTGAATGATAAAACTTTCAATTCACTAAAAAGATAGACATCATAAACCATCAGACACCTTAACAACAAAGAAGAGAAGATACCTAAAGAAAAAATCAGATAATAAGAGCAAAGAAAAGTTACATAATCATAGTGAGACATGTTAACATTTCTCTAAGAATATTTAATCAAGTGCACAAAAAATAAGAATAGGAACATCTTGAGGATGTCATTAATGATTTAAAAGTTGGATCATAGAAAAAGCAAGAGAATTCCGGAAAAACATCTACTTATGCTCCATTGACTACACTGAAGTTTTTGACTGTGTGGATTAAAACAAACTATAGAATATTCTTAAAGAGATGTGCATACCAGATTACCTTACCTGCCTCCTGAGAAACCTGTATGCAGGACAAGAAACAACAGTTAGAACTGGACATGGAATAATGGACTGGTTCCAAATTGGGAAAGGAGAATGTCAAGGCTGTATATGTTACCTTTTTTATTTAACTTATATGGAGTACATCATGCAAAATGCCAGGCCAGATTAAATAAATTCTAATAAATTCTCTTTTCATTTTTATCCTGTTACAAATATTTTCTAATTTTGCTTGTTATCACTTCTTAGATACATCCATCATTTTAAAGTGGACATTTAAGATCCAAATAGATGGGTTTTTTAAAAGTATCTTTGATAATTTCTCATTTTTGATATTAATTTCTAATCTAAATGCTTTTTTCTTTGCAGTCACCCTCTGTGTTTTTCCAGTCTTTTAACTTTCTTGAGACTTTCAATGGCTAAAAGTCAAAAAATCTCTTGGTAAATGTTACATTGCACTTGAAAATAGTTTCCTTTGATGTTGATTTCTAAATCCACGTAAAAGAACAGACTCTGCATGATTTCAATACCTTTAGATCCTGAAATTTTTGCACTTTGTTTTCTGTCGCTGGATATGTCACAGTGTTTTCTGGTTTATAGTCCATGAGAACTTGAATAGAATTTGTATCCTGCTGTTGTGTGAAAATCACATAAATCTTAATTATATTGAATTGACTCATAATGCTTTTCAGGTATACTATATGCTTTACTTTTCTGTCTATTCATTCTATTAATTTTTGAGAGTTTGATAATGAAACTCCGACTAGAAATAATTTATTTATTTAAAAAATAATTATAATTTAGAGTGGAACTGTATGCAACTTTGTTCTGTATTTCCTAAATCTCCTGTAAATGTGTTATCATACTTCCATAATTTAAAAAACAATAAGAAAGTAATAGCCTTAAAGAAAAGGCACACCAAAATTTGAAAAAAAAAACCAAAAACACACAAACTGCAATGAAAACAAAAGCAGAAATGAACAGGCTAATGTGCACAAAGTTCCCACAACTATGCCAGCACAAACAAATTGATCAATAAATGTGAGCTCTTGTGATTCATCCAGCAAATATATATACATTAAGTACTAATTGGATAAGCATTAGGAATGTACTTAGTGAACAAAACAAATGTGTCTGTGGCCGTCACAGAATTTTCAGTACAAAAAAAAAAGCAAATAAACAAGTAAACAAAATATATTCCCGAATAACTGACTATTTTGGGGGTTTGGTTTTAACTGAGGAGCTATTGCATTTCTTTGAAGTTTTTTGCCTCACTTCCCTCTACCCTTCCCAAGAGAGTTTCCGAACAGAGAGCCAGGGAGGATTCCCCCAAAAGACACTATGCTCCCCACTTTGCAGTTCTCAGTTGGAAATGACAAAGAAAAGCAAAAGGGTCTTCAAGTCCTATTTGGAAGCTATGTTAACACTATCCCATCTTACCTACCAGTCTTTTCTATTCCATTTTTTCCCCCTCTATTGTTCTGAACAGCAAATACATGTACAACAGGAAAAAAAGATGGAGGAGAGATGTTTCTGAGGCGGAGAGACAAGGGAGAAAGAGAAACAGAATTGAATCAGAATATATATGGGATCGTTGTTTACCGACTGAGCTGGGAGGGAAGCCCTTTGTCACTTAGTCATGTCCAAACGCTCTTGCAACTCCATAGACTGTAGCCCACAAGACCACTCTGTCCACAGGATTTCCCGGGCAAGAATGCTGGAGTGGGTTCCCATTTCATTCTCCAGGGGGATCTTCCCAACCCAGGGACTGAACCTTTGTCTCCTGCATTGGCAGGCAGATTCTTTTCCAGGGAACCATCAGGGAAGACTAGTATACGGGGTAGACATTGTTATTCTAAAGCTGAATTTTAATTACCTTAGCATAATATACCTCATTCTTCCTTTACAGGCAATCAAGTCAAACTACAATGTCTCTACAGATATACTAGTGAAAAATGTTACTGTTTTTAAGACAATTAATACTTCAGCAGAAAAACAAAGAAGCAATGTAAATATGTATGAAAAAAAACAGCAATAGGCTTTTGACTATCTTGGGTCTCCAGTGTTCTTTCTACACCATGTATATTACAGAAAGAAAAGGAGCATTCTCTCACACTAGTCATTTATTATTTATTTTATGCTTTAATTATTTGTGGAAATTCCTGACAGCTTTTTATTCAGCTGCTTCTACTGACAGTCAAGTTTGTACATTAAGGAGAAGGAGGATGAATACCAACTTGAAAGGAGAAAACCGAGCTGGAAACTGAGTGGCTAAGGACCACATAGTTGAAAATTTGGAAATAATTTGATTTATGGCAAATGGTAAAGAAAAAAGAAAAAAATGAACCTATGACACAGTTTGACTTCTTTCCTAGGAGGTGTTTTGAGAGTGTTATTGCTACAAGGAAAGGTAGCTTGAAGTCACTAGATTAGGACACTTGCCTTCCCTCTGCTCCACCTATCATATCATGGCCCTCTATTACTACAGGAGACCTTGTAACCCCCTGGAGAGATACAGCACTTGGTTTTGGAGCAAGGACACAATGGTGTGATAATGATTCAGGAAATTAATCTGGTGGTGCAAGGAATTATCAGAGTCCATTCATTCACAAATACAAACAGTGCCATGCACTATTTTAAGCATTAGGTTGGGAGATTATGTCAGCAATCTGAATTAAAAGAATGAATCTTTGAATCAGAATAGTGGCTCTCATGTGCTTACCTGGTGGCTCAGCAGTAAAGAATCTACCTGGAATGCAGGAGACCCGGGAGACACAGGTTCGATCCCCCAGTTGAGAAGATCCCCTGGAGGAGGGCACATCAACCCATTTCAGTATTCTTGCGGAATCCTGTGGGCAGAGGACGTTGGTGGGCTACAGTCCACAGTGTCACAGAGTGGGACATGGCTGAAGCGACTTAGCACATGTGCCCAGTGGCTCGAATATACCTTCTTTGGTTTGCTTTGCCTCTGGTTTAGTTGCTAAGTTGTGTCTGACTCTTGTGTTCCCATGGGCTGCAACCTGCTAGGCTCCTTTGCCCATGGGATTTCCCAGGTAAGAATAATGGAATAGATTGCTATTTCCTTCTCCAAGGTCTTCCCGACCCAGGGATCGAACCCAGGTCTCCTGCTTTACAGGCATCTCTTGTACTGCAGGTGGGTTCTTTACTGATTGAGCTATCAGGGAAGATGAATACCTTCCTAATTCCTGCAAATTTGTTTATTTCAATCAGAAAGTGTTTCCATGTCTTTGGATACTGGCTTTTGTTTTTGGTTTATTGGGGTTGTTGACATCTTTGCTGTTGTTTCTGTTTTCATTTGTTATTTTGTTTTTTTTTTTTCAGGCAAGATCAATTAGGTTTACTCACCCATGCATAAAGACCCATTCTTGTATTCTAAAGATCAATAGAACTCATTGACCATCCAAGAGAAGACCTGTTTTGAAGACTTCAGCCAAGGTTTTACTCTCTTATTGTTATTTATGACACCCAAATACAACAGTTGCCATTTCTGGAGACGTATTCAGTTACAGACTATTCTTGCTACTTTAAACCCAACATAGCTATTCCTTGTAACAAAACAGAAGGGAAATTATAAATATTATTATTCCTATTTACAGATTGAAAACTTGAGACTCAGTGAGGTTAATAATAGCTCTGTAACTAGTTAACAGTGGAGCCAGGTCTTAAATTGTCTGTCTCGAAAGCCTATGTTCCTCAGAATTTTACTTATTCCTTTGACAAAAATTTGACCTTAAAGAGTAGCACAATGATAATTACAATGCCTCTAAATTTTTATCAAAATGGGAAACTGCTCTTGATTTTCCCTTCTTTTGTAGCAGCACCTCAGAGGATTTATTCCAGCAGCTTCTGACAATACAGTGAGCACATGAGACAGGCATTATCTGTTCCCCGCGCACTCGCACCAGGAGCTCACATTTCCTCATTGCCTTGCACATCACACTCTTTTTCTTTGAAGGGAATCCCATTTTCCCACCTGCATCCATCATTCATCTGTCATTCCATTCAACTGGTGAGGTTTTTAACTGGAAGGTTTTTTTTTTTTAATCTTTCTTGGCTAACTTTGTCTCTTGAGGTCTTTGCTCTGAATGCAGTTTTAAAGCTCAGCTCATTTTCTTGTCCCCAGTCCATCGTCTTGGGAGTAGCAATTAACACAGGTGCAGGATTTTGCTTTTAACATATTAAAAGATAAAGCCAACCTGCATGGGTTGGTCTGAGCTTCCTTTTGATTTTATAGGAGTTACACTGCAGTATCCTTTTGCACAACCTGAGCAAAATAATTTAGGTATGATTTAAGGAAGGAGCTTCAAGGTGCTGCTGCTTAAGATTTGAAGCGTGACCCATACAGCAAGAGCATGACCTCTTCTCAAACACCCCTTGGAGCGGCAGATGTACTCTGCTGAAATCTCACCTCCCTCTTCTGATGTAGGTGATGAAAGTGCTTCTGAAGAGGAACAAAGACCTGTGTTATCACAAAGCATAGCATTTCCCCATTGCATTTGAATTCAGTACATTTCTTTTTCAGTTTTGCTAAGATTACACCAAAATGTAATTTCCTTAACACTATTCACCTGGGAACCCTGAACGCTAAGACAGCTGCCCTGCAAAAGGGAAGCTTCCAAATGATTGAGATGCTTTTCCCCTGAATCTAGAATTTTGCCTGGTTTCATCAGTTATAATCAACCCAGGCAGCATGGGAAAGCAATGCGCATTTTTACTCTGCTCTAGAACCCCATATTTGCTCCATGTGGGGGTACATGGGTACTTATTTTATAGTTTTGGATTTTGTGGACTTAATGTTCTCCTTCCCACTTTTTCCCTATTTAGTCTGCCCAGAGGCCTTGTGAATACTCATGTATTTTCTGCAAATAAAATTCAGTTTAGGGCCAGCTTTATTTTAAAATGTTAGTTGAACCAAGTAATGTAAGCTTGGGCCTGAAGGAGAACTTAAATTTGGATTAATATCCCCAGGCTGGTGCCCCAGGCTCCAAGTACTTTTGAAAGCAGGATGAAATTTCAAGTCAGGCACACAAGGAAAGTAATTGTTTTCCTTTTTTGAGTTTTTTAGTTAAGAAGTAAAATTAGAGTAGCTGTGATTCTATTAACCCTGACCTTTTCATCTAAATAACCATTATCTGCACACAGGAAAGTTGTGTGTTTTAGGAAAAAAAAAAAACAGTACTTTGTATAGCTTTTTCTTCATTCTTTTTAATTGAGGTACAGTTGATTTACAATATTATATTGGTCTCAGGTGTACAACATAGTGATTCAAAAATTTTATAGATTATATGCCATTTATAGTAAAAATACTGGCTATAGTCCCTGTGCTATGTAATATATCCTTGTAGCTTATTGATTTTATACATAGTAGCTTGTATTTCGGAGAAGGCAATGGCACCCCACTCCAGTACTCTTGCCTGGAAAATCCCATGGATGGAGGAGCCTGGTAGGCTTCAGTCCATGGGGTCGCTAAGAGTCAGACACGACTGAGTGACTTTACTTTCACTTTTCACTTTCATGCGTTGGAGAAGGAAATGGCAACCCACTCCAGTGTTCCTGCCTGGAGAAGCCCAGGGACAGAGGAGCCTGGTGGGCTGCCGTCTGTGGGGTCGCACAGAGTCAGACATGACTGAAGCGACTTAGTAGCAGCAGCAGCAGCAGCTTGTATTTATTAGTTCCCCTCACCTATCTTCTCCTCCCCTATTTCCTCTCCCGACTTGTACCCACTAGCTTCTTTTCTGTATCTATAAGTCTGTTTCTTTTTGTTATGTTTCTTAGCTTGTTTTGTCTTCTAGATTCCATACATAAGTAATATACAGTATATGCCTTTTTCAGTATGACTTATTTCACTAAGTATAGTACCCTCCAAGTTCATCCATGTCATTGCAAATGGCAGAATTCCACTCCTTTTTACAACTGAGTAGCATTCCATTGTGTGTGTGTGTGTGTGTGTGTGTGTGTGTGTGTGTGTGATTTCCAGGTGTCACTAGTAAAGAACCCATCTGCCAATGTATGAGACATAGAGACGTGGGTTCAATCCCTGTGTCAGGTAGATCCCCCGCAGAAAGGTATGGAAACCCACTCTGATATTCTTGCCTGGAGAACATCATGGACAGAGGAGCCTGGTGGGCTCCAGTCCATAGGGTCACAAAGAATCAGATACAACTGAAGTGACTTAGCATACACGCATGCATATATGTGTACACACACACACACACACACACACATATATCACATCTTCATTCATCTGTTGATGGACACTTCTGTTGTTTCCATATCTTGGTTACTGTAAATAATGCTGCCATGAACATAAGAATGTCTATATCTTTTTGAGTTAGTGTTTTCATTTTCTTCAGATATATATCCAGAAGTGGAATTGTTGGATCACACGGTAATTCTATTTTTAGTTTTTTGAGGACCCCCCCCATACTGTTTTCACAGTGGGTACACAATTTTACATTCCCACCAACAATGTACAAGAGTTCCCTTATATACCTTGCTCTTTAAAAACCAAAATATTTTTTACTTGAAGTTGGCAAGGGGGACAGTGAGAATAAAGAATAATGAGAAAAAGAAAATAAAATAGGAATGACAATAAAAATTTTACATATTATTAACAAATTTTAGAGATTGATGCATGTAACACAAATAGCACCGTACCAGTCATATAAGTTCTAGACAGAAAGAGAAAGAAGAGAACTGAGGTACTTGCCATCACCTTCATCTTAATTATAATTGTATATCCATTTATGATGCAGTATATTACTTAAAATGCAGTATATCTTACTTCATTTGAAGCTAGTAACATCTCTGAGTACAAAGCTGAGACATCAAGTGATAGCATTTGTAGTACAGTTACTGTTGGCTGAGATCCACAAAATCCTTATTGGGTCAAGCTCAACACTAGGTGCTGAAAATGCAGTGATGAGAGGGAAAATGCCCAGTTCTGGATTGAGAAGACAGTGTGAAATATACATACCTCAAATATCACAGAAACTGTAGCAAAGAATTTGTTTTCTAGAAACAAATACAAGCCATTAAAATACAGAGCCCTAGAGAGACTATATGAACAATAAATTGTTGGAGTCGTAAGGAATGTAGCCCAGTAGTAAACGACCTAGAAGACAAGACAAAGTCAAGTACCAAACTGATACTAGAGAGCCTGAGATCAACCACAGATATTCCAAATGAGGCCTGAACACGTATATTCATAGACTGAGCTGAGGAGAGGAAGAAAACATCAGTTTTCTATGGGAGAAAGAAGTGTTCTGCCCCTGGAACATAGATGGGGAGTTCTCACATGGTAGCTCCCAAAACAAGCTGAGCCCTCCCTGAGCTTTAATGTGCTGAAGGATTCCCCATGGATCTAGCTCCCTGCCCAGTCCTAGAAATGAGGAGGGAGGCAGTCAGAAAGACCAAAACCCTCTCTCTCCGGAGGAAGGTTGCTGAGAGCTTCAGGGACAGGGTTAGATCATCTCTACTCACATTCTCACACCACCAGCAGCCCTGCCCAGAGACTAGAAGTTTATTCTCCGGAGAAAGTAAGAAAGGATCTTTGGCAAAGCACAACAGATGGATGCCACACCAAAAAGAGAGAAATTAAGTGGCCACATGTGTGTTGATGCAAAGTGAAGAAGCCCCTAGCCCTCTTCCTCCAGTTGACCCCCAGAGATTATACAATTAGGCTTACTCTTTAAGCAGGAGAGAAAAAGCAATTTTTTTAGTGGTTCTAACCAACTCCCTTTGCACCTCACAAAGGGGCCTAAAGATATTGACACTAGGAATTCCCCCAGAAATGTCTCACCCAGATTCTCTGGCAACAAAACTCATAGTCAGATAGCCCTACTCATGCCTTCAGAGTTTCCAAACAGCTTGTCAGTGCTCCAATCTTAATCATAAATGGACAATCAAGAATAACAAGACATTTGATAGATACTTCTGATATGAAGTCTAACACTAAAGCAAAACAAAACAAAAGAAACTCGGAGAAAACAGAAACTATCCAGTGAGGAAAAAAAAAAAATCAACAATAACGACAACAGCTGTTTTACTACCCTTTGAGGCATAAGATTTTATCCATGAAATGATGTCAGATTTTATCCATGAAATGATGTCAGATTTTATCCATGAAATAGAAATTGATGCTATAAAAAGAACTTTTAGAATTTAGCAATACCATAGCAAAAACAAAAACTCAATAAAGGGCTGAAAGAAAATGTTGGTGTAATTGTCAAATAGGTTAAAAACCAAAGAGATGGAAAACATATGAATATTATTCTAAGAGGTCTAACTTTCCAAGAATAAGTTTTCAGAATGAAAGTACAAATAAAATTTGGAAGCATTATTAAAGAAAAAATGTAAGAAAATTTCCCACAACTGTAAACCATATGTATTCATATTGAAAAGGCCTATGGAAAGCCCAACAAAAGACATGAACATTATCCCATATCAGGGTTAATTATTTTGAAATTTCAGAAACCTAGGAACAAAGTTCTATGAGCTTATCAAAAACAAAACAAAACAGGGTCTACCACGCTCCTTTTCTCTCCAACCAAACTGAAGATAGCGGCTAAGGGTTCTATATTTCTGTACTACCCCACGAAGCACTGCACTGAGAATGTAGAAGAGACTGATAACTACAGACTGCTCGATGGAAATGTCACATCATCCTTAGCAAGCTCATGGAAGCTTCACAGTTGAGGGAAGCTAGAGACCCTCTCTATCCAGATGAAAATGAGGTCAGCCTGAAGTTACGTGGCTTGTCCAGGGCACAGGGCTAGGCATCTGAAAACAGAGATCCCTTAAGTTCAAATCCTACTGAATTCTCTCCATCATCTTAAAAATGTCACTTCAGCTCTTGAGATTGTATTTCTCCATCTACACTATTCACGCCAAGATGCAGAACTAAGACTCCTCTTTTTTGAACTAAGAAGCTCAGTGAATACTGTACTGTCTATTATCAGACCACCCCAGGAAGACTTGTTCCTCATTGGTGATGCAGGAAACACCCCTTCTGTACTTATCAAAAATGCCATCACAAGGCTTCTGGTTCAAGATGGCAGAGTGAAAGGATGTGTGCTCATCTCCTGCAAGAGCAACAAAAGTGCAACTCGCTGTTGAGCAACCATCAACAGGAGGATGCTGGAACCCACCAAAAGAAGAGAGTCCACGTCCAAAGACAAAGAAGTCACAGTGAGATGGTGGGGGGGCACAATCAAGACAAAATCAAATCCCATACCCGTTGGGTGCATGACCCACAGACCGGAGAACAATAATAGCAAAGAAGCTCTCACACTGTTGCGAAGGTTCAGAACCCCATGTCAGGCCTTCCAGCCTGGGG
Organism: Capra hircus; assembly: GCF_001704415.2. Taxonomy (NCBI): domain Eukaryota; kingdom Metazoa; phylum Chordata; class Mammalia; order Artiodactyla; family Bovidae; genus Capra; species Capra hircus. The sequence goes on along the minus strand of NC_030821.1, from coordinate 10,155,589 downwards.
ACCTGACAAAGAGACTGAGAATCCTCAGGGAATAAGGAATCTGACAATAAAGACCAGTGGGATTTGATTATAGGAATTCCATGTACTCTGAGAGGAACAGAAACTCCAGTCTTGGAGGGCACAAACAAAATTTTGTATGCACCAAGACCCAGAGGAGAGTAGCAACAACCCCACAGGAGGTCGAACAAAAGCTACCTACTATTGTTGAAGGGTCTCCTATGGAGGCATGGGTTGGCAGGGGCTCACCACAGGGAAGTGGGCACTGGGAGGTCCCCAGCATAAATCCTCTTGGAGTTCACCATTAACCCTACCATATTAGACCCCAGGGAACAAAAAACTACCAAGGAAGGGGCACAATCCAACCATCAGCAGATCATTGAATTAAAGCTTTACTGAGCAAGACCTTGCCCACCAGAGCAAGACCCAGTTTTTCCCATTGCCAGTCCCTCCCATTAGGAAGCTTACACAAACCTCATAGCCTCTGCCATCAGAGGGTGGCCAGAAGAAGCATCTCATAGGCTAAAACAAATACCATATTACAGAAAGTTCAGTTCAGTTGCTCAGTTGCGTCTGACTCTTTGTGACCCTATGAATCACAGCACGACAGGCACCCTGTCCATCACCATCTCCCGGAGTTCACTCAGACTCACGTCCACCGAGTCAGTGATGCCATCTAGCCATCTCATCCTCTGTCGTCCCCTTCTCCTCCTGCCCCCAATCCCTCCCACCATCAGAATCTTTTCCAATGAGTCAACTCTTCGCATGAGGTGGCCAAAGTATTGGAGTTTCAGCTTTAGCATCAGGCCTTCCAAAGAACACTCAGGACTGATCTCCTTTAGCATGGACTGGCTGAATCTCCTTGCAGTCCAAGGGACTCTAAAAAGTCTTCTCCAACACCACAGTTCAAAAGCATCAATTCTTTGGCGCTCAGCTTTCTTCACAGTCCAACTCTCACATCCATACATGACCACTGGAAAAACCATAGCCTTGACTAGACAATCTCTGTTGGCATAGTAATGTCTCTGCTTTTTAACATGCTATCTAGGTTGGTCATAACTTTCCTTCCAAGGAGTGTCTTTTGGTTTCATGGATGCAATTTAATTAGCATGAAAAAGCAGAAAGTTATGTCCCAGATGAAGGGACAAGATAAAACCCCAGAATAACAACAACATGAAGTGGAGACAGGCAATCTTCCAGAAAAAGAATTCAAAATAATGATAGTGAAGATGATTCAGGATCTTGATTTTTAAAAAATGGAGACAAAGATTGAGAAGATGCAAGAAATGTTTCACAAAGACCTACAAGAGCTAAGAACAAACAGATGAATAATACACTAGAAGGAATCCATACCAGAATAATAGAGGCAGAAGCATGAATAAATGACCTGGAGGACAGAATGGTGGAAATCACTGCCGTAGAACAGAATATAGAAAAAAGAATGACAAGAAGTGAAGATTGCCTAAGAGACCTCTGGGACAACACTAAACACACTAATATTCACATTACAGGGGGCCCAGAAGGAAAAGAGAGAGAGAAAGTAGCTGAGAATGTATTTGATGAGATAATAGCTGAAAACTTCCATAACATGGGAAAGGAGGTAGTCAGCCAAGTCCAGGAAGCATAGAGTCCCAGGCAGGACAAACCCAAGGAGGAATACACCGAGACACAGAGTAATCAAACTGACACAAATTAAAGAGGGAGATAAAATACTAAAAGCAATAAGAGAGAAACAACAAATAACAGACAAGGGAACTCCCTTCAGGCTATGAACTGATTTCTCAGTGGAAGTTCTACAAGCCGGAAGGAAATGGCGTGATATATTTAAAGTGATGAAAGGGAAGAACCTACCCCAAAAATACTCTACCCAGAAAGACTCTCCCTCATATTTGATGGAGAAATCAAAAGTTTTCCAGATAAGCAAAAGTTAAGAGAATTCAGCACCACCCTGTCCGTTTAGTCAAGGCTATGGTTTTTCCAGTAGCCATGTATGGATGTGAGTTGGACTGTGAAGAAGGCTGAGCGCCCAAGAATTGATGCTTTTGAACTGTGGTGTTGGAGAAGACTCTTGAGAGTCCCATGGACTGCAAGGAGATCCAACCAGTCCATTCTGAAGGAGATCAGCCCTGGGATTTCTTTGGAAGGAATGATGCTAAAGCTGAAACGCCAGTACTTTGGCCACCTCATGCAAAGAGTTGACTCATTGGAAAAGACTCTGATGCTGGGAGGGATTGGGGCAGGAGGAGAAGGGGACGACAGAGGATGAGATGGCTGGATGGTATCACTGACTTGATGGACGTGAGTCTGATTGAATGCCGAGAGTTGGTGATGGACAGGAAGGCCTGGCGTGCTGCGATTCATGGGGTCGCAAAGAGTCGGACACGACTGAGGGACAGAAGTCAACTGAACAGAAACCAGCTTTACAAGAAATGCTAAAGGAACTTCTCTATGCAGGAAACAAGGGAAGGAAAAGCCTCAGCTACAGAAAATAAACCCAAACAATTAAGAAAAATGGTAATAGGATCATGCATATCAATAACTGCTTTAAATGTAAATGGATTAAATGCACCGACCAAAAGACACAGACTGGCTGAGCAGATGAAAATATGTGCGTGTATGCTCTTCCACTTACCACATCACTCTGCTTGACTGCCCCTTCCCCCACCCCGCACTGAAGTGAAGTTGCTCAGTCGTGTCCGACTCTTTGCGACCCTGTGGACTGTAACCTATCAGGCTCCTCTGTCCATGGGATTTTCCAGGCAATAGCACTGGAGTGAATTGCCATTTCCTTCTCCAGCGGATTTTCCCGACCCAAGGATCAAACCCAGGTCTCCCGCATTGTAGACAGACGCTTTACCATCGGAGCCACCAGGGAAGTCCCCCCACCCGGCAAGTTGTATGTAATTATTTTGGCTTGCATTTGTAGTTATCTTTCATTTTTGTCTGGCTATTGATTGGGAAAACTGATAAACATCTTTTACTATTCTAATTATGTAACTATTACTCATTTAATACCATTGTATCATGATTGGTCAATAGAAAAATGATAGTGCTCTATATTACCAAAACCAGGATCTAATAGAAAAACCTGTAATCACAAAATCCAGATGCATATCAGAATTATCTTGAATTTTTTTAAAAACTACAAATGCTCAGATATTGCTTTTTTTCTCCAGAGCTCCAGATATGTCTCTAATGAGCAGCCATGTTTTAAAACAACTGCATTTTTGATGATCTTTTATTTTCTCTAGTTTGTTTCACTTTTTCTAGCTCACATTCAGTGCTCCCATTTCATTTAGTTTATGTTCTCCAATTTGTCCATTTCTTCTTTTTTTATTTTGATGTTCTTTCTCAAGGTTTTATCAAGTATAGTAGAAAAGCATTTGTATACACATAAATAAATATATATAATATATATATTTTAGAAAATTTATGAGTTTTTGCCTAGCAAAATATTATGACAATTTGATTCCACTTGTTTGACTTAGTATGAATAGAATAATAGATTTCTAATTTAAAAATAGATATGCTACAAGCAACAAAAGTGAAAAAAAGTGAACGTGAAGTCACTCAGTCATGTCTGACTCTTTGCGACCCCATGAACTGTAGCCTTCGAGGCTCCTCTGTCCATGGGATTTTCCAGGCAAGAGTACTGAAGTGGGTTGCCATTTCCTTCTCCAGGGGATCTTCCAGACCCAGGGATCAAACCTAGGTTTCCCACATTGCAGGCATATGCTTTACCCTCTGAGCCACCAGGGAAGCACAAGCAACAAAGGTTTACTGTATAACATAGGGAACTATAGTCAATATTTTGTAAAGACCTATGATGGAAAGTAATTTCAAAAATAATCTATGTGTATTTGAACAACTGAATCACCTTGCTGTGAACCTGAAACATTGTAAGTGAACTATACTTCACTAAAATATATGTATTTTTAAAAATGCAGGAGACATATAAAGGAACAGTGATCTTAATATCACAGTGGAAGCAGTGGAGCAATGCCTTCAAAAGTCTGGAATAAAATTATTCTTAACATAGAATTCTATGCCCAGCCAAGTGTCCCATCAATTGCCAGGGGTAAAACAAGGATATTTTTAAATATTCAAGATGCAAAGCATACAAGCAAAGAATAAAACCAGAAAGCAAAAAGAAATGTGTCTACCTTAGTAAGAGAGTGGAAAATGTCTGTCAGCAAAATATAGGAAAAAACCAATAAATTAGAAAACAGACGGAGAAAGGAATCCAAAACGAGACAAAAAGGAAAGGGAGACGGGAGGGAAAAGCCCCACGAAAGCACTTATTCAGACTGAAGCAGTGCGATTCAGGAGACAGGATTCGGGCAGCTGTCACCACATCCTGTGTCATTTTCAATATGACTGAACTACTGAATGATGCAGTCTTTTGAGCAACAGAGTAAAACCGAGAAAGAAGAAGGCGTAAAATCCATGAAGCGGTTAAACAAATTCAAAAGAAAGGTAAAGAGAATTTCAAGTATGAAAGAAAAGGAAAAAAAAAACAAGATATTACCTGGAAACCTCAGATGAAAGAATTTCTCAAGCGATTTCTCTAAGAAAGAGCTATGTAACTATTCATGCTCTAATGTTGTGAAAATGATGCTCCGAGGTTAATGAAAAGTATGAGAAGAACAAGTGTGTAGCCATGAATCAGATACAATAATATATGCAGCTCAGTTCAGTCACGCAGTTGAGCTGAGCAGTTCAGTTCACTCAGTCACGTCCAACTCTTCGCAACCCCATGGACTGCAGCACGCCAGGCCTCCCGGTCCATCACCAAACTCCCAGAGTTTACTCAGACTCATGTCCATTGAGTCGGTGATGCCATCCAACCATCTCATTTTCTACCATCCCCTTCTCCTCCCACCTTCAATCTTTCCCAACATCAAGGTCTTTTCAAATGAGTCAGTTCTTTGCATCAGTTAATGCATTAAAAACTAGGGCAAGAAAAAGAATAAGTGCAGATGGAAAAAAAAATAATTACAAATGAACTAAAATCATATGGCCAGCATTCATTTGTAAATAGCCTTTCCATAGGCATAATAATGAATAATAAAAAATGAATAATATTTATCCAAAACTACAACTACCTATAATAGAAAGATGGGGGAGAAAGAGTAGGCTGAGAAAACTAATCTAGAAAGTCAATAGAAAATATATGAAACAAAGATAGTAATAGACACACATTGTTTAGAAATACAAGGGTGTAAAATGCCTGAAGATACTGTTAAAAAGACAAACCTGGTTTCCGATTGTAAGGGGTCTGAGTGACAATGAAGTAAAATGGGTGGGGAACTGTTCAACTATATTATTAATATTTTAGTAATATTCAGCCTTTTAAACTATATATACATATGGATATATATTATATTGGGGCTTCCCTGGTAGCTCAGTAGTAAAGAATCCACCTGCGATGCAATATTGATAAAAAATTTAAGTCATTAAAATATCTAGGTTAATCACTATTTTATCTCTTGTACCCAGCACATTGACCATGTCATAGTTAGCAGGCCTTTTAAATTACAGTATAGTTAATTTATTATGTCAGTTTCAAGTGTACAGCAAAGTGATTCAACTATATACATATATGTATGTACATATATCTGTGTGTGTGTGTGTGTGTGTGTGTGTGTGTGTATCACAGCCTTTTCATGGCAAAGGGGCTTGCATAACTCAATGAGGCTATGAGCCATGCCATGCAGAATCACTCAAGAAGGACAGGTCATAGTAAACAGTTCTGACATAATGTGGTCCACTGGTGAAGGAAATAGCAAACCACTCCAGTTTTCTTGCCTTGAGAATTCCATGAAGAGTAGAAAAAGGCAAAAAGATACAACCCCAGAAGAAGAGCCCCCAGGTCAGAAGATGTCCAATATGCTACTGGGGAAGAGCAGAGGGCAGTTACCAATAGCTCCAGAAAGAATAAAGAGGCTGGAATGAAGAGGGAAGAATGCTATGTGGTGGGTGTGTCTAGTGGTAATAGTAGGAGCCAATGTTCTAAAGAACAATATTGTATAGGAATATTGTATTTACGGCTGTATAATATTCAACTGTATATATTGTATAGGAATCTGTAATGTTAGGTCCATGAATCAACGTAAAGTGGAAGTGGTCAAGCAGAAGGCAGCAAGATTGGACATTCAATCTTGGGAATCAGTGAGCTAAAATGGATGGGAATGGGTGAATTTAATTCAGATGACCATTATATCTATTATTGTGGGCAAGAATTGCAGAGAAAAAAATGGAGTAGCCCTCATAGTCAACAAACGATTCTGAAATGCAGTACTTGGGTGCAATCTCAGAAACAGAATGATCTCAGTTCATTTCCAAGGCCAACCATCCAACATCACAGTAATCCAACTCTGTGCCCCAACCACTGATGCTGAAGAAGCTAATGTTGATCAGTTCTATGAAGACCTGCAACATCTTCTAAATCTAATAGCTATATATATATATATATATATATATATATATATCCTTTTCATAACAGAGGATTGGGATGCAAAAGCAGAAAGTCAAGAGATACCCAGAATAACAGGCAAGTTGGGCCTGTTACAAAATACAAGTCAAAATAAAGTACAAAATAAAGCATGGCAAAAGTTAACAGTTTCGTCTAGAGAACACCTTGATCATAGCAAACAAGATCTTCCAACAACCCAAGAGACAGCTCTACACATAGATATCACCAGATGATCGATACCAAAATCAGATTGATTATGTTCTTTGCAGCTAATGATGAAGAACCTCTATACAGTCGCCAAAAATAAGACCTCGAGCTGATTGTGGCTCAGATAATGAGCTTCTTATTGCAAAATTCAGGCTTAAGTTGAAGAAAGTAGGGAAAATCACTGGGCCATTCAGGTATGATCTAAATCAAGTCCCTTATAATTATACAATGAAAGTAACAAATAGATTCAAGGGATTAGATTTAGTAGACAGAGTGCCTGAGAAGCTACAGATGAAGGTTTGTAACATTGTACACGAGATGGTGATCAAAATCATCCCAAAGAAAAAGAAATGCAACAAGGCAAAGTGGTTGTCTGAGGAGGCTTTACAAAAGCTGAGGGAAGAAGAGAAGCAAAAGGCAAGGGAGAAAATGAAAGATATACCCAACTGAATGCATAGATCTACAGAATAGCAAAGAGAGATAAAAAGACCTTCTCAAATGAACAATGCAAGGAAACAGAGAAAACAATAGAATGGGAAGGACCAGAGATTTATTCAAGAAAATTGGAAATATTGAGGGAAGATTTCATGCAAGAATGTGCCTGATAAAAGACAGAAATGGTAAGGACCTAACAGAAGCAGAAGAGATTGATAGGTGAAGTAATATGCAGAAGAACTATATAAAAAAGGTCCTAATGATCCAGAAAACCATGATGGTATGGTCACTCACTTACAGATGGACATTCTAGAGTCTGAAGTCAAGTGGACCATAGGAATTGTTACTACAAACAAAGCTTGTAGAGGTGACCGAATTCCAGCTGATCTGTTTAAAAATCCTAAAAGGTGATGCTGTTAAAGAGCTGCGCTCAATATGTCAGCAAATTTGGAAAACTCAGTAGTGGCCACAGGTTTGGAAAAAATGCTTTCATTCTCATCCCAAAGAATGGCAATGCCAAAGAATGTTCAAACTGCTCCATAACTGTGCTCATTTCACATGATAGCAAGGTTAATCGTTCAAGCTAAGCTTCATCAGTACATGTACTGAGAAGTTCCAGATGTACAAGCTGCATTTCAAAGAGGCAGAGGAACCAGAGATCAAATTGCCAACATTTGTTGAATCATGGAGGAAACAAGGGAGTTCCAGGAAAACATCTACTTCTGCTTCATCAGCTATGCTAAAACCTTTGACTGTGTGAATCAGAACAAACTGAAATATTCTTAAAGTGATTGGGAATACCAGACCTCCTGAGAAACCTGTTTGTGAGTCAAGAAGCAACATTTAAAACCAGACATTGAAAGACCAACTGGTTCAAAACAGAATAGAGTACAACAAGGCTGTACATTGTCACCCTGCTTATTTAATTTGTATACCGAATATATCATGTGAAATTGCATGCTGAATGAATAGCAAGCTACAATCAAGATTGCCGGGAGAAGTAGCAACAACCTCAGATGATGCAGATAATCCCACTCTAGCTGCAGAAAGTGAAGAGAAACATGGCAAATAGAAGGGGGGAAAGTAGGCACAGTGACAGATGTTATTTCCTTGGGCTCCAAAATCCCTGCGGATGGTGACTGCGGTCATGAAATTAAAAGATGTCTGCACCTTGAAGACAAAGCTATGACAAACCTGCTCATCATTGTTCAGTCGCTAAGTTGTGTCCAACTCTTCACAGGTTCATGGACTGCAGCACCCTAGACTCTTCCATCCTCCACTATCTCCCAGAGTTTACTCAAACTCATGTCCATTGAGTCTGTGATGCCATCCAACCATCTCATCCTCTGTTGTCCCCTTCTCCTCCCACCTTCAATCTTTCCCAGCATCGGGGTCTTTTCCAATGAGTTGGCTCTTCGCATCAAGTGGCCAAAATATTGGAGCTTCCGCTACAGCATCAGTCCTTCCAGTGAATATTTAGGCTTCATTTCCTTTAGGATGGACTGGTTTGATCTCCTTGTAGTCCAACGGACTCTCAAGAGTCTTCTTCAGCACCACAATTCAGAAGATAATTCTTCAGTGCTCAGCCTTCCTAATGATCCAACTCTTACATCTGTACATGACTACAGGAAAAACCTTAGCTTTGACTATACAGATCTTTGTCAGCAAAGTGATGTCTCTAGTCTCTGCTTTTTAACATGCTCTCTAGGGTTGTCATGACTTTCCTTCCAAGGAGCAAGCGTCTTTTAATTTCATGGATGCAGTCACCATCCGCAGTGTTTTGGAAGCCCAAGAAAATAAAATCTGTCACTTATTCTATTTTTCCCCTCCTATTTGCCATAATGTGATGAGACCTGCTGCCATGATCTTCATTTTTTGAATTTTGTGTCTCAAACCAGCTTTTTCACTCTCCTCTTTCTCCCTTATCAAGAGGCTCTTTAGTTCCTCTCATTTTATCCCATTAGAGTAGTATCATGTGCATAACTGAGGTTGTTGATATTTCTCCCAGAATCTTGATGATTACAAACCTAAACAGTGTATTAAAAAGCAGAGACATCACTTTGCCAACAAAGTCCATGTAATCAAAGCTTTGGTTTTTCCATTAGTCATGTACAGAGGTGAGAGTTGGGTGGAAGCATATAGACTACCATATGTAAAATAGATAGCCAAATAAAATTTGCTGTATGACTCAAGGAGTTCAAACCAGGGCTCTGTAACAACCTAGAGGGGTGGGAATGGGTGGGAGGTGGCAGGGAGGTTCAGGAGGGAGGGAACATATGTACACCTATGGTGAGTTCATGTTGATGTATGCAGAAATCAAACCAACACTGTAAAGCAATTATCAATCAATTAAAAATAAATAAATATAATTTTTTTAAAAGAAGGCTGAGCACCAAAGAATTGACCGTTTTGAATTATGGTGCTCGAGAAGACTTTGAGAGTCTCTTGCACTGCCAGGAGATTAAGCCAGTCAATCCTAAAGGAAATCAACCCTGAATTGGAAGGTCCGTTGCTGAAGCTCCAATTCTCTGGCCACCTGAAGTGAGGAGCTGACTCATTGGAAAAGACCGTGATGCTGGGAAAGACTGAAGGCAAAAGAAGAAGAGGACGGCAGAGGTGAGATGGTTAAATAGCATCACTGACTTAGTGGATAAGAATTTCAGCAAATTCTAGGAGATAGTGGAAGATAGAGGGCCTGGCACACTGCATTCCATGGAGTCACAAAGAATCAAACAAGATTTAGCAACTGAACTACAATAGCATCTATATATACAGCGTGCTGCGGTTCATGGGATTGCAAAGAGCTGGACACGACTGGGTGGCTGAACAACAATATATATATGTGTACACATACATACGTGTATGTAAATACACATTCTTTTTTCAGATTCTTTTCCATTGTAAGTTATTGTAAGATGTTGAGTATAGTCCCTTGTGCTATTCAGTGGGTTCTTGCTGTTTACCTGTTTTATATGTAGTAGTGAGTATGTACTGTAAGTACTAATTTCTCTCTCCCCCAGCCTCCGCTATCCTCTTTGGTAACCACAAATTTGTTTCGTATGTCTGTGAGCCTATTCTGTTTTATAAACAGGCTCATTTGTATCATTTTTTCAGATTCTACCCATAAGTGATATTATATCTGTCTTTCTCATTTCACTTACATGATAATCTTTAGGCCCATCTACGTTGCTGAAAATGACCTTATTTCATTCTTTTTAAAGCTATATAATATTCCATTGTATATATGTACTGTCTTCTTTATCAATTCATTTTTTTAAAATTAATTAATTTTAATTAGAGAATAATTACTTTACAATATTGTAATGGTTTTTGCCATGCATCAGTGTGAATTGCCCACAGGTATATATGTGTCCCCCACATCCTGAACCCCCCTGCCACCCTCCCTCCCAACCCTATCCCTCTGGGTTGTCCCAGAGCGCCAACTTTGGGTGCCCTCCTTCATGCATCGAACTTGCGCCAGTCATCTATCAGCAGATGAAGGAAGCTGTGGTACATATATACAATGGAGTATTATTCAGCTATAAAAAGGAGTCCATTTGAGTCTGTTCTAATGAGGTGCATGAACCTGGAGCCTATTATACAGAGCGAAGTAAGCCAGAAAGAGAAAGACAAATCCTGCATATCAATGCATATATATGGAGTTTAGAAAGATGGTACCAATGATCCTACATGCAGGGCAGCAAAGGAGACACAGAGGTAAAGAACAGAATTTTGGACTCAGAGGGAGAAGGCGAGGGTGGGATGATTTGAGAGAACAGCATTGAGACATGTACATTACCACATGTAAAACAGATATCCATTCATCTCCTGATGAACATTTGGCTGTTTCCATAGCTTGACTATTGAAAATAGTGCTGCTGTGAACATTGAGGTGCATGTATCTTTTCAAACTAGAATTTTCCTATTTTTCTGAATACGTGCCCAGGAGTGTGATTGCTGGATCAGAAGGTCACTCTATTTTCAGTTTTTTAAGGAACCTCTATACCTTTCTCCATAGTGGCTGCACCAATTTGTATTCCCACGAGCAGTGTAGGAGGGTTCCCTTTTCTCCACAGTCTCTTCATCATTTACTATTTGTAGACATTTTAAGGATGACCATTCTGATGTAAGGTTAGCAGTAGGTTGTAAGGTTAATGGTAGGAGTGCAATAGAATTTATTGTAAGTGATGGGGGGCAGAGGGGAGGATGAGTCATGATCTTATTCTGCAGGAGACTTCAACAGAATAAACAGAGCATATGGAGAATAATTCATAGGACAGATCAGTTAGCTATGTCACTCTACTCTAGGAAGAGCCACAACTCTTGGATACAGCTTAATAACTCCTTCACCTTCACAGAGGTTCAGAGGTGACTTATAGCAGCGTAAAGACATAAAGAGTAGTCACTCTCATGGTGGTGGTGGCTGCAGAAATATGTATCATCATAATATTAGGCAGCAATGTGTGTCCTGCTTATCATCATATTGGAAACCACAATGTCTGGAAAAATACCCTATATTTCTCTAGAGTAGTAGAGTGTATGCGTAAGAGTACAGCTTTGAAGCAAGACAGACCTGAAGGCAATCCGTTCCTAGAGTTACCGCACGACCCTGGGAAAATCATTTAACCTCTCTCTGCTTCTGCTTTCAACTTTAGAATGATAACAATAGCACCTATATAGCAGGAGACCTAAAACAGTAAGAGAAAAAGTTATGATAACACCTTGGTGCGGAGTAAACATTCAATGTGGGGAGCTGTCCTTATTATAGTTAGACTGAAATAAAAGTTCTCTGAGATTGAGAATTGTGTTTGTTTTGTTCTCCAGGACTTAAAATGGTGCCTAGCATATCGTAGGAAGACAATATTTGGTAAACGAGCGAACTATTATTTCAAAAGGAACATCATTTAGTTTCAACACTGTGATGGGGCAATCAGTTTCCTCCAAGAGCAAGACTGGTTATCTGCAGAAAAACACCTCGCCCAATTAGAAAATGCCTCACCTCTAATATTCCGTTAACTCTGAGGGCCTCTGACTTTGAGCATTATAAGAGCTGAGGTTATAATGAAGAGGTCACAAAACTGCATCTCAGACATGCTCCAATATATCTTGAGGTTTTGCTGTTGTTTCCTTTTGCTTCACATGGTCTCCAAAGATGTCTCCATAATATTTAATCACTATTCTTTCTCATCATGCTGTGCTGTTTGTGCTTAGTCGCTCAGTCATGTCCAACTCTTAGGGACCCCATGGACTGTAGCCCGCCAGGCTCCTCTCTCCATGGGATTCTCCAGGCAGGAATCCTGGAGTGGGTAGCCATTTCCTTCTCCAGAGGATCTTCCCAACCCAGGGACTGAACCCAGGTCCCCCTCATTGCAGGCAGATTCTTTACTGTCTGAGCCAACAAGGAAGCCCAAGAATATTAGAGTTGGTTGTTTATTCCTTCTCCAGGGGATCTTCCTGACCCCGGTACCAAACTGGGACCTCCTGCATTGCAGGCAGATTCTTTACCAACTGAGATACCAGGGAAACCTATCCTTTCTCATTTGAGAGTATTTTTACCATCAATATTAGGATATACATTAACATACAATTGTACAATCTGAGCATTTTTGTTCACTCTAAAATGCATTATCCTCTGTATCTCCTGTTTAGATTGCAGGTGTCTGCAAAAAAAAGAGCTTCCTTTATAACAAGGAAACCATTCAAGATGGTTAAGAATCTTTAAATGAGTGAAAAGCGTTTTTCTCTGAAACAGTTGCTTTATTACCCCACCCACAAAATCAGATTATAATAAGGAAAAGACAAAAGCAGCTTAGCTACTTTTCAAACTCTTTCCCCTCTCTCTGTATTTCTTCCTTTTAAATGTACTTTTTCTGCTGTCCAAGACCATCTGGAGAACATAAACAACCATTTGAGAACCCAGATGCCCAGCCACTGAGAATTCCCTAATTGAGTTATGCTGCAGTCAGCTGCACTGAGCCACACCCAGAGTCCTGGCGTACTCCACACACTGCTGTAGAAGTCACAAAGATTCTGAGGTTTCCAACTGGGAGGTGCTGCTTCAGGAAATATCTGTTCTGCCCTCCCTGCAATTTCCCATTTACTGGCATTTTTCACTGATCTTGGAAAACACATGGCCAGCATCTGTCTGTGAATAACTATTTGTCATTGTATAAAACATCTATGAAACATTCTGCTTCTAGAGATTTCTGCAAAACAAAACACAAGCTATGCATTTTTGGAGGAATTATTTCTCTGAGCCAAGCTATAGAGCAACTACAATACTGGAATGAAAGATATATGTATCTTGATTGTGCCAAAAATAGAAATGTCCCTTTAAATAAATCTAAATGCTGAAATAATTGCTTCCATTTTTATAGTGGTCTTTTGCTACTGTTGTTATTCACAAGGAAAATGCTTAGGCCTTGTATCAATTAACCTTCACACTAATTCTCAGATTTGGGCATTATTATCCTATTTTTGCCTGTGATGCAGGAGACCCAGGTTTGATCCCTACATCAAGAATATCCTCTGGAGAAGGTAACGGCAATCGACTCCAGTATTCTTGCCTGGAGAATTCCATTGACAGAGAAGCCTGGAGGGCTATAGTTCATGGGGTCACGAAGAGTCGGACACAGCTGAGTGACTAACACATACAATCTGCTTTTGCGTTGAAGAAGCTGAGATACATGGGGTTGAGTGAATTATTCTATAATTAAAATATTCTAAATCTGAATTTATCACTTATTCTTCTTAAATTGAAACCACACAACACTCCTCAAACATTTGCTTTTTTGAAAAAATTCATCCACTAATTTAGCTAACATGTTCTACAGATTGATGTTAATGGAATCAAACTTTCCAAACTTTCCTAATGGCTGTGATTGCAACAGTTGAATTCTCAAAGTATTTTACCTGTGATCAACTTTGATGATAAAGATAAATAGTAGTAATTACATCATTAATGATAATTTGGAAATAGAATATTCTTACCTATATCCAAGCAAATGTCTTGTTAGGGCAGATTTCATCCTAGCATCACACACAAATATTCTTTCTTTCGGTTCATTCAATAAGCATTGTTAAGTGTTTAATAGGTGCTTGATGCTGAAACTAGAGGTCCATATGAAATGAATGACCTGGCCTTTTCTATGAGAATTTGTTGGAGTCTCACTGTGACACTATGATTTATAATAAGAAATATATATTTGGTCTTAGATCACTGTTTCTGGAACATCACTCCTAAAACCTATATAAGATATATTAGTTATTTTCTATATAAGAAACATAGAGGCATATATTTTTATATTTGGCCTTTTGCCATTGCTTTCTGAAACAACTACAGTGTCAGAAAGATAAAAGTTCTGTCTTGAAGCCTCCTTCAAGTACAACTGAGTTTATGTTAATGAGATGACTTTTGGGAAGCAAGTAAGGATGGAAACTGATCGCCAGAGGAGTATTGTGATTAGAGGGGTGGAATTTTCCATCCCATGCCTTAAACCCAGACAAAGTGAGAGGGGCTGGAGGTTGGATCAATGGTCCTGACTAACGACTGAATCAGTCATGCTGTGAGAATAGAGCCTCCATTTTTATGAGGATTTGGCAAACACCTGGCTTGGTCGACACATGGCAATCCTTGAAGAATGGCACCTGGAGAAGGCACAGGAGTTCTGCCCACAGCCTTCTCAGTATCACACCCTGGGCATTTCTTCTGTCTGACTCTTCCCGAGTTACATCCTTTTGTAATGATCAAACCTGAGGGTGGTTGTGGGACACTCCAATTAATAGCTGGTGGATCAGAAGCATAGGTAATTATCTGGACTAGCTATTGGCAACAGAAGTTGGGGGGACTGAATACTTAACTTGTAGGACCTGACTCTTATTTCCAAGAAGACAGTGTCAGATTGGAGGTAAATCATAGGGCATTTAGTCAGCATTGGCTAAGAATTGGAGAATTTTTTGGAGGTACTGGAAAACACACATCAGATGAGTATAAAAAACATATATAAGAAATCTAGGACATAATGCAAATCCTATAATAAGGTGTCAGAGGTCAGAAGTGGAAGCAACCCCCTGTCTAAACAGTTGGGAAGTCTTCACAAACAAGGTAATCCCTGAATGATCTCTTAGTGAATAATTCAGAATTTTATGCATTAAGTAAGGTTGAAAGGATAGAAAAAAGCATATACAAAAGTATAGCAATATAGAGACATGTGGTATTTAAGGCTGAGTGAGAAGTCTGGTTGGAGCAAAGATGTTGGGGGAACACCTAGAAGTTATGTTCTAAGCTGTGAAGGTTGGATGATCCTAGGTAAATCAGATCCTAGGTAAATCAACATATGCTGTGCTGTGCTTAATCACTCAGTTGTGTCCAGCTTTTTGCAGTCCCATGGACGGTAGCCCACCAGGCTCCTTTGTCCATGGTATTCTCCAGGCAAGAATACTGGAGTGGGTTTCCAGGCCCTCCTCCAGGGGGTCTTCCTGACCCAGGATTCGAACCAAGGTCTCCCACATTACAGGTGGATTCTTTCCCATCTGAGCCACCAGGGAAGACCAAATCCACCTAATGGAAGGTTAAAACCGAGGGGTGATATGATTAGATGTGCTGTTTCAGAAGGATAACCTGTGCCAGAAGGAAGGCAAAGCAAAGACAGAAATGAGGTGGCCGGTGGATATATGGATGAGGAACTTGAGAAACCACACTGGATACGGCTTGAGTAGTCATCAACAAATAAATAAAAAAGTGCAATTGGATCTCATTGTTCATGGTTATTTTGGTCAATAAAGTCACCACAAGCACTAAATTAACACATATTGAGATAATGCTCTCAGGGGAAATAAACGATTAGTTTACTTTGGGTCTCTTGTCATGACGTTTTTGTCAATCAATACATAACCCTGTTTAACGTTTTTCAGTCTGTAAGTTATGTCCAACTCTTTGTAGCTCCATGGACTGCAGCACGCCAGGCTCCTCTGTCCTTTGCTATGTCCTGGAGCTTCTCAGATTCATATACATTGAGTCAATGATGCTGTCTAATCATCTCATCCTCTGCTGCCCCCTTCACTTTTGTCTTCAGCCTTTCCCAGCATCAGGGTCTTAATGAGCTGGCTCCTCGCAACAGGTAGACAAAGTATTGGAGCTTCAGAGTGTCAGTATCACTCTTTCCAATGAAAATTCGGGGTTGATTTCCTTTAGGATTAACTGATTTGATCTTCTTGCAGTCCAAGGGATTGAAAGCATCGATTTTTCAGCACTTAGCATTCTTTACAGACCAACTCTCACATTCGTACATGGACAGACCAACTCTCACATTCTTACATGACTACTAGAAAAACAATAGCTTTGGCTATACAGACCTCTGTAGACATCAAAGAGATGTCTCTGCGCTTTAATACACTGCCAAGGTTTGTCATAGCTTTCCTTCCAAGGAGCAAGCGTATTTTTAATTTCATTGTTTTTATGTGTTTTTTATGTATTAAATAAGGAAAACACCTTATTTAATATATATAGATGATTTATTAACATTGAATGGCAATAGCACTATAACTCATGCTTGAGTGAAGATTATCTAATACACATGTTGATATTTTCTCTGCAAGATACATCACAGCCTTCCTGTGCTTAGGAATACTACACAGAACTTTAGCATCGTGCTTGAGACCATTATAAATAGTGAAATAGCAAAAAAAAAAAAAAAAAAAAAAACCCACACACACAAAATGCAAAGAACATGGCACTAAAAAGACTGCAAAAATAATATGTACATACAGTATGAGAATTGAATCAAGAAGGCAGGGCATCACCATGAACACTGACATGAGGTGACTCAAATGTTGCCCCTCTGTGCCTGTCTATGATCAGTTCTGAAAGTACCACTTGTACTCCTCTGGGGATTATAAATAAATTTTGGGTTGAATTTGCAAATATGAAATCAACATATAATCAACTGGACTTTAAATCAGTCAAGAGGATAAGAGAACTGGAGATATAAGCAGAGTGAGAGCCGCCCCCAGAGAAAAGGAGGGAAGAGGAGCTTGTGAATGTTCTGGAGCAGAGAGAGAGAGAGAGATGAGGAAGCCAGAGTCTTTGAGGCCAAGGAAGGGGAAGGATTTGAGAAACAGGATGCGTTCAGTAAGGTGCAGGGCAGCAGACTCTACAATGAGGCAGGAAAATAGGGTTTAGTTGTGTCTGTTCTACCATGATGACTTCGGGGGGAGTGGTTTCAGTTGTGTGGACAGTGGCCACTAAAGTAACTGCATTCCTCTATGGTGCTAGTCAGAGGAGGAGTGGGGAGGCTCTCAAGAGGTTTTCTGAACCTGGAGAAACTAGTCAGCAAAAGTCATTCACTTATTCAACAAGTATATACTGAACCCCACTATGTACCACACATTATTGAAACACTGGGCACAGAATCATACACGAAGTAGGCAAAGTTTTGTCTGCCTGGGGGGTCCCCATTTGATAGATAAATAAGCAGAGCAACATATCATGTCAAATGCTCAAAGTGCTATGAAGAAAAGTAGAGCAATAGAAAAGGAAACATATTGATGGAAGTTGCTATTTTAGCTAACATGGTGAGGGGCGAAAGTTGGACAGAAACTCAAGGAAGCATGAGAACAAGTCATAGGCATATCTTGACAAGCGGCCTCCCCGAAAAAGACAACTTCAAGTACAAAAGCCCTTCCTCCTGCTGGGACATGCTCATTTATGTTCCAGAAACAACCAGGTCACCAGAGCAGAAAAGTTGAGCCAAGTGTCAAGGGCCTTTAACTACAGTGTCTTGGCTTGAGCTGCTGTAACAGCATTCTGCAGCTGGGTGGCTTAAACAACAGACATTTATTTCTCCTATTTTGGAGGCTGGGAAGCCCACAGTCAAGGTGCAGTCAGATTCAGTTCCCAGGGAGAGCCCACCACCTGCCTTACAGCAAGCACTGTCTATGTCCCCACATGGTCTTGTCTTGGTATGTGTGCATGGAGAAATCTCTCTCTCCCTTATTCTCAGCCTGTATTTATAATTAGGGCACTAATCCCATTATGAGGAGCCCACCTTCGTGACTTAATCTAAACCTAAAGCAAACTGAAAGTCGCTCAGTCCTGTCCAACTCTTTGTGACCCCATGGACTGTAGCCCTCCAGGCTCCTCTGTCCATGGGATTCTCCAGGCAAGAATACTGGAGTGCTTTACCATTTCTTTCTCCAGGGGATCTTCCTGACCCAGGGATCAAACCCAAGTCTCCTGCATTACAGGCTACAAGGGAAGCAGGAACACCCAAAGTCCCCACTTCCAAATACTATCACATTAAGGTTAGGCCTTCAACATATGAATTCTAGGGGGGCACAAACATTCAGCCCTTAACACACAGCAATCGGGAGTAGGACAGGAATAGCTGGCAGAGGTAGGAAGGTTTCAGGGGACAAGTTAAAACTTGAGTCAAACTTTATTAGAAAAAATTAAGTTATGTGCACAGAAATGGAAGGACAAATAATTTGTGTGTAGGGGTAGGGGTGAGGGAGAAGAGTTTAAAGAACACAAACAAAGGCAAAGAGACCCCTAAAGCCAATCTGGCTGGCAGGGAACATCAGTGTAAGGGGGACTGGGGAGCAGACCCCAGAGGTTAGGTAATCTGAATACAGGAGAGCTTGAAAGCCAAGCTAATGAGGAGCCCTGGAAACTTCTGAATAGCCCCATGTTAAATAACCAGGTGTTTTGGAAAGTTGAAGATGACAGTGACGTATGCCAAGGATGAATGGAAGAGAAAACATTCTGAGGCAGGGAGACAAATTCAGAGATTATTACAGTAGCCCAGTTGGTCTATGATAAGGTCTATGAGTAAGATTCGTGCTCTTGGAGTATAAAGACAGCATCAAACGTTATGAAAGGACAATGGTCAAGGTTTAGAGACTTAGCGGTGGGAAGGAAACACTGGAAGGATCATGACACCCTTGACAGAAGAAAAAGAAAAAACACAGGAGAATATTTGGTTTAGGGATTGGGTGAAGAGAGAGGTTATTGTCATATGAGATGGAGCTGTGCCACAGTATTTGAAACTGGTAATTCAGGAGACAGGGATCTTAAGATAGGGGAAAAGTCCTCTCTGATTCATTCTGAGTTATCAACAGCCTAAACATGGGGCTTCCCAGGTGGCGCTAGTGGTAAAGAGCGAGCCTGCCAAAGCAGGAGACTTCTGAGATGTGGATCCAAGACCCAGGAAGGGAAGCTCTCCTACAGGAAGGCATGGCAAGCAGTTCCAGTATGCTTGCCTGGAGAATCCCTGTGAACAGAGGAGCCTGGAAGGCTGTACTCCACAGGGTCGCAAGAATTGGACACGACTGAAGCAGCTTAGCATGCACCAGCCGACGCACAGTATCTGAAATGCTGTAATAAATGACTGTGACATGAGCAAAACGTAATTATGCCGTGAGCTGGAGCTTGTTTGATGGAGGAAAGCAGTAAGCAAAGCACTGAAATTTGGAATGTGACAGTAATTGGTAGAAAGAGAAAGAAAAAGGAAACAGAAGAGCAGTCACAAAAAAGTCTAGAAATTTCACCAAGTTATGCTAAGCTCCTTAGAGAATAGAACCAAGTGGATAGGAATTCCCAATGGACATTCGAGGCTTGGAAGTGTAGAGGCTGTAACTGGGCCCACAGGGAAAACATACTGTTCACCGCCTTGTTGTTTAGGTCCCATTAGAATAATGTAAGTAGATGTCACTTTGGGAAAAGAAGAATCCCTGCAGTTCTCAGAAACAGGTGAAAGGGTTGCATTTTTCTTAAGGAGATCATCCCTAAATAGCATCAGAAGAACTGCAAGCTTTCTGCCCCGCCTCCCTCCACGGATGCAGGGAGAATTTTACATTGCTCTCGCACAGCTTTATTTAGGACTGGAGGAAAGCCAACTGTCTATTGTTCAAGTTCACATTTTAGTTGATGATGGAAATTCACACATTCTGTATGAGGCCATCCTGAGGAGCAGTCCTCAGCTTGGGACTTTGGCAAAAATACTATATTCTAGGACAAACATGCTTTCCAGAGAGGCAAAGATTTTTCAAAACAAACAAACAAATCAGCCAGCCAGAAAATGGATCTTTGTTTTAAGTGTTTACCATGGGGAAGATATCTGCTGAAAAGTTTGAGAATAGTAATAAACATAATTTCCTCCACTGATTATTTTGTACAAAAGACAAAACCCACCACACTGCCCTGACATTTTTCTGTGATTGTTAAGGAAGACCTACTTTACTCTTCATAAGCCATGATTTCTTAAAAAAAAAAAAAAAACTCAGAATCTTGAAAAGGAAAAGGAAAATCTCCAGTATCAAAGTGTATTAGAAAAAAATCTTGAAAGTTCAACATGAATTGAGGGAGGGAAACAAGCAGGTCTGGAACCTTCGACATATACTTAACCTTACTTAGCTTAGTAAAATTATTATTTCTAGGATTGGCAAAGAAAAAGTAAAATGTTGTACATTGTCACCTCCAAGAGAAAACCAAACCTACTCATCCCATCTGCATAGACGGCTAGCCACTCTGTGTAAATCACTCTGGTTCAAGTCTTTGTGAGAATTTATTACTACCAGTAGGTGTTTACTGACTTACTATTTACTATCTGCTTTGCTTGAGCTTATTATTGCAGTCTCCAAGAGACTTCTCCTTGGTCCACTTCTCCATTTCGAATACTGTTGTAGCCACACGTTCCGGGAAACAAACTCGCTCAGAAGGACAATGCAGGTAGTGTGGAGTGCAGTCTATTACGCCGGTGGGCCCAAGGCAGAGTCTCCTCTTAGCCAAGGACCCCAACCAGGTTTTGTGAAAACCTTGTATACCCAAAGTGTTTAAGGTTCCCTCAAACTAGTTTGAACAAAGGAAAAAGAAATATACAACAAAAGTTAACCCGTGATCATATGCCTTAATCCTAGGTAGTTAACAGTGGACAATTATCAATAGGCCTGTGGTCGTACCCCAATAAGCATAATAGAATATCTGATTCTATTCGGTTGCACAGATAATTAGGGTATTCTTTTAGGCAATGGAGAGCCTGGGGCTCTTCCTTCTAGGGGCCTGGTTTTCCAGTTGGTTTGTCGTTTCCATGGATACTGGGCATATAGCTCAAAGTCCACAGTCCGCCCGAGATGGAGTCTTGCTTTCAAGATAGAGCCTTGCTTTCAAGATAGAGCCTGTTCTGTTTCCTCCTTCAATACCACAACATTTCGGGCACATAGTAAGTGCTCAATAAAAACTCATTGAATAAATGAAAATGAGTTGTTCTAAACTACTTGTTCTCTTCTTTCTCCTCCATCCCAAATTCACATAGCAATTCTGTGTATATAAGTTATATACATACAAATATAACTAAGACTTACCTGGTAGCCCAGCGGTTGAGAATCCACCTGCCAATGCAGGGGATACTGGTTCGATTTCTCGTCCTGGAAAATTCCACATCCCACGGGGCAACTGAGCTTGTGCACCACAACTGCTGAGCATGCACAGCAAGAGACGCCACCTCAGTGAGACGCTCACAGATTGCAACTAGAGAGTAGACCCTGCTGGTCACAACTAGAGCAAGCCCTCGTGCAACAGTGAAGACCCAGAGCAGCTGTAAATAAATAAATAGTAAATAAAAGGACGAGATGAAGCCTTTCAAATAGAGAGCCTTACATAACTTGGAGAGACAGAATGAGTATGCATGAATTATAGTTCCTGCAGGTGACACTGAATTCATCCTGTTACGTTTACACTAAGAATGGCTTGAGTTGCTAAGGCAACTCTCCCATTTATATTAAATGAGATAATATATACACCCAACGTGACTTAGGTGCTTAATACATGTTAGTTTCCTTTCCACTGAATGTACTTTTACTGTTCATCGTACATTTTAGATTAGAAATCAAAAGCTTATCAGAAAAACATTCAGAAAAATCCCAGAAAAACTAAATAAGAAAGAGGAGTCGGAAACACTCCAGTTGACTTTTGGGTTGCTGCCTCAGTTCATTAAGCATGACCTAATTTCTTTTTAGTTCCTGGAAAAGTCTATTGCCATCCTACTTCTAATGTGCTTTTAGATCCTTCTAAGAAAAGCTCCGTAGAATTCTGCCATAGATTTAAGTAAATCTTTGAGATGACAGCTCAAAGGGTATTGAATTCAAAATACTCTAATCTTTTTCCAAACACTACTTTGTATGTAGACTGGGGGGCGGGGTGGGGAAGCCCTAATAGACTCTCAATTCAGTATATACAATTTCCCAGCACTTCGTTCCATGAAGATATTCTTACTAAAACTCAATAGCCTTTTAAATATTATACTTGTTCTAATTTCATGTAATATACTGAACTATGAGTTAGTTCAAATAAGACCTAAAATAGAATTCCATTTTCTTTGCACATACCTACTCTTAATTGCATAGAACAAGTTTATACCATGTTTGTCCAACTGAGACAAAAGGTAGAGAGAATAATTAAAAATAAAACAGTCAAATGTTACATTGGTAATTTCACTTTCTATGGTGCTTGGGGTTTTGTTTTGTTTTATCAAACAAATCAGGTTTGGAGGAACAGTGAGTTTAAAGGAATAATCTCAGTTTGAAAATGTTACACAGGTTCTTCCAAAGAAAAGATGGGGCTTTGTCTCAGAGAATGAGCCCTGGGTAGTAGGATTTGAAGGGAATCGGCTTCCCTTTTTGGCTCATTTTAGAAGTAGCTGGAATTGTTTCCTTACCTGTAAAAGGATTTTGTTTAGACAATCACAAAACTCCCTAATCTTTCTAAATGCCCTGAGCCACTATGGAGAACAGTGTGGAGATTCCTTAAAAAATTGCAAATAGAACTACCTTATGACCCAGCAATCCCACTGCTGGGCATACACACCGAGGAAACCAGAATTGAAAGGGACAAATGTACCCCAATGTTCATCGCAGCACTGTTTATAATAGCTAGGACATGGAAACAACCTAGATGTCCATCAGCAGATGAATGGATAAGAAAGCTGTGGTACATATACACAATGGAGTATTACTCAGCCGTTAAAAAGAATTCATTTGAATCAGTTCTGATGAGATGGATGAAACTGGAGCCGATTATACAGAGTGAAGTAAGCCAGAAAGAAAAACACCAATACAGTATACTAACACATATATATGGAATTTAGGAAGATGGCAATGACGACCCTGTATGCAAGACAGGGAAAGAGACACAGATGTGTATAATGGACTTTTGGACTCAGAGGGAGAGGGAGAGGGTGGGATGATTTGGGAGAATGACATTCTAACATGTATACTATCATGTAAGAATTGAATCGCCAGTCTATGTCTGATGCAGGATACAGCATGCTTGGAGCTGGTGCATGGGGATGACCCAGAGAGATGTTATGGGGAGGGAGGTGGGAGGGGGGTTCATGTTTGGGAACGCATGTAAGAATTAAAGATTTTAAAATTTAAAAAAAAATTAAAAAAATTAAAAATAAATAAATTAATTTAAAAAAAAACTTCTTAATTAGTCTCAATCGGAACTAAAATACTGATCTGGAACAACTCTTTTGAGGGATTGTAACTCTGAATCACTTCAGTATTGAGAAACATAGTTTGACACATTCAAGGTACTAAAAGGTACCTCCGAAGTGCCAAAACCATTTCCTTTAAAAAGTGAACTCTGCTTTTCTATTAAGGAATAATTGGAGACTGAGAGAACTGAGAATTCAGTTATTAATTAACTACTACAGTCCATAGCGTCACACAGAGTCAGACACGACCAAAGTGACTTACGCACTCACTTATGCACACATGCACTCACCAATAAATTTATATGCTAGTTTGGGGATTTATATTTCTACTTATTAAAATTATTTAATAAAACTCCATAATATTTTAAACAATGTTTTAAAATCTTTATAAGGGCTTCCCTGATAGCTCAGTTGGTAAAGATTCCACCCGCAATGTGGGAGACCTGGGTTTGATCCTTGGGTTGGGAAGATCCCCTGCAGAAGAAAAAGGCTACCCACTCCAGTATTCTGGCCAGGAGAATTCCGTGGACTAGTCTATGGGGTAGCTTAGAGTCTGACTGAGTGACTTTCACTTTCACTTTAAAGTCTTTATAGACTACTTTTTCCAACTTTTAGTATTTAGAATGATTCTTCTTTTAAAATTATATAAATGATTCTGCAAAGAACATCTTTCCCATAAATTTTTATTTTGCATTTCCATGTGTTTCCTAGGAAGACATGCTTAAGGGGCAATTTCAAAGTCTTATCTAAAAATCTATTTTTACCTCTTCTCTGTGGAATAAAAAGCATTAATAACATACTAGAAGTGGGAAAATGATGGCATGAATTGCGAATAGATTTCTCTAGTCTAAAAGTTGTTCAGAGGTGTACCCAATCACTTGATAAGATACAATTGTGACTCAGTCTTGTGCTTCATATACCCAGAGGATATAACCCAATCCTCTTATCAGATTTGTTCTCCTTTGGAGATCTGGAGATGACAAAATAAGCCTTGGTTCAAAAGATTTTTTTTTTTTTAATAAACTGTGTTCTGAACAGAGTTGTTGACAAAAAAGTGTGTTGGAATTCTGCAGCTATGCAAAACTATTTTTTGATATATATAAATGTAAATCCACTGAATAAATTGCCTGAGTAAATTGAATTAGGCTGGAACCAAACAATACAGTGGCTCTAGTATCCTTTTTTATCAGTATAAATATATATATATATGCTCTGCTTCATAGTTAATAGAAAAATTCTGATTATGTTTAGGCATAAAACAATTGCACAAAGTAATAATTATATTTGAAGAACTTTTTCATAATTCTTAATTGTTAATAATCTTATGCTGCTGCTGGGAAGTCACGTCAGTCGTGTCCGACTCTGTGTGACCCCACAGATGGCAGCCCACCAGGCTCCTCTGTCCACAGGATTCTCTAGGCAAAAACATTGGAGTGGGTTGCCATACTGGCAATCTATTTGAACAATGATACCACAGGGAATATACCCAATATTTTTCATTCCACAGATGAAGCTTTCAGGATTTTCCTTGGCCATTATATTGGCTAGTTTCCCTTGAAAACTAGAATATCGTTGTGTGACCAGCAACAATAATCAACAATCATTTCAGAAAAGGAGTTATCAGAACTCATATTTTGTTATCTTTCATCCCAAATCCTATGCATTTCTATTGAAATTGCAATTAACTTTTTTAGGCCGAAAGGTTTTTGATAATAAAAATAGTGAACCCATATTAAAAACTGTAAATTATAGAAGTGAATAAAGAAGAAAATAAGGTATCACCCATAATCACACAGCACAGTGATATCCTTGTAAACATTGTTCCATAATATTTCTTGTCTTTTTTCTATAGGTTTCTTCTTTTGCAATTCATATGTCAAAGCGTCTTCTAACTTCTTCCCTATCTATTCTTTTACTACTCGGACTCATATTGTATATCTAACTTTGTGCGCTGCATTTTGCTTAACATTACTGATAATCAAAAGCTTTTTTATGTCACTAAAGCAGTTTTCATTTATAGTTACTACATAAATATTCTATCGTACCATTGTGCCATAATTTATTTTCTCTAATTTACAATAGTTAAGAAGATTTTATTTTTCACTCCATGTTGCAATAAACATTCTTGTTTTCAACTTTCTCTTTTACATTTCTTATTATTTCCTAGGTATAGATTCCTATAAGTGGAATTAAGGGTCACAATGTATAAATGGTTTAAGGCATCTCAAACAACTGTGGTATCTACTAATTCTCCTGATTAAATGTTGATGAAAATAATGGTTATAAAATGTATATTAAAAATTTTAAAAATTTCAACATTGATAGAGTTATTAGTATATACATTAAGGAATACAGAGAGAGCCAATTTATAGAAAATTTCAGGTATTCACTGAGTTCTCACTCCAATAAAATGCCTCATGAGTGATAGATTTCATTCTATCAGGAGGTTCACATACCCACATATGGCCCAGGCTGACATAATATGTCCTAAGCAAGTCGGTTGTTTAAAGTCCCTTGAAAACTAGAAAAAGACAAAGAGCATTACTATTTCTCAACATTAAACTGTTGTATTTTCATGGAAGCATCTACCATTTTGAACAAGAGGTACTGGACACACTCAATACTGAGTCAAATGTGTCAAGGTTATTTTGTTTGCTTGCTTTAACTTCCAGTCTCCCTGTGTTTCTCCATGAGTATCCATGACCCGAACATAAGACGGGCAGAGCAAGAGGGCATTTCTGTGGCAAAGTGATCAGGAAAGCCAAACAGCAGTGTTTGGGAATCTGAACCAGCTAGATTTTAATTTAAGTCTTAACACTATTTTATACAAAAGGGTAGATATATCATCATCCATTTAAGAAAATTAAGTGATGCTTATCTCAAAAATTTTATTCTCCAAGTAAATATCTTTTTAACTTAGTTTTGCTTATCTCATGAAAAATTTAATTGATAAAATCTCATACTTTTTTCCTTCAATAATCCTCAGCACTGCACACTGCTTAAGGGAATGGGAGTCAAGTTGAACCACCTGGGTTCAATTCTCAGCTCCACCATTTACCAGCTTAGGTGGCACAGGGCAGGTCACTTACTTGCTGTATGCCTCAGTTTGGCCATCTCTAAAACGGAGGTAATAATGATGGCTACTTCTTAGGACTACTCTGAGAATTAAATGAGTTAATACTTAGGATAAGGCACTTAGACCACTTTGTTTTTCTGTCACATAGCATCCAGGGCTAGAAATCATTATCAATACCATAGATATTATAAAATGCAGGATCCTGGATATACAACACTTGTGACATATACAGGACTTAAAAGTTCAAAAGGTTAAGATGTATAATAATATGGTGTGGCATAAAGTTAGGTGTCAAGTGATTGTTACAGGTAAAAGAAATTATAAGACTGCCACGGAAGAAGAAATTAATAAAGGACAATGTTCTGCGAGTGATCTCAGAGAGAAGATGGGACAGATCTCTGAAGAAGAGGGAAGACTTGGCAGAAAGTTTGAAGGATATTTTGGACAAAGGATATTTTGAGAAGCTACTGATATATTCTTGGAACAATGAATAGGCTAGTTGAGCAAATACTAAAATGGTTCATCTAGAAAAGAACTGGAAAGTGGAGGGCCTGAAATAGTAAACCACTTGAGAATTTGACTGCTTATAAACACCTGGGAACCACTGAGGATTCTGAGAAGGATAAATGAGAGTAAAAGTTAAAGGAGAACAGTTCATCACTAATTTTCAAGGTGATTTTTATTGAGAAATAATAGAAACAAAAATAGAATTTTAAAAAATATGACCGTGAAACTATTGAAATAGTCCTGAAAAGAAAATTCTGGGATATTCATATGGATAGAGATCTGCCACTAATATTCTTCCTCTCTGGTAATTCTTATCTCTTTGCAAACTTTAACATAGAAATAATATTGAATTGTTCAGTTTAATTAACTGAGCTTGGTTTTAATTTTTTTTTCCTTTGCTGAAAGTAGAGTTCTAAAAATTTTGCTACACTTCTCCTTTAATATTAGCCCGTATACAACCAAGAGAGAATAAGAGTTTAAGAGGTTTAATATAGATAATTTAAGAACTCATATAACGATATTTTATTTATAGTTCAGCGACAGCACAAATACAGTTGAATATTTACTATACAACTATTTTCTAGATTCTAGAATTGTAGGAGTGCTTCTGGGGCTTACAAAAAATGAGGGTTGTGTTCTTTTTTTTTAATAAACAAAGAGTTGATTATTTGGTTAGCAGATGACCCACAAGGCTAAGATCTTAGAGACTGACTATATGAGTTTTCAGATGCCCTTGGGAAATTTGAAAAATGGCTCATGATATTAAAACAAAACCAATTGAGAGCTACCTCTAGGAAAAAGTATGGAATATTTATCTTAGCAAATCTTAAAGAGACAGAAAGTGATCAACTGTCTTTTTCTAACACAGAGGATTTGGTAGTTGGGTGTGACCTTTTACAACAACTCAGAAAAAACACTGGCCAACATTGCTAAACATAAAAAAAATCAAGATAATTATGGCTATAAGAATATCAATTATAACATATAATATTCTGTGCTTTTTCATACCGATTTTTAGATGGAATTTTCCTTTTGCTAGTAAGGTGAATTTCTTTTCCCTGAAGAGTCTATTACCTTAAAAGTGTAAAGAAATTGGCATAAAGGACATAGAGAGACGTGCCTATTTTTCAAGTCCAAAAGAAGCCTTGTAGGTATAATTCATTCTGTAAATGAGTTGAAAGGTTATTTATAAATCCTTCTGTTATTGTGATTGTGTGATATTATAAAATTTTGCTGTTGAATTACTATGTGACCCTGGAAATTCTCTCCAAGCCACTGAACCTCAGTTTCCTAATCTATAAATGGAGGTAAAAACAGCCAGAGAGTGATGAGGGCACATTCCATTAAGTACTTATAAAGCTTTTTGCAGAATATAGAACGTTGGTAATCACTTCCCTAGCAAGAACTCACTTGCTGTAAAATGATGTAACTTGCTCGGTCCTTTAGAATCTGTTCAGACCCAATGGCATTTTCTTTCCTGAATGCATTGTGTGTTCAACAGCATCCTCCCTTCACCCGTTGGACTCTGAAATCAAATGCATGTTCGATTACCGTGACACTTCTCATCTAGGGTGAGCCCATATCAGCTAGGATAATAAGAGTCCCAATTAGGCTGAAATTTTCTGAGGATTATTTATGTTTTTGCTAATACGGAAGATTCTTTGAAGGGCTACGGTTGCTCTCCATTCACCGAGTCTGAGAGCTGACTCCATTCTCTTCATGTTCCACCTCCCTTTCTCCCCATCATCCGTTTTTAGTCTTTCTCTGATACGCCCAGACTCTGAAAACCAGCACCAAGCCCCAGAGTTTCCTCTTGATGAAAGCCCTGATAGTCCAACCTTGCTCTGCATTTTCAGTCTGCCATTTGCTAACATATTACATGACCAGCTGAGCCACCGAGCTAGAATAAACAGAATGCACTTTAGCATACAGGGATATTTTGCAAGAGATATATTCTCAAGTCTTGGAAACTTAACTGTGTGTTACCATATTGTCTTCCTTATGCTCCTTCTGTTTCTTAATTTCACACATCACTCCATTCTTTGAAGTAATTTTCCTCCAATGTGTTAAGAAACTGAGTCATGTCCTAAATTCTGCAGGAAAAAAATGGAGATAGTGGGAGGAGGTTTAGATCTGCAAAGAGCAATCTTGTTTTCTTTCAATAAATTAATCAACCTGGTCATTTCACATATGAGCTAATGGCGGGAAAAGTGCTTTGAAAACTTCAGAGCCAGACCAATACGTATTATTCCAGGATTCCTTTTCAGCTGTGGGCTACAAATGGGTCACATGCCAGTCCTTTTGTTCATACCAGCCTCGTTTTAGGTGAAGTGGAGTCTTTGAAGTTCTCCAGTTAAAGGTATTTCTGCTTCAATAGGTCACTTTAAGCTTTGAGTGGTACAGAGGTCCTCATTTGCAGGAAGATGACCCTTATGAACCTTGTTCAAACTCAGGATCTGAGAACGATCCTCTAAATCAGTTGATCAGAAAACCGAAGGCTATCTCCATGGATGTTAAAATGTTTGTTTATGGTAAATCAGTGGCTTTGGTAGTCAAGCAGCGTGTTGGCCTTTCAGGCTAATATTCTTTCCCTGAAACAGCTTTTTTAAATAATGGAGTCTTTCTGATGTCAGAAATAGAGAACTGAGCTATATCTAAAAACTGTTACTGAAGCCGGTAAATTTTTTCACCTTCATAATTCTGTATTTCTCAGCTACATTCTGTGCTGTCCTGACATATGTTAATCAATGCATTTGTTACCACACAGTTTGACTATTGCATTTCTCTGGTGGCTGGCTTATCATCATCTATAATTATTTCAACTCCAATTAATTCTGAACTTCTTTGCAAGGTTATTTACTTGCTTTAAGCAATAAGACAACAGGACACCTCTCTGATTTCGAAGCATCTGGTCAACTGCAAATTGAATTCACTGCCCTCTTCTTTGCCTGAGCCGTCTATTTCAGTGACCCTTCTCACTAGATCACTGGTATTAGTGGTCAGTGACCTGGTGATTGAGAAAAAATATATGCTAGTTGAGAGAAATATTCTCACCATGACAGTCTTAAAGGCTACAGAAACAACAGTAAAAGTATACCAAAACTGATGAGGGGAACAGAGGGAAAACAGCGATGGCAGTGTGTCCATCCACGAATATAAAAAGAGAATCAGCCCATCTCGGATGGGGACCCAGCCTAGGGAAATAAGAGAAATCTATTATGTCCCAGCTGCTCTAATATCATGTGTTCCTTTCATAGCCACTGTGGTTCTTGAGAGGTAAGAATTAGTACTCCAAAACAGGAAGGCAAAGGGAGCCTCTGAGAGGGGAAGGACACATTTGCTGAAGGACTCACAACCGGTGAGTGGCAGTGCCCAGACTGGAATTCAGGCTTTCTGGATTTCCTTAATACCACTGCAGAAGTAACAAACAGAACTTTAAGACGTTTATGAGTAGGGAAGAGTGGGATAGTGCAACCAGGAGGTATAAACTGCAAGGAATGAGAATCAAGAAGAAATAGGTCAGACCTCCTGGGTGGCCCAGTGGGTGAGTCTGCCTAGCAAGGCAGAGGACACAGGTTCAATCCCTGGTTCCAGAAGATTCCACATGCTAAGCCCGTGCATCGCCAACTACTTAAGCCCACACCCCCTAGGGCCTGCATGCTGCAACTACCAAAGCCTGCACACCCTAGAACCCATGCTATACAAGTAAAGATATCACTGCAATGAGAAACCTGTGCACGGCCGCTAGGGTAGACCTTGCTCACCGCAGCTAGAGAAAGCCAGTGCCGAGCAACGAAGAACCAGTGCAGCCAAAAATAAATACATAAATAAATAAAGTTTAAAAAGAAAGAAGAAACAAGTCCTCAGGCACAAGTCCTAAATCAAGGAAGTTGATTGACAGGCAGCATAATATATGGAGATGGTTCTAGATGGGCCAATGCACTTTTTCTATAAGGAGGTGGATAGTAAACATTTTCAGCTTTGCAGCCCATAGTCTCTGTCTCAACTCAACAATGCCCTTGTAATACAAAGGCAGCCACGGTCAATATGTAAAACAAAAGGGTATGGATATGTTCTAAGAAAATTTATTTAATAAAAACTGATATGACTCTTGGGTGATAGTTTGCAAACCCCCAATGTAGATCAGTGTTTCTGAAGACAAGAAATGGTACTACCCAACTAAAGTTTGGAAATGAAAGGGAAGAGGGGTGTTTTTTTTTATCATTACAATCATAGGAACTCAGACAGAGCTACTGGCACTTAGTAGATCCTAGCCAGGGATGCTAAAGATCCTGCGAAGATCTTGGGGCAATCTCTCTAAAGCAGAATTTCCCCCACCCTTGTGACCATATCCCCATTGAGAAGCACTGGATTAGGCAAAGGTGACAACATATGATAACTCCCTTATCAAGTTGCCTTAAAGGTTTAAAGAGAGTATACATGTGAAGTATGCTTATATAATAGAACATGAACTGCAAGTATATTTTAAATTGTCCAGTAGCCACACTAAAAAAAAAAAAAAAAAAGATAGGTAAAAATAATTTTAATAACATTATGCATTTAACCCAGTATATCCAAAATATTCCACTTCCCTAGTGGCAGAAATGGTAAAGAATATTCCTGCAATGCAGGACACCTGGGTTTGATCCCTGGGTCTAGAAGATCCCCTGGAGAAGAGAGTGGCTACCCACTCCAGCATTCTTGCCTGGAGAATCCCATGGATAGAGGAGCCAAGTGGGCTACAGTCCATGAGGTCACAAAGAGTCAGACACAACTGAGCAACCAATACTTTCACTTTTTTTGCATCCAAAATACTATCATTTCAATGTGAAAATCAATAAAATTTATTAGTGAGGTAGTTTGCATTCTTTTCAGTTTTTCGAAATCAAGTGTGCACCCTCCAACGATGGTACATCTCAACTCAGACTAGCCAGGTTTTCTGTGCTCCATGACCTCAGTGGTGGCTGCTTTATCAGCTAGGTCAGGTGTAGACCCTGAGCTAAGATTATCTTCTTCCCATCCCCTTAGTTCCCAACAGGCCACAACTGCTTGAAAATGTGGAGGGTCCTTCTTGTTGCCCACCTTTTCCAACACCTGCAGACAGAGAATAATCCCCTGCCTGGGCAGAATGGCATCTCCCAGTGCTTCTTAGGTTTCAGTTACAAAGGACTTCCCAGACTGTACTCCCAAAATTAACTGAATGGGAAATGAAAATAACTGTACTTTCTTCACATAATATTCCCCTGATGTCCAAGAAACAAACACCGCCAGAAGGCCTATATTTGGTGAGGCCTTTTTAGCAACCTCTACATTGGGCAATTTTCTGAATAGCAATGCAATAAATTCTGATTACCCAGGAGTACCTTGCAACTTTAATAATTCCATCCCCAAATAAGGAAACACATCTAAGAAGTCTAGCAGAAGGGCAGTCACAGAGTCACACAATTGGTTAAGAATTATTAAACAAGCCCTGTTGGTGGCCCATCTATGTTTATGATGAATGTAGGCTTAATCATCAGCATGCCGACGAATTCAGCTCTTCTAATTTGCGTTTTTTTCCCCCTACTGAAACAAATGAATTCCTCCCCTGTTAGTGTTTTGACTCTTGCCAGTCAAGAAATTTATGAAAAGAATATATATGCATATAGGTGTCATATATCTAAATGTCTATATGTCAGAAATTTATTCCCATTCCCCCAGGCCCCGGGATGCTTAATTTGGCACAAATCATTCAAGATTAAAAGATAGCAATACAGAAACTATCCCTTTTTTCTTCCTCTAGTTGTTTTGAACAGAATTCCTTGAGAATGAATATGACAACATTTTTAGGTTTTAGGATTGTGGAGGGAATCCATGGGTCTAGAAATCAAGAAGTGGAGGTGGGAGTCACTCTTCTCACTATTAAAGTTTAGCATAAAGTTTACTGAGACTTTTGATAAAGCACATTTTTCTCACTCAAGCAGCTTGACGCCTCAGGTTCCAAGCAGCCGGAACCACTGGGAGAGAGGCATATCTTTGGAAACAGCAGTTCAAGAAAAATTGCTATTTGGTTTGGTTCAGTTTTCCACCCTAGTAAAACCCCACCTTCCCAGAAGACTTCCCTTGTTATTTTTTTGTTTGTTTGTTTGTCTGTCGGTTTGTTTTATATAAAAGGCAGCATGAAGGAGAAGGATATTTGCCTAGTTAAAATAATTTTTGTCCCCAAACTTGCACCTCCAAAGACAATGGTGATTGCACCATTTGACTGGATCACACTCTGTGACCCTCCCAAGGGCTTGCCCTGCACGACTCCCTGTCACACTCACTAGGACACACACTAACATCGCTGCTGCTGCTGCTAAGTCACTTCAGTCGTGTCCGACTCCGTGAGACCCCATAGACAGCAGCCCACCAGGCTCCCCCGTCCCTGGGATTCTCCAGGCAAGAACACTGGAGTGGGTTGCCATTTCCTTCTCCAATGCATGAAAGTGAAAAGTGAAAGTGAAGTCACTCAGTCGTGTCTGACCCTCAGCGACCCCATGGACTGCAGCCCACCAGGCTCCTCCGTCCATGGGATTTTCCAGGCAAGAGTACTGGATTGGGGTGCCATTGCCTTCTCCCCACTAACATCGCATGCACCCCCAAATATTGGTGGTTAGGAAATATAGGAAGCGAATCTTTTTCTAAACACTCCACATTAGGGTAGTTCCTGGAAATACTGATTTGGTAAAAGGCAAGAGAGACTAATGAATTTCAATCCATATGGTCTGCTAATGAGGATCTTGCAAAGTCTGGAACACCTATTGATTAACCTGTTTAATATCTTAAACCCAGTGCTTTGACATGGATGATGTCCACCCCACTGCCCATCCAGAAGAAGAATGTCACTGTTTTGCACATGCCAGGAGGAAGTCTCTGCTGATTCTCCAGATCACAAAGGTGCAGCCAAGGGTTTTCTCTCTCCCTCTTTGGCAACCAGAAAGCTGTCCCCCTCCAGATGATGGGGTCTTTCCTGCTTCCTGCAGGTAACTGTCAGTCAGGCAGGGTGTGAGGTGTGATAATTCCATCTGCGCCGTTTGGATTGTCAGCTGCATTGTTCTGCTCAGTGTGCTGTGGATTGTGAAAAACAACCAGGACGGATGATTTTAAGTAATTGCTCTGACAGAGACTGATTACTGCAGTAACAACAGTCAGTTACAGTTAAGGAGTAGCCTTGGCATATGGGCTACATTTGATGTGGGAAGGAGAGTGGGGGAGAGGAAGCAAAAAGGTTTATACTTTTACAGATTGCGTTATGCTTTATAATGACTGAGTTTTCTTCTCCTTCACTTGATTTGGAAAATATTACCAACAGAAGCCCGGAGGGGAGGGGGGAATCTAAATATTGTTACAGATAAAGGAATTCAAAGAACATATTTAACTGCTATTAAGATAAATCATAAAATGATTAGGATTTGTAAGACTGATAATTATTCATTGCCACAGCATTTATTGTTCTGTGTATTGGGGTTTGTTTTCAACTTTGTGCATTCAGTGAATATCCTTTGTGAAATCTTGGCCATTTGCTGATTGCATAAACTTGCATTCATTTTGAAAGATGAACCAATATTATCATTGGTGGCTTACCTCTCCAAACTGGTCTGAAGTTTCATTCATGAAAAATACCTTAGCAAAACAAATTATTCAATTTATATAACTTTTATAAAATAATATATGTCTAACATTTAATATTATAAAATAGAGATTTATCTGTTTTTGTTTAAAGAGAGAATATTTCAAACACACTCAAAAATACACATTTGCCTTAAACAAAATTGAAAGGAGAAGCTTATTTATTTTTTGGAGCTACATATAGAGAAACAAAGCAATTAATAGATTTCATTCTAGTTGGGTTTTTAATTTTTATACCATTCTTATTTTTAATTTTTTATAATACCTGATAAATGGCACATGAGATTATATGCAGAGGAATGAATTAGAAGGCTTCTTCAAAAATAATTGAAATGATAGTGATTTTTTAAATAAATGGTAATATACTCAATAAAATAATTCAGCCCCAGATAAATAGGAAAGTCTTTGGAATAAAAATTAGGGTAATAATTTAACACTGTGAAAAGTAAGTATGATAAAGTACATCTGAAGGACGTTAATTACTTATGTGTATGTGAGCTATTGTTGGGCACATAATGGCTGATCCATTTGCCAGCATAGGCTCACTGCTCCCAGTATTTTAACTCATTACTTTATAAATCTCTGCTGTGATACCTTGAAGAAAAAAGAGGTGCTTTTTAAAACATACTCCTATTTAACATTAACTAGTATTAAGCAAAATAATTTTCACCGCATTATTACTTAAACAAAAGAAAGTGTTGGACTAATATTTTCTATGTTTGGAACTAGCTAGTGTTCAAGAATTTCCAATAGGGTTATGAATATCACTTTCATTTCCAAAGGGAAAATGAGAAGGGCTGTGATTGGACCATTTGTACAGTATGACTTTAGAAGCTAATTTCCATGTACTAAAAAGTCTGTGAATCTAGGGAAGTTTAGAAAAATAGAGGACCTTTTTTTTCTTTTTTTCAGTGATTTGGGTTATGACCTGTCTATGAAGATATGCAAGTCACATTGCAAGTTCACCTTCCAGGTATCGCAAACCATCCATACTAAGTAAGGTTCTCCACTGGGAAAACTGATAATTATTCAGGAATACTAACACAATTGGTTCTGAATAGCACAGTTACTTAGGATTTTTGGTTTCTAAAAATCACTCTTCTCAAAAATTCTTTTTATCCTCCAGACACATCCATGCTTCAAAGAGCTGACTGCTTACATATTTAGTTGAATAAGCAAATTGGTCATAATTAAGCCAAATGAATATCTTCCTTTACGACTCTCTGAAAATCTTTCAAGCACGGGATAGTGCTGATATTTTTTTTTAATGAAATTGAAATATTCTTAATGAATTAGGAACTAAGCACGCTGACACTAAGGATAACATTTTATGAACGTGTGTGTGTGTGTTAATCACTCAGTCGTGTCCAACTCTTTACAACCCCATGGACTGTAGCCCACCGGGCTCCTCTGTCCATGGGATTCTCCAGGCAAAAATATTGGAGTGGACTGCCATGCCCTTCTCCAGGGGATATTCCCAATCCAGGAATTGAATCCGGGTCTCCCACACTGCAGGCAGATTCTTTACCTTCTGAGTTACCAGGGAAGCTCAAACAGGTTGCACTGGCCAGGAGTTAAACTCAGGTCAACTGCTTGGAAGGCAGCTATGCTAACCACCATACCACCAACACCTAGACATCTCAAACCTGGTATTTTTGCCCTGAAACATTAAAATCAATTGGGAGAGTCCTATTTCACAGTTTATTTTTTAAGTGGTACAAAAAATGTTAGCATTTTAAAAAGTGCTTCTGCTATTCTCTTAGAGATCACTCATTATTTTCTTACACCTAAGCAAACTGGTATGTGTTATTTACCTAGTCCTTGTAGGAATTTGAATTTGAAATGCCTGAATTCAATCATCTCCAAGGTATTTTTCTCTAAATTTCCTTTACCTAAACTTCCCATTTGGGGATAAGGGCCAAAAAATAAAATTTGAGAAAACTTGTGGCACCTTTGGTAACATCTGAAATGTGGTTAATTGTATTCTAGTCTCCTTTGAAGACCTTGAATACCCAGAAAAATTTGAAGAAAATACTAGTTGAGAATTTAAATCTTTCTATATTGTCTAATTCTTTTACCTCGGCTTTTTTTCCTCCACTTATCTATTGCATTATAACCACCCCAAAACCAATAGGATTTATATAATATTACCATAATATATTACCATAATATATTACTTCTTATGATCCTGTGGATCCAGAATTTGGGCAGGGCTCAGTTAGTTGATTCTTCTGCTCCATCTGCCGTTGGCTGAGGTCACTCCCTCAGGTGGTTTAACTGCCCCAGGACTGGACTGAATCACCCTAGAAGACCTTATTCATGCGTCTGGCATTTCCGTGCTCCTTCCCATGGCTTTTCTCCCACTCTCCTCCCTCTTCCTTTTCTCCTTCCTCTTCTTTCCTCTCTCCTCTCTCTCTACATGTCATCTTTCCTCATTCAACAGTCTTACCCAAGGTTCTGTACAGCATGGTGGCTGAATTCCCCAGAAGGAGGAAATTGTCAGTCCTCTCAAAGGCTTGGCCCCAGACTGGCACAGTCTCACTTCTGCTACACTCTGTTGGTCAAAGCAAGTTTAAAGGCCATCCCTGCCTCAAGAAGAGAAGAAACAGAATTTGTCCCAATAGGAGGAGGGGATGAATGAATGGCAGCCATATTTAGAAATTATCTCCATACTTTCTGAGAAATCAGTTAGACAACTGATGAACATGATAAAATATTTCAGTCACACAAAATATTATTCTTTTCCTAATTTCATTAGTTATCATCATGGAGAATGGTGTGCTAAAAAATATTTGGTTTGTGTAGTAAGCTTTTGGTACATCTATACATACCTGTCTGTGCTTCTTTTTAATATTATTCTCAACTTTATAAGATCTTTTTTGATGTAAAGTACAATAATCTCTGAAGAATGATTTCTAACATTGTTTCCCAGATAAACTAACTAAAAACCAAGCATATTGACTTTAATGTTCTGAAAAATAAGTTTAACTTTGAATTTGGGGAAGTTTAATCTATAGCTCTAAGTGGCTGAAGGGCTGGCACTAGTCGTCTTTTCCTTTGGGCCTTTGCAAGATCAGCTTTCAAAGAAACTTTATCATGCTGTGAAATGTATTATTCTCTAAGACCCATTGTGTGAGTTGATAAGACCAGAGTCCATTTGTTTTAAAAATATTCAGCCTTACTCTGCTCTCATTATTTCTCAAAAATACAAGGATTTAAAAGCTATTATTCCATGTTTGAGTCCTCTCAGTAGAGTTTCAGAGTCTTTTATGAGGTTAGGTTCAAAATTACTTCTAAATGTATTAATAAATAAATGATTTGTTTACAGGTTTTCTGTTGAAATAATTTTTGGTGCTTCTCCAAAAGAATAAAACCATATAACAGAATATTCTTTGGTGCCAGACAGATTTGGGTTTAAAATTCTACTTTTTGCACTTTTAGAATGGTATGGCCTTTACTCACTTTTAGAATGATAATAGGCTCACCTTTGGTGGTAGGATGGATTAAAAAGATGTGTAAAATTTTTAGCTCAATTTTGGGACATAACATTCAGTAGTATGACTTTTGAAATTAAATTCTTTCAAGTCCAGACTTTTGGATGAATGTCCTATTTTTAATCAGGTTGCTTATCAAAATACAGGTATAAAAGTAATGGTTATTTCAACTTTCCTAAGCATCAATGAGATAGGAGTTTTGATTAAGCTTTTCTTTTACATTAGAAGGAATGTGTTTACAATCACTAGTTTTCCAAAATCCTCCTTGAAAAGAGATTATAGTCAAATATATTGAGGAAATAAATATTATAATGAAGAAAATTACTCTTAATTCTCTCACTGAAAACCATAATATATATTAAACTCTCTAAAATATTTTGTGTAAAATTAAGAAATATCCTTAAATTATTTAACTTGGCATTTTATAAATTTTAGCAAAATTTAAATGTATAATAGTAAAATTGAACCATAAGACTGAAAAATAATCAACTACGGTATAATCTATACACTTTGAAATCTATTTTTTTTTTCTACAAAAGTGGCAATAACATTTCTATTTGAAGGTATCCAATAAACTTAATCTTACACTAAATAGCCAATTTGGAGAAGGAAATGGCAACCCACTCCAGTATTCTTGCCTGGAGAATCCCAGGGACAGAGGAGCCTGATGGGCTGCCATCTATGGGGTCGCACAGAGTTGGATGTGACTGAAGCAACTTAACAGCAGCAGCAGCAGCAAATAGCCAATTGATTCATGACAATTCAGGATGATTATTAAGAACGTCAGTTTCTATAGTTATTCTCCTAATGAATTTTGATATATTGTGTAAGGTTGTCTGCCTTAAACTAAAATGTCCCAGATTAGTATGCTTTAATAGTTGCTATCTATATATATCCGAGATAAGACAGGTATAAATGTTGAAATATGTATATATATATATATATATGTGTGTGTGTGTTTATCTTTATGATGATCTCGGTTTTCTTGGTATGTCTGCTTAATAGTCTCCCTCCTCAACTCCATAATAATATAGAAATTCAAGGAAAGAGATTTCCAGAAAAATCAAGTGATCATTCTTATTAAATCAATATCTTCAAGTTTATACTCACAACGAATTTATAATTTCTGCCCAGAGCATAGTGTCCTAACCCATAAAACAAAATACTAATGTTTTATGATCATTGTTTCTTTAATTCTGTATACTTTCCCCCCACTTATTAAGTCATCACTTCAAAAGGCAAATGCTTTCTATTCTGACATATATCACAGTATCTATTAGTAATAGTGGCACTGTAGAATGGGATAGCTTAGTAGGTGAGCAAGGTAGATAAATGTAAAGAAGGAAAAGAGACAAAGAAAGGAAGGGAAAGAAGGCAAAAAGGAGAGCAGGACAAAGAGGGGAGGGAGGAAGGACAAGTGTCCAGGCTCATAACTGTTCTGAAGAAATCATCAGAAGTCTGCACATAACCAGCTAAGTGCCCTTTTCAGTTAAGAACCAAAATAGCAACTCCTGGGATGCAAGCTGATGTGCAAAAAGACAACACCTAGAAAATGAATATGTACAAATAAACTGTTAGTTTGCTTCTCTCATTAAAAGTGAACTCTTTGCTGGTAGGGTCAGTGTCTTAACAGAGCATCCGGCACAAAGGTAGGTACTCTTCACATGTTTAAATGAATAATTTCATTAAGTATGTATTATAAAACATATGGTTTCATCTGGAAAAGGTTGGTCAAGCAGTTAAAAAAAAAAAAAGGAAATACTTTAAGCAAACTTTTCATATTTCCCATGTTTAAGCACCCACTGAAGCTCGGCTGTCTTGATTTTTCCCGTCTGTGTTTTTTCGGATAAATCAGTGCAATAGCAGGGAGAGTCCTTTAAAGCGCACCTCAAACATGGAGACATCTTGCTCCCTAGAGCAAACAAACTTTTCTTTCAGTATGACAGAAGACATCAATTTTAAGGAAATATTTGGGTGAAACCTTTCATCCGAGGAATCAATTTAGCTATGTAGAAAGCTACCCGCAAATGCATGCATCAATTTATTCTTTTTAGAGACGTTTGTCTAACACAGGTTAAATCAGAACAAGTCAACGAGGAAGCATATAAATTTGAATGACAAACAGAATACACGTCTCATTTTGTTGAGATTTTTCCATGAGATTAACATTAAAAAAATTTAAAAAAACCTGCACACTCCATTTTTAAGAAAGAAAACTGTAGCTACCTCACAAACTTAACACATTAATTTTGCAATATTTTATGTGAGATAAAGCAAGATGAAAATTAAATATTAAGAGTTCAAGAGCAAGAAAGAGAATGTAATGGGAGGATATGGTTTTCTCCCTTCTTGGATATCTTTAAAAAAAATTAATTTTCCAGAGATGGAAACATTGTCTCCCTAAGAGAACAGGATGCTTAATAACACTTTAAAAATACTGTAATTTAGCTAAAATAGAGAAGGAAAGGGGAAATAATGGAAAACTTCTCCATGGTAAAAGGAAGAGGAACAGAAAAATCACACACAGTGTACTAGTTACAAGTTAAATCCTCTTAACTAATTTATTTTACCTTTTTTGTTGTTTTGTTTTGCTCAAGTAACCTATTTTTAAATGCATCCATGCATAGATTGGCCCTATTATTAATAGTAAATGTACATTTCAACCTGTCAAGTTTTTCTAGCCCCACTTTTCTAAGGTTTTCTTTTTTTTTAAGGAAAAAAAATTTAAAAAGCAAAGGCATTTCCTAGGGCACATGCTGCCAGACACCCAGCATTTATCTTATCTCAGTTGATGACTTTCCTTTTATCCTGAAATGATTTGACAATGACTCTATGATTTCCTGTACAAATTACCCTTTGAAAGTGGCAGTGGCGCTTGGCAGCGATCTTCACTTAATTACTGAGTGGATTATTAGCATACGGCTCCCCCCCCCACTTTCATTTCTTTATATCTTCTAGATTGCGTTGACAGTTCCCTTTCATTGCCTGCTTTAACTCACTGAATACTAAACATTATGCAGATTGCAGCTGAGAAGTACCCAGGCTACTCTACAAACCCCTAGTCTGCACCAAAACCTTTTTGATGGAGAGTAATTTACAGGTCAGAAATCAATAGTGTGTCTGGGAAGTGCATTTGTGGGTTTTCTTAATTTAAATTGAGCAGTAATGTTCAAATGTGAATATTCTTCTGCGATCTTTCTGAAAAACAATTAGTTTTGTTTCTTCCTTTAATATCCTCTGTCTTTAAATAGGCTGAGATCTTGAGATCTTATTTCTCTTAAATTCCTTTCCCTACCTAACCTGCCGGGAGGGGGTTAAAGAACCCCTTTCTGATCTGTTTCTGAAGTCAGGGGGCTGATAAGCTGACCTTCTCTGCCTGTGTAAAGCGTTATTTATTGTTTGCCAGGGCAAGACAAATGCAAATGATAAATTGCAAAGATGTCTTCGGCACTCTCAGAAGGAACCTTCTCTTCTGTCTTGGCTCCCATCTTTTGGCAAGAATTTGCACATATGTCAGGCATTCTCCATCCAGAGCTTTATCCCTTTCTCCCCCCTTCCCTGAACTGCATTCTAAAGCATCTTCCGCGTTTCCCAGGGTATAGAGACATGAACCCCTTCCCATTTCAGCCGTATGGTGTAGCTTAGTTTAGAGGGGTGTTTTTTGTGTGTTTGTTTGTTTCCTCTTCTTGGGAGGAAAATACAATATCATACATGAGTGATTTCAGGACTTGGTGGAAGTGACACCAAAGCAATAGGAGTCAGCGCGGGTGAGGAGAACAGCTGGGTGCTGACTGTGGCATCTCCATTCCAGGACCATCAACCACCAGCTTTATTCTTCTCCTGTTACATCTGCTATGAAATTTGGGTCTTCCAGGTGGCAGCCCAACATGCTGTCCAGTGCTATCAGGCCATTTAAATGCTTTGAGCTAATGCTGCATATCCATTTTCTAAACAAGTTAGCAGATACCATATGCAGCAATTAAAGTTTTATTGAGTGGTGCCTGCTTACCATACTGAATTTGGATTGGCTACCATCTGTCTCAAAGCCTGTGGTACCATCCCTGTTGCTTGAGAGAGCATTTGTAAGGATAGAAGATTTTTTCTCAACTTCTGAAGAAGCTGCTTGCATTATTTTTTTATATGCAAGCCCACAAAAGTGGAGTTGGTACAAGAAAAATACCAGACAATTAGAAGTTAGGATTGAATACCTGTTTTTGAGTAGTACTGTCCACCACCCCAGGAAAAAGGAATCTTGTAGCTTCCAGCCTGGCCATTTTTAGTATATATCTCTTGCTAAATATGTTATTTTCCGGAGATACCTTCTATGGGAAACCCAATGAATCAAAATTAAGGCTACACAAAGGACATGAATATTATTTTGCATTTGTAAGAATTGAGCATTCATTCTTGTTTTCTAGGAAAACTTTACCTGGAACCACAGGGGAAAATTCAAATATAAATTTTACATTTTACTCACTCTACTGGTAAAAAAAAAAATCTGTGGAGACTGCTATTTAAGATCAATCAAAGCTAAACAAAGGGCTTTGAAGAAAGCATTTATTAAAATTTAAGTGATGCCTAAATACTTGAGCTGTGATGGTTTACTAATACATTAATATTTGATGTTTTCCCAGACATTTTTATCACTGTATCTTTGACCTTCATGAATACTGAGATAGAAAAACATATGATAGTGAAATTAAAAACCTCTTCAAAATTTTTAAATTACCTGAGTGTTAGCGTAGTCTAATGGAATAAAGACTGGAGATCAAATCTGTTGACAAACTCTTGATTGCATAATCTTGGATATATTGTTTGATATTTCTGTGGACAATTTTCTCCATGGGAAAAATGAGAATAGTGCAACTCTATTGATTCTATTCTTTTTAATACTAACTTGAAAATTTCTGAGCTCAGGCTTTGAATCTTTAAAATACGTAGCTGATAAGTGAAGAGAGAAATAGCTGTAGTTTTGTGCTGGCTTTTATTACATCATAAGGTGATTCTTCAGTATGGCTTCCTCACTATTCAGGTCCTGGTGAGCAATGTCAAATTCCTTGAGTGACGAGTTCATAACATTATAGGCTTAAACATCCCCTACTTAGAGGAAATGTGACATATTTGAACAAAAACACCGACTGTGATTCAGGAGATCTGTTTGCTCACCTCAGTTCTACTCTTCACTAGCTAGGAAAATAACGAGTTTGAGTTGTTTGGCCTGTTC
Source organism: Capra hircus (assembly GCF_001704415.2). NCBI lineage: Eukaryota > Metazoa > Chordata > Mammalia > Artiodactyla > Bovidae > Capra > Capra hircus. The sequence continues at coordinate 10,112,034 of NC_030821.1, read as the reverse complement.
TGTAAAATGGAGCTCAAAATCCATGTCCACTTCTTTAGGTTACCGTGAGACATAAGAGTTTGTAAGAGCTCTGTAAATAATGGTTGAAATATGAAATGAAAATAGTACTTTCAAATTGTAAAGTGCAGTCACAAATCATACCCATCTTTCAACCGAAGGTGAAATATCATATCTTTAAATATTAAGGATCTTCTATCCTGAACCCAATAAGTAATGTATTTGTACCTGTCTAAAGACATTGTTCTCTAGTTCTTATAACCTAAGAGCAAATATTCACAAAACCCTCTAATCTTTGCTATTTGATGTATGTGGTCTTTGGAAGTGAAGTTTCAACATCACGTGGGAAATTTTCAGTTCATTTCAGTTCAGTTCAGTCGCTCAGTTGTGTCCAACTCTTTGTGACCCCATGAATTGCAGCACGCCGGGCCTCCCTGTCCATTGCCAACATCCCGAGTTCACCCAAACTCATGTCCATCAAGTCGGTGATGCCATCCAGCCATCTCATCCTCTGTCGTCCCCTTCTCCTCCTGCCCCCAACCCGTCCCAGCATCAGAGTCTTTTCACATGAGGTGGCCAAAGTATTGGAGCTTCAGCTTTAGCATCAGTACTTCCAAAGGACATCCAGGATTGATCTCTTAGAAATTGCAAATTTGAAGTCTTTCCCAAACCTACTATATCAGATCTGCATTTAGCAAGATCATCAAGTGAGTTGAATGAGCATTAATGTTTGAGACAAACTGCTCTTATAATAATTCTGATTCTTAGGAAATTTCTCATTTTTAAAAAAATTAGGATATTTGCCTATAAAGATATTGTGAGACTTTAAAGATTACTAGCACAACCCCATCATTTCAAGGATAAAGACAATAAATTAAACTGGGATTCGTGTGATTTGCTTAAGATTAAATGTCTGGTTGATTCATTTATTTGTTCATCCAGCAATTACTGAGTGCCTATTGTGAACCGCACTCTGTACTAGGCAAGGAGGATTCTATTTAGAATAAAACGTGACATCCCGTATCAGAGGGCTTGCAGTCTGCTGGGGGAAGATGAAGGCTTCCACTCGTGTCCAGTCTTCTTTAGTCATACCGCAGAACTCTTCTCTAAGAGGTGTCTGATCCTGCCTAATAATTCATCCTCACCACTGTCTTGGAGAAGGGAATGGCAACCCACTCCAGTATTCTTGCCTGGAGAATCCTGAGGACAGAGGAGCCTGGTGGGCTACATGCATGGGGTTGCAAGAGTCAGACACAACTTAGCAACTAAACCACCACCACCACTGTCTTAAATCTATTCCAGACTCACATATTTATTTATCCCCACTGCTTTGCCATTGGAAAACCTCTGCCCAATGAATCTGATGAAATCAAGTATCATTCTTTGGTTACTCACATATAAAAGAAAAATGGCTTATTGGCAAGCATTGTGTCAAAACGCTGGCAGATACATCTTATGGTATGTGCTATTCACCTATTCTCCAACCCATGTTCACCCTTAACGTAGAATTAATATTATTATCAATAACAAAAATGACATATATTGAAGCCTCACCATGTGCCAGGCATGAGTCTCAGCATGCCAGTTGTATTATCTCATTTGATCATTACATGTGTTCCACAACATAAACATCATCCCCTTTTTACATATGAAGTAACTGAAAAAAATTGAGTAAAATAGCAATAGAAATGTATTGGAACCCTGGGTATTTCGACTTCAGAAGCTTACCTATGTATATAAAACCTTAGGGAAATTATTGTGCCTTTTGGAATAATTTCCAACAGGATAGGTTGCCTCTAATTGCATATTCTTTCCTTTTTGTCCTGAAGCTGGCAGACCTCCCGCTGATGACAATGGGAGATCTAGACACATTAGTCCCAAGTAGCTCTTTCAAAAGAATTAAACAACCTGATGAAGATCTTAAACTTAATTAAAGTACTTTCATTTTCCTGACTGAAAGGTCAGTAGAAGCAAAGAGGAACTGCAGTTTCAATTATGTATTGACTGCACAGGGTTCTTCCTTCATGAACAGCAATTTGCTAATTTTTATAACTATGAATATCTTGTAATAATTTTCTTTATTACACAACATTGGATGAATGCCCACGTTGCTCTCTTGCATTTTCACTGTAATGGTTTCTTCAAGTATGTGCTTCTTGTCTCCCCTGTTGCACACTCTCATCGTTGGGTCATTTGTCTGTAAGTGATCTAAAAGTGTATTTAGATCTCAACGGCCAATTAGACGTTCACACCAAGGCCTGGTTATCCAAGTCAAAAGGGTGACTCTAACATCGGTCTAAGAGTTTTCTGGCAACCATTTCTTTTCTCATTACTGCTTCATTTTCACAATTGGATTCGAATGCTGCTTGGACAGAAGCCAAGTCTACAGAAGAGTAAATGATCTGAATTTAGTGAGCTACACATCAAAGTACCTTCTTCTGTGTGTTGTCAGTATGGAAGAATGTAGTGGTCACTTGGCCTATAGTTTCTAAATGCTTGTAGGCTTTTTTTCACTCCTTCCTGTTCCATTTATTAGTATCCCTAGAGAGGATGAGTTCAGAAATTGTGTTAAATAGCTGAGTATTGATGCTTTTAATAAACCTTTATAATGCTAAAAATATTAATATAAAATAAAGCCTGAGGGTTATCTATACTTTCATTTGTCAAATTCTTCATGACCAGAGGCAATCAAGTACTGTATGCTTTATTGTCAAGATCTCCTCAACATTAGAACGTGAAAAGAATGTGTTTAGTTACATATTGTTCATTGGAAAGAGACACATTTCTAGAACCTTACTATATTACTGTTTCTCCCTCTCCTGAAAAATTCCTCTGAAAGCCTGGACCAGTTCCAAGAAGATTATGTAATTAAACACCAAAAGATCTTCTTATAATTGTACCAAAAGTAGTCTCCTGGTATATGCCCCAAAGTCATATTGTGTATAGAGACTCCAAGCAATTTCTTTCAATGAGCTAAAAACACCAGTCCATAATCAGTATTTCCACCCTTTGGCCACTGCTTCCAAAGTTTGCCATTGATTGCAACTTTGCCTTTGTCTCTACAGATTGCTTTATTCTGATCTTTTGTTGCCAGTTTGATTTGTGGCTGCATAGATCTCTCAACAATGTGGAGCTGTGTTGCATTACTTCAAAATCTTCTTTGGAAAATTTCTGATCACCTGGTTGCAATCTCATATTTTTTCAACCATAATTTACCAAGTATATGCTCTAAGAGATACCAAAACACTCATGATAAAAATCCTTAACAATATCCATTGACTAAAATATATTATCAAAACTTCTTAGACTTGTAATTAGAATCTCTAAGACTCTCCAGGATCTGGTAACCACCTGTTTTTATAGTTGGGATTCCAGTTTCTTCCTACCTCCAACTCTCCCCTTCAATCAACCTGAGTTACTCTCTGTATGAAATAGTAAAATAAAACACAAGTAAAAGACCTAAGCTGACAGGATGCATTCGTGGCTCACGCACACTGATTAGTAAGTTTGGAAAGTAGTCTGTGACTGTGTCTGAGGACTTGTGAGTACAGTGAGCTCTGGGAACTGGTGAGTATGCTGCAGTGCTCCTACGTGACTCTTTTTACATGAGACTAGGTGACAAACTGGCCAGTCTTCTCAGCCCCTAGAATTCAGTGATTCCATCAGCATCTCTTATTCAGTCATTCAGTCCCGTCTGACTCTTGGTGACCCCATGGACTGCAGCACGCCAGGCCTCCCTGTCCATCACCAACTCCCGGAGCTTAGTCGAACTCATGTCCAGTTGGTAATACCATCCAACCATCTCATCCTCTGCCATCCCCTTCTTCTCCAGCCCCCAATCTTTCCCAGCATCAGGGTCTTTTCCAATGAGTCAGTTCTTTGCCTCAGGTGGCCAAAGTATTAGACTTTTAGCTTCAGCATCAGTCCCTCCAATTCAGGACTGATTTCCTTTAGCATTGACTGGTTGGATCTCCTTGCTGTCCAAGGGACTCTCCAACACCAACTCTTCAACACCACAGTTCAAAAGCATCAATTCTCTGGTGCTCAGCCTTCCTTATGGTTCAACTCTCACATCCATATATGACTACTGGAGAAAACATAGCTTTGACTATACAGACCTTTGTCGGCAAAGTAATGTCTCTGCTTTTTAATACACTGTCTCGGTTTGTAACAGCTTTTCTTCCAAGGAGCAAGCATCTCTAGGGGATGGAATATTGGGAGGAGCCTCAGAAAGTAGGCTGGGGCCTCCTTGGCTCGTATGCCTCCTTCCTTCTACCATGACTTTGGTTTTTTCCTAAGAATCTCTTAAATTTCCTCATACAGATATTCTCTATGAATTCAGACTGTACCTAATAATAGAAAGCATGCTTTTTCCAGAATATGTATTACTGTGGCTTTGATTAGGCATGAGTTTGATTTGTGTAATTATGATTTGTGCTCTAGGGCATGGCACTCCATATATTTCAAATCCCACAGTACCACTCCTTGCCTTCCCCTGATTTGCTTTCCTTAACCCTCACTGACCAGTGCAGGACAATCTCCAGCCTAACCCTTTCCACTCTGTTTTCAGCAATCAACTTACCAATGAGTGAGGTCATGACACCTAATGGCAATAAAGAATGTGCACCTCAGACTCAACATGTGCGTTCAGTTCAGTTCAGTCGCTCAGTCGTGTCCAACTCTTTGTGACCCCATGAATCGCAGCACGCCAGGCCTCCCTGTCCATCACCATCTCCCAGAGTTCACTCAGACTCACGTCCATCGAGTCCGTGATGCCATCCAGCCATCTCATCCTCTGTCATCCCCTTCTCCTCCTGCCCCCAATCCCTCCGAGCATGAGAGTCTTTTCCAGTGAATCAACTCTTCACATGAGGTGGCCAAAGTACTGGAGCTTCAGCTTTAGCATCATTCCTTCCAAAGAAATACCAGGGTCGATCTCCTTCATAATGGACTGGTTGGATCTCCTTGCAGTCCAAGGGACTCTCAAGAGTCTTCTCCAACTCCACAGTGCAAAAGCATCAATTCTTCAGGGCTCAGCCTTCTTCACAGTCTAACTTTCACATCCATACATGACCACAGGAGAACCATAGCCTTGACTAGACGGACCTTAGTTGCCAAAGTAATGTCTCTGCTTTTGAATATACTATCTAGGTTGGTCACAACTTTTCTTCCAAGGAGTAAGCGTCTTTTAATTTCATGGCTGCAGTCACCATCTGCAGTGATTTTGGAGCCCAAAAAAATAAAGTCTGACACTGTTTCCACTGTTTCCCCATCTATTTCCCATGAACTGATGGGACCAGATGCCATGATCTTCGTTTTCTGAATGTTGAGGTTTAAGCCAACTTTTTCACTCTCCTCTTTCGCTTTCATCAAGAGGATTTTTAGTTCCTCTTTACTTTCTGCCATAAGGGTGGTGTCATCTGCATATCTGAGTTTATTGGTATTTCTCCCGGCAATCTTGATTCCAGCTTGTGTTTCTTCCAGTCCAGCGTTTATCATGATGTACTCTGCATAGAAGTTAAATAAGCAGGGTGACAATATACAGCCTTGACATACTCCTTTTCCGATTTGGAGCCAGTCTGTTGTTCCATGTCCAGTTCTAACTGTTGCTTCCTGACCTTCATACAGGTTTCTCAAGAGGCAGGTTAGCTGGTCTGGTATTCCCATCTCTTTCACTCACTTCAAATTAGAAATTTCTTTCACCTTTATGAATTATGTTCAAGTCTCATCAATTCTTGTCTGAGAAACTGAAGCAGAATCCCAAGCTCAAAAGAGGAAAGCAGAAAAAATATAAGCCTCTGTGGAATTTTTGGACAATATAAATTTCAGACAATATATGGATAAATATATGAATTATATAATTATCTATCCAAGTCTTATCAATTATCTTTCTCAAGTATCTCTTGAATTTGAATTGGTCACTACCTCACCACAACTACTTTTAGCTAACCATAAAATCTCTCTTCTGGAATAATGTAATAGGGTAAACATCACCCAACTTACCTCTTTCGTTTTCTTCTTTTTTAGAATTCATGTGTCTTTTACCCAGACAGTCATCAGACGTCTCTCTGAATCATGACCGCAATCATGTTTAACTATCACCTTTAATATATAGCTACACTCAGTCCTCCAGAGCCTCACCCTGAACTGCTCCACATGCTGGAAGAACTCATAGAGGGTGGGGGAAGCATTCAATTAATCATGTCTCTATACCTTTCCCTAATTTTTCTGCTTCTGCCTAAATGTCCTCACCGCTTTGTCTCCCTGAAAAACTTCCCCTCATTCTTCTAGATCAGGTTCAAATATCATCTCCTTTGTGAAATTATCCTTATTATATCTTATAATATCATGCCTTCCTCTCCTTTACATACACTTAAAATATGTTTTATATGTCTCTACATTTCTGTGCATAAGGCAAAGAAAGCTATTTGAAAACAGTGTTACCAGGTTTCTTACCATTAGCACCTTTAATCAAATAATATGTGATTAGAGATTTCACAGCAACATTTAAGACCCACTGCACTACCAGCCATTCTCATCAGAATTATGTCTTCCTCAGATAGTCATCTGTCAGGTTCCAAGTTGTCCTACATGGGGTTAAGAGCTGCTGGGAAAGATATGGAGTTTGTTGAGCTGGGCACACACACACACACACACACAAAACCTAATCCATTTGTTATTGGCAATTCAAAAGTTATATGTCTTCCAGGTGACTTTTAGATTTTTTTTTTCCTACTTTACCCTTTTGAGCTTGTGCTTCCACTTCATCTTCTCAGATAATAATCACCATCAACCAATAATATCAATTATTGCAGGTGACTGAAACTTCTTCATATATACCAAGCACTGTGTAAGTTCTATAGGGATAAAGTAGCCCTAAACTTTGAGTGAGGAACCCAAAATGAATTTGACCAGACAAGGAAGAGAAACAGTGAATGATAAACAGTGGTTAGTCTGTCCAACTCCAAAGCCATTGCTCCTAGCCATGCCACTGTGTGCTTCTTTGAATCAACCATTAACTAAAGAGCCTTATTTTTAAAAATTCTTATTCATAATCTCTGAGTAAATAGCTCTTGTCACCTTTGTCTTGATCGCAGAGACTCAGTGACATACTGGGAGCTCCCTGGATAGCTTATCACACTGACTGTCATGTTAAACAGGCTTATATAAGACATTCAAGATACTTCTACAAAAGCCAGGCAGTATTATTTGAAACATCATAGACATTCGAACCATTTTACTATGTTGTAGCATTTAAGTCAGTTTGAGCTTAAGGCTATTTTGTCATCTTTTTTGTTTAGTGAGTTATGTTTGGAAAAATCTTAAAATATGGTCATCAGTCTTATTTAATCTAAAAGCATAAGGAAAAGGAGAATTTTAATGACATTTTCTCTCTTAAAAAAAAAAACTTTGTCACAGTTGATTTCAAGCATTGACAAAAGTAAAGAGAATATCATAGTAAATTCTAATGTTCCATATGTAAAATAGATAGCCAATAGGAATTTGCCCTATGGCTCAGGAAACTCACCAGGGGCTCTATATCAACCTACAGGGGTGGGGTGGAAAGGGAGATGGGAGGGAGGTTCAAAAGGAAGGGGATACATGTACACCTATGGCTGAGGTTTGACAGAAAATAACAAAATTCTATAAAGCAATTATCCTTCAACAAAAATTAAATAAATTTTTTTAAGAATACAAAAAAAAAAAATCTAAAGTTCTTCCGCAGCTTTCAGTTCAGTTCAGTTCAGTTCAGTCACTCAGTCGTGTCCAGCTCTTTGTGACCCCATGAGTCGCAGCACGCCAGGCCTCCCTGTTCATCTCCAACTCCCGGAATTTACTCAAACTCATGTCCATCGAGTCGGTGATGCCATCCAGCCATCTCATCCTCTGTCATCCCCTTCTCCTCTTGCCCCCAATCCCTCTGAGCATCAGGGTCTTTCCCAAAGAGTCAAATCCTCACATGAGGTGGCCAGAGTATTGGAGTTTCAGCTTTAGCATCAGTCCTTCCAATGAACACCCAGGACTGATCTCCTTTAGGATGGACTGGTTGGACCTCGTTGCAGTCCAAGGGACTCTCAAGAGTCTTCTCCAACTCCACAGTTCAAAAGCATCAATTCTTCAGTGCTCAGCTTTCTTCACAGTCCAACGCTAACATCCATACATGACCACTGGAAAAACCATAGCCTTGACTAGACGGACCTTTGTTGACAAAGTAGTCTCTGCTATCTAGGTTGGTCATAACTTTCCTTCCAAGGAGTAAGCACTTTTAATTTCATGGCTGCAGTCACCATCTGCAGTGATTTTGGAGCCCCCAGAAATAAAGTCTGGGACTGTTTCTGCTGTTCCCCATCTATTTCCCGTGAAATGATGGGACCAGATGCCATGATCTTAGTTTTCTGAATGTTGAGTTTTAAGCCAACTTTTTCACTCTCCTCTTTCACTTTCATCAAGAAGCTTTTTGTTCCTCTTCACTCTCTGCCATAATGGTGGTGCCATCTGCATATCTGAGGTTATTGATATTTCTCCTGGCAATCTTGATTCCAGCTTGTGCTTCCTCCAGCCCGCAGTTTTAGCATTCATCAACTCTTGTTTCACCTATAACTTCTGTTTCTCCCCTCACTGAGTTATCTTGAGGAAAATCTCAGATATATCATTTCATTTATTTGCATTTTAGAACTTATTAGTAACTTCCTTAAGTAATGGGAAGATTATTATCTACATCTAAAATATTAACAGTAATTCCTTATTGACATAAAATATGCAGTCATGTTCAGATTTCCTCAAAGTTTGCCTCATATGTACTATTTTCACAGTTGGATTTCTTCTAATTAGAATTCACAGACTGTGCATAATTTTTATTTAATTAATATGTACTCCTAAGTCTCTTTTAATCTATTTTCTATTCTTTCTTTTTTTTTTGCAGTTTATTTTCTGAAAAATCTTAGCCTTTTGTCCTGTAAATTTGCCTTCATTTTCGAATTTGCTGATTACATCCCCATAGGGCCATTTAGTAGATTCCTCTGCTCTTTGCCTTTTCCATACTCTGGTGGATAAATCCAGGGGCTTAACTTGATTGGGTTTGATTTTCTTTTTGGACGTGACTGCTTCACTGTAGTTAGTACTTGTTATTAGATGTTAATAAGTTATACTTATTATTAGATGTTTCACTGCCTTGTTGTTTTATTGTTGTTGTTCAGTCCCTAAGTTGTGTCCGACTCTGTGACTCCATGGAGCCCGCCAGGCCCCTCTGTTCATTGACTTGGTATATCTTAATTCATCCCTTCTTTGTCTAGGGCAAGCCTCTTCAAGGCTCTTGAGTCCTTATGACAGAATCCCAGTTGTCTTTCACAGGGTCCTTGTTTTCTGGCATAAGATGTTTCAGACTCATCTTGTGACTTTCAGTATTCACCTTTCCAATCAGCTGCATGTCTAGGAAGCCCATTTTGAAGGAAGAAGTCATGTTTTTTTATAGGCCACAATCTAGCGTCTAAATTATCTCCAGATCTTTGTACCAGACAGAGGATTTTTTGTTATTAAAATGTTCTAATTGCTTGCTTGGTTTACACCATATATGTAATATATAATGGGCTTCCGCAGTGTCATTAGTGTTAAAGAACCTGCCTGCAAATGCAGGAGACACAAGAGACATAGGTTTGATCCCCAGGTCAGGAAGATCCCCTGGAGGAGGAAAGGGCAACCCACTCCTGTATTCTTGCCTGGAAAATCCCATGGACAGAGGAGCTTAGCGAGATAGAGTCCATGGGGTCACAGAGTCAGACACAGCTGAAGTGACAGCAGGCATGCACACACACATAATATATAAATAATGTATTTAATACTTTCAGAATAACAACAATTATTAGATGACTAAAAAGTAATTTTTTTTCACTTACTATCCCCTTATGATATATGCCACTAGAGAAATTTTTTTAAGATGGAAATGAGCTTATTTACAAAACAGAAATAAAATCACCAAGTAGAAAATAAGTTTATGATTAAAGAAAGGGAACGAGGGGGAGAGAAGAATACATTGAGTTTGGAATCAGCATATATAAACTACTTTATATATTGAATAAAATAAATAAAATACAAGGACCAATACATAGCACAAGGAACTATATTCAAATCATATAATAGTCTATAATGGAAAATAATCTGAAAAATAATATATGTGTGTGTGTATATATATATATATATATATATCATTACTTTACACCTGAAACTAACACAGCATTGTAAATCAACTGTACTTCAATTTAAGGGAAAAGAGAGTGAGATTCCACCAGAGATATGACTATATAGGCAAGTTACTGAGTTTTAACTTAACTTGAAACAACTCTTTAGGTCTTAAATATACCATCAGCTCCACATATAGTTTAGTTCTTTGTTTAATCGTGCTTTTAAATTTTAAACTCCATTTATATTTTTCATTTTAATGTACCTTTGTTACTGCGCTGGGCTGTGCTTAATCACTCTGTGCAACCCAATGGATTGTAGCAGGCCAGGCTCCTCTGTCCATAGGGATTCTCCAGACAAGAATACTGGAGTGCGTTACCATGCCCTCCTCCAAGGGATCTTCCCAACCCAGGGATTGAACCCAGATATCCTGAATTGCAGGCGAATTCTTTACCAGCTGAGCTACCCAGGAAGCCCACATATTCACATGAAAACAGAGTTCCAAAATCAAATCAACCAAGAGGGTATATTCAGGGAAGACTAGCTTCTATCTCTGTCTTTTCCCCCCTGTTCTTTCTCTCCCTTTAGAGATAGGTATTGGGGTGATTTTATTTTATCCTGGGCTTGGAGTACAAAATGAAGCAGCACAAAGTCTAGCAGAGTCATATCAGAGAAAACCCTGGTCACAGCAAATGCCCTTTTCCAACAACCCAAGATGTCTCTACAAATGGACATCAGCAGATGGTCAAAACCTAAATTAGATTGATTATGTTCTTCGGGGCCAAAGATGGAGAAGCTCTATACTGGCAGCAAAAACAAAGCTTGGAGCTGACTCTGGCTCAGATAATGAGCTCCTTATTACAAAATCCAGACTTATTGAAAATGAGGGAAACCATTAGGTCATTCAGGTATGATCTATCTCTAATATCTTATGATTATAGAGCAGAGGGGATGAATACATTCAAGAGATTAGATCTGGTAGTCAGAATGCCTGAAGAAGTATGGAAAAAACTTTGTAACATTGTCAAAAATAATCCCAAAGGAAAAAATAAATAAATAAAAGGAGGCAAAGTGGTTGTCTGAGGAGGCTTCAACAGTATGTAAACTGAGAACTTCCAGATGTTCCAGATGGATTTAGAAAAGGCAGAGAAACCAGAAATCAAATTGCCAGCATCTGCTGGATCATAGAAAAGGCAAGAGAGTTCCAGAAAAACATCTGCTTCTGCTTTATCGACTATGCCAAAGCTTTAGTTTGTTGTGGATCACAACAGACTATGGAAAATTCTTCAAGAGATGGGAATACCAGACCACCTGCCTCTTGAGAAACCTATATGCCGGTCAGGAAGCAACAGTTAGAACTGGACATGGAACAACAGACTGGTTCCAAATAGGAAAAGGAGTAGGTCAAGGCTGTATATTCAGCCTGCTTATTTAACTTCTATGCAGAGAAGGAAATGGCAACCCATCCAGTATTCTTGCCTGGAGAATCCCATGGACTGAGGAGCCTGGTGGGCTGCAGTCCACGGGGTCACAAAGAGTCGGACACGACTGAGTGACTTTACTTACTTACTTACTTACTTATGCAGAGTACATCATGAGAAATGCTGGACTGGAAGAAACACAAGCGGGAATCAAGATTGCCGGGAGAAATATCAATAACCTCAGATATGCAGATGACACTACCCTTATGGAAGAAAGTGAAAAGGAATTGAAGAGCCTCTTATTGAAAGTGAAAGAGGAGAATGAAAAATCTAGCTTAAAATTAAACATTCAGAAAACTAAGATCATGGCATCCAGTCCCATCACTGCATGGCAAATAGATGGGGAAACAATGAAAACAGTGACACACTTGATTTTCTTGGACTCCAAAATCACTGCAGCCATGAAACTAAAAGACACTTGTTCTTGGAAGAAAAGCTATGATCAAGCTAGACAGCTATTAAAAGGCAGAGATGTTACTTTGCAGACAAAGATCCATCTAGTCAAAGCTATGGTTTTTCCAGTAGTCATGTATGGATATGAGACTTGGACCATAAAGTTGAGCACCGAAGAACTGATGCTTTTTAACTGGTGTTGGAGAAGACTCTTGAGAGTCCCGTGGACTGCAAAGAGATCAAACCAGTCCATCCTAAAGGAAATCAGTCCTGAATATTCATTGGAAGGACTGATGCTGAAGCTGAACTCCACCTGATTTGAAGAACTGACTCACTGGAAAAAAAGCCTGATGCAGGAAAATATTGAAGGCAGGAGGAGAAGGGGACAACAGAGGATGAGATGGTTGGATGGCATCACTGACTCAATGGACATGAGTTTGAGCAAGCTCCAAGAGTTGGTGATGGACAGGGAAGCCTGGCATGCTGCAGTCCATTGGGTTGCAGAGAGTTGGATACAACTGAGTGGCTGAACTGAACTAAGGAGGCTTTACAATAGCTGAGAAAAGAAGAGAAGCAAAAGGCAAGGGAGAAAGGGATAAATATACCCAATTGAATGTAGAGTTCCAGAGAATAACAAGGAGAGATAAGAAGGCCTTCTTAAATGAACAATGCAAACAAATAGAGGAAAGCAAAAGAATGGGACAGACTAGAGATCTCTTCAAGAATATTGGAGATATCAAGAGAATGTTTCAGGCAAGGATGGGCATGATAAAGGTCAGAACCAGTAAAGACCTAAGAGAAGCAGAAGAGATGGCAAAAATACACAGAAGAACTACACAGAAAAGGCCTTAATGACCCAGACAAACACAATGTTGTGGTCACTCACCTAAAGCCAAACATCCTAGAGTCTGAAGTCAAGAGGGGCTTAGGGAGCATTACTATTAACAAAGTTAATGAAGGTGTCAGAATTCCCATTGAACTGTTTAAAATCCTAAAAGATGATGCTGTTGAAGTGCCACACTCAATATGTCAGGACTGGAAATGGTCAGTTTTCATTTCCATCCCAAAGAAGAGCAATGCCAAAGAATGTTCATACTACTACTGTACAGTTGTGCTCATTTCACATGCTAGCAAGGTTAATCATTCAAACTATACTTCAGCATTACATGTACTAAGAACTTTCAGATGTACAGGCTGAGTTTCAAAGAGGCAGAGGAACCAGAGATCAAATTGCCAGCATTTGTTGGATCATGGAGAAAGCAAGGGAGTTCCAGAAAAACATCTGCTTTATTGACTATGCTAAAGCCTTCAATTGTGTGGATCACAACACACTGTGGAAAATTCTTAAAGAGATGGAAGTACTAAACCACCTTAGCTGTCTCCTAAGAAACCTGTATGCAGGTCAATAAACACCAGTTAGAATTGGAAATGAAATAACTGACTGGTTCAAAGTTGAGAAAGTAGTATGTCAAGGTTGTAAACTTACATGCAGAGCACCTCATATGAAATGCTGGGCTGGATGAATCACAAACTGGAATCAAGATTGCCAGGAGAAATATCAGTAGCCTCAGATATGCAGATAACATCACCCTTATGACAGAAAGCAAAGAGGAAGATGCCAAATAGAAGGGGAACAAGTCGAAGCAGAGACAGATGTTATTTTCTTTGGCTCCAAAATCACTGTGAACAGTGACTGCAGCCATGAAATCGAAAGATGCTAGCTCTTTGGAAGAACAGTATGGCAAACCTAGACAGCATATTTAAAACCAGAGATGTCACTTTGCTGGCAACATTTCATAGAGTCAAAGGTATGGTTTTTCCAGTAGTCATGCATGAATGTGAGAGCAATCATAAAGAAGGTTGAGAGCTGAAGAATAAATGCTTTCAAACTATGGTGCTGGAAAAGACTCGTTAGAGTCCCTTGGACTGCAAGGAGATCAAATTAGTCAACTCTGAAGGAAATCAACCCTGACTATTCATTGGAAGGACTGATGCTCAAGCTGAAACTCCAGTACTTTGGCCACCCGATGTGAAGAGCCAATTCATTGGAAAAGACGCTGATACTGGGAAAGTTTGAAGACAAAAGAGAACGGTGGGGAAGAGTATGAGATGGTTAGAGAGCATCACTGACTCAAAGGACATGGATGTGAAAAACTCCCAGAGATAGTGGAGGACAGAAGAGTCTGACCTGATGCACAGGCACACATAACTTACTGACTGAACAGCAACATATTCTAACATTATGACTTTACATTTAAGAAAGTGCAAATATATTCATGGATTTTTGAGATAGCAGATTATTATATACTTTTCTCTCTCTCTCTTTTTTTTTTTTACTTGACATATTCTAAAAATCATTCTGTAACAGTTTATAGGTATATTCTTTATCTTTTAATAGATGCACAGTATTTTATTTTATGGATGTATAGAGTTTATTAACTGGTTCCAGTTATGACAAGTATTTAGGTTATTTCCAATTACTATTGCAAATACTGCTATAATCAATTGTCTTTCATTACTCTATCTTTGGAATATATTTCTAGAATTGGGATATCTGAGTCAGGTGGTAAATGCATATGGTAATTTTGTAAATATTGCCAAATTTCCACCAATGATATATGAGAGAGTCTTCTTCTCTATAGCCTCACCAGCAGGTTGTACATTTTTATGCCATGCAGAAATTTCGGGTCCTTTCTTCAGTTGATTGTTTGATTGATTTTTACATAATATGTATCAATCTTTTTCTTTATGGACTTTGGATTTTGAGTCATGGTTAGGAAAGTTTATGCCATTCTCAGTTACAGAAGAAATCCTCATGCAGCCTTGTAGTACTTAAGAAATTAATGGTATCTCTTATTCCACATGGAATTTAGCATAGTGGATAATACAGAATTAGATCCAATCTTGCCTGTTTGTATGGCTACCTACCTATTTTAAATTAACTTCATGAAAATTCCATCTTTTCATGACTAATTTGAAATAGCAATTTACTGTATACTAAATTTTCATATACAATGTTAGGTCTATTTGTGAATTTTACAGCATGTTATATTAATTTATCCTTCTATATTCATGAGACTACTTATATTTCTTTTGGAGAAGGCAATGGCAATCCACTCCAGTACTCTTGCCTGGCAAATCCCATGGACAGAGGAGCCTGGTAGGCTGCAGTCTATGGGGTCACTAAGAGTCGGACATGACTGAGAGACTTCTCTTTCACTTTTCACTTTCCTGCATTGGAGAAGGAAATGGCAACCCACTCCAGTGTTCTTGCCTGGAGAATCCCAGGGATGGCAGAGCCTGGTGGGCTGTCGTCTATGGGGTCGCACAGAGTTGGACACGACTGAAGCGACTTAGCAGCAGCAGCACTTATATTTCTTTTATTACAGAAGTTATAAAATGTATTTTAATCATGTAAGGTTGGTTTCACCTCATTGCTCCTATTTATCAGGAATTTTTTTATGCTCTTTCAAACAAATTTCAAAGTTACATTGTCTGAGCCCATAATAAAATATCATGGTGTTTTTACAGAATTTGCATTGAACTTAGAAATTAACCAAGAGAAAACTGACATTTTTATTGATAATGAGTCTGTCAATCCAAAACTATGGAATTCCCTGACCTTTGTTTCAAATCTACTTTTGAGTTTTATAATTTTCTTCATATAGGTCTCAAACATTTCTTGCTAAGTATACTATTTTTATCATTATTAGATTTGATAGATATAGATAAAGATGTAAATATAGTGCATATAAATACAGATAGAAAATAACTAATTTAGTGACTTTTTCACCTATTGTATTTCATGCCTGTATTTCATGCTCCTATGCCCGTCTGTTCACAGTATCAGACTACTTTTTATATCACTGGCTTTTTCAGAGGGCATGTTGCTGCTGCTGCTTCTGCTAAGTCGCTTCAGTCGTGTCTGACTCTGTGTGACCCCATAGATGGCAGGCAGTCCACCAGGCTCCCCCGTCCCTGGGATTCTCCAGGCAAGAACACTGGAGTGGATTGCCATTTCCCTCTCCAATGCATGAAAGTGAAAAGTGAAAGTGAAGTCGCTCAGTCGTATCCAACTCTTCAAGACCCCAGGGACTGCAGCCCACCAGGCTCCTCCATCCATGGGATTTTCCAGGCAAGAGCACTGGAGTGGGGTGCCATTGCCTTCTCCAGAGGGCATGTTAACCAACCACAAAAGCAATACTTGCGGAAAGTGAATTGTTCAGCAACACAATGTGTGCGTGTACTAAGTCGTTTCAATCATGCTCAACTGCTTGACACACCATGGACTGTGGCCTTCCAGGCTCCTCTGTCCATGGGACTCTCCAGGCAAGAATACTGAAGAGGGTAGCCATTCCCTTCTCCAGGCCATCTTCCCAATTCAAGGATCGAACCCAGGTCTCCCATGTCACGGGTAGATTCTCTCCCCTCTGAGTCACCAGGGAAGCCCCAGCAACAAATGTAGATTCCTTAAATTTCAGTACTTTCTTTAGTTTTTGTTTTTTTTTTTTTCCCCTGGCTGTGCATCTTGTGGTATCTTAGTTCCCTAACCAGGGATCAAACACATGTTCCCTACAATGGAAGCGTGGAGTCTTCACTACTGGACTGCCAGGGAAGTCCCTCTAGTTCTTAAATGAAGTGTCAAGATGCATATTTGTAATATAAGGAGGCACAATGCAAACTATATGTTATTCATTTCCTTTGTCCTTTTTTCTTCATTTATTCAAATTATTATCCATTATATTATTAGAAACCTTAAATATAATTAGGAGATGCATCTCAATAGGCTGAATATTTTTTAGTGAAGAATTGGGATTTTGGTAATCTTAATAGCACGAATTTACAATGTTGACCAATTTAACTATGACTTTACTCTTATTTTACCAAATAAATAAAAATTTCACCTGGCTAACTTAAGAATTTCCTCTTAATGTGTTTTTTTTTTTTTCACTACAGATTAAATTCCCATACCTCCTATCTGATATTTAGTGACTGAAAATGGTTTGCTGGGGGGCTTCCTTGGCAGTAGTCCAGTGCAAACAATCTAGAGAGCTACAGTTCTACACTAAAAACAGGCTAAATTAATCTTAATTATCCTTTGGCTGATCCTCCTGGCTTCAAACTGATTCATTAGTGCCCACATATACAGTACAACGAAGTAAAGAATTTTCTTTCTCTTAAAGATGTATTTCCCATACTCTTTATTTAAAAACAGGTTGCTACCACAGCATAGCAGATTGCATTGCTGTCCCCAGTCCTCTGATGTCCCAGCATCAACTCACTTGTCATGGCTTCATCGTGCTGGAGTGAGCTTTCTTATCCCTTGACCTTAATCAGTGGCTTATGACAAGAAATGGCAAAATACCATTTCTGAACCTAGAACTTAAGAAGCCTTATGTGACTCTTTTTGCCCTCTTGCAGCTCTGCTCTTGACATAAGAAAAAGTATATCCTGACTTGCTCAAATTCTGACACTCAATTATGGTTCCAATCACCAATTCCAATGTGTGTTGGGAAGAGGCGGGGGAGTTTCCCACACCGCCAAGCACTTCATAGGCCCCATTTGAATGTCCTACCATTCAACTCAGTTCTGACACTATCTACCCAGAGAGAGCATCCAAATCTCTACATGAAGACTGCCCCCACCCCATTCAGATGCAAGTAACAAGTCCAGGCTGTGACCTTGCTTCTGACGGACTGGCTACAGACTGTAGGTTCTAAGGGAGCCTTTCCTGGGTTCTATTAATTTTCTGCAGCAGCTCACAGAGTTCAAAGAAACATTTTACTTGCTGGATCACTGGTTTATTATAAGGGATTTTCACTCAGGAATAGCCAGATGGAAGACGTGCCTAAGGTGAGATGCAGCATAAGGATGAGGAGGGTGACTGGCAAATGGTGAGGAGCTTTGATGCCCTCTCCAGGTGCCACTCTCCCTACTTCTCCACCTGTTCACCAGCTCAGGGGCTCTCCAAATCCCACCCCTTTGGTTTTTGGAGAAGGAAATGGCAGCCCTCTCCAGTATTCTTGCCTGGAAAATCCCATGGACAGAGGAACCTGGTAGGCTACAGTCCATGGGGTCACAAAGAGTCGGACACAACAGAGCGACTTCACTTTCTTTCTTTCTTTCTTTCTTATTACACAGGCATGGCTGATTCAATCATTGACCTCAGTCTCTCTCCTTTACCTGAAGGTCAGGAAGTGGCACTAAAAATTCCAATCCTGTAATCACATTACGCTCATGGCAACCAGCCCCCATCCTTAGGTAAAACTGCTTGTCATCTCATTAACATCACAAAAGACACATTTATCTCCCTCATCACATAGAAAATTCCAAGGGCTTTAAGAGCCCTGGGCCAGAAATGAGAATGAAGATCAAATATACACTTCTTATTCAGTTCAGTTCAGTTCAGTTCAGTCGCTCAGTCGTGTCTGACTCTTTGCAACCCCATGAATCGCAGCACGCCAGGCCTCCCTGTTCATCACCATCTCCCAAAGTTCAGTCAGACTCATGTCCATCGAGTCAGTGATGCCATCTAGCCATCTCATCCTTGGTCGTCCCCTTCTCCTCCTGCCCCCAATCCCTCCCAGCATCAGAGTCTTTTCCAATGAGTCAACTCTTTGCATGAGGTGGCAAGTACTGGAGCTTCAGCTTTAGCATCATTCCTTCCAAAGAAATCCCAGGGTTGATCTCCTTCAGAATGAACTGGTTGGATCTCCTTGCAGTCCAAGGGACTCTCAAGAGTCTTCTCCAACTCCACAGTTCAAAAGCATCAATTCTTTGGTGCCCAGCCTTCTTCACAGTCCAACTCTCACATCCATACATGGGCACTGGAAAAACCATAGCCTTGACTAGACGGACCTTAGTTGCCAAAGTAATGTCTCTGCTTTTGAAGATACTATTTAGGTTGGTCATAACTTTTCTTCCAAGGAGTAAGTGTCTTTTAATTTCATGGCTGCAGTCACCATCTGCAGTGATTTTGGAGCCCCCAAAAATAAAGTCTGACACTGTTTCCACTGTTTCCCCATCTATTTCCCATGAAGTGATGGGACCGGATGCCATGATCTTCGTTTTCTGAATGTTGAGCTTTAAGCCAACTTTTTCACTCTCCTCTTTCACTTTCATCAAGAGGCTTTTTAGCTCCTCTTCACTTTCTGCCATAAGGGTGGTGTCATCTGCATATCTGAGGTTATTGATATTTCTCCTGGCAATCTTGATTCCAGCTTGTGTTTCTTCCAGTCCAGCGTCTCTCATGATGTACTCTGCATAGATCACAATATCACACTAATGCACTAGAACAAGGAGAATAAGAAACATAAGCAAGAGTTTTCCCAGCTGCCTCACAGATCTGCAGTGCAGAAGAGAGCTGTCCCGGGTGCCCCGCATGAAGAGCACCACGAAAAGAGGCCCCAGCTACAGCAGGAAGACTTCACTTGACCCACAGACTCACAAGGTTATGAACTGATTGTTCCATAAATCCTTGAATGTAGAGCTGTTTGTCACACAGCAATAAACAGCTAACTCAGCAACTGCTCACATCTGCACACCAAATCCTGACTTAGAGTCTTGGACTTTTCTTTTTCTTTCACCCTCTAATTCACTTAGTCGTAACCCTTATAATGTTTCGGCGGTGTCAACATTCTTTCCATTTTCTCTATCATCGCTCTGTTCATGCCTTATCATCACATATCCGAATCATTGCAATGATCTTCATACTGGCCTTTGATTTCCTTTCTCTCGAATCCATCTTCCTCAGAGATACCAAAGGAATATTTCATTTTGCTCTCCAAATTACAGATCTGATCATGTCCACCTTTTGCTCGGAAACCTTAGATTAATGCCTGCTAACTCACCGTACTTTTTCCTCACCTTTTTCATAATGGATTATAGCCACAAGTTTACCTATGGTATCAAAAGAGGGACTTAATGTGAGTTTTGCAATGGCCCTCTCCAACAGCACAAACTGTCTCTCTCTTACGCTTGTGCTGGATGATTTGGCATTGCGCAAATACAACTCTACAACCAAAATCAGGCTTCTATCTCTCCAATTTTACCTTCCATTATTTTTCCTCTACCTCTGCTGAATCTATCATGTTTGCCTCACTGGACTAGCTTCCTTATTCCCAAACAGGCTTTTGGTCTCTATAGTAGTGCTCAGCCATCTGGGCCTCAAGGTCAAGCTGAAAAATTTCTCTTTGCAAAGATTTATTTAACATCTTCTTCCATTCCTACTCCAAGGTCCCACTATTCTGGGTGTCAACAGAGCTTCAGTCTTATCATATTGATATTACATTTACTTGCATTATCGTATTTCTTGCTGAAGTGTCTCCTACTTAGAAGTATGAACCTTGTCCTTCTGACCAGGGCTAGCACAGTACTTGACACTTCATAGGCATAGTACTGACATAATAGATAAACTACTCCTACAAAACCATCCAAGTGATAGTTGAAAGTCTGTGGTGCAAGGTTTTCCTGCTAAATAGGATTGGGATTTATTTTATTTTCTTATTAAAAATTCTTTTCAACTTGAAATTATTTAGAAATCAGAGACTTGATGAAGCTCCAGGGATACTCTCATGGAGGAGTATAATTTGTCAAATTAAATGAGTTTTCAAGGTAGATTTTACACATGCTAATTAATAACATTTAAAGGAATGCCTGATTTAAAAAGACTATTGCACATGCGAAAGTGTTTTACTAGAGTCAGAGAAAACAGATACCAGAAATGTGAATGCAATTATCATTTGACCATTCTTAGCCCAAAGTTATAAGTATTCAATAGGTTATTTATGCAACAGAATGAAGAAAATAATTTTCAGCTTTGGAATTATTATATAATCACTTCTAACAAATACAGGCATTATATTTGTATAATGTACATATTACATTACTGTAGTATATATTACATACATATTATAACAAATTTATTTCAAAAAGGAATGAAACAGATGCATCATTTAATAGGTTAAATATGAAATAAGCTCACTATTGAATACACACATGAGCCAATAGGTACTAATTATACAAGATGTAATAGTAAAGCTTGGAAACGGCAAAAAGTACTACCTGTTCAGTTATTACCATAGTTAATGGTTCAGAAAACAGAGCACAAGATCTCTCAACATGATTTCTGCTCTCCACATCACTATTCTACCTGACAGAATGATTCTATTCCTTAACTCAAAGTTTCAGAATCCTGCTTTTCATCTCAAGTGATAAATTTGAAGATAAAGTATCATCCCTTAAATGGAGAATTTGTGAATTAAATTTGAGGCTCTGGGTATAATGAGAGTCCACTGGAGGCTTGAAAATTCAGATAAGGGTAGAACCAAGAGAATAAAGTCAAGCTCATATCTCTAACTACTCCTGGGAAGTTAGGAAGAGAGGAGGATACAGCATGTTTGGGGCTGGTGCACGGTGATGACCCAGAGAGATGTTATGGGGAGGGAGGTGGGAGGGGGGTTCATGTTTGGGAACGCATGTACACCCGTGGTGGATTCATGTCAATGTATGGCAAAACCAATACAGTATTGTAAAGTAAAATAAAGTAAAAAAAAAAAAGCAAAGTCATCTATTATGATCACCTGTTTTTTTCTGAATCACTTGCATTTTTCTCTCTTGCTTAAAAGCAAAGTGTAAATTTCTCACAACAGGTCTTCAGTTCCCAGAAAAGTGTTTTCCCAAGTGATGTGCACAGAACAATCCATAATGGCAGGAAAATAAAACACTAAAGCTCCTTTATGTGTATACGTTATCGTAGAGTCTTTAGCTCAAATGCTCTATTATCACCTGTTCACAATATAAGCATATATTTTATCACAGTATAATGAATATTTTTTTCCTAAAAAAATAAATGTATATTGGAATATATCACCGTAGATTATTTTTATGTACAACACACAATCCCAAAGCTTTGGAAGGAATACACAATATAAATCAGTTAGGTTTGGAAACAATTATAAAATTCAAATTCACATATTTTTAATGTACAAAATAAGAATTTCATTCAGAGTTACTGTATGACACATATGACTCTCAGTGAAGCCCTCTCTTAGTGCCTCTCCTTAGTCCTTGGACTCAGAAGATCAAGTGTCACATTCATTACACAGCATATACTCTGGAAGACTGCAGGAAGACTGGGAGCTTGTTTCTAAAGCACACTGGAACATACAGAAGACTTGGGATGCACAAGTAAGCTGGTTTAAAGACCATATTACTTAGTACTAACTGAACAACTCCTCACAAACATGGATAAGTGGCTTCTTCCCAAAAGCACAAGGAAAAACAAGTAACCGGCAATTTGGGTATTTTGCCAAAATTAAGACACTGGCAGAGTTAATATTGTTTTACCCCTGGCATGATCATACTGTCTGTTCCATACCAACATATAGACAATGGCCATGTAAGCAAATATGATAAGAGAAAAACTGGATATCCCAAATTATGGACAGACTGTTTAATGAATGTCACAAATCCGTATTACTAAGGAGGAACTGTGCCCTAAATTTATATTACATCCTAAGATATTACGCTTTTACTGGCTCATTGTATACTTTTCTAATTTATAAATTATATCTTTCAAAATGTATATAATTATATACATGAATAAATAAACATGTGTAAATAAATGGTTATGATTACATAAATAGTATGCCTCAAACTATATTTATTACTGGGAATACATGCTTTAAAATTCTTAATAGATAAGAGTTAGTAATTAAAGATTTGAATACTAAAACCCTAGAGAATATAAAAATCTGCTTTAATGTTCTTTAAAGAGCTGTTATGTGAGTAGGTACCTTTGTAAACCATATTAACTATGTGACTGATAGAATATTCGATGCTGTTGTTATTGTTCAGTTGCTAAGCCCTGTCTGACTCTGTGACCCCATGGACTGTAGCACACCAGGCTCCTCTGTCCTCCACTGTCTCTCAGCATGCCTACATGCTAAGTCACTTCACTCATGTTCAACTCTTTACAACACTATGAACTATAGCCCAACAAGTTCCTCTCTCCATGGGATTCTCCAGGCAAGAATACTGGAGTGGTTTACCATGGCTTCCTCACTGTTTCTTGAGGTGTGCTCAAATTCCTGTCCATTGAATCAGTGGTACTATCTCTTCCTCTACCACCCCTTCTCCTTTCGTCTTCAATCTTTCCCAGAATCAAGGTCTTTTCCAGTGAGTCAGCGCTTCATACTTTATCACTGGGGAAGGAAATGGCAATCCACTCCAGTCTTCTTGCCTGGAGAGTCCCATGGACAGAGGAGCCTGGCAGGCCATGGTCCATAGGGTCGCAGAGTAGGACATGACTAAAGTGGCTAAGCATGCAGCTCTTTACATCAAGTGGCCAAAGGATCGAAGCTTCAGCTTCAACATTACTCCTTTCAATGAATATTTAAGATTGATTTCCTTTAGGATTGATTGGTTGGATCTCCTTGCTGTCCAAGTGACTCTCAAGAGTCTTCTCCAGCACCACAGTTCAAAAGCATCACTTCTTTGGCACTCAGCCTTCTTTATGGACCAACTCTTACATCTGTTTATGACTACAAAATAAACCATAACTTTGACTATACAGACATTTGTCTGCAAAGTGAGGTCTCTTTTTTTAATACATGTCTAGGATTGTTATTGCTTTCCTTCCAAGGAGCAACCATCTTTTGATTTCACGCTCACAGTCACCGTCCATAGTAATTTTGGAGCCCAAGAAAATAACATCTGTCACTGTTTCCACTTTTTCCCCTTCTATTTACTATGAAGTTATGGGGCTGGGTGCCATGATCTTAGTTTTTCTACTGTTGAGTTTCAAGTCAGCTCTTTCACTCTCCTCTTTCACCCTTTTCAAGAGGCTCTTTGGTTCCTCTAGAGTCATATCATCTGCTTATCTAAGGTTGCTGACATTTCTCCTGGCAATCTTGATTCCAGTTTGTGATTCGTTCAGTCTGATATTTTGCATGACATACTCCGCATAGAAGTTAAATAAGCAGGGTGACAACACGCATCTGGGTCATTGTTCAGTCGCTCAGTTGTGTCTGACTCTTGGTGACCCCATGGACTGCAGCATGTTCGGCTTCCCTGTCTTTCACCATCTCCTGGAGCACTGGAGGAGCACGTTAGTCTTCCCTTTACTTTCACCGCTAGACTCATTCACAACTGAGCATTTTCCCTGCTTTAGCCCAGCCACCTCATTCTTTCTGAAACTCTTAGTAATTTCCCTCTGCTCTTTCCTAGTAATATATTGGACACTTTCTGACCTGGGGAGCTCATCTTCTGGTGTCATATCTTTCTGCCTTTTCATACTATACAAGGGGATCTCCAGGCAAAAATACTGGACTGGATTGCTAGTTCCTTCTCCAAGAATGTTGGAATATGGTGCTCTTTTGTTTTTAATTTCATGGCTGCAGTCACCATTTGCAGTGATTATGGAGCCCCCCAAAAATAACGTCTGACACTGTATCAACTGTTACCACATCTATTTCCCATGAAGTGATGGGACCAGATGCCATGATCTTCGTTTTCTGAATGTTGAGCTTTAAGTCAACTTTTTCACTCTCTTTCACTTTCATCAAGAGGCTTTTTAGTTCCTCTTTACTTTCTGCCATAAGTGTGGTGTCATCTGCATATCTCAGGTTATTGATATTTCTCCCAGTAATCTTGATTCCAGCTTGTGCTTCATCCAGCCAGCGTTTCTCATGATGTACTCTGCATAGAAGTTAAATAAGCAGGGTGACAATATACAGCCTTGACGTACTCCTTTTCCTACTGGAACAAGTCTGTTGTTCCCTGTCCAGTTCTAACTGTTGCTTCCTGATCTGCATATAGGTTTCTCAAGAGGCAGGTCAGGTGGTCTGGTATTCCCATCTCTTTCAGAATTTTCCACAGTTGATTGTGATCCACACAGTCAAAGGCTTTGGCATAGTCAATAAAGCAGAAATAAATGTTTTTCTGGAACTCTCTTGCTTTTTCTATGATCCAGCAGATATTGGCAATTTGATCTCTGGTTTCTTTGCCCTTTCTAAAACCAGCTAAACATCTGGAAGTTCACGGGTCACATATTGTTGAAGCCTGGCTTGGAGAATTTTGAGCATTTCTTTACTAGCATGTAATAGTTTTTATCTTATATAGCAGCTCTAAAAACTTTATTTTTTGACTTCATTTATTTCTTTATTGGCTTGCTGGATTTTTGTTTCTGTCTGGTCTTTTCTCTAGCTGTGGCAAGCAGGAGCTACTCTCTACTTGCGGTGCACAGGCTTCTCATTGCGGTGGCCTCTCTTGTTGCTGAGCACAGGCTCTAGAAGTCACTGCCTTCAGCAGCTGCACCACAAGAGCTCAGCAGTCGTGGGTCCTGGACTCTAGGACATAGGCTCAGTAGTTGCACACAGACCTAGCTGCTCTGCGGTGTGTGGAATGTTCCCAGCCTAGAGATCAAACTCCTGTCTTTGGCATTGGCAGGTGGATTCTTTACCACTGAGCCACCAGGGGAACCTCTATACTATTCTTTTGATTTGAACTGGAACTCAGCTTATTTACCTTTGGCACTCAGTTTTTCTGTGGGATTGACTAGGTCCTCTAGAAGTCCAACTTACCTGCACTGAAACCTACAAAAACATAGTAATATTGATAGATATCATTTATGAGTATAGCTATTGACCTCCAAGAACTAACAGTCGAGTCAGTTAATAGGAAAAAAAAATAATTGGCATTTAAATGTTAATCTTTTAAACATCATTTTATACACTAAAGGAAATTTTTTAAGTAAGATAGAAGAATAGAATTGAATTAAATTGCCAGAACTCAACTGATCATTTTTAATTTTTTATCCTATAAAAATCAGAAATTATAATGACAACTAGTTTTTTATTTCATATGAAATTATATTAATAAAATATTACATAGATTTTTTCTTCTCTTGAAAAACATTAGGACTAGGTTTTACTACTAAATCGTTAACTTTTAAAAGATAATGATATAAATGAGTATTATTTAGGAATAGTGAAAAATAACTGGCCCAGAAAATGAAATGAATATTAAACTGTCCTATTAAAGAATACAATTTTACTATCAAAATAAATGTTTTCTTCTATCAAAACATTGTTTGTGAAGCACCCTTTATAAATAGATTTTAATTTTTTTCTTCAGTTGAGGAATCATTTGTTCAACAAACTAGAATAAAGGCATGATAAACATCTCAATAATACTTTTAGCAAATGTGTACACTTTCTAGATGCTTTTTATGTTACCAGATCCTTCATGGCCCACCTAAAACCAACTCCTTTGTGGTCATAACTCATTTCTAGTTTGAGTGCAGACAGTTTTCACTCCTACATGTAGCCTGCTCTACTCTAGTGGGAAACTTCTCATAATGTTTCCAGTGTGTGTTTTTATTCTGTGTTATGTGCATATGTAATATGGGGCATGAAGTACAGTTAGGGAAAATGAAATGAAGACATTCTCTTATATCAACAACCTTTTCTTAAAGTACTGGCAATTAGTACCAAAGATTACATCAGCTTCATAAAATTCAGACAGTTAAAGAAAAGCACAATATACAATGAGCCACATCACTGAAGGAACCAGTCATAAGTTAGCGAGGGCAGTTAATTCTTTATGATTTAAAATTTGAGTGTTCCTTAGTGGAACATTCCTGCCTTTCTCGGCCTCCTTCTTTTATTTAGAAGTCCAAATTCAGATGCTTTACCATCTATTAGAATCTAAGGGAGAAAGTAGGAAAAGAAAGTAAAGGAAGTAGAATTAGTATCAGTAATAGTACCTATTAGCAATTCTCATTTAAAATTGGGTAAGAAGAGATATTGAAATGCTTTGCTAAACTGAGATTTAGGTTTTATCTCATTTCCCAGGATGATGCAATTTTTACTGTCAAATAATAGAAATCAGGGTTTCTTAGTCTGTTGTTATCTGTTGGGATTATAGAAGGCAAAGCTTTGTATTAATCACAAAATAAATGTATGCTTGCCTCCAAGAGGTCATCAGATGAGAATGAGGGACCAAGTTTGCAGGTCCAGACAGGACCCAGAGGCTCCTCTGTGTCAACTACTTTATGCTAACACCAATTAAGACTCGATCAAGAATAAGCTTCCCTGGTGGCTCAGACAGCAAAGAATCTACCAGCAATTCAGGAGACCTGGGTTTGATCCCTGGGTCGGGAAAATCCCTGGGCTACCCACTCTCATTGTGACACTACAGTCAAGGAGACACGGAACGAGCACACTGAACACTTCTGATTGAGAGCTCCACGGGGTGCCAGTGCTGCCCCTCCCCCCCTCATCCTCCGTGCTTCATTCTTCTCCGTGATATTTAATCCCATCTGCTTTCCTTAGTTTTTCCTTTGTTTGTAGCTCATCCCCCCTCTAAAATGTCATCTTCAGGAGGGTAGTGATGTTTGTCTTCATACTCACTGCTGTAGCTCCTGCTCCAGTGCAGGGCCCAGCACATCAGTTCAGTTCAGTTCAGTTCAGTTCAGTTCAGTTCAGTCACTCAGTCGTGTCCAACTCTTTGTGACCCCATGAATCGCAGCACGCCAGGCCTCCCTGTCCATCACCAACTCCCAGAGTTCACTCAGACTCACGTCCATTGAGTCGGCGATGCCATCCAGCCATCTCACCCTCTGTCGTCCCCTTCTCCTCCTGCCCCCAATCCCTCCCAGCATCAGAGTCTTTTCCAATGAGTCAACTCTTCGCATGAGGTGGCCAAAGTACTGGCGTTTCAGCTTTAGCATCATTCCCTCCAAAGAAATCCCAGGGCTGATCTCTTTCAGAATGGACTGGTTGGATCTCCTAGCAGTCCAAGGGACTCTCAAGAGTCTTCTCCAACACCACAGTTCAAAAGCATCAATTCTTGGGCGCTCAGCCTTCTTCACAGTCCAACTCTCACATCCATACATGACCACAGGAAAAACCATAGCCTTGACTAGATATATCACATATAGTAGGTGCTAAATAAATATCTGTCAAGTGTAAATGAGTCCCCCCTGCTGTCCACCTCTTTGCCTATGAGGCCAGAAAATTACAGCTGTCACACTGACATCACAGGTGTCATCCAAGTGCCTTCCCCACCGTTGCAGTTTGCAGAAGTTTAACTGACAGGAAACAGTGGGTGAGGAGCTCACCCCCTTCCTACTTCCTCAAATCTCAGTAAAAACAGCATGGGAAAATGAAGCCAAGCTACAGCTTATAAGATAAAGTAGAAAACATAAATGTTTACTTGTTCTTGAAAATGTGAGTCACTCAGTTGTGACCAGCTCTTTGCAACCCCACCAGGCTCCTCCGTCCATGGAATTCTCCAGGCAAGAATACTAGAGTTGATATCTCAGGGATCTCTCAACCCAGGGATCAAACCGAGGTCTCCTGAATTGCTAGCAGGTTCTCTGCTGTCTGTGCCACCAGGGAAGCTTATTCCTGACCAAGTCTTAATTGGTGTTAACTTAGAGTTGTTGACACAGAGAAACCAAAGAACTGTGATAAAGGCTTGGTGATCCAAACACAACACTGAAGGCTCAAGATGGTGCCTCGGCTTCCCACTGCCATCGCTTCCAATACAAACAGAGGGGTTGTCTCATAATGCTTTCCACACTGGAAGCATAGCTACCTTAATGGCTAAAGCCACAGCTACCCTTGAAGGACATTAAGGTTATCAAAGTCACCGTGCCTGCCCATCACATGGGTACCATCTTGTTTACTCTCATAACACTGCTGAGTTGAGTGTTTCTGTCAGTTTCAGCTGAGAAAACTGATGTTTCGAGAGGGTGATTGGAGCTACAAATTTAACACTTTCCAGTGAAACTGCTGCTCCTCTCACATCCTACTCTGGAGTCTCAACTGTTTACAGCTCCTAAATGCTAAGTTTTGTTATTCTTCCCATTTTGCAGAGGGAAATCAAGCCCCATGAAGCTCAAATGGTATACTCAGAGCAACAAGAGTGGACAGGAAAAGAGCTGAGATTCCAAGTTCACACTCATAACACTTCACTGCACTGCTTCCGACTGTCTCCTCATGCAGAAGCTGACAAAAAGAATGCAACATATGCTTGCACAGCATATTAGAATTACGAAACCTTCTCACACATTATCCCATTCAATTTGGACAGAGATTAAAATATGTATAAAATGATTATGCAAGCAACCCCAGACTTAATGTCTCAGAGAATAAACAGAAAAGGCGGCTAAAGTGATGGTGACTATTTCTCTCCTTCCGTATGAGCTGGCAGAAGCTGGAGACCATTGTGAATCAACTGGGAGACCTCTCCAACACCTCTTTACTTTCTCTCAGCTTTGCGGAAGTTTTACATTCATAGTTGATCCATTGTCTCCTGAGTTCTGGATAAAATGCGATTTAATTAGGAAATTTCCGTACACACTCATGCTCTCTCTCTACACTGAATTATACTAGGTTAGATCCAAGAAATATCAAGTGCACAATGAAAAAGCACTTTGTCTTTAAGATCATGTGTGAGTGTGTGTGTGTGTGTGTGTGTGTGTGTGACTTTTTAGCTGGTGTTTCTCATAAGTGTCAAAATACTGGATACAGGTATATGTATGGATGATTCTTTCTGTTGTTTGCCTGAAACTGCCACAACACCCTTAAGCAGCTGTGCCTCAATACAAAATAAAAAATTAAAAAATATAGAAGTGTCAAAATAATCTCTTCCTGTAGCATAGAAGTATCTGATTTTTCATAGACTGGGTAATAAGATTGGTGGAGCTAGGGTTTATGGTCATAATTACAGCTCTAGGATTCACCTTTCAGAGAGGCACCATTGGAAAGAGTTCATGCAACCCTAAGTATTAAATCAAGGCTAGAGGAAGTCCCTTGCTAGGAAGAAGGGTTCAAAATTCTCAAAAAAAAATCTCTTGGTAGCTGAAGTCTGTCTGTCAAAACCCAGAGCCTTGAGCTGGGGCAGCACTTGGTCCTTCTCCCCTGTGTGTGCATCTCTGCACACAGTTGTGTTATGTACATAATTGTGTTATTGTGTTATATGCAATTGCGTTATGATCAACAGATGCTGCTTAGCAAATGATTTGGGGGTCTATTTGGTATAAGTCTGAGCAAGAAGACAGTCGCTGCAAGGCAGACAGTGCTAAGCCTACTGAAGAGATCCTTGGGACAGGAACAAAAAATGTCTAGTGGGTCCAGGCCCCCATGGGCACTGATTGGGGTCTCGGGAGGCTTCTGGAATCAATCTCACAGGCACTGGATGTCTGACAGAGGAGGGCACACCTTTGAAAAGGAGTAACCCCTGTTACTAAGTTGTCAGGGTGGTTATCAAAGAGCAAAGAAATAAGAATTTCACCTCTAGAAAGTCAGACCTTGGTTTGCAATCACCTGTGAGGTGTCTGTTGTGGCACTTTTTGCATGGGGATTACCATCTGGTGCTTCTTATATTTCACTCCCCTGCAACTATACTCTCACCTTGTCATTGTAATACCCAGAGCAAATCCACCTCTCTTTGCTCCTTGACCTTTTCATGCCCTGATTTCCCTCTATGGAATGCCCTTTCCCACCCCATTCATACCCCTGAGTCAAGCTAACTCATCCTACAGATATTTGCTTTGAGATCATTTCCTTGATAAAGCCTCTGCGGACCACATGACACCCACACCAAGGGAAGGAAATTACTTGCGTCCTGTTTCCTAATTATCTGTCTGGTGTCTCTCTCCACCACTCAGCTCTAACTGAGGGACTGTGTCATGTTTAATACTGCTTCCTCAGAGTTTAACATGGAACCCTCCTACACTGCTGAGGGAAGTGTGGATTGATGCAGCCACTATGGAGAACGGTATAGAAATTCCTGAAAAACCTAAAAATAGAGCCACCTTATGATCCAAAAATCCCACTCTTGAGCATATATCCAGAGAAAACAAATTCAAAGAAATACATACACCCTCAATGTTCATTTTTAATTGCTGATGTCCATCGACAGGTGAATGGATAAAGAAGATGTCAATGTATGACAAGACCAATACAATACTGTAAAGTAAAAAAAATTTAAAAAAGAAGATGTGATATATATGCATATATATATATAAAATCACTTATATGTGAAAACTAAAAAAAAAAAAAAAAAAAAAAAAAAAAAAACAATTTGCAAACAGAAATAGACTCTCACAGACAGGGAAAACAAACATGATTCCCAAAACAGATAGGGACTAGGAGAGGGAGAGATAAATTAGGAGTTTGGAATTAACATGTACTCACTACCATAAATAAAACAGGTAAATACCAATTACCTACTATATCACACAGAGAACTACACTCAATGTCTTGTAGTTACCTATAACGGAAAAGAATTTGAAAAAAAGTATGTATATATCTGAATCACTTTGTTGCAACTTGAAATGAATACAACACTGTAAATTAACTATTCTTCAATTTTAAAAAAATGATGCCTGGCACACAGTAGTAATTCAACAAATACTTAAAGAACAAATGAATAAATAAAGAGAAAACTTTAATAACATGTATCACTATTTTAAATAAAAAATCAGTTGAACTCCATGTGGTTGAAGCAGATACATATATATATATATATATATAATATATCTTTTGAAGTCTAAACTTACAGCAGTTAAGGCTGAAATCTCCCTACAGTTAGAAAATCAGCAATGACACCAGGAACAATCAGTCTGAGGTAAACTACAGTAAGAAGCTAAACTGAGAAATGCAAGTTGGAGGGGAAAATACAGGTTTATGGACAAAGGAATCTATTCAAACATTTAAAAAACAAAACTTTAGGTTTATTATGAAGAACTTTATCAACAACAGGAAAGAATTATAATAGATACTCTATACATATCTAAATACAATTATTCTTAAGTTGACAGTAATTAAAATAAATGAACATTTTTATCCCATTATCAAAAAGTAATTTTGTGTTCTCTGCACTGCCAAGTGGAAATCATCACTTTCAGTTCAGTTCAGCTCAGTCGCTCGGTTGCGTCCGACACATTGCAACCCTGTGGACTGCAGCACGCTCATCACCAAACTCCTGGAGCTTACTCAAGCTCATGTCCATTGAGTCAGTGATGCCATCCAACCATCTTATCCTCTGTCATCCCCTTCTCCTCCCACATTCAATCTTTCCCAGCATCAGGGTCTTTTCCAGTGAGTCTATTCTTCGCATCAGGTGGCCAAAGTATTGGAGTT
This sequence comes from Capra hircus, assembly GCF_001704415.2. NCBI lineage: Eukaryota > Metazoa > Chordata > Mammalia > Artiodactyla > Bovidae > Capra > Capra hircus. The sequence continues at coordinate 10,079,831 of NC_030821.1, read as the reverse complement.
TCAGCTTTAGTTCTTCCAATGAATATTCAGGACTGATCTCCTTTAGGATGGACTGATTGGATCTCCTTGCAGTCCAAGGGACTCTCAAGAGTCTTCTCCAACACCACAGTTCAAAAGCATCAGTTCTTCGTCATTCAGCCTTCTTTATAGTCCAACTCTCACATCCATACATGACATTAGGAAAAACCATAGCTTTGACTAGACTTTGTCAGCAAAGTAATGTCTCTGCAGTTTAATACACTGTCTAGGTTGTTCATAGCTCTTCTTGCAAGGAGCAAGTGCCTTTTAATTTCATGGCTACAGTCACCATCTGCAGTGATTTTGGAACCCAAAAAAAGTCTGCCCTTATTTCCATTGTTTCCCCATCTATTTGGCATGAAGTGATGGGACCAGATGCCATGATCTTAGTTTTCTAAATGTAGAGTTTTAAGACAACTTTTTCACTCTCTTCTTTCACTTTCATCAAGAGGTTCTTTAGTTCGTCTTTCCTTTCTGCCACAAGGGTGGTGTCATCTTCATATCTGAGGTTATTGATATTTCTCCCAGCAATCTTGATCCCAGTTTGTGCTTCTTCCAGCCCAGTGTTTCTCATGATGTACTCTGCATAGAAGTTAAATTAGCAGGATGACAATATACAGCCTTGATGTACTCCTTTCCTGATTTGGAACCAGTCTGTTGTTCATGTCCAGTTCTAACTGTTGCTTCCTGACCTGTATACAGATTTTCCAGGAGGCAGGTCAGGTGGTCTGGTATTCCCATCTCTTTCAGAATTTTCCACAGCTTGTTGTGATCCACATAGTCAAAGCCTTTGTCATAGTCAATAAAACAGTAGTAGATGTTTTTCTGGAACTCTCTTGCTTTTTCTATGATCCAGCAGATGTTGGCAATTTGATCTCTGGTTCCTCTGCCTTTTCCAAATCCAGCTTGAACATCTAGAAGTTCATGGTTCATGTACTGTTGAAGCCTGGCATCAAGAATTTTGAGCATTACTTCACTAGCGTGTGAGATGAGTGCAATTGTGCAGTAGTTTGAGCATTCTTTGGCATTGCCTTTCTTTGGGATTGGAATGAAAACTGACCTTTTCCAGTCCTGTGGCCACTGCTGAGTTTTCCAAATTTGCTGGCATATTGAGTGTAGCACTTTCATAGCATCATCTTTTAGGATTTGAAATAGCTCAACTGGAATGCCATCTAGCTTTGTTCATAATGATGCTTCCTGAGGCCCACTTGACTTCACGTTCCAGGATGTCTGGCTCTAGGTGAGTGATCACATCATGATGATTATCTGAGTCATGAAGATCTTTGTGTAGTTCTTGTGTGTATTCTTGCCACCTCGTCTTAATATCTTCTGCTTCATATCATTCCTGTCCTTTATTGTGCCCATCTTTGCATGAATGTTCATTTTTATCCCATTATCAAAAAATAATTTTGTGTTCTCTATATTTCTCTATAGTGCCAAGTAGAAATGATCACTTTACATTTTAAAAAATAAGACTTATGCAAGCCAAATACATTCAACTGATGATATCTTTTTTTGTGAGCCAGTTTCTATGCCACGCTCTATTTAGACATCTCATTCAGTCCCACTGACAGCTCTGTGAAATGGGTGTAACTATCACTTAGAAGATATATATTTTCCCCTTAAACATTCAGTTGGTAAGTATTAGGACTCTGATTCAAGTTTAAGTGTTTCTGGTCCAAAGTCCATGTTCTTAATCACTGATCACTGCCCGAGCTGGCATATGTGTCACTAAACTATTTAGGTAAAGCTAGTAAGCATGTCCTACTAAGCGGTATGAATATTTGTGTGAACCAGCCCTTACATGTTCAGAACATAAACTTTGAATGTTCAAGGGCAATATTGTCTGACTCTTGAGTTCTAAGCCAAGAAAATCAGTGGCAAGAGTTACCTTCTAACCAAATAAGAGATGATTCATTTTGTTTTGACTGCTGCTTTGACTGAGAATCCCAATTCATGAAAGTAAATTAATGCAAATCATAGACATGCGCATTAAGAACTCAACAGATAACCCTAAGGGAAATCAAATTCTAATAATAGCTAAGAATGTTTTATTAGGCTCTCTCAGAAAATGCCATGTTTAGTTCCCAATTCAATTTAATATCTTTTTAAAAAATATGCTTGTATTGATAATTCTCTGATTAGTTTCTAGAAATATTTAAAAATCTGAGGAATTGCATATTAATAATTAATTGATTAATCTGAGGCATAATCATCTACTCAAGATGATTATTTGATTTTCCTTAGGTTTGTTAAGCATGCTATGTGTGACTGGCTTCCTAAAAGTAACACTGACCCAAAGAAAAATTAGGAACATATATTCAATCTCACTTCGTAATTCATCAGTTAAATTTAATAACATTAAGAAAGTCTAATATCTGATTTCCAGGAAACTAGATGTTCTTTTGTTTCTTGGGATGTGATCTTTTTGGAGTTCTAACTGGTTACCAGAGAAGATCCATGATTAGCTTCATATCTTGTGATCTCACCAGGCTTCTACTTCTTTCTGCTTTCTCCAAAGAACTCTAAGATGAGTTCATTTCATGAAACGTTATTGAATGCAGTCAGAAAGAAGGATCCTTATGGGGAAAGGATTAATAATAATACCTCCTCCTATTTATATGTCAAGCTGTCAAAGTCAAAAATCATCCTCATCAAAGAATACAAATTGACTACTTAAGTAGCATGCACTGTCATGTAACTCAGAAGCTTATAAACCAAGTCTCTCCAGAGATTATATTCTAAAACCAATAATATACAGTCTTCTAAAACTTTATAAATCTATCAGCTACTTTTATAAAAGCCTCCCAAAATATAGATATAAGTGGTAGGCAGATAGTGAACAGAGTGAATTAATTAACTCTTACATAGGACAAATTTAAATATGTTTTCTAAAATTGGGTCATAAAATATGAGTCACAGTAACATTTATATGGTTTTGTACAGTTCCATAGTGCTATCAAGAATATAGTCTTAGTCTTGGAAGATTGCTATAGGCATTTATATCCCAACAGTTAATATTTCTCTTCAACCCAAGGGCAATATTCAGAAGTGTCTTAGGAAAGATCTCTGTCTGTTCAGGGGTTCACAGAATTCTACAGGGCCAGGACAATGGATAAAACATTTCTCACATATTGATGACACCCTTAGTTAAAATTAACCTGTAGAACATGCCTGTTGATGGAACCATTATTTCTTAGTTCCTGAGACACCAACAGGTGTTATCCTCTTCCAGTACACCAAGAAATCTAATCTCAGGGATCCCTGTTGCTAAGAGTAAATGTGGCTTATTCATTTTGCTATAGTCTTCAACAACTTCCCATCCCGTATTGGTGATACACAACGCGTTGTGACACTTACTGTTTAGCAAAAGATAATTTATTGACCCATGATCCTACAGCTCTCTGGTTATATGTTGAGCCTATACTGCCCTGTTAAGTCACATCCTTCAACAAACCTACATACATACATCACTCTTTCTATAGTTAGAATACAAAATTTTGCATAGTTAGAATACAAAAATATGAGACATACATCTCACACATATCATAAAACTACTTTACTGCCTCAAAAATGTAATTCCCCAATGCTTTCAAACAGTCCCAGGTAGTCAGAATAATCTCACCCATTCAAAACCTAACAAGAACCCTACAAGGAAATGTATATAGCCATGCACAGACTTATGCTTTACCTAATTCTCTTAATCAGTAGCATGAGAGCAGGAGCCTTGTCTACCAGGCTTGCATATGGGTCTTCACACATTTCTTAGCACCTTGCAGGCTCTGTTTTGTAGGCTCGCAAGAACTTCTATTGCCACCACTACCACCATGACAATGTACCTAGAGGAATAATCGTGAAGTTACTGAGTTCACCAAGTCCAAGGAAGGGCAACATAAATGATCACAAAATTATCCTAACTGTGGATGAACCCAATACTCATTTTTTTTGCATGCCAGTTTGAATGTTCATAAGTGAGAGAGTCCTAAAACAATGCTTGAATCTGTAGGTCTCCCACCTGGCCTGCCTACCACCACAGTTCAGAGAGAGTCTAACAAACTCTTCTCCTTGAGCTCTTGTGGTATGTCACACTGTTTGACCAGCTGCCCACTCTAAGTCAAAAATCCCCGACAAGAAAGCTTGCCTGGATAACACTAATTGTCAAAAAATTATTATTTTATCTGTATCTTTTCAACGTCTTACCAGTAGGGGGATGGTAGAAGTTTCCAAGAATAAGCACCTACATATCTTAGCTTTTGTAAAGTTGATCTGGTCAGATTTTGAAACTGACACGCTTTCAGCACATGCTGTTGTAATTGAGTGCCAGCCTGAACATCCAATATTTCTAGTCCAGCTAGGAATATAATTAGATAAATGGATGAATTAGATAAACGGATGAATGAATGAATGACGGAATCAGAGGGCCAATGTGGCCAGAAACTAGAAATGATCCTTTCCTATTGCTCTCTCTGCCAATGTCAATCATCACTTCATATTTCTGCCTTGTAACCTCTTAGAATATCCCTGAAACCTCCCTACAGAAGAACCCAAATTATCTCCCCAAGCTTGTAAATGCCAAGCTTTGGTTACACCATATACCATTTATCTTCTCAGGAAATGGAAGAATCCCCCAGGGCCATATATTCACATATGCATGATAGAGGGGCAAACCTTCCAGGAGATCAATCCATATATCTGACTGCTTTGTAAGGGATTTACTAAGTGCAAAACAAATCATTCTTGGCGCCTGACTTTTGAAACATTTCTCTTTGTGTTTAGAGAGTGCAGTCACCCGGTCACTTGCATTCTGAGACATGAAGTTTTGCAGATGGTCTAGTGTGTACTCACTAAGAGGGTCTTACCCATTAACTCCTTAGCTCTAAACACATGCTGTTTCTGAGTCTGTTCTGGGCAATAATCTCATGGCCTAGCAATAGCCTAGTAGAATTAGTATTAGGTGCTTGACTTAGCACTAAAAGATTTAGAAATATATTAACAGAAGTTCTACTAAAATGGCCCATCTGCAGAGCCTGAATGTACAGGCTTTAAGGGGGAATAAACTCACAGTAAAAGAGCAGTGTTTGCAAAAGTGAAAGTAAGTTTCAGGAAATAACTTCTGCCTAGTATACGCTCTTGAGCTTTGTATCCCTATACTGTTTGTTTGGAGTTTTTTGATCATTATGTGGCATCTTGTTTTTAATTGCAGTATAGTTAATGTTGATTTACAATTTTGTGTTAATTCCTGCTGCACAGCACAGAGATTCAGCTCTACATATGTATGCATTCTTTTCTATATTCTTTTCCACTGTGATTTATCTCAAGACAGTCAATATAATTCCCTGTGCTATACAGCAGGACTTTCTGGCTTACCATTTCTATGCTGTTTTAAGTTCCTTGAGAACAGCCTCTGAGTTAAAAATTAGAGGCCAGTATTTTATTAGGGAGTACTCTCAGACAGATCAAAGAGTATGGAAAGCAGGATTCAGTAAAGGGAGAAACTGAATTTAAAAAGCAGTTGGAAACGAGATCTCAGCCAATCTCCTAAGGAAATCTGGAGTGGGAAGAAGCCTTCAGATTTGTCCACACTGCTGAAAGAGGGTCAGACAGTTTCCCCTTGCATTGCCCACTCGCTGAAGGTGTGCTGCCCCTAAGCAGAAGGTACAACCTTAGACCAAATGGTAACCTTTGGCAGAGGTCAACTGCTGGGAAGGGACTCAGCTGTGGGTAGACTCAGCTCATGAGGCCACATCTCATTCTCACGTGTTGGCATATGCCAATATTCCTGAACGAGTGCCTTGTTCCAGAAGGGAGACACCTGTGTCCGCTACATCTGCCATACTTCTAGTCATCAATAACCAGTTGAGAAGCATACCCACCGTTTTTTAAGCATCATAATACAACAAATGTTGAAGCTGAAATTCCAATACTTTGGCCACCTGATGTGAAGAGCCGACTCATTTGAAAAGACCTTGACGCTGGGAAAGATTGAGGGTGGGAGAAGGGGACGACGGAGGATGAGATGGTTGGATGGCATCACTGACTCAATGGACATGAGTTTGGGTGAATTCCGGGAGTTGGTTATGGACAGGGATGCCTGGCGTGCTACAGTCCATGGGGTCACAAAGAGTCGGACATGACTGAGCGACTGAACTGAATGGCTTTCTTCCAAAGTACAACAGGAAGAGAGCATTACTAGAAGAAAACTGGTATCCCAAAAGATACCACAGCCATTGCCTTGAAGTTTTTAAAAGTCTTTGCCTAAGCAAAGAAACCCAAACCAAATATACTGATCTATCACTGAAGAAATCATTGTTTAGATATTAATAAGGATCATCTCTAATTTCTAAACATACCTTCAAACTGAGAAAACGATGTGTAAATGAACTGCAGAGGTATGTAAGTAGTTTCAGTAACTCCTGGTGTTCCTTCAGAAAAGATTAGCCTATGGACTCTTATTTCACAGATAGAGAAGCAAAATTTCTTAGAGACTTTTCTCAATATGGACAACATTTTATAAAACTCATAAAAGTTTGCAAGAATAAGGCACTTAGTTGGAACTTTGTTAGATCAAGCTGATTTTTAAATTTAGGCACAGAGATGTTATGGGGAGGGAGGTGGGAGGGGGGTGCATGTTTGGGAACACATGTAAGAATTAAAGATTTTAAAATTAAAAAAATAAAAAACTAAAAATAAATAAATAAATAAAATAAATTTAGGCACTGAATGTACAATATTATATCTGCTGCTTACAGTGAAATACTTGAAAATGTCTATTAATGTTAGAGTCTTATATTATAAACAGTATATTTCAGGGAGGTATAATACACTCATCATACAAAGGACAGTAGTTTGCTCCTCAAAATGGAAGGAGAGGATTCTTGTCAAAAACATCGCTGCATCAGCTACGCCCATGCTATTATCCTAACTTGACTATATATTTTAAAAGAGATTTACTTCTCCCAAGAAGATTCTCTTAAGTCACAGCTACTTAAAGGTATCTTTTCAAGTTTTTAAAATTTGTAAATATTTCTTGAATGCTCCTCTTGAATATTATGAACATCTTGATGAAGTCAGCATGGGCAATAGTTCCAAAGTCAAAGACCATTGTCTTTACTAGATAATTACCCAGTGAAGTTATAAGTAAGAATTAGAATGTTGACCTCTAAATTCCAGGCCTGCATCAAGTTTCTTTCTTTATTCATTAGTTTGTAATTCACCAAGAAGCTGTGAGACACCAACTAGGTGTTAACCTGCCCAGCCCTATTAGTGCTATACTGTGGCTGTTCACCAGTGAAATGCAGGTAACCCAGAGAGGTCAGAAGTCAAACAGTTGGGATATATTCATGTCTTCATCATTTCATAGTTTGAATAATCTTTAGAGATCATGAAATAGATTCAAGGGCAGAAAAGGCAGAGTTCAGTTCTGTTCAGTTCAGTCGCTCAGTCGTGTCCAACTCTTTGCAACCCCATGAATCGCAGCACTCCAGGCCTCTCTGTCCATCACCATCTCCCAGAGTTCACTCAGACTCATGTCCATCACACACTTATGTCCATGATGCCATCCAACCATCTCATCCTCTGTCACCCCTTTCTCCTCCTGCCCCCAATCCCTCCCAGCATCAGAGTCTTTTTCAGTGAGTCAACTCTTCGCATCAGGTGGCCAAAGTATTGGAGTTTCAGCTTTAGCATCATTGCTTCCAAAGAAATCCCAGGGCTGATCTCCTTCAGAATGGACTGGTTGGATCTCCTTGCAGTCCAAGGGACTCTCAAGAGTCTTCTCCAACACCACAGTGCAAAAGCATCAATTCTTCTGCACTCAGCTTTCTTCACAGTCCAACTCTCACATCCATACATGACCACAGGAGAAACCATAGCCTTGACTAGATGGACCTATGTTGGCAAAGTAATGTCTCTGCTTTTGAATATGCTATCTAGGTTGGTCATAACTTTTCTTCCAAGGAGTAAGCGTCTTTTAATTTCATGGCTACAATCACCATCTGCAGTGATTTTGGAGCCCAAAAAAGAGCCGCTAATAATTAAGCCATATTTTTATCTCTCATTCTACACAGAGAAATAGATGGGGAAAAGTGGAAACTGAAAGATTTCATTTTCTTGGGCTCCAAAATCACTGCAGACAGTGACAGCAGCCACGAAATTAGAAGATGCTTTCTCCTTGGAAGAAAATCTTTGATAAATCCAGACAGCATATTAAAAAGCAGAGACTTCACTTTACCACCAAAGGTCCATCTAGTCAAAGCTATGATTTTTCCAGCAGTTGTGTACCGATGTGATATTTGGTCCACAGAAAAGGCTGAGCACTGAAGAACTGATGCTTTCTAACTGTGGTCCTGGAGAAGACTCTTGAGAGTTCCTTGGACTACAAGGAGATCAAACCAGTCAATCCTGAAAAAAAAAATCAGTCCTAAATATTCATCGGAAGGACTGATGCTGAAGCTGAAACTCCAATACTGAAACTCGAATACTGGCCATCTGATGCGAAGAACTGGTTGATTGGAAAAGATCCCAATGCTGGAAAGATTGAGGGCAAGAGAAGGAGGCAACAGAAAATGAGATGTTTAGATGACATCACTGATTCAATGGACATGAGTTTGATCAAGCTCAGGGAGATAATGAAGGACATGAAAGCCTGGTGTGCTGCAGTCCATGGGGTCACAAAGAGTCAGACACAATTTAGCGACTGAACAACAACAACTGTACGGCCACCTCTCCTTTAGCTCATCATCCAAGGGAGAACTGTGTCCACCCCTTGACTCCATGCTATACTCCTTTCTAAACAGTGTCATTGAGATCACTGATCAGCTAGATTCATCAAAAAGGACACCACTTCAAAACCAACCCAAACCCAGGTATTCCAGCAGTCCTAGGGGGAACATATGACAGAGAGAAATGAAACTGCAGATTAGCCCATTTCCAAGTAATGGAATTAGGGAGGGGAAGGAAGATGAAAAAGGAAAAAGTAAAATCAATGTGGTTAAAACCATATAAATGACCCACGGAGCCACGTCACTTCAATATCCTCTGCTTCATTCAAACAAGCACGTTTGGCAAGTATATGCTCTGTCAAAGGCTTTGTACTAGGTACTGAAGATACTAACTGTAAATTAGAAAGTACAGCTGGGCTATTAAAAATGAGTATATGGGCAAAAATACTGTGGTTGTTAAGCAGATGCCTACGTGATTCCATAAGTCTCGTTTTAACTTGCTGAATTTTATGTAAATATATGGCGATAATGAAGAGATGCCTGAGAGAGCTGGGACCCGAATCATGGCTCTTTGCCATAAAACAAAACCTTTTCTGTATTCCTTTATCTGCTCTTTGCAGAAATGAGGCTTTCCATCCAGGAAAGATAATGGGTGGCATCTGTTCTTTTCAGGAACTATTTAACAAAGATTTTGTTTAAATTCAGAAAAAATATAAATGCTCAGGCTTACTCTATTCTAGTTTGTAAAAATTATACACTAACACCAATTGTGAAGCATGATCAACTAAAGTTAAGTTCTACCAACAAAAAAAGATGTTTGTTAAATAGTATCTTTAATATAAGAATAGACAGCTTCAAATGTTTATGGAGCTATAAATCAGTGCCCCTAAGACTTTGCTTAGGCAACTTGTTTTGGGTAGCTTGGTCCCTCTATTAGCTGCAGGTGCAATGTTTGCACCTGCAGCTAATTGCAGTCATAATTAGACCATTGTGGGAATGATTAGACACTTAATTTTGAGGATGCAAGTGACTGGCCCATAATTAGCCCTGGCTAAAGTGTTTGTACCACATGAAGGGAGCCTGTGCCCAATTCAGTCAAACTTTTTTTTTTTTTCCATTGTGCACTTCTATTAATACATCCTCTGTTTTTCCTCTACAAACAGACAGAAATTAGGGGAAATAACTGGTCATGCAGTGGTAAAATATGTGTGATAAGAATAACCAAACTGAGTGAAAATGAAACTGTATTGACAAAGATACAAATAAGGTCAGTACCAAATGTATGAATATAAACCAGAAACTCTGTTGAAAGAGTTTCTTCAAACAATGAATTCTCTAGTTACGTCTACATTGCCAAGCTAGCAACTTATGATAATGGCACAGAAATCATTAGGTGGGTGTTTTTTACCTATGGTATGTTCATCCTCTTGAATGGAGAGGTTCTTAGGAATTGGTGTCAATACTGAAGTGACATCCAAATGGACTCTACTTCCAGACTCTGACTTTATCCTCCAAGACTACCATTCCCTTGGGAACCCCCTCACTAGCCATCCATGTATTAAAAATAGAGATATTTACCTACTTGGGTATAAGAAAAGCTAGCTCTTTCAGTTAGCAATTCAAAAGTGTCCAGAGTTAATTCAATAACCTTTCTTAAACTACAGGTTAGGCTTGAGAAAAGAAGATGTGTTTTTGAGGTGTTCTTTTTATTTGATTCTTACAAAATAAAAGATTTTTCTTTGAAGAAATAGAAGTTTTTCAAGCATATTTTTTACAGTTTACTAAATGCTATATAAACCTTAATGTTCTGTTTCTTTATTGCTCTACTAGAAAAATAGAACAGAGCCAAGGTCATATTATTATAGATAAAAATATCCTTTTCAGTGTAAGATAAAACAAATGCTCTTAACTTGCCTTCCTTATCATTTCATCTTATTGAAAGACTTATAGTTCATCCATCTATTGTTTAAAATATAACTATATCTTAAAATGGAAATTTCCACATAAAAATGTCATGCTCTTGCTCAAAGAGACAAGTCAGTCTAATATATTCTGCTGCAGACTTTTTTAACTAAATCATTAATTGGTTTCCAGAGTACCTGAATTTACTGGCTGAAGTTTAAATGCACCCTTAAAATCAACTGAGAGGAAATATAAAAAATGTAGAGACTCTTTATCATTCCTTCAACTGCAAGACCAATTCTAAGTTAATGCTGTGCAGCATAACTGCTGGTTACATAAGTTCTGTCTATAAATTATTAAGTGCTGTAGACAGTAACACTAAAGCTTGTCCAAATGGAAAGACGCAGTGAAGTTCAGCCATTTCTATGACTACAAACTAGTGATCCCTCCTTTGTTATGGCCACTGCACACGTGTCAGGAGGATGCTGTCAGGGATTTCATATCACCCTGAACTGCAACCTTTGCATGGTACTATCCGCAACCAAGTGACCTGCTGCAGCTCATTAAAGTTAATGTAATGGATCATTCCCTTCTAATTGTAATCATCAGCAAATTAGACTCCATTCTAGGCTAAGCAGGCAGCAGGGAGGAATGTGACCGAGTAGAATGCATGAATAACTTTGGTCTTAGCCACGTGCCTTTATTCAACACAAAGGAGAACAATGCACAAGATGAGGGGGCACATACAGAAATTCCAATATCTGCTAGAATGTGCTTTACTCACATCACTGCAATGGAACCACAGAAAATTTAATGCTTTTTTCAGAGTTGCCCCTCCATCCCAAAGCAGAGACAAGAGGAGAGAAAATGACACAAGTAATCCAGGGGAGATTGCTATTTGGCATATATTGCCATCATTGCCTTTTTCCTTCAGTTGACGTCTACCATTCTCATACATTAGAGGTATCATCCAAACATGCTGTAATTGTAAATTCTTTGGAAAACCCAATTCTATTTTATTGATTTTTTTTTTCATTTAAGAAATGATATACAGAAACAGAATACAGAAACATATGTTAAGGGCAAGCCACAGAGTCCTAGAATTAATCAAAATAATATATGTAGAATTTTTTATCTAAGAGTTGCTACATCAAATACATTTGTCACTAGAATATCATTAATATAAGTCTTGTGATTGCACTGTGATTATTAAAGTTTCCTAGCATTTGTAATGTTACTAGAAATTGAAGGTTAAAGGGTAATCTCATTAGTCATGACATCATGTGAAGGATTTTCTAACCTTATTGGGCTAAGCAATCTCCAGAGAAGAGCAATTTTGGCCTAAACAGGAAAGGTGGTGGATATGGTGGCAGAATTTATTAGCCCGGTTAGCAAAATGAGCCGTTCTACCTCTCCTATGAGGGCTCATACGTTCAAGAAACTTCAAAAAAAAGGATGTGAAAAAATTAGGAAACTCCCATAATAATTCCTGTGGTACATAAGTTAAAAAATATGCCTTTAACACAATCGTATAATAAATATTTGCAAGGACCATGGTTCTCAAAATATGATTCCTCAACCAGCAGTATTGGCATCTCCTGAAACCATGCTAAAAATGCAAATTCATAGCCCACCTTAGACCTATTTAATCAGAAACCCTGGTAGTTAGGCCTGGCAATCTGTTTTACTAAGACTTCAAGATGACTATGATGCAGTCTAAACTTTCAGAACCACCATGTTAGAAAGCAAAAGATAGTATAAGTAGTCTGCACACATTAGTTTAATGTTAGAAGAAAATTATTTTGGCAAAATAATTCAAGGAAGTATGTTACCTATGAATATATTTCCATAAAATATTATACATACTTGGGTATGAATAATAAATACATGCGTATGTACATAGCCACAGTTATGCACACACACGCACACACACAATTTGATTGTTACTTAGACTGATATAGTATGCTGTGCTTCCCAAGCCTAATACAAGAATCCAAGAGATAAACAATTATTGCTATGAGAATAACAATTATCTTTGTCTTATTTACCTTTACCTCCATACCTTCAGTATCTGCAAAACCTGGCATACAGGGGCTGTTCAAAAAATACTAAGTGAATGACTCAATGCTATTTAGACTATCTCTACTTGAGAGTTCACATATTTGTCATATTAGAGTGTTTCAGTAAGTAAACTTTGAAAACCACTAGTAGGAACTAGAAAAGAATGTATGTTAGACAAAACCAAAGTAAGAATATAAAACAGTTAATGATTATCATCATGATCAAATTGTAGATTATGTCATAATGAATTGTAAAGGGTCTTTTGTAAAAGATTTTTATAGAAAGGGAGGAGTAAAATGATCTCTATTCACAGATGACATAGTTTGATACATGTATAAAATCCCAAGGAATCCACAAAAAAAGAGAGCTCTTAGAACTACTAAACAAATTCAGTAAGCCTGCAAGATCCATACACAAAATTAATTGTATTTATACACACTAGCAATGAAAAATCCTAACATAATTATAACAAAACAATTTCATTTCCAATAGAAGCAATAAGAATAAAATGAGAAGGAATAAATATAACCAAAAATTTGCAAGACTTATACACTGAATACTATAAAGCATTGCTAAAAATAAACTACAGAAGACCTATGTAAATAAAGATATCTCATGACAATTCAGAAAATTTAACATTGTTAGGATGGCGATATTCCCAAAATGATTTACAGATTCAATTCCTATCAAAATCTCAGATGATTATTTTTAACATTTTATTTTATATTATAGTATAGCCGATTAACACTGTCATAGTTTCAGGTGCACAGCAGAGCACCTCAACCGTATATATACACGCATCCATTCTCTCCCAAACTTCTCTCTTTCAGGCTGCCACCTAATCTTGAGCAGAGTTCCCAGTAGGCCCTTACTGATTATCCATTTTAAATAAAGCAGTGTGTACATGTCATTCTCAAACTCCTATCTCTTCCACCTACCCTTCCCCTCTGGTAACTGTAGTTCTCTAAGTCTATGAGGCTGCTTCTGTTTTGTAAAGAAGTTCATTTGTATTATTTCTTCCTAGATTCCACATGTAAGGACTAGCATACAACTTTCTCTTTCTGACGTTTCATTCAGTATGACAATCTCTAGGTCCATCCATGTTGCTGCAGTTGGTTCATTTTTTTAAATGTCTGAGTAATATTCCATTGTAGACATGTCCCATATTGTCCACATCCATTCTTCTGTTGATGGACATTTATGTTGCTTTCTTGTCTTGGCTATTGTAGCCGATAGCTGCAGTGAATATTGGGGTGTATGGACCATTTTGGAACATGTTCTTCTCTGGGCGTATACCTAGGAGTGGAATTGCAGGGTCAGATACTGGCTCAATGTGGTCTAGTGGAGAAGGGAACGGCAAACCACTTCAGTATTCTTGCCTTGAAAACCCCATGAACAGTTCAAAAATCCAAAATGATAGGATACTGAAAGAGGAAATCCCCAGGTAAGTAGGTGCCCAATATGCTACTGGAGATCAGTGGAGAAATAATTCCAGAAAGAATGAAGGGATGGAGCCAAAGCAAAACAATACCCAGATGTGGATGTGACTGGTGATAGAAGCAAGGTCTGATGCTGTAAAGAGCAATATTGCATAGGAACCTGGAATGTTAGATCCATGAATCAAGGCAATTTGAAAGTAGTCAAACAGGAGATGGCAAGAGTGAATGTCGACATTCGAGGATTCCACAAACTAAAATGGACTGGAATGGGTGAATTTAACTCAGATGACCATTATATCTACTACTGTGGGCAGGAATCCTTAAGAAGAAATGGAGTAGCCATCATGGTCAACAAAACAGTCTGAAATGCAGTACTTGGATACAATCTCAAAAATGACAGAATGATCTCTGTTCGTTTCCAAGGCAAACCATTCAATATCACAGTAATCCAAGTCTATGCCCCAACCAGTAATGCTGAAGAAGCTGAAGTTGAACGGTTCTATGAAGACCTACAAGACCTTGTAGAACTAATAGCCAAAAAAAGATGTCCTTTTCATTATAGGGGACTGGAATGCAAAAGTAGGAAGTCAAGAAACACCTGGGATAACAGGCAAATTTGGCCTTGGAATACGAAATGAAGCAGGGTGAAGGATGACAGAGTTTTGTCAAGATAATGCACTGGTCATAGCAAACACCCTCTTCCAACAACACAAGAGAAGACTCTACACATGGACATCACCAGATGGTCAACTTTGAAATCACACTGATTATATTCTTTGCAGCCAAAGATGGAGAAGCTCTATAAAGTCAGCAAAAACAAGACCGGGAGCTGACTGTGGCTCAGATCACGAACTCCTTATGGCCAAATTCAGACTTCAGTTGAAAAAGTAGGGGAAACCACTCGACCATTCAAGTATGACCTAAATAAAATCCCTTATGATTATACAGTGGAAGTGAGAAATAGATTTAAGGGACTAGATCTGATAGATAGAGTGCCTGATGAACTATGGATGGAGGTTTGTGACATTATAAAGGAGACAGGGATCAAGACCATCCCCATGGAAAAGAAATGCAAAAAAGCAAAATGGCTGTCTGGGGAGGTCTTACAAATAGCTGTAAAAAGAAAAGAAGAGAAAAGCAAAGGAGAAAAGGAAAGATATAAGCATCTGAATGCAGAATTCCAAAGAATAGCAAGGAGAGATAAGAAAGCCTTCTTCAGTGATCAATGCAAAGAAATAGAGGAAAACAACAGATTGGGAAAGACTGGAGATCTCTTCAAGAAAATTAGAGATACCAAGGGAACATTTCATGCAAAATGGGCTCAATAAAGGACAGAAATGGTATGGGCCTAACAGAAGCAGAAGATATTAAGAAGAGGTGGCAAGAATACACAGAAGAACTGTACAAAAAAGATATTCAAAACCAAGATAATCATGATGGTGTGATCACTCACCTAGAGCCAGACATCCTGGAATGTGAAGTCAAGTGGGCCTAAGTAAGCATCACTACAAACAAAGCTAGTGGAGGCGATAGAATTCCAGTTGAGCCATTTCAAATCCTGAAAGATGATGCTGTGAAAGTGCTGCACTCAATATGCCAGCACATTTGGAAAACTCAGCAGTGGCCACAGGACTGGAAAAGGTCAGTTTTCATTCCAACCCCAAAGAAAGGCAATGCCAAAGAGTGCTCAAACTACCGCACAATTTCACTCATCTCACACACTAGAAAAGTAATGCTCAAAATTCTCCAAGCCAGGCTTCAGCAATGCGTGAACCATGAACTTCCAGATGTTCAAGGTGGTTTTAGAAAAGGCAGAGGAACCAGAGATCAAATTGCCAACATCTGCTTGATCATGGAAAAAGCAAGAGAGTTCCATAAAAACATCTATTTCTGCTTTATTGACTATGCCAAAGCCTTTAACTGTGTGGATCACAATAAACTGTGGAAAATTCTGAAAGAGATGGGAATACCAGACCACCTGACCTGCCTCTTGAGAAACCTATATGCAAGTCAGGAAGCAACAGTTAGAAGTGGACTTGGAACAACAGACTGGTTCCAAATAGGAAAGGAGTTCGTCAAGGCTGTATATTGTCACCCTGCTTATTTAACTTATATGCAGAGTACATCATGAGAAACACTGGGCTGTAAGAAGCACAAGCTGGAATCAAGATTGCCAGGAGAAATATCAATAACTTCAGATATGCAGATGACACCACCCTTATGGCAGAAAATGAAGAGGAACTAAAAAGCCTCTTGATGAAAGTGAAAGAAGAGAGTGAAAAATTTGGCTTAAAGCTCAACATTCAGAAAACGAAGATCATGGCATCTGGTCCCATCACTTCATGGCAAATAGATGGGGAAACAGTGGAAACAGTGGCAGACTTTATTTTTTTGGGCTCCAGAATCACTGCAGATGGTGACTGCAGCCATGAAATTAAAAGACACTTACTCCTTGGAAGGAACGTTATGACCAACCTAGATAGCATATTCTAAAGCAGAGACATTAATTTGCCAAGAAAGGTCCATCTAGTCAAGGCTATGGTTTTTCCAGTGGTCATGTATGGATGTGAGAGTTGGACTGTGAAGAAAGCTGAGCACTGAAGAATTGATGCTTTTGAACTGTGGAGTTGGAGAAGACTCTTGAGAGTCCCTTGGACTGCAAGGAGATCCAACCAGTCCATTCTAAAGGAGATCAGTCCTGGGTGTTCTTTGGAAGGAATGATGCTAAAGCTGAAACTCCAATACTTTGGCCACCTCATGAGAAGAGTTGACTCACTGAAAAAGACTCTGATGCTGGGAAGGATTGAGGGCAGGAGGAGAAGAGGACGACAGAGAATGAGGTGGCTGGATGGCATCACCGACTCAATGGACATGAGTTTGAGTGAACTCCGGGAGTCGGTATGGACAGGGAGGCCTGGCATGCTGCAATTCATGGGGTCATAAAGAGTCGGACACAACTGAGCGACTGAACTGAACTGGACTGTGATTATAGAAAAAATGAAAGCAATCTTGTAAAACTGATATTTTACCACTTTGGATGCATACAATGTTGTATCTTTTTCTTCTCCTTACATTTTAAAATAATATTCAAAAACATGGATCTCTTGACTATAAAGAGAAAACATAAAGAGGTTTACATTTCAGGCTTTGTTATTGTGATCTTAACAACTATAGTTTATGACTTCTTACAAATTCACATAAAATTTCAAACACTAAGCAATTACTGAGAAACAATTATCCATAGTTCCGCACTGAACTTTCTTTGTTGAAGCTTTTATCAATTTTCATCACCTGTATTTTTCACAAAATGATCATTCTAATATGCTTACATGTTCAGTGTACTTTTTTCAATTAGCTTTATTATGTGAAGTGTTTTTCTTTAGTCTTTAAATTTTTTAATCTTACCGTTATATAATATTATAATAAATAGATATTCCATAATTTATTTGATTGTTATTACAATCATGATACTAATTGTTTCGTTATTTTTCATCTTTAACATTTCATTTCTATAGAAATTTCTGAAAAAGCAATGCCTTAAAAAATTTACTAAAATTCCAATATTCTATAAATCTCACTAATATTCATATAGATGACGATATTATTTTTCCTTATAATATACTTTAAATCTTTCCCCTTTTGTATTTTTTGATCAATTTTTTATATTTTTCTTTACTAATTCTTTGCATTTTTCCATTCTCTTTAGGCTGTAGATGTTTCTAGAGACCTATCACCATTTCCTTCAGTTCACAACTAATTTCTGTCACTGACTTCTGTTTTACTCTGATGTCATATGAAGTTCAATTTATCATAATACTCACAAGAATAAGCATACAAAAAATGCAATAATTTACATAAACATTTCAAAACATTTCTTACATATACCTATCAATCTTCAAGGAAATTTCCCTAGAAGATTTTTACTTTGGCTCAAATCTCCCACCATTATGTGAAGCATTTTTCCCATATTGGGCTATCCCTGAAAAACAGCTTATTTTTCTTATAATCAAAACCAAATTGTATTACTCTGAATGCTTATGCTCTTTGTTTTCCAATAATTATCCATGTAACCCTTCAGAATGGCTACCAACATATCCTTAAATATGGTGGCTTTATAGATTGTGACAAATGAGTACAATTGTACTCATTTCACATGACAGCAAGATTATGCTCAAAATCCTTCAAGCTAGGATTAGATCTGGTAGACAGAGCGCCTGAAGAACTATGGAACGAAATTCATAACTCTGTATAGGAGGCGGTGATCAAAATCCATCCCCAAGAAAAAGAAAAGCAAAAATGCAAAATGGTTGTCCAAGGAGGCCTTACAAATAGCTGAGAAAAGAAGAAAAGCCAAAGGCAAAGGAGAAAAGGAAATCTATACCCACCTGAGTGCAGAGTTCCAAAGAACATCAAGGAGAGATAAGAAAGCCTTCTCAGTATCAATGAAAAAAAAAAAATGAAGAAAACAATAGAATGAGAAAGACTAGTGATCTAAATCAGACTGATTATATTCTATGCAGCCAAAGATGGAGAAGCTCTATACAGTCAACAAAAACAAGACCAGGAGCTAACTGTGGCTCAGATCATGAACTCCTTATTACCAAATTCAGACTCAAATTAAAGAAAGTAAGGAAAACAGCTAGACCATTCAGGTATGACCTAAATCAAATCCCTTATGATTATACACTGGAAGTGAGAAATAGATTTAAGGGCCTAGATCTGATAGATAGAGTGCCTGATGAACTATGGAATGAAGTTCATGACATTGTGCAGGAGACAGGGATCAAGACCATCCCCATGGAAAAGAAATGCAAAAAAGCAAAATGGCTGTCTGTGGAGGCCTTACAAATAGCTGTGAAGAGAAGAGAGGCAAAAAGCAAAGGAGAAAAGGAAAGATATAGGCATCTAAATGCATAGTTCCAAAGAATAGCAAGAAGAGATAAGAAAGCCTTCTTCAGTGATCAATGCAAAGAAATAGAGGAAAACAACAGATTGGGAAAGACTGGAGATCTCTTCAAGAAAATTAGAGATACCAAGGGAACATTTCATGCAAAATGGGCTCAATAAAGGACAGAAATGGTACGGACCTAACAGAAGCAGAAGATATTAAGAAGAGGTGGCAAGAATACACAGAAAAACTGTACAAAAAAGATCTTCATGACCCAGATAGTCATGATGATGTGATCACTAATCTAGAACCAGACATCTTGGAATGTGAAGTCAAGTGGGCCTTAGAAAGCATCACTATGAACAAAGCTAGTGGAGGTGATGGAATTCCAATTGAGCTGTTTCAAATCCTGAAAGATGATGCTGTGAAAGTGCTGCACTCAACATGCCAGCACATTTGGAAAACTCAGCAGTGGCCACAGGACTGGAAAAGGTCAGTTTTCATTCTAATTCCAGAGAAAGGCAATGCCAAAGAATATTCAAACTACCGCACAATTGCACTCATCTCACACACTAGTAAAGTAATGCTCAAAATTTGCCAAGCCAGGCTTCAGCAATACGTGAACCGTGAACTCCCTGATGTTCAAGCTGGTTTTAGAAAGGGCAGAGGAACGAGAGATCAAACTGCCAACATCCACTGGATCATGGAAAAAGCAAGAGAGTTCCAGAAAAACATTTATTTCTGCTTTATTGACTATGCCAAAGCCTTTGACTGTGTGGATCACAATAAACTGTGGAAAATTCTGAAAGAGATGGGAATACCAGACCACCTGTCCTGCTTCTTGAGAAATCTGTATGCAGGTCAGGAAGCAACAGTTAGAACCGGACATGGAACAACAGACTGGTTCCAAATAGGAAAAGGAGTTCATCAAGGCTATATATTGTCACTCTGCTTATTTAACTTATATGCGGAGTATATCATGAGAAACGCTGGACTGGAAGAAACACAAGCTGGAATCAAGATTGCCGGGAGAAATATCAATAATCTCAGATATGCAGATGACACCACCCTTATGGCAGAAATTGAAGAGGAGCTAAAAAGCCTCTTGATGAAAGTGAAAGAGGAGAGTGAAAAAGTTGGCCTAAAGCTCAACATTCAGAAAACGAAGATCGTGGCATCCGGTCCCATCACTTCATGGGAAATAGATGGGGAAACAGCGAAAACACTGTCAGACTTTATTTTTTTGGGCTCCAGAATCACTGCAGATGGTGACTGCAGCCATGAAATTAAAAGACGCTTACTCCTTGGAAGGAAAGTTATGACCAACCTAGATAGCATATTCAAAAGCAGAGACATCACTTCACCAAAAAGGTCAGTCTAGTCAAGGCTGTGATTTTTCCAGTGGTCATGTATGGATGTGAGAGTTGGACTGTGAGGAAGGCTGAGCACCGAAGAATTGATACTTTTGACCTGTGGTGTTGGAGAAGACTCTTGAGAGTCCCTTGGACTGCAAGGAGATCCAACCAGTCCATTCTGAAGGAGATCAGCCCTGGGATTTCTTTGGAGGGAATGATGCTAAAGCTGAAACTCCAGTACTCTGGCCACCTCATGCGAAGAGTTGACTCATTGGAAAAGACTCTGATACTGGGAGGGATTGGGGGCAGGAGGAGAAGGGGACGGCCGAGGATGAGATGGCTGGATGGCATCACGGACTCGATGGACGTGAGTCTGAGTGAACTCCGGGAGATGGTGATGAACAGGGAGGCCTGGCGTGCTGCGATTCATGGGGTCACAAAGAGTCGGACATGACTGAGCGACTGAACTGAAGTGATCTCTTCAATAAAATTAGAGCTACCAAGGGAATATTTCACCCAAAGAAGGTCACAATAAAGAACAGAAACAGTAAAATTCTAACAGAAGCAGAAGATATTAAGAAGAGGTGGCAAGAATACCTAGAAGAACTATACAAAAAAAGATCTTAATGTCCCAGACAACCACAATGGTGCAATCACTCATCTAGTGCCAGACATCCTGGAATGCAAAGTCAAGTGGACTTTAGGAAGCATCACTATGAACAAAGCTAGTGGAGGTGATAGAATTCCAGTTGAGCTATTTCAAATCCTAGAAGATGATGCTGTGAAAGTGCTGCACTCAACATGCCAGCACATTTGGAAAACTCAGCAGTGGCCACAGGACTGGAAAAAGTCAGTTTTCATTCCACTCCCAAAGAAAAGCAATGCCAAAGAATGTTCAGACTGCCACACAACTGTACTATTTCATATGCTAAGAAAGTAATGCTCAACATTCTCCAAGCCAGGCTTCAACAGTACGTGAACCGAGAACTTCTAGATGTTCAAGCTGGATTTAGAAAAGGCAGAAGAACCATAGATCAAAGTGCCAACATCCATTGGATCATATAGAAAACAAGAGAATTCCAGAAAAATATCTACTTCTGCTTCATTGACCATGCTAAAGCCTTTGACTATGTGTATCACAATAAACTGGAATATTCTGAAAGAGATGAGAATAACAGACCACCTTACCTGCCTCCTGAGGAACCTGTATGAAGGTCAACAAGCAACAGTTAGAACCGGACATGGAACAACAGACTGGTTCCAAGTTGCAAACGAAGCACCTCAATGTTGTATATTGTCACCCTGCTTATTTAACTTATATGCAGAGTACATCATGCAAAATGCCAGGCTGAATAAAACACAAGCTGGGATCAAGATTATCAGGAGAAATATCAATTCAATAACCTGAGAAATGCAGATGACACTACCCTAATGAAAGAAAGTGAAGAAGAAGTAAAGAACCTCTTGATGAAAGTGAAAGAGGAGAGTGAAAAAGCTGTCTTAAAACTCAACATTCAAGAAACTAAGATCATGGCATCTGGTCCCATCACTTCATGGCAAATAGATGAGGGAAAAAATGGAAACAGTGACAGACTTCATTTTGTTGGGCTCCAATTTCACTGCAGATGGTGACTGCAGCCATGAAATTAAAAGACACTTACTCCTTGGAAGAAAAGCTATGACAAACCTAGACAGCATATTAAAAATCAGAGACATCACTTTGCCAACAAAGGTCTGTATAGTCCAAGCTATGGTTTTTCCAGCAATCATGTACAGATGTGAGAGTTGGACCATAAAGAAGGCTGAGCACCAAAGAATTGATGCTTTTGAACTGTGGGGATGAAGATGACTCTTGAGAGTCCCTTGGACTGCAAGGAGATCCAATCAGTCCATCCTAAAGGTAATCAATCCTGAATATACATTAGAAGGACTGATGCTGAAGCTGAAACTCCAAACCTTTGGCCACCTGATATGAAGAACTGACTCACTGGAAAAGACTCTGATGCTGGGAAAGATTGAGGTCAGGAGGAGGAGGGGATGACAGAGGATGAGATGGTTGGATGGCCTCATGGACTCAATAGACATGAGTTTTAGCAAATTCTGGCAGATAGTGAAGGACAGGGAAGCCTGGTGTGCTGTAGTCCATGAGTTCACAAAGAGTCAGACACGACTGAGAGACTGACTGAACAACAACAATGATCCTACAATCCTACTCCTGTAGGACAGTCCTGTTCCTATTCAAAAAGACAAATGCACCCTGAGACTTCCTTGGCAGTCCAGTGGTTAACACTCTGCACTTCCAATGCAAGGGGCCTGGGTTCAATCCTTGGTGAGGGAACTAAGATTCCTCATGCCTCAGGTGCAACTAAAAAAGAAAGGATACAGGCACCCCTGTGTTTAAATGACTATCAACAGATAAATGGAATAACAAGATGTGGTATATATATGCAACGGATTATCACCCAGACATAACAAAGAATGAAATAGTTACATTTGCAGCAACATGGATAGATGTAGAGATTATCCTATTAAAGGAAGCCAAAGACAAACATCATATGATACTGCTTATATTAGGAGTCACCAACATCAGTCCGCAGCCTGTTAGGAACCCTTCCACACAGCAGGAGGTGAGTGAAGGGCGAGCAGGCAAAACGTCATCTGCTGCTCCCCAAAGCCCCCCATCGCTCACATTGCCATTTGAACCATCCCTCCCACCCCTGTGCATGGAAAAACTGTCTTCTATGAAACTGGTCCCAGGTGCCAAAAACACTGGGGGCCACTGGCTTATATGTGGAATCTTAAAAAAAAAAAAAATGAAGTTATTTACAAAGCAAAAAAAAATGCCTCACAGATATAGAAAACAAATTTATGGTTACCAAAGGAGAAAGGGTAATGGGGGAAGAGATAAATTAGGAAGTTGGGATTAACATATACACAACACTATATATAAAATAGATAACTAACAAAAATCTGCTGTAAAGCATATGGTTCTATAGTCAATATTTTGTAATAACTTATATAGGAAAAGAATCAGAAAAGAAATATATACACAGGTACATACAATCACTGTGCTGTACCCCTGAAACTAGACATATTATGAATCAATTGTTCTTCAGTTAAAAAGTAAAATTAAAAAAATTATCTATGCCTGATTTATTTGGACAATTTTCAACTAGGAAAATTTCAACTAAACTTTTTTAAGTACATTGAATATCTAGAGTCAGAAAACACACTTCTTTTTAGTACCTATTATGTTTTATACCTGTATCATTCTATCTAATCCTCACAACAGCATGAAGAAGATATTTTAATTGCAAATCTATAGTTGAGAAAACTGAGCCTTAGAGGAATTACTAATTAACTAGTTTACATAGCAGTTAACCTTTAGCCCAAAGAGGTGAATACTCTTCCTTTTTCTGTTATGTGCATCTAATTTAATTGATAATTTGTAGTTCTAGCTAATGTTACAAACCAACCTCATGTACCTACCACCTTACTGAAACAATTTCTCAGAACAAAATTAGAATAGAGAAGTGCCACTCAGAAATACATGATGGACTGTGGACAAAGAAGAAATTCAGTTTTAATACTTCAGCATGTCATTAGGGAGACAAGCTGACTGAGTGAACCGAGCCTGGCATTTATCACTGAACCCAGATAAAGAGTCACTGAGTTGTGGTATTCCGCGACCTTCTTCCTGACGGCCACTGACGGTGTTTGTGATTACTTCAGCAGTTTTCTCTGCTTTCATCCCAGGGGGGCGGCAGGTGGGGGGCAAGGGGGAGTGGATGCTCCAAGGGAAACATCTTAGATGCAGGATCCTTCCTTTCTTAAATTCCATGGTCTCTGGGTATCCCTGTACTTGATGATCTGTTTTATTAGCATATGATCATGAAAACAAGTGAGCATTAATGATCCACTTTTTTAATATATGATCAAAAATAGTAAGTGATACTTTCTTCTCAGCTCTTACCTTATAAGATTTCAAGGCAAGTAATAAAAATTAAACAGTTTGTAGAAGATAATACCTACCCCCTAAACTGGATCGGTACTAACTTAAAAATGCAATATTGAAAGCAACATAAAGCACTCACAGTATGAGAGAGAATTTGCTCTCTGTGCTGCCTGGTAGATTCCAAAGTATCCACTGACAACCGTCAGCTCCCTGTGAACAGATTTCATCCAGCCCCTGAACATTACTGTACGTGTAGAAAGACTGGACTCGCAGCCTGCATCCACTCATTCTGTTATCCTCAGAAAACCATCACTAGGCAATAATACCACTCGAGAATTGCCTTGCTGAGACAACTGCTTCAGAGAAATATTTTGCTTAGCAGAGGCAACTTTGCTGTTAAGATAATCCTGCTGCTGCTGCTGCTGCTTAGCCCTTCAGTGGTGTCCGACTCTGTGTGATCCTATGGACTGCAGCCTGCCTGTCTCCTCCATCCAGGGACTCTCTGGGCAAAAGTAGTAGAGTGGGTTGCCATGCGCTCCTCCAGGGGATCTTTCCAACCCAGGGATCGGACCCAGGGATCGAACCCGGGTCTCCAGCATTGCAGGCAGATTCTTTACCATTGAGTCACGAGGGAAACCCTAAGAAAATTCTACCCACAGAATATGTCAACATAATTTTCTCTGAATATCCTGATGTAAAGATGGCTTCTGTGTTTGTGTGCCTGTTTACTGAGTCACTTCAGTCATGTCAGAGTCTTTGCAACCCTAAGATCTGTAACCCCCCAGATTCCTCTGTCCATGGGATTCTCTAGGCAGGAATATTGGAGTGGGTTTCCATGCCCTCCTCCAGGGGATCTTCCTGACCCAGGGATGGAACCCGAGTCTCATGTCTCCTGCATTGACAGGCGGGTTCTTTACCACTGGTGCCACCTGGGAAGCCCAACTTTTATCTTTAATGAGAATAAAGAGAGCTGACTACAAAATTCTATTCATAAATAGGAAAAAGGTCTTTGTTGCCCAACATCTCATCTTATTAAAATCTATTCATTAGCACTTCTATAAAGTGACCACTGATGTTCTCACTAATAGCCCTAAGGTTCTATATTTCTGAAACATTTAAGGCTCAGGAAGGCAATGGCACCCCACTCCAGTACTCTTCCTGGAAACTCCCGTGGTCAGAGGAGCCTGGTGGGCTGCAGTCCACGGGATCGCTAAGAGCTGGACATGACTGAGCGACTTCACTTCCACTTTTCACTTTCATGCATTGGAGAAGGAAATGGTAACCCACTCCAGTGTTCTTGCCTGGAGAATCCCAGGGACGGGGGAGCCTGGTGGGCTGCCGTCTATGGGGTCACACAGAGTCAGACACGACTGAAGTGACTTAGCAGTAGCAGCAGTGTTGATCCTAGGTGCATTATCTTGGCTGGGTTTTTTGTTGTTGCTGTTGTTAAAACTTAATGTAACTAACAGAAAAAAATTTGTTTTGGAGAAATGGTAGCTGGGGGGCACGTTGTCGGGGGAGGAGTGCTAAAAGTGGTGAATGGTAGAAAAGAAATAGCTGTTTTTCTTTATAAGTTTTGCAATTCAGTTGGTTATTAATCAAATTGCATACATTATTTTACTTTAATTTTTTAGCAATTATAAAGGTAATACTATGCCCCAAAACTTTATAGTGTAAAATATCTTATTTGATACTCTCAGTAGACTTGTGGGTGGACACACACGTCCTTTCTTCCTTTTTCAATAGCTAAGTATTCGATATGGGAAAGTCATTTAAATTCCAATGACGTGAGCCTACTTTACTTGTCATACTGATATATAAAGCATATAAAGCACAAGACTTTATATATCAAACTAGGCAATGTGGAACAATTTGTACATGTGCAATAGACCTTTTTTAACTGTAATATCAATAATATGCATTTATTTTAATACTTATTCACAGTTTTTTTTTTAAAAAAAAAACAGGCTTTAAGCATGGCTGTTTTGTCTCGTTATATAGAAAGCCGTTGAAAATAATGTAAGATTGCTCGTGGTTTTACTGACCTCATGGCAAACTTTGATCTCGTACAAGAAACTGCTATTGTCAATGATGGTCATGACGTTTATTATACCCTGTATTTAAAAAGCAATTACTACATTTTATGATACACAGAATAATTATTATTATGTTATTTTAATAATCATTTTTATATATACTTTGTGGCTTCTGTAATTATTTAACATTATGATCATAAATTTATAATAATTTTATTAGCAATTTGAAATTTAGAAACTAGATAAAAATTGATGGCTAAATTATTGATGTATACTTAAACTTCTAGAGTCAAATTTTCCTTCTTTCCAATTTCTAGCCACTATTTATATTACTAAGTTTGAACATTTTCATATATTCATCTAATTGTGTGATTAGATCACACATCTAATTGTGTGATTTCTGCTTTGTTTTTAATTTTGAAGTGCCTTCTCATTCTGTGGGAAATTCTAATCTTATATGTAAACACAGAAATTTCTCAGAGTATCTATCCCCATTAGATTTTCACATAGATGATTGTATTCAAATTGAAAAAAAATAACCTAAATATTTTTCTCCACAAGTTCATTGGATTATTTGCAGTGCAATCCAATGTTGTAATGTTCTCTTTTTTCCCAAAAGGATCCATCTCACCTTTATATAATTATTATAACTAGCATAAATGAAAAGAGAAAAATAAAAATGATTTGAAAAAATTAAATATAAAATGAAAAATTTAAATAAAAATAAGAACAAGAGAAGAAAAATAATAAAGACTGCTGCTGCTGCTGCTGCTGCTGCTGCTGCTCCTAAGTCACTTCAGTTGTGTCCAACTCTGTGCAACCCCAGAGATGCCAGCCCACTAGGCTTCCCCATCCCCTGGATTCTCCAGGCAAGAACACTGGAGTGGGTTGCCATTTCCTTCTCTAATGCATGAAGGTGAAAAGTGAAAGTGAAGTCGCTCAGTCGTGTCCAACTCTTAGCGACCCCATGGACTGTAGCCTATCAGGCTCCTCTGCCCATGGGATTTTCTAGGCAAGAGTACTGGAGTGGGTTGCCATTGCCATCTCCTAATAAAGACAATAATTTTATCCTCAATTCTTGTGCATTAATTTTTATACTTGCCAGCTCCCCTTTCCATAGGATTCTCCAGGCAATATACAAGAGTGAGTTGCCGTGCCCTCCTCCAGGGGATCATCCCAACCCAGGGACTGATCACATGTGTCCTGGGGCTCCTGCATTACAAGTGGATTCTTTATGACTGAGCCACTGGGGAAGTCCTGTACACAAAGCTATATAATTTCAAAACTGAGATAAACGTTGATAAAATAAATAAAATGTTAAACAAACTTTCCATGTCTTTTAAAAAGGTTGAAATACCACAACATTATGCGACCAAGAAAATAGTACTCATAATTCCATGTTTTCATTTTCTTATTTCCATGGTTTTAACTAAATTGACAGAAAAACCTACAAAGTAAAATAGCTACTGTATGAACACTGACAAGATTCCACTTGTAACTGATTTTCCTTTGGTTCTAAAATGATCTCAGTTGGAGAACTAGATCAGATATTTCCTTTAAACTATTTGATTTTCTAATGTGCTGTGCTTAGTCGCTCAGTCCTGGCCAGCTCTTTGCGACCC
Organism: Capra hircus; assembly: GCF_001704415.2. Taxonomy (NCBI): domain Eukaryota; kingdom Metazoa; phylum Chordata; class Mammalia; order Artiodactyla; family Bovidae; genus Capra; species Capra hircus. The sequence goes on along the minus strand of NC_030821.1, from coordinate 10,051,835 downwards.
CATGGATTGTAGCCCTAATAAGCCTTAGTGTTATTTTGGGAGTATATACAAATTTTTAATAAAGTTACAGTTATTCACCTAATAATGACTTACAGGGATGCATGTGTGAGACTGCTTGTCTGGAATTAAAATAGGTCTTTCTGTGAAACTAATTTGCATAACTTTTGCTTCATTTATCACTATGTTCAAACTAAATTTAAATCCCAGATGCATATTGATTTTCTAATAATCACAACCAAAATGGTATTACAGGAATTAATCATTTCCTTTATTTATCTAAATATGCTCTAAATAACCTACAAAGTATTTATATCTTTTTTTTTTTTTGAGTAAACTGAAAAGCAAGTTTTGTTTTATTGAAAAGTAGTCGACATTCAACATTATGTTAGCTTCAGGAGTGCTGTTCTTAGCTGCTCAGCTGTGTCTGACTCTTTGTGACCCCATAGACTGTAGCCCACCAAGCTCCCCATCCATGGGGATTCTCCAGGAAAGCATACTGGAGTGGGTTGCCATGCGCTCCTCCAGGGGATCTTCCCAACCAGGGACCAAACCCAGGTCTCCCTCATTGCAGGCAGATTATTTACCTTTTGAGCCACCAGGGAAGCCCAAGAATACTGGAGTGGGTAGCCTATCCCTTCTCCAGAGGATCTTTTCAACCCAGGAATTGAACTGGGGTCTCCTGCATTGTAGGAGGATTTCAGGTATACTACATAATGATTTGACATTTGCATACACTTTTTTTTTATTAGACCACTTTATTGAGGTATGATTGATATAAAAATAGGTGTAAATATTTAATGTACACAAGTGGATTAAAAGAAATTTCTAAGAAAGAAAATGTACAAAAGAAGGAAAAGAGACCCCAAAGGCACAGTCTAGAGCATGTCAACTTGTAGCAAATTTAGGAATCAAAAAAGAGAAAACAATGAGTCAAAGAACAGGATCCACACAGGAAGGAAGAAACCTGGAGAGAGCAATTTTATGATAGCCAGAAGATTTCATAGAGGAGATAGGCATCAAGTTCAAAGCTACTGAGATGTCAACTTGATTTAACATCATGCTAGTGATTGGAGAGGGTCTTCCCTGGTGGCTCAGTGGTCTCTTGCTAAGCAAAACACGCAGGTTTGATCCCTAGGTCAGGAAGATACCCTGAGAAGGAAATGGCAATCCATTACAGTATTCTTGCCTGGGAAATCCCACGGACAGAGGAGCCCGGCAGGCTGTAGTGCATGGGGTCACAAGAGTCAAACACGACTTAGCAACTAAAGAACAAACAACAGCTATTGGAGAACAAGAAAAAAGCAATTAGAGGACAGAAGAGCATGTAAGACTTGTCAAAGCGGGAGGTATGGAAGTGGAGACAACTCATCATGAAAGCATATGGAACAATAATTGGTAGGAAAGTGTCACTGAGGGAAGATATTATTCTAAATGGACGACAGTGGAGCTTGATTTGTATACATTTTATTTTAAGCAGGAAAGTATGAATCTTAGAAACAAAACATTGAAACCAGTGCTAAGTCAAAACATAGTCATTTTTTATCCATTGCCTTATTTGTCTAAATTTTTCCAAATTTCCTCATTTTTATTTTAATGACAAGAAAGAATTTTCATTCTTTTATTCCCTTGCTTTCATTAGTTTGTTTTTAATGACACATGTATAACATGGGCATGTTATTTTTTTAAGTGTCTCGATAAATCCAAACTTAGAAATAAATACAAGAAAAATTTGGAGTATCTCTTCATGTGTGTATCCCATCAACTTGCCAGATGTTCTTGATGATGTCAATTTATTCCAAACTTTTTCGATACATGTATAAATGCAGGAACTTGAATTATGTCTGACTGCTACATTAAGGGTACCTTTTTATGGACAGGAAGATGAAAATGAATTAATATTAACTGAATATTTGCTCTGTGTTATTACCAATATAGGGCTTCCCTGCTGGCTCAGACGATAAAGCATCTGCCTGCAATGTGGAAGACGCGGGTTTGATTCCTGGGTTGGGAAGATCCCCTGGAGAAGGAAATGGCAATCCACTCCAGCAATCTTGCATGGAAAATCCCATGGACGGAAGAGCCTGATAGGCTACAGTCCATGGGGTCGCAAAAAGTCAGACACGACTGAGGGACTTCACTTCACTTCACTTCACTACCAATATAGTTCATCATTCTATAATGTCATTTTTACTTGAAAATTTTTTTGGAAAATATATATTAAAATAAAAATTATGTATTATGGAATAGAATACAAAATACATGTTTTAAATGGATGAAGTAATGAGAGTTTAGAAAAGTTTCTTGAGTATGGACATTTTGGGAATAAGACTTATTCAGCTTATCACCCAGATCCACTTATCACCTGTGTTGTTTACCAGTTGTAGTTGTATTATTCTTTAGTTGCTCAGTGGTGTCTGACTCTTGTGACCCCATGAACTGTAGCCTGCCAGGCTTCTCTGTCCATGGGATTTCTCCAGCGAATATTCAAGTGGGTTGCCATTTTCTCCTCCAGAGGATCTTCCCAACTCAGAGATCAAACCTGTGTCTCCTGCAATGGCAGGAAGATTCTTTACCCCTGAGCCACCAGTCTAATCATTGATAAAAAGCTATGTTTCTGCTAAATAAAATACATATTTTTATGTCTAATCCGCACAGTAATAGTGAGATAAGTAGATATTATCATCCATATAAAACGATGGAGTTTTCAGACTTTCCTGCTGGTTCAGTGGTTAAGAATCTGCCTGCCAATGCAGGGGATACCAACTGAATCCCATATCTAGGAAGATTCCACATGCTGCGGGGCAACTGGGCCCATGCGCTACAGCCCCTGAAGCCTGTGCACTCTAAGGCCTGTGCATGGCAACTAGAGGAGCAACCGCAGGGAGGAGCCTGAGCACGGCAACTCAAGAATAGCCACGGCTCTAGTTTTCTCTAGCTGCAACTAGAGAAAACCAACATGCAGCAACAGACCCAGCGCAGCTGAAAATAAATAACTACTTTTTCTATATAAAAAAAGATGGTGTTTTTATCAGAAATGCACACCTACTAAGAAAGTATAGCATTAATATAACGCAACTCACCTAGAGCCAGACATCCTGGAATGTGAAGTCAAGTGGGCCTTAGAAAGCATCACTACAAACAAAGCTAGTGGAGGTGATGGAATTCCAGTTGAGCTATTTCAAATCCTAAAAGATGATGCTGTGAAAATGCTACACTCACTATGTCAGCAAATTTGGAAAGCTCAGCAGTGGTCACAGGACTGGAAAAAGTCAGTTTTCATTCAATCCCAAAGAAAGGCAATGCCAAAGAATGAGTGCACAACTGCACTCATCTCACACACTAGCTAAGTAATGCTCAAAATTCTCTAAGCCAGGCTTCAACAGTACGTGAACCATGAACCTCTGGGTGATCAAGTTAGATTTAGAAAAGGCAGAGGAACCAGAGATCAAATTGCCAACATCTGCTGGATCATAGAAAAACCAAGAGAGCTCCAGAAAAACATCTACTTCTGCCTTACTGATTACCCCAAGGCCTTTAACTGTGTGGATCACAACAAACTGTGGAAAATTCTGAGATAGATGGGCATACCAGACCACCTGGCCTGCCTCCTGAGAAATCTGTATGCAGATCAAGAAGCAACAGTTAAAACTGGACATGGAACAACAGACTGGTTCCAAATAGGGAAAAGAGTAAGTCAAGGCTGTATATTATCACCCTGCTTATTTAACTTATATGCAGAGTACATCATGTGAAATACCAGGCTGGATGAAACACAAGCTGGAATCAAGATTGCCAGAAGAAATATCAATAACCTCAGATATGCAGATGACACCATACGTATGGCAGAAAGTGAAGAACTAAAGAGCCTCTTGATGAAAGTGAAAGAGGAGAGTGAAAAAGTTGACTTAAACTCAACATTCAGAAAACTAACATCATGGCATCTGATCCCATCACTTCATGGCAAATAGATGGGGAAACAGTTGCAGACTTTACTTTCAGGGCTCCAAAATCACTGCAGGTAGTGGCTGCAGCCATGAAATTAAAAGACACTTGCTCCTTGGAAGAAAAGCTATGACCAACCCAGACAGCATATTAAAAAAGCAGAGGCATTACTTTGCTGACAAAGATCCATCTAGTCAAGCTATGGTTTTTCCAGTAGTCATGTATGGATGTGAGAGTTGGACTATAAAGAAAGATGAGCACCAAAGAATTGATGCTTTCGAACTGTGGTATTGGCGAAGACCCTCAAGAGTCCCATGGATGGCAAGGAGATCCAACCAGTCCATCCTAAAGGAGATCAGTCCTGAATATTCATTGGAAGGACTGATGCTAAGGCTGAAACTCCAATCCTTTGGCCACCTGGCGTGAAGAACTGATTCACTGGAAAACACCCTGATGCTGGGAAAGATTGAAGGCAGGAAGAGAAGGGGATGGCAAAGGATGAGATGGTTGGATGGCATGACTGACTCAATGGGCATGAATTTGAGTAAGCTCCAGGAGTTGTTGATGGACAGGGAACCCAGGCTTTTTGCAGTCTACGGGGTCACAAAGAACCGAGCTGAACTGCAAATAGTCATTGAGTATCTTTGTACCAGCCTCTATTCTAGGTGAAAGAGATAGAATAATGAACAAGACAAGATAAGTCACTCTTCTAATAGAGCTAACATTCATGTGAGAGAAGATAATAAAACTAAATAAAACAAAAAGAAAGCATTAAGAGTAATATGTACAATGAAGAGCGTTTGAGTAAGCTGAGGTGGCACAGTGTGAATTTTGAATTAGCTGGCTGTGAGAGGCCTCTTAGATGAGGCAGAAGGGTGAGCTTTCTAGGGGACAGGAGAACTGTCAAAGTGTCTTCAGGTGAGCTGAGCTTGGAACGTCAGGGTGAGAAGTGTAACATGAGGAAGCAAGGGCTGAAGAGGCTGGACACATAAGGATTCATGAACAGTGGTGAGAAGCATGGAGTTTATAAATGTTGGGAAGTCACGGAAGGATTTTAAGCAGAAGTATAATATTATGAGACTCACAATTTCGCTTATACTCTTCTGTGGAAAATGAATCACAGGAGATCAAGACAATAAGGGAATGGGTCAGGAGGCTATTGTATAGATGGTAATTAATAATGGTGACTGAACTGGAGTATCCAAAATAGGGTCCTGTGATTCTCCAAAGCTCAAGTTGAGGGTCAAGCACAGGAGAAAAAAAGGATCAAAAAAGATGTGTTAGTGAAAGGAGCGGAGAAGGCAACGGCACCCCACTCCAGTACTCTGGCCTGGAAAATCCCATGGATGGAGGAGCCTGGTGGGCTGCAGTCCATGGGGTCGCTTAGAGTTGGGCACAACTGAGCGACTTCACTTTCACTTTTCACTTTCCTGCACTGGAGAAGGAAATGGCAACCCACTCCAGTATTCTTGCCTGGAGAAACCCAGGGACAGAGGAGCCTGGTGGGCTGCTGTCTATGGGGTTGCACAGAGTCGGACACGACTGAAGCGACTTAGAAGCAGCAGCAGCAGCAGCAGTGAAAGGAGAGAAATGGGAGAGATTGGAAGTCAAGTCATGGTTATTTTTGTTATTACTGTTATAAATTCATTAGAAACATTCACTGAGTGGAGCCAAGAAATGTTCTGAGTATTATCTTGTACATTCCTTATGCCATCCCCACAAGGAAGGCACTGTCATTACCCTCTTATACAATAAGGAGGCACAAAGGGGTTAAGTAAATTCTTTAACCTCCCACTACTAGTACAAGGTAGAGATAATTCAAATGTAGGCTGTCTGACATCAGACACACACTTTAAAACTCTCCCTTAATCTACCTAGACAGCATATTAAAAAGCAGAGACATTATTTTGCCAACAAAGGTCCGTCTAGTCAAGGCTATGGTTTTTCCAGTGGTCATGTATGGATGTGAGAGTTGGACTATAAAGAAAGCTGAGCATGAAGAATTGATGCTTTTGAACTGTGGTGTTGGAGAAGACTCTTGAGAGTCCTTTGGACTGCAAGGAGATCCAACCAGTCCATCCTGAAGGAGATCAGTCCTGAGTGTTCATTGGAAGGACTGATGTTGAAGCTGAAACTCCAATACTTTGGCCTCCTGATGTGAAGAGCTGACTCATTTGAAAAGACCCTGATGCTGGGAAAGATTGAGGGCAGAAGGAGAAGGGGACGGCAGAGGATGAGATGGCTGGATGGCATCACCGATTCAATGGACATGAGTTTGGGTGAACTCCGGGAGTTGGTGATGGACAGGGAGGCCTGGTGTGCTGTGGTCCATGGGGTCGCAAAGAGTCGGACACAACTGAGCGACTGAACTGAAGTATCTCCAAATGGTGATAGAGGTAGCTATGGGGCAAATTAACAGTTTTCTCTAAGTTTCAGAAGATGAAGATCAGAAGGAAGGATGTTCTTAGGCACAGGGTATGGCAGAGCACATATTTCCTGAAAACTCTGGAGATAGTGGCTATGCATATATGTAAAGAGATTTCTTTGACTAAGAACACATGCTGTGGTGGCAAATGAATCTATGAGAATTGAAAGATATCAAGGAAGAAAGACTTCCTCTTCTATTCCGGACCCAGGAAACCTCCTCCAAGCAGTACCTCTTAGGTCAGACAATTTCCTTCATACTAGATCATCAGTTTTAAATACTGACAAGTGCCCTGACTACTGCACCTCAGTGGATAGACGAGGAGATTAAGACTGATGTGACCAGGCTTCTTCATCTTAACAATGGAACATCATAGTTGAAACCATTGAGCATTATTTTTCAGATCTAAAGATTCTCCAGTTTTCCTCTGTTTATAGGGAATGTGTGTGTTGATCACTCAGTCTTGTCTGGCTCTTTGAGGACTGTAGACCTCCAGGCTCTTCTGTCCATGGGGTTTCCCAGGCAAAAATACTGGAGTTAATTGCCATTCCCTTCTCCAGGGGATCTTCCTGACCCAGGGACCAAACCCAGGTCTCGCACACTGTGGGCAGATTTTTTACCATCTGAGCCACCTGGGAAGCCCCATTTTTAAGGAATAGCCATAGCTAAACATTGTCTCTATTGGCAAGTTTAAAACATAATTTGTAGCCAACCCAGTTTAGCTAGTTCCCTCACAGCAGGTACTACCTCTTCAAAGGATGTGAAATCGTGCCATGATTTGAAGTAGTTCTGATAGTTTACTATATATTAAGTCACTATACAGGACTTCCCTGGTAGCTCAGACAATAAAGAATCTGCCTGCAGTGCAAGAGACCTGGGTTCGATCCCTGGGTTGGGAAGATCCTCTGGAGAAGGGAAAGGCTACCTACTCCAATATTCTTGTCTGGAGAATTCCATGGCAGGAGAAGCCTGGCAGGCTATAGTCCATGGGGTCGCAAAGAGTCAGACGTGACTGAGCGACTAATAATTCCACTTTCTTTCACTTTCACAAGTCATTTTACAAAGAGAAGCTCCCCAAAATACACTGAGCAAAGACAGCATTATTAGAACAAAAATTTGGTTTTCTGTTTTTCAGTAAAATAGTAGATAATTGAATTTATAACTGTCAGCACTCATCTTAATATCTGGCATTTTATTTTCATTGTATCATATATACCTAACCTGGAAAAGATCATCAAAAACTAATACAAATGGAGGGATCCTTTCATGACAGGAATCTACCATATTGTGGGATGAATTGTGTTCCCTCCAAAAAGGTATATCCTAACCCCTGTGACCCTGTTTGGAAATATGATGTTTGCAGATGTATATAATATGTATTGTAAGGTGTATATAAGGACTATCCCTGGTATCCAGTGGTTAACATGTACTTCAGGTGTATATAAGGACTATCCCTGGTATCCAGTGGTTAACATGTACTTCCGGTGTATATAAGGACTATCCCTGGTATCCAGTGGTTAAGATGTACTTCCGGTGTATATAAGGACTATCCCTGGTATCCAGTGGTTAACATGTACTTCAGGTGTATATAAGGACTATCCCTGGTATCCAGTAGTTAAGATGTACTTCAGGTGTATATAAGGAGTATCCCTGGCATCCAGCGGTTAAGATGTACTTCAGGCGTATATAAGGACTATCCCTGGCATCCAGTGGTTAAGGATCAGCCTGCCAATGCAGGGGACATGGAGTCAATCCCTGGTCCTGGAAGGCCCCACAGACCACAGAGCAGCTAAGCCTAGGAGCCTCAGCTGCCAAGCTCATGCTCCAGAGCCCATGCTCCGGCCCTCCTGCCTTGACTATTGTAATAGGACAGTGAACCCTATCACCAGGCTTCCCAGGTGACTCAGTGGCAAAAAGTCTGCCTGACAACGCAGGAGATGAGGGAGACGCAGGTTCGATCCCTGGGTCAGGAAGATCCCCTGGAGAAGGAAATGCAACCCACTCCAGTGTTCTCACCTGGGAAATCCCAGGAGCCTGGCAGGCTACAGTACATAGCATCACAAAGAGTCAGACACGACTGAGTGTCTGAGCATGCACACACTCTATCACTTAGAGTCCTGTTTACAAGACAGTGTTCAGAAAAATGAACAGTCCAGATACTTTCAAAAACATGTTTGACGGAGGTGAGGTTGTTTTCAGTGGAAAGTGGAGGAGGAGTTTCAGAAACATACTCATATAAAAGGGCCCTGAGGAAAGTGTGTGAAATTGGACATTGCATAGGGAAAGGAGTATTGAAAATTCAGGCCACCAGCAAAAGAAGTTAATTTATTGCGTGGCAGAGACCCTTGGGCAACTTCCTGCTTTGCCCAAGCAATTTGGGTCCTTTGAAGCATATCCATGAAGAGGAAGTGGTTGGAGAATAAGGAGAGGTGTTCTCTGTGAGGACCACCCTACTTTTGCATGGCTCAAGCACACAGACCTCAGAGGAAATATAATCAAGGGCCAGCATCAGTGATTTCATGGATCTGGCACTGAGTATTAATCTTATAGCAGCTGTGCTGATTTCTGCAAGGGTTTTCCCAAACGGGACACAAACCCCATCACACAGGAAAACATCAGAAGAAAAAAAGACAGGAGGTTCATCTTTCTCTGATACTTGTGAAAGTGTTTACACACCATCTTCAATGTGTACCCAGGAGTGTGAAGTGTGTGACAAACTTTGGAGGTAGCAGCACTCAACATTATTTTTTTCTACCACAAAACACACATACTACTTTGTCATTGCCATCATTTCCAATTTAACGGCCATTAGTTCACCCTCTACTTCCTCACTTAAACTGACATTTAAAGGCAAGAATGTAAGAGTTACATTACTATAAATCTACTCTAAGAAATAAGTTACACGAAAACTTTTAGGGATTTTACAATTTTTTCTACAAAGTGCTGATGAAAGAACTCACTATTAACTTCGACGCAATAGTCTGCTATGATGCCAAGCAGTTATTAACTAGTCCGAGGGTGCTATCTGGCTGGTTAAATAACCTCTTTGTTAAAATCTTTAAACATACATGAACATATTTTTTTTAATCCAGAAATGCACATGAAGACATTCATTTATAATGCAAAGAGAAAAGGGTTCATTGATAATGACTAAAACTGCAATATAAAATGAATTATTTATCATCAAAGTAAGTGCTTAGTTAATATAATATTCAGTTCAGTTCAGTTCAGTCATTCAGTCGTGTCCGACTCTTTGCGACCCCATGAATTGCAGCACGGCAGGGCTCCCTGTCCATCACCATCTCCCGGAGTTCACTCAGATTCACGTCCTTCGAGTCAGTGATGCCATCCAGCCATCTCATCCTCTGTCATCCCCTTCTTCTCCTGCCCCCAATCCCTCCCAGCATCAGAGTCTTTTCCAATGAGTCAACTCTTCTCATGAGGTAGCCAAAGTGCTGGAGCTTCAGCTTTAGCATCATTCCTTCCAAAGAAATCCCAGGGCTGATCTCCTTCAGAAGGGACTGGTTGGATCTCCTTGCAGTCCAAGGGACTCTCAAGAGTCTTCTCCAACACCACAGGTCAAAAGCATCAATTCTTGGGCACTCAGCTTTCTTCACAGTCCAACTTTCACATCCATACATGACCACTGGAAAAACCATAGCCTTGACTAGATGGACTTTTGCTGGCAAAGTAATGTCTCTGCTTTTGAATATGCTATCTAGGTTGGTCATAACTTTTCTTCCAAGGACTAAGCATCTTTTAATTTCATGGCTGCAATCACCATCTGCAGTGATTTTGGAACCCCCAAAATAAAGTCTGCCACTGTTTCCACTGTTTCCCCACCTATTTCCCATGAAGTGATGGGACCAGATGCCATGATCCTCGTTTTCTGAATGTTGAGCTTTAAGCCAACTTTTTCATTCTCCTTTCACTTTCATCAAGAGGCTTTTTAGTTCCTCTTTACTTTCTGCCATAAGGGTGGTGTCATCTGCATATCTCAGGTTATTGATATTTCTCCCAGCAATCTTGATTCCAGCTTGTGCTTCTTCCAGTCCAGCATTTCTCATGATGTGCTCTGCATAGAAGTTAAAGAAGCAGGGTGACGATATACAGTCTTGACTTACTCCTTTCCCTATTTGGAACCAGTCTGTTGTAACATGTCCAGTTCTAACTGTTGCGTCCTGACCTGCATATAGGTTTCTCAAGAGGCAGGTCAAGTGGTCTGGTATTTCCATCTCTTTCAGAATTTTCCACAGTTGATTGTGATCCACACAGTCAAAGGCTTTGGCATAGTCAGTAAAGCAAAAACAGATGTTTTTCTGGAACTCTTGCTTTTTCGATGATCCAGCGGATGTTGGCAATTTGATCTCTGGTTCCTCTGGTACTCTTAAGTATATGCAATACCTTAAAAATACAAATACTTGCATAAAAAATGCAAAATATGAAGCAAGGCTTAGAAAGTGAGAAGCTGCTCCCTAGGGAGACCGGAGGGGAGACCGTGGCTCATAAATGTATCAGTATGCACAGAGATGTGCTATCATTCAGAGGACTCCATAGTTCTCAATGACTTGATCATGAAGGCTTTTTATTGTGGGTGGAGCCTCGAACTTAGAGAATCAGAAAGATAGTGCAGTCTTAGAGTCTGTACTAAGGAATTGTACTTTCCTCCTGTGGAGAATGCAGGTGAGGGGGGAGGCTCAGAGAAGGGACACGAGTTAGGAAACCATTGAATTTATTCGATGGAAGATGTTCCAACAAAGACTGCAGCACTGGAGATGAATGAATTATCAAAAAGTTAAGTTGTAATTGACAGGAATGGGTCACCATTAGAAGGCAGAAAAAGGAAGGAGGAAAGGGAAATTGAGGCTAACTCCAGGATACTGGATTGGATAACTGAAAAAAAAAAACGGTGGTGCCTTTCAAAAGGAATCATTATTCAATCAGAGGCTATTTACTGAGAACGTAACACGTGTGTCTTAGTTGCTTGTGCTTGGTGGCTCAGTCGTGTCCAGCTCTTTGTGACTCCGTGGACTGTGGCCCACCAGGCTCCTCTGTCCATGGGGATTCTCCAGGCGAGAATGCTGGAGTGGATTGCCATGCCCTCCTCCAGAGAGTCTTCCCAACCCAGGGATAGAACCCATGTGTCCCACATTCCAGGCAGATTCTTTAACGTCTGAGCCCTCAAGGAAGCCCTACTTAATATGTACTTGTATGTGTTAACAAGCGCAGCCCACACACGTGGTCAAACATAAGAGGAGGAGTAGGATTACATAACAACCCAAATATAGTCTCCGGATTCAGAAGAACGGAGTTCAAATCTAAGGTTTATATGTAATAATGGACTAGCAGTTTACTTTTCTAAGTCTCACTTTGCGTAACTGTAAAATGGACTATGACAGTCATGGACCTACCTGCTGCAAAGAATGCAGTTTATCGACAGCCTTCAGTTCAGTTCAGTTCAGTCATGTCTGACTCTTTGAGACCCCATGAATCGCAGCACGCCAGGCCTCCCTGTCCATCACCAACTCCTGGAGTTCACCCAAACTCATGTTCATCGAGTCCGTGATGCCATCCAGCCATCTCATCCTCCGTTGTCCCCTTCTCCTCCTGCCCCCAATCCCTCCCAGCATCCGAGTCTTTTCCAATGAGTCAACTCTGCATCAGGTGGCCAAAGTATTGGAGTTTCAGCTTCACCATCAGTCCTTCCAAAGAACACCCAGGACTGATCTCCTTTAGGATGGGCTGGTTGGATCTCCTTGCAGGCCAAGGGACTCTCAAGAGTCTTCTCCAACACCACAGTTCAAAAGCATCAATTCTTCGGCACTCAGCTTTCTTCACAGTCCAACTCTCACATCCATACATGACCACAGGAAAAACCATAGCCTTGACTAGACAGACCTTAGTCGGCAAAGTAATGTCTCTGCTTTTGAATATGCTATCTAGGTTGGTCATAACTTTTAGCTGCGGGCATATTAGGAGCCGCTTCAAATTTTAAGTAAGTGCATGTGGTCCCAGGGCAGCTCCCCACAAGACTGTGTGATTCCAGCATATACGTATAGACATAGAGTTCCAAGGAATGGAAATAAGAGTCCCAGAATAAATTCTCACATTTACAGCCCATTGATTTTTGACAAGCATGCCAGAGTAATTCAATGAAGGAAAGAATAATGCCTTCAACAAACAATACTAAAACACCTGGATAGCCACATGGAAAAGGATGAAACTGAACCCCTAGATCCCATCATATATAAAAAATTAACTCAAAATAGATCAGAGAACTAAGTGTAATAACTAAAATGATACAACTCATAGGGAAATAGGCATGTGGTATGTAACCCTGGGATAGGGAGTGTTTTCTTAAAAAAAAAAAAAACACACCAAAACATGAGTAACAAAAGAAAAATATACATAAATTGTACTCATCGAGTTTTAAAACTTACTGTTTGTAAAGGATACCATGCAAAAAGTAAAAGACTTCACACAGAATGAGAAAAAAAAGATTTGCAAATCATGTATCTGACAAGGAATTTCTATCCAGAATATATACAAACTCAAAACTCAACAATAGAAAGACAACTCAGTTTCGAAATGAGCCAAAGACTTGAATAGACATTTCTCAAAAAAAAAAAAAAAAAAAAGCAAATGGCCAGTAAGCACAAGATGTTCAACATTAGTCACTAGGGAAATATAAATCAAAACCACACCTACTAGGATAGTTATATATTTTTAAAGCCAGATAATCGGCAGTACTGGTGAAGATGTGGATGTACTTTATGGATAAGAATGTAAAATACCACTTTGGAAAACAGTTTGACACTGCTTCAAAGTATTAAACAAATAATTACCACATAATCTAGCAATTTCACCCCAGGTATATGCCCAAGAGAAATGAAAGCATGTTCATGTAAAAACTTGTGCAAGTGTTCATATCGGCATTACTCATAGTAGAGTCAAAGTGGAAAAACCTAAGTGTGCATTAATCGATGAATGAATAAAGAAAATTGGCACATCCATACTGTATTATTTAACAATAAGAAATGAAGCACTGACATGTGCTACAACAAGGATAAATCTGAAAACATCATGATAATTGAAAGAAATCAATTATTTTGTCATGAAAGACCACATATTGTAGGATTCCATTTAAATAAAATTTCCAGAATAGGGAAATCCGTAGGGACAGAAAGTAGATTTGGGATTTCCAGGGTCTGGAAGAGAGGGTAATGAGAAGCCAGTGGAATGCTGAAAATGCTCTAAAATTAGATTGTGGTAATGGTTGCACAGTTCCGTCAATATACCTAACCCTACTTAACTGTACATGTTTTTAAGTGTATGATTTGTTTTGTATGATTTTTTTTGTTTTATTTTGATGTTTATTTATTTGATTTTAGTTGCAACATGCAGAATCTTCTATCTTTGCTGCATGATGTTTTAATATACATATACACTGTGAAATGATTACCACAATCAAGTTAATTAATATAGCTGTCATTTAACATAATCTTTTTTTATGAGAATAATTAAGATATACTCTCAGCACGAACTTTTGGCTACAGGGAAGAAGGGTCAGGGAGAAGGACAGAGAGTTTGAGATGGACATGTACGCACCGCTGTACTTAAAACAGATAACCACCAAGGACCTACTGTATAGCACAGGGAACTCTGCTCAATATTATGTAACAACCTAACTGGGAAAAGAATTTGAAAAAGAGTAGATACATGCATCTATATAACTGAAACACTTAGTTGTACAATCGAAACTAGCACAATATTGTTAATCAACTATACTCCAATATAAAATAAAAAGCTAAAAACGTCTACTCTCAGCAAATTCCAAGTATACAAAATAGCGTCATTAAGTATAGTCATTATGCTGTACGTAAGATCTCCAGAATTTATTCACCTTACATAGCTGAAACTCTGTATTCCTTGACCCATTTTTCTCCATTTCCCATCCTCTGGTCCCTGATAACCACCATTCTATTATCTGCTTCTGTGAATTCAACTGTTTTAGATTCCAACATATAAGTGAAATCATTCAGTGTTTCTCCTGTGTTTCCTGGCTTATTTCATTCAGCATAACATTCTCTAGGGTCATCCATGTTGTTGCGAATGGCACAATTTCCTTCTTTTTTAAGGATGCATAATATCCCATTGTATGTACATGCTATATTCTCTTTATTCATTTGTATGTCAACAGATACTTAGGTTGACTCCAAATATTGCATGCTGTGAAAAATAATGCAGTGAATGTGAAATTGCAGATATCTCTTTCAGATATGATATTTATTTCATTTCATTTGGCTATATACAGAGAAGTGGGGTTTTGGGTCATATTGCAGTCTTGGTCTTAATGTTTTGTGAAACTTCCACATAATTTTCCAAAATGATATTCCCATCAAAAGTATACAAGGGTTCTCCTCCACAATATAATACCTGTTATCATGTTATTTTGATAAAAGTCATTTTAACAGGCATGAGATTATACCGTATTGCGATTTTCATTTACCTTTCCCTGATGATTTGAGATGTTGAACATTTTCTTATACACCTGTTGGCTATTTGTGTATCTTCATTTGAGAAACGTCTATTCAGTTCCTTTGACTATTTTTTAATTGGACTCTTTTCTTCCTATTGAGTTGTTTTAGTTCCTTATATATTTTGGATATTAACTCCTTATCAGATATATGGTTATGAAAATATGTTCTCCCCTTCCTTAAGTTGTCTCCTTACTCTATTGATTATTTATTTTACTGAGCAAAAGCTCCTTTTAGTTTGATGCCATCCCATTTCTCTATTCTTGCTTGTGTTGCCTGTGTTTATGCGGTCATATCCTAAAAATCATTGCTCAGATCAATGTCAAGAAATTTTTTCCCTATTTTTCTTCCAGTAGTCTTACTATTTCCAGTCTAATGTTTATAAACTGTGCATTTTCAATGGGTAGATTATCAGATATGTACTTAATCAGATATGAATTATATGCTAATAAAAACTGGTTTATAAAATTCATTTTTAAAAGAATGAATTGATAACTTATTAAAGATTATACTGTATTTCAATGTACAAAATGAGAAAAAAATAGTTTAAATGTTATGTGTTCCTAGAACTGTCATAAAAAAGTGTGGCAGACTCAGTGGCTTAAAACAATAGAAATTTATTTTCTCATAGTCTGGAGGCTAGAAATTTGGAATAAAGGTGCTGTCAGACTTGGTTCTTTCTGAAAGCTCTGAGGAAGAATCTTTTCCATGCTTATTTTATTGCTTTCCAGCAGTTCATTGGCATTCTGTGACTTGAAGATGTTATCACTCCAATCTCTGTCTTTATCTTCACATGGCCATCTTCCCTCCTCGTCTCTCTGTCTTCTATTCTTATAAAGACACCAGTTATATTGGATTGAGACTATTCTAATGAGCCCATATTAATATAATTATAATACATCAGCAAAAGCCTTGCTTCCAAACAAGATCATATTTATAGGTACTGGGGATTAGAATTTTAACATACATTTTGGGGGCCAAAATTCAACCCCATAATAGACTGTAAGTTATTTCAATTGATCTTCTTATCTAGCCTCTTGCTTTGAATAGTTTAGTGTTAGAAACAAAGTAGATACTAAACAAATATTCATTGACTGATTAAACCATTCAATCTATATAGCTGTCTACCTTAATTTGAAAGATCATTAGGGATAGAGTCTATAATCTTACTTGAATTTATGCCCTAATGTTTAATTAAAGGAGTACTTCCTTCTAATCAAAGTCTTTGTATTTGCATTTTTTTTCCAAAATAATTGCCTAATGGATTGTTTGCTGAATTGATCCAGTCACTTAAGTGGAACCCTGTTAACTGGTCAACTCATTCAAAATGATTTTGAATTTAGCCCCGTTGACTCAGCCTTTAAAACAATTTAAGTTAATTTCTTCTTACTTTGTTCTTTGTAAAAATGAAGAATGTTCTCATAATAACCCTTTATCCTTCTCATATCCAGGCCAAACAATCCCAAATTCTATAATCTCTCATTTAAGTTCAGACATGGATTTTTAGGGCATTCCAAATACACTAGAAATGTGCATTTGATCGTTTTTATTTTAAGAGCAACTAAAGCTCCTTATTATTACACAGTCCTATTTACCTATGTCACTCTACCTTAAAAAGAAAAATACACAAAAACACCAACTAGACTTCTTCAAATATCTAATGCTTAATGAAAGAAAGGATTTTTACTATAGATCATAAGCCCTTTGCTGCTCTTTAATCTCTATTATATACACAATTTTCTTGAAATTTCTTCTGTAGCTAAAAGTTACAATTATCTTCTACTGTTAAAAAGCATACCTTGAAACTACCAAAAGTAAAGTATTCGCCCTTAGGCTTTTCCTGTTTATTATTATAAACATATACCTTTTTTTAAAATTCCAAAGGTAATTGAATAAAACATGCTTTAAAATATATTTTAATTCTTAATTATTTTGCAAAAGGATGCTATGTCTAACTTCTCTGTTCACATATGTTGACTTTTGAGGCAAGATAAGAAAATATGTCATGGAAGATCCTTCTACTCTGCGTATGTACATTACTTCCTGAGTTTTCACTGCACCTGTATGTTTCATTTTGAGTAGGTTAGACAGAGAATAAATTTGAATATTAGGCATAAGGTGTATATTGTTTGGGGAGAAACCATTTTACTACATATTTTCAAAGCTATAAAATGCTTTATTGGGCTTCCCTTGTGGCTCAGTGGTAAAGAATCTGTCTGAGAATTCAGGAAACCTAGGTTCCATCCCTGATGCAAGAAGATCCCACATGCTGCGGAACAGCTAAGCCTGCGTGCCACAACTATTGAGTCCGTGCTCTAGAGCCCAGGAACCGCAAATACTGAGCCTTTCTGCTGCGGCTACTGACGCCCATGCAGCTTAGAACCTGTGCTCCACAAGAGGAGCCGCCACAGTGAGAAGCCTGACGCTGCAGCTGCAGAGTAGCAGCTCCTGCAACTAGAGGAAGCCCATGCAGCGGCAAGACTCAGCACAGCCGAAAATACATAAATTTTTAAAAAATAAAATTGTTTTTTAAAAGATGCTTTATTGATTCGGATTCATTTATAGAACAAGAAGTATAAATGGAGCCAATCATTTTAAGGGGCTGTAAATGGCTTTTTAGAATATTATATATGTATAAGAAAATATCTAAAAGTATTTCACGTTGTTTCTGAGAAACATTTTATTGAATGTGGAGAAATTAACCATGAGAAAGAATTATGTTTCTCTAAATAAAAAGAGTTTCTTAAAAGCAACCTGAAGAAAAGATTTAGAATGATGTTTTTCTTAATTTTTACTTTCAGTAAAATTTTTCTTTTACTTCCAAATTTTTTTTTACTTTTTACTTCCAATCCTGTGGGTTGGGAGACTCTTACAGATCTGGATATCCTTTGATTCTATTCCTATCTTTGGATTCTGTTCCTATCTCCTATTTTTCCTACCTTCTTCCATGGTTCTAAATTTAATTCTCTTAAAGTAGCAGGCTGATTCCACTAATGCAATTTTTTGTACTGAGTATTGAGGCCATTTGCCTAGATTAAAAGAGGGGGTGGAGAAGACTAACATAGTCTATTAGTCTAGTGATTGATGGTTTCATAAAGCAGAATATACAACATTCTATCTTTTACCAAGAATTAGACTTTAGATTTACATTTTTGCTCCTAATATAAGCAGTAAGCTGATACTGTGTGTGCAGTTATTATTAACAATGTCCATAAATTACTCAATTCTCTTAACAGTAATAATAACAGCCAACACATATGGAGTATTTAGTAAAATTGCTATTGTAGCAATTCACATTACCACCAATAAGGGCTTTATATACCTTATGTTAGATATAATTATGTCCCATCTCCTGAAATGAGAGTATGTTGAAAACAGAGATCATGACCCACACATCCAGTACCAAAAAAATGTATTCCAAAAAATAAAGTTCAATAAACACTGCTGTTTACTTCTGATTCTAATAGTATATATTACAAATAAAGTTGAAATTCTCGTACTCTTTCCTCCCAAGAGAAAATCAGTATTATAAGTTTAGTGTTTAATTTTTCTGGAGATATTTTTATACTTTTTCAATATAATAGTGTATATATACATATGCAAGATAATATTGCTTGGGCAAGAAATTAACTATACAAATGATATCATATAAAGATATTATTTTATAACATTTTGTCCAACATTACATCTTTAAAATATATCTATGTTGGGTTGATTTTAGCTCTAGTTAATTGATTTTAACTGCAGCACAGCAGCATTATTTGACTTAAGGGACTAGATGTGATAGATAGCGTGCCTGATGAACTATGGACTGAGGTTCGTGACATGGTACAGGACACAGGGATCAAGACCATCCCCATGGAAAAGAAATGCAAAAAAGCAAAATGGCTGTCTGGGGAGGTCTTACAAATAGCTGTGAAAAGAAGAGAAGTGAAAAGCAAAGGAGAAAAGGAAAGATATAAGCATCTGAATGCAGAGTTCCAAAGAATAGCAAGGAGAGATAAGAAAGCCTTCCTCAGGGATCAGTGCAAAGAAATAGAGGAAAACAACAGAATGGGAAAGACTGGAGATCTCTTCAAGAAAATTAGAGATAACAAGGAAACATTTCATGCAAAGATGGGCTCAATAAAGGACAGAAATGGTCTGGACCTAACAGAAGCAGAAGATATTAAGAAGAGGTGGCAAGAATACACAGAACTACACAAAAAAGACCTTCACGACCAAGATAATCATGATGGTATGATCACTCACCTAGAACCAGACATCCTGGAATGTGAAGTGAAGTGGGCCTTAGAAAGCATCACTACGAACAAAGCTAGTGGAGGTGATGGAATTCCAGTTGAGCTGTTTCAAATCCTGAAAGATGATGCTGTGAAAGTGCTGCACTCAATATGCCAGCACATTTGGAAAACTCAGCAGTGGTCACAGGACTGGAAAAGGTCAGTTTTCATTCCAACCCCAAAGAAAGGCAATGCCAAAGAATGCTCAAACTACCGCACAATTACTCATCTCCCATGCTAGTAAAGTAACACTCAAAATCCTCCAAGCCAGGCTTCAGCAATACGTGAACTCTGAACTTCCAGATGTTCAAGCTGGTTTTAGAAAAGGCAGAGGCACCAGAAATCAAATTGCCAACATCTGCTTGATCATGGAAAAAGCAAGAGAGTTCCAGAAAAACATCTATTTCTGCTTTATTGACTATGCCAAAGCCTTTGACTGTGTGGATCACAATCAACTGTGGAAAATTCTGAAAGAGATGGGAATACCAGACCACCTGACCTGCCTCTTGAGAAATCTATATGCAGGTCAAGAAGCAACAGTTAGAACTAGACATGGAAAAACAGACTGGTTACAAATAGGAAAAAGAGTACGTCAGGGCCGTATATTGTCACCTTGCTTATCTAACTTCATGCAGAGTACATCATGAGAAATGCTGGGATGGAGGAAGCACAAGCTGGAATCAAGATTGCTAGGAGAAATATCAATAACCCCACATATGTAGATGACACCACCCTTATGGCAGATAGTGAAGAGGAACTAAAGAGCCCCTTGATGAAAGTGAAAGAGGAGAGTGAAAAAGTTGGCTTAAAGCTCAACATTCAGAAAAGGAAGATCATGGCATCTGGTCCCATCACTTCATGGGAAATAGATGGGGAAAGAGTGGAAACAGTGTCACACTTTATTTTGGGGGGCTTCAAAATCACTGCAGATGGTGATTGCAGCCATGAAATTAAAAGACGCTTACTCCTTGGCAGGAAAGTTATGACCAACATAGATAGCATATTCAAAAGCAGAGACATTACTTTGCCAGCAAAGGTCTGACTAGTCAAGGCTATGGTTTTTCCTGTGGTCATGTATGGATGTGAGAGTTGGACTGTGAAGAAGGCTGAGTGCCAAAGAATTGATGCTTTTGAAATGTGATATTAGAGAAGACTCTTGAGAGTCCCTTGGGCTGCAAGGAGATCCAACCAGTCCATTCTAAAGGAGATCAGCCCTGGGATTTCTTTGGAAGGAATGATGCTAAAGCTGAAACTCCAGTACTTTGGCCACCTCATGCGACGAGTTGACTCTTTGGAAAATACTCTGATGCTGGGAGGGATTGGCGGCAGGAGGAGAAGGGGACGACAGAGGATGAGATGGCTGGATGGCATCACGGACTCGATGGATGTGAGTCTGAGTGAACTCTGGGAGTTGGTGATGGACAGGGAGGCCTGGCGTGCTGCACTTCATGGGGTCACAAAGAGTCAGACACGACTGACTGACTGAACTGAACTGAGCTGAAATGTTGAATTTTGTCAAATGCTATGTATCCATTGATATAATTATGCTTTTTTTCTTTACTCTCTTAATATATTTTGTTATAACATTTTGTTTCTGGTGGTAAATTGTTCTTTCATTCTAGGAATAGAGTCTAAATTCTATTCTGTCTGATATTCAGTTCAGTTCGTCCCTCAGTCGTGTCCGACTCTTTGCGACCCCATGAATCGCAGCACGCCAGGCCTCTCTGTTCATCACCAACTCCCGGAGTTCACTCAGACTCACGTCCATCGAGTCAGTGATGCCATCCAGCCATCTCATCCTCTGTCGTCCCCTTCTCCTCCTGCCCCCAATCCCTCCCAGCATCACAGTCTTTTCCAATGAGTCAACTCTTCGCATGAGGTGGCCAAAGTACTGGAGTTTCAGCTTTAGCATCATTCCCTCCAAAGAAATCCCAGGGCTGATCTCCTTGAGAATGGACTGGTTGGATCTCCTTGCAGTCCAAGGGACTCTCAAGAGTCTTCTCTAATACCACAGTTCAAAAGCATCAATTCTTCGGTGCTCAGCCTTCTTCACAGTCCAACTCTCACATCCATACATGACTACTGGAAAAACCATAGCCTTGACGAGATGGACCTTTGTTGGCAAAACAATGTCTCTGCTTTTAATATGCTGTCTAGGCTGGTCGTAACTTTCCTGCCAACGAGTAAGCGTCTTTTAATTTCATGGCTGCAATCACCATCTGCAGTGATTTTGGAGCCCAAAAAAATAAAGTCTGACACTGTATCCACTGTGTCCCCATCTATTTCCCATGAAGTGATGGGACCAGATGCCATGCTCTTCGTTTCCTGAATGTTGAGCTTTAAGCCAAATTTTTCACTCTCTTCTTTCACGTTCATCAAGAGGCTCTTTAGTTCTTCACTTTCTTCCATAAGGGTGGTGTCATCTGCATATCTGAGGTTATTGATATTTCTCCCAGCAATCTTGATTCCAGCTTATGCTTCATCCAGCCAAATATAATATTACTTAGTCAGAAAAAAATGATCTATCAAACCATGAAATGATATGGAGGAACCTTAATTGCATATTAATAAGTGAAAGAAGCCAGTCTGAAAAGTCTACATACTGTATGATTTCAACTCTATGACATTCTGGAATAGACAAAATTATAGAGACAATAAGAACATCATGCGTGCCAAGGATTCCAAGAGAAGGAGGTATGAAATGAATAGTTTGAATACATATTTTTCAGGGTGGTGACACTATTCTATATAAAACTGATGATGGATATATGATATTATGCATTTTTCAAAACCCCTAAAATTGTATAACATGAATAATGAAACTTTTTGATTGTATTTAATAACAGTGTTTCAAAATTGGCTTATTTATTGTAACAAATGCACCACACTAACACAAGATATTAATAATGGGTCAATGCTGAATGTATCCCCATCTGAGTGGGGATAAGGGATTAAGGGGCAGGAGTGTGGTAGGTATATGTAATCCTATGTGCTATCAGTTCAATTATTCTATAAACCTGAAACTATTAAAAAACAGTCTATTAATTATCTTTTAATTATCTTAGGTCATCTACATATATATAGCCTACTTTTGACAAGCGTATCAAGTTAATTGAATGGAGAGATAATTTTTGTTTCGTCAAATTGGGCTAGAATATATATAACCAAACAGAAAGGTGGGAGGACCTCAACCCTTACCTAATAAGATATAAAATATCAACTTGAAAATGGCCACAGAACTAAATGTATAATTTAAAATTGTAAAACTCTGGTAGGAAACATGAGAGAAAAGTCTTCATGATGGTAGATTAGGCAATAATTTCTTAGTTTGTACAAAAAGTGAAAATCATAAGAAAAAACCGACAAATTCGACTTCATCAAAACACAAAATTGATTACCAGATGCACCACCTAAAGCTCTTTCCCATTGGGAGAATTTCCACTCACAATCTCTTTTGGGGCCAATCCTGAGCA
Organism: Capra hircus; assembly: GCF_001704415.2. NCBI lineage: Eukaryota > Metazoa > Chordata > Mammalia > Artiodactyla > Bovidae > Capra > Capra hircus. Next base: position 10,029,178 of record NC_030821.1, on the reverse strand, counting down.
ATCCACTTTCAACTTTAACCCCCAGAGTCAACTCATCCTTAAATTATGTTGGAACTTACTCCTTTATCCTCATCTGATAATAAGAAACCTCCAATGTGCTCATAGGTGATGGGTGACATGGAAGCCTGGGCCACTTGCTTTTGAAGCTTTCATGTGGCTCTTGGCCCCAATATTGCCTAATCCCATTTCTACATTCCTAAAGAATTGTACAGAGCTTTCTAAATGTAACATGATGGTTCTGACAGAACACAGTTCATGAGGGTCTGTTATAATCACATGGTTATTTGACTTCCCATCATCAGAGGCTTCCTCTCATCCAGTGCCCAGGAGTATGCCAGAGATTGTTTTTAAAATGGAGCATAGTTCTCTGCGGTGGATGGCATGGCCTTACTCCAAAATCCTTGGAGTCTAGGTTATGATTTTCCTACTGGGGCTTGCCTTAAATTCCAGTCATTTCCCACCACATATACCCATCACATATCATTAGATCTACAAAGTTATATGGTCCAATAGCAAAACAGCTTCCACCGTAGCCTAGATCTGCTGCAGGACTCTGTCCTGCTCTGAGCTCAGCTTGCTAAATGGATCACAATGATATTCTCAGGTGTGAAATATGCTTCCTCCAGAATGCAAAGAAGGCTAAGAGGCATTGGGCTTCCTTCTCACTGACGGCAAAAGCCATCCAATCCCATGGTCTGTATAGTTACTACTTCCTGTAAATCTCTGGAAGCCTGAGATCTTTTCCTTGCCAGTGTACTCTGTTCTGGGAAGTGGTAAGTAAAAGTTGCTCAGCCATGTACAACTCTTTGTGACCCCCATGAACTATACAGTCCATGGAATTCTCCAGGCCAGAATTCTGGAGTGGGTAGACTTTCCCTTCTTCAGGGGATCTTCCCAACCCAGGGATTGAAGCCAGGCCTACTGCATTGCAGGCGATTCTTTACCAGCTGAGCCACAAGAAAAGCCTGTTCTGCTGGTGTTCATTTCCAGCTCACTATTGATAAAAATTTAACTCTTCCACTGCTACATCATTCTAGGGATTATCTACCAACCAGCAGTGATGGAATTCTCATTGTCAGATGGTCAATGAGTGACCCAGTTCTAATATCCCATTTTAGAGTCTGCTTCCTGGGACTATTTCTGGTTCCAAATTTTTCTAGGTCAGGATCCCTGGAAACAGACTCTGAGACAGAGATTTTCTTGCTAAAGATTTTTGAGAAATGTTTTAAGAGAAAAGGAAAGCAGCATTGGGCTTAAGAAGAAACTGAATTGAGAGACAGTTACAACAGACACTTCAGCAGATCCTACAAGATGTTATAGATTGGGATGACCCTTCAGAGTTGTCCAATTCTGACAAAAAGAGCCAGACCTTTGAATTCCCACATCAACCAATTATTGGATATGGGCTGCCCCCAGAAAGGGGTTTAACCTTGGGTGAAGGAACAATTCAATGATAGAGTCTCAGCTTTGAAGCATCCAATACTCTGAACACTATGGAATTTTTTCTAAAAAGTCTTAAGTCACCCAACAGTTCTATTTTTCTCAGTTTCTCACAAAACTCTTATTCTATGCTAACATATTACTCCCCCTACTTTTGTTCTCAAAAAATAGACAAAAATGTGATTCATTTTCCAGTTAGTATATTACTGAATTTGCTAATTTGCTCAAATTGTTTGCATGCATTCCATTCCTTCCTGTTTAACAGTTCTTTTAGCCTTGGACTGTTGCAATCTCTCTTAGTCTCTGTATGCCTGAAATGTCTTCATTTTGACCTCAGTATTACATGGTAATTCAATTAGGTATAAAACTTTAGACTGACTGTTATTTTCCGTTATTCAATATACTGATACTCCTCTGATAAATACTGTTTGTGCGGAAGAAAATTTGCTCAAAATAATTGTTCTTCCTTTTCATTTGCTGCAATGTACTCTTTTCCTTCTGGTGCTGTTATCAGATGTACTCAGGGGCCTGTCAGTTTATTCTGCAAGTATCTAAAATGCTCTTTCATATTCGTATTTTTCATCTCTAGCTCTGTTGCTTTCTGGGTGAATTATTCATTACTTGCTTCCAATTTACTAATTCATCTTTGCCTGTGTCTAATCTAGAGTGTATTTCATCAATAGAGTTTTAAAATTCACTGGCTATATTATTCATTTTCAAGATTTTTAATTATCCTTTTTTACACCCACTCCTTTTTTGCTTCATTTTATCCTGAGTTTAGTATTTCTTTGTTCTTCATAGATGTTATCCCTTCATTCATCTCCCTGAACGTACTAAACATTTATTTACAAATATTTATCAGGTTGTTCTACAACATCAACTTTAATGAAATGGATTTAATATAGAAAGTTTATATTTGCTTGATTACTTTCTCAGTATTAGGGGTTTTTCCCCCATTTATGGCTGTAGGAATTCTCAGCTATCTCCAGAAGTTCTTTCTCTGGCTTTTCCTCCATGTTCAGTTTTGTGGAACTTCTACCCTGTCCCCCAAGACTCTCATGGCAAAGCCATATCCTGTATTGAAGATTAAGCATTACATAACAGAGACATGCAGAATTTAACAATTTCTATCGCAAGGCCATCTTAAAGCTTGATTCCATTTCTGGCCACAAGGCAGTGTTTGCTCCTTCTGTCTCCCATGGCTTCATACAAGCCATATTTTCACTCCTTTTACAAGAGGGCTCCCATCACACAGGCCCTGGTTTCAGTGAGTGAGCTTGCCTCTCCTCTCCCACCTTACAGGGAGCAACTCACCTCACAAGTGCTAACCACCAGGTCTGATACCCAGAAACCAGAACTGGCAAATCGAGGTCTTCATCTGCAACTGTTCAGTTCAGCTCAGTTCAGTTCAGTCGCTCAGTCGAGTCCGACTGTTTGCGACCCCACGGACTGCAGTACACCAGGCCTCCCTGTTCATCACCAACTCTGAGTTTACCCAAACTCATGTCCATTGAGTCATTGAGTCGGTGGTGCCATCCAACCATCTCATCCTCTGTCATCCCCTTCTTGTCCTGCCCTCAATCTTTCCCAGCATCAAGGTCTTTTCCAATGAATCAGCTCCTCACATCAGGTGGCCAAAATATTGGAGTTTCAGCTTCAACATCAGTCCTTCCAATGAACACCCAGGGCTGATCTCCTTTAGGATGGACTGGTTGGATCTCCTTGCAGTCCAAGGGACTCTCAAGAGTCTTCGCCAACACCACAGTTCAGAAGCATCAGTTCTTCCTTGTTCAGCTTTTTTTATATCTGCAACTATACTGACCACCAAACCTTTCTATTTTGTATCTATTCCACAAAGATGCTTACTTTGTTTCACTTTATTGTTTTCAGTAAGCTATATCTTTTTAAATGTTTGTGTTTAAAGTTTTATCTATCATTGCTTTATATTTGGAACAGAAGGGTGCTTCAAAGTGTAAATTTACAAGGCCATCTTGTATAATACTCAATAAACATTTATTTTCAAATATTTGTTGAGTGAATAAATGAAATGCTCTTTGCATTCTTAACAGTCCCCCTGAACCTTTGTTCATGCCATTCTCTCAACCTGGAATTAACATTGCCTCTTTTCAACCCTACACATTATTTAAATATTATCTCCCCTAGAGAGATTTCCCTAATGACCACAGCCCTGCACAAAACTATTCTCACTCTTTTCTCATTGCATTTATTGCAAACTTCTTTTATAGCATATTTCAGATTATAAAAGTTAGTTTTAATTTTGCCACCTCAACTAATTGCAAAATTCCATCTCAAACTATATTTTTTGTACCTTACACATTAAATTGCAGTTTTATGTTTTCAAATATTTACAAAATGAATTGCTATGAATCACAAACCAATAAAACATAGTACTTTAATCACTGAACTTTTTTCATTCTAAGATGTGAAAATATTTTACAGTAATCAAAACAGTGTTAGGCCTATTTTATGTACTGCACCAGTATTTCGGGGGGAAATTTGTGATTTAAATTCTACAACGAATGATAGAATCTTTAAAAGAAAAAAGAAGTGTACCATAAAAAAATTTTTTTCCTGAACAACTTTAGCAACCTTGGCCTAGATTCCTGAAGGAGAAGGACTGTGCCTTAAGTATGCTTTCACCTCTAATGCTTGGCATGGCAGCTGGCACAAAGTAGGCCCTCAGTGAATGCTACTGAGCTAAAATGCAGAATGTTTCCCTGCCGATTGTGAGTAAATTGTTATTTGCACAATTTTTACAGAGCAATGTAACAACAGCTACTATTAACTGAGATCTTACTAATACATGAGCCAAAGCACATAAGAGAGTTATTTAAATTCAGTACGGTGTTTAATTTTTTTAACAATTGAGAAAGCTGTTTAATGATGAACAACATTAAATAATCACATTTCACAGATTTAAAAAACTTTTTAGTTCATCATTGCACTATTTACAATAACTAGAACATGAAAGGAACCTAAATGTCCATCAACAAATGAATGGATAAAGAAGTTGTGGTACATATACACAACGGACTATTACTCAGCCATATAAAGGGACACCTTTGAGTCAGCTCTAATGAGGTAGATGAACCTAGAACATATTATACAGAGTGAAGTAAGTCAGAAAGAAAAAGAGAAAGATTGCATTCAAACGAATATATATGGAATCTAGAAAAATGGTACTGAAGAATTTATTTACAGAGTAGCAATGGAGAAACAGGCGTAGAGAATAGACTTACGGACATGGGGAGAGGGGAGGAGAGGGTGAGATGTATGGAGAGAGTAACATGGAAACTGACATTACCATATGTAAAATAGATAGCCAACGGGAATTTGCTGAATGGCTCAGGAAACTCAAACAGGGGCTCTGGATCACCCTAGAGGGGTGGGATGGGGAGGGAGCTGGGAGGGAGGTTCAAAAGGGAGGGGATGTATGTACACTGATGGCTGATTCATTCTGAGGTTTGACAGAAAACAACAAAATTCTATAAAGCACTTATCCTTCAATAAAAAATTAATTTAAGAAACTTCTTAATTCAAAGTTAAATAGCTTGTCTGAAGTTACATAGTGAGGTTCAGCAATACTAAGATTTAAACACGTGTGAGTCTAACTTCTGGTCTTTCAACACTATATCTATAAAATATGTATGACGTCTTAAATTTTTATTCATTTGCCTATCTTTCCTTATTTCTTCTCAGTAACAACTTTGTGTGATTTTATGTTTACTATTTGGGCATAAAACGTAACTCTAAATACAGATGAAGAAAGGAGAAGGAAGGCAAAACTGCTTATCGGTTTAGGAGATTGCCAGTTCTATGGTTTTAGTTTTCTTCCTTTATTTATGAATAATAATTTAAAGTTCCCATCTAAGCAGGAACAGACAGGTACATACACATGTGTCCCTGAGAGATAGATAGAGTACCCTGATCAGAAAATGTGATGGGGAAGAAATAGAAACTAAATGCAGAATCTGCCTGAGAAACAGCTCCACCCATTACAGCTGCAAAATCAAGTCTGCAGGGAGGTTTCTTGGAGACACAAGTCATTTAGGGTGGAGGCACCAAATCACTCATCTGAGACAGAGAATAAGAGAACGGGGGAAAGAGAGAGCTTGCTTCATGTTGGCAAAGAACAGCAAAGAAGCTAGAATAGACACTCGCTAGGAATTATGACAATAAGGAGTGTCATATGCTAAGCACAATAAACTTCTTTATATTATTCCACTAAGGACATAAGAGGATTAAGTCTTCACTAGTTAACTTGTTATCTCAGTTATGGACTCTCCAATTGAGGGATTTTAATTTTTATGAATAAAGGGATGGTTTCACAGAGCAGTCCACCAGGGTAAGAAATGAGGCCACCCTTCTGCACAGCCGTATTTTCCATGCTTCTGTGGAATTCAGCAAAAGCCTCAGTCTCTAGTGAAAGGCTAGCCCTTGTTCCAATAAGCTCTAGACTGTCTAAGCAGTGGAACATTTTAAATCAGCGTAATTATACTTCGCATGGCAATAAACACTTTCAGTTTAAGTGCGCATAATTTGTCTCTTTGTCTGATTTTCTTTGTTGCCTTAGTTTTTTCTCCATGGTGAGCACAAAATAACAGAATTTGTTATGATTCCCTAGAGATTAATCTTTTCTCTCTCTCTTTTAAAAATGCTTAAGTTGCTTTGTTTATTTTTAAAAAAGAAAGTTAAATTTTCGAGAAAAAAATCTCATCTCCCGTCATTTGGTTTAGAAAAAATTTAGGCAGAGTACAAATGTTGAAAGTTAAAAAAAAAAAAAAAATGTTAGAAAGTCGTCCTTAGAGCAGGAAACCAAGATCTTCCAGTGTTTTTGCATGTCTTCTGATTCACTGTTCTATAGCCAGGCCCGAAGTTGGTCTGACTCAAATTTGGTTGTCTGGCTTTGATTGGTATTCAAGTGGAGTGGCGAGTATGTAAGGCTCTAATCCCTGCAACACATGGTAATTTTTTCATTCTCCCTCAGCCTCCACCTGTTCCATGGTCCAGTGGAGGACTGCAAATCCTATCAAGGGAGGGCAATGCGGCTAAGCCTGCCTCCCTGGCTTCAGTCCATCACATGGGCACTCGGGCTGCAGAGCACCCAGCCAGCTGCAGCCCAGCGATCATGTTATCAGATGACGGATGGCTTCATATCAGGTGTTTAAACTGACGAGCTGCCCCATCTGGTAAACGATTCGGGAAGTCTGGCCTCGCTTGATGAATGGGGAAAGTGACAATGCCAATCAGAGTGACCCCTGCAGCCTCCCTGCTGCTCCCCCAAACAGTCACCGTCGCATCTATCCCACTGGTTTACTTTTTCAATTCTATTGTCACTCAACTGAGGTTAGACCTACTGTCACTAAATTGTCACTGAATTATATCGCTAATCCAAATATTTTCCTTGCAAAAACCTTCCTAAAATGAATGCCAGGCCTCCAACAGGCTCATGATCAGAACTAGAGGACAAGACATAGGATTCAGTCCAATAACTTTAGAGGTGGTTTCACGTCACTTTTTACAGCCTGTTTTGCAGTAAAGGAGGTTATTTTGGAGGGAACTGCATATTTAACCCAAAATTAAATCAGGATCCACTCTAATGAGGAATGCAAGAGAGTTCAATGTGTTGCGTGCAGATCTGAATATAAATTCCTCTGTAATATTCGTTCTTAATTACTGATTGGTGTCTCTTTATGAACAGTTGAAGGGTATTCCCAAAATGGCTTTTCCAAACTATCTTTAAGAGATAATTTGTGATTGGTAATCTCATTTCAAAAAGTTAAAGTATTTTAGAATCTGCCACTTTTGCTCAGTATTACGGTCCCTGTAAGGAATATGTCTGTGCAAGGTTAAATTTACAGAGTATAAGACAAAATGGAAATTACAGTCAGTGAAATTGATTTCTTGTCACTCCCTTGGTGTTGTACTGTGGACACAGTCTATTTATAGGTAGTATATCATATCAATTACTCATCATAACAAATATTGAATAATGGAGATGGAGCAGAATGCATGAGCATTTCAGAAACAATTTTCTATGCAATATTTATTTTCATCAACAATTCCAAATGACTGCGAAAAACTCATAAGCCAAGTGCCAGTGGTTTTATTTTTAATTTAAAAACATATTGTCATCCAGGTCTTTGATGAAAGTGCTGTTTTGTCCACCCCTGTTACAAGGCACTTTTTTTTTTTTTTTTTTGCAACCAAGAACAGTGAATAAACAAAACAAAGAGAGAGTTTAATGGGAATGATGGCACAGCAGGTACATTTATGATTTAGTATCATTTCAGTTTTCATCTAGGAAATTGTCTACCATTCCAAGAATAAAAAATAAAATGCTATGTACTATACAGTATAACCTCTTTAAATTGGCAATTTGTAGCTGTTTGATAATTCATCTTTAAGCAAGCTTCATCCGCTTGCTACCTGCTGTATTCATTAGCCTGTCCATCTTCCTATTCCCTGTAGAGTCTGCGGAACTTTGATTGTTAAAAAAATGCTGTGCTGCTGTGTATATTTGCTACTTAATACATGTGTATATGTTTGCATGGATTTTTATGTAATTGTGTTAGAAAGATGAGCAAACATTTTTTTGGACTGGAAGATAGTTATTAGTGTTTCTGGATCTTTTGCAACAAATCTATTTTAGATAAATAATGTATTACATACTGTCATATGCAGCTGAATTTTTTTATTCATCTATTGAGCATAACATGCAAAGCTCAATATAGAAAGTACCAAATTTTAAGAGCAACAGCTCTCTGTATGTGGCACATTTGCAAATATGGGTATTTCAGGGTGCAAATTAAAATAGTTTGATGCACCATATCACACTTTCTCAATGAAAGGGAAACTTTCCTTGTGCTTACTATAAACACTTCATTTACACGTTTATTTGAGACTTTGTTAAATTAGATTGTGTAAACACAGGCTGTATAGCAAGTCAGATTTAATACACATGAGTTTTAAAACTGACTTGCATGCTGAACATAAAAAGTATAAGGGACTTCACCAAGATTTATTGATTCATGTCAAGGCATCATTACTTTTCAAAGTGTGAAAAATGATCATATATTTATGACCTGCCGACTGAAGCTGTTTTGTGAATTAGCAAAAGCTCTGGAGAGGAGCAGCCTAATTGCATTATCATAGAATCAGAGATGGTTGTCAATTTCCCCCATTTAGCTTTTCTCCTTCAGTTTGTTAAAATGAAGGTGCCATACGTTGGTTGAATTCACTAATACCCTGATGAATGAGGTATTTTCCCAGTAGACTCGCTACCAGTATAAGCAGTGAATTAGGAATGATGGACCATCAATCTTATCTCCTTCAAACAGATCTCTGCCCTGAGATTACTCATTATATATTAGGTCCACTTAAAAAGTTTTCACACAGGATTCACTGATGAAGAGACTTAAATTGTCCATAATCTACAATGTCTCCTTTGGAAGCAAGTGTACATGAAATAGGTATTTTTTCATTAACACAATTTTCATTGTCTCTTTCAACTGCATTATTTCTTTTTTAAAATATATGATCCATTTCACCTTATATTGGTTACTGTTCTTGAATAAATATCCTAATTAAAAGATTGGATTCTTCAATTTGGTAGTCATTTCTTCTTTATATGATCATAAATTAAGCATAGTTCTCTGAGAAATCCACATCAACTGGAGACACATTTCAGGCTTATATAAACACTCACTTACCTCTCATATTTTGGCATCTACAAGTTTAAGAAGACCGGGCGATTCGTGCCATGTTGTTCATGCAAAGGGTCAGAGCTTGCCCGGGGGCGCCCATGTATGTTTCCCCTGGGGTTTTGTCCCTTTAATGGAAATTATGCGTATGCATCCAAGGGAAAGATCCCTCCCAAAGGGATTTATCCTGCCTCAATGTGCAAACATAATTCTCATTAAAATTAATAGGAATTGTACACAAGCATCTAGAGGAGAAATAGACTCTTGGGTTCAGATCACCTCGTTCTGTTTCGTGCCAAGGATGACAGGGTCTGCCCTGAAAGTGGGCAGGCAGCCAATATTAGAGAATTCAGATAAGCAATCAGAACTTCGAACACTCACCTACACCATGTGAGAGGCTCTGCGGCTGTTTTCTCTTCATAAGAACTTGTACAGGGAACCTAACTAGATTCTTATTTGCTAAGCTTTTATTCCCAGCATTACAATTATTTCCATTATTTCTTCTCCAGGGAGTTCAGGAAAACTGGGCATTGCTTCTACTTGCTTCCTGGATTGAAGGTTTGGGATCATTTGTATTTATCAGAATCACTGGACCATAATATTTGTCTATTCTTTCCTTTTGTAATGGTTCAAAAATACCTCTTATTTGACTGGATAAGTGGTATTTAACTCCTGGCGTGTTTTAGGGCCTGAGAAATCAGCTCTTTATTCTAGGGAAATGCAGCTTTAATGCACACATTGCTAAGCTTGTGTAAATTCAACCAAACAATATTTTTAGACCAGCTGAATGTATGTAACAGGGAAAAAAGAACAAATTAATTTTCAGTTAATTTGATCATTTCTGTTGAAAACATACAATTGAGTGTTACATAAAAAAGTAGAGCCCCACCCATAAAAAAGTACAACCTCACCCTTCTGAAATAATGTGTCTTATTGAATTAATTTAAAAAATTGAATAATTTCAAAAATACTAAATCACCATTCTGAAACATATCTGAACAAAAATTTCCAATTCTTCTCGCTCATAAAAATCAGTATCTTATAGGAGAAACATTAGTGCTTTTATTGATTTAGTTTCAATAAGTAAACAATGTATTGAAACCTAGGGATTGTTTTATCACTTTAGGAAGCAGATTATACAAACCAATTCTGACATCAACCAAATAAGCCACGAATTTGTATTAATGAGAGATAATGCTAATTATATATGAGCAGACTTGTCTAGAAGGTAAAATAGGTGCTGGTTATTGCATCTCCTTAAAAGAAAAAATGCGCAAATGTAGACACTCAAATGACAGCATAAACAGGTAAATTAAATCTCTCCAGTTTTCAGTTGCAATCAAATTGGCCAAGTACATAGGTCACTGATTCATAAAATATTTCCAAGCCAAACCAATAAACAAAGTGTTGAGACTTACTTGTGTGATTTGTGGTTTCTGGTCAGCCACTCAGTCATGTCCAACTGTGCGACCCCATGGACTGCAGCATGCCAGGCTTCCCTGTCCTTCCCCAGATACTTGTGTGATTAGCACAGGTGTATCTGGCACTTTCTAAGTAATGACTGAGGATAAGGAAAAAATGCAGAAGGCAAACACAGGGAAGATGAGGTTAACTTTTCAAAATCTCAACTTCATATTCCAAAGTTGATTTCAGATGGCCAGTAACACCCTTATATCCAGATCCTGTCCCTTTTCCTGGATACACTCCCTTCTGCCATCCTGTAACCTTTCATGTCTCTCAGAGTTTTATAAACATCCTGTTCCGTTCATTACAAACTTCCTTCTCTTGCTGTATTGTACTTAATGTCCAGGCTTCAGCTACCATTTTGGTACCAGAGATCTCAAATATATCACATCTAAGCCACTATTCTAAGTTCTAGATCCTCCTGAATTGACTACCTCAAACTCAGGGTGGACAAAGAAGAACTTTCCCTTTCCTGGAGAGTTGTTTATACCTACTTGAACAAATCAGATAAATAATGAAGACAAAGGGAAAAGGGAAAGCCTTGAAAATGCTAGTTTCTCTTGTACCTAAGAACACAGGCTGTAAAATGAACTCTATATACTGTGATAGAGCACAGCGTTCTGAAAGAACTAGATACATTACAAATGTTGTGTAAACACAGGTATAATTACTTATTTTGAATGAATATGCATCTGCTTAAAATGATTTATTTTAAATTACTTGTGCAAGCTCTTTCTTCCTCCTCAAATTAAACTATCACCCACAAAAATGTATTTTTTTTTTTTGCTGCCATTATGCTCTCACTAAGGAAATGGAGAACTTCTCTGATATTTCCTAACATCATATGGCCTTTCAGATAATGATTTCTGGATGTGACTGAAGTTGTTTCCCTTCATAAAGCATATGAAAGCAAACTGCATGTTTAACCCTATGTCTTTCAGTGTCTGTATAAACACTCTTTTACTCTCTTGCTGATGGATAAATCAGCAAATATGAATACAAAAGTATCTAAATACATAACTATCAAATCAGTTAAATTCAACTGTAGGTCAATGGAATTGAAATATTCAAGTGAAAAAGAACTTCCTATGGGTTAACTTTTCTCCTTCATCTTAATTTCTAAATTCATAAAAGTAGAATATAAATTCATATCAGTCAAAAAGAAATTCATACAATACAGTAACATACAAAAAAAAAAAATTAAATCCCTCTTCAGTAGCCAATACAACATAAAGGTAAAAAAGGAACATTTATCTTCTTGTTTTGCCATAGGCATAAATCTAGTACCTGAGAACAATTGCTAGCACACATCTGTTTACTAAATGTTTGCCAAATTAATTGATATCATTCCAGTTATTTTGCATATATATTCAACATCAATGTGAACTTAGTGTGCCAACGAATCCTGTGATTTGTTGTTACAAATCCATCTATCTTTTTATCAGCTCTCTCCATCTATCTCATTATTTTCAATAATTACATCATTTTCCATTTTCTTTTTTCAATGGATGAATCAATTTATTTAATTGTTCTCCTTTATTTTGTGCCCAATTTTTTACTACTTTCATTTCAGTTCAGTTCAGTCACTCACTCATGTCTGACTCTTTGCAACCCCATGAATCACAGCACATCAGGCCTCCCTGTCCATCACCATCTCCTGGAGTTCACTCAGACTCATGTCCATCGAGTCAGTGATGTCATCCAGCCATCTCATCCTCTGTTGTCCCCTTCTCCTCCTGCCCCCAATCCCTCCCAGCATCACAGTCTTTTCCAATGATTCAACTCTTCGCATGAGGTGGCCAAAGTACTGGGGTTTCAGCTTTAGCATCATTGCTTCCAAAGAAATCCCAGGGCTGATCTCCTTCAGAATGGACTGGTTGGATCTGCTTGCAGTCCAAGGGACTCTCAAGAGTCTTCTCCAACACCACACTTCAAAAGCATCAGTTCTTCAGCATTCAGATTTCTTCACAGTCCAACTCTCACATCCATACATAACTACTGGAAAAACCATAGCCTTGACTAGTCAGACCTTTGTTGGCAAAGTAATGTCTCTGCTTTTGAATATGCTGTCTAGGTTGGTCATAACTTTTCTTCCGAGGAGTAAGCCTCTTTTAATTTCATGGCTGCAGTCACCATCTGCAGTGATTTTGGAGCCCAAAAAAATAAAGTGTGACACTGTTTTCACTGTTTCCCCATCTATTTCCCATAAAGTGATGGCACCAGATCTAATATACATGGGAATACTTTTGCAAAATAGATTTCTAGGGATGGAGTTACTGGGTCAAGAGTATATAAACATTTAAAATTATTCCAGTCTGTACTCTTAGCAAGTGCTTCCCTGGTGGCTCAGACAGTGAAGAATCCACCTGCAATGTACTCTTACCAATAACATATAAAACTATCAGTTATACTAAAGCTTTGACAACATTTAACTCTATGAACACAATGGGTGGAAAAGTATACTTACAAAATTGTTGTTTTAATTCATATTTCCTTGGTTTTTCTTGAGCTTGCTTGACTTTTTTTATTTTTACGATAAATGGGTTAATCCATTTCTGTGTAAATTTTCAGTTAACCAAAACTGATTACATTTTTCTTATTGATTCATAGGTGTTCTTTATATATTATGGCCACTAAACTACAGTGGTTTTATTCCTAGCTTTCTAAGGAGTCTCCATACCATTGTCCATAGTGCCCGTATCAATTTACTTTCCCACCAGCAGTACAAGAGTGTTCTCTTTTCTCCACACCCTCTCCAGCATTTATTGTTTGTAGACTTTTTGATGATGGCCGTTCTGACTGGCATGAGGAAGGTATCGCATTGTAGTTTTCGTTTGCATTTCTCTAATAATGAGTGGTGTTGACATCTTTTCATGTGCTTGTTCAGTTCAGTTCAGTTCAGTCGCTCAGTCGCATCCGACTCTTTGCGACCCCATGAATCGCAGCACGTCAGGCCTCCCTGTCCATCACTAACTACCAAAGTTTACTCAAACTCATGCCCATCGAGTCAGTGATGCCATCCGGCTATCTCATCCTCTGTCGTCCCTTTTTCCTTCTGCCCCCAATCACTCCTAGAATCCAAGTCTTTTCCAATGAGTCAACTCTTAACATGAGGTGGCCAAAGTATTGGAGTTTCAGCTTTAACTTCAGTCCTTCAATGAACACCCAGGACTGATCTCCTTTAGAATGGACTGGTTGGATCTCCTTGCAGTCCAAGGGACTCTCAAGAGCTTTCCCCAACACCACAGTACAAAAGCATCAATTCTTTGGTGCTCAGCCTTCTTCACAGTCCAACTCTCACATCCATACATGACCACTGGAAAAACCGTAACCTTGACTAGATGGACCTTTGTTGGCAAAGTAATGTCTCTGCTTTTGAATATGCTATCTAAGTTGGTCATAACTTTCCTTCCAAGGAGTAAGCATCTTTTAATTTCATGGCTGCAGTCACCATCTGCAGTGATTTTGGAGCCCCCAAAAAATAAAGTTTGACACTTTCCACTGTTTGCCCGTCTATTTCCCATGAAGTCATGGGACCAGATGCCATGATCTTAGCATTCTGAATGTTTAGCTTTAAGCCAACATTTTCACTCTCCTCTTTCACTTTCATCAAGAGGCTTTTTAGCTCCTCTTCACTTTCTGCCATAAGGGTGGTATCATCTGCATATCTGAGGTTATTGATATTTCTCCCAACAACCTTGATTCCAGCTTGTGCTTCCTCCAGCCCAGAGTTTCTCATGATGTACTCTGCATAGAAATTAAATAAGCAGGGTGACAATATACAGCCTTGACATACTCCTTTTCTGATTTGGAAACAGCCTGTTGTTTCATCTCCAGTTCTAACTGTTGCTTCCTGATCTGCATACAGTTTTCTAAAGAAGCAGGTCAAGTGGTCTGGTATGCCCATCTCTTTCAGAATTTTCCACAGTTGATTGTGATCCACACAGTCAAAGGCTTTGGCATAGTCAATAAAGCAGAAATAGATGTTTTTCTGGAACTCTCTTGCTTTCTCGGTGATCCAGTGGATGTTGGCAATTTGATCTCTGGTTCCTCTGCCTTTTCTATAACCAGCTTGCACATCTGGAAGTTCATGGTTCACATATTCCTGAAGCCTGGCTTGGAGAATTTTGAGCATTACTTTATTAGCGTGTGAGATGCGTGCAATTGTGCGGTAGTTTGAGCATTCTTTGGCATTGCCTTTCTTTGGAATTGGAATGAAAACTGACCTTTTCCAGTTCTGTGGCCACTGCTGAGTTTTCCAAATTTGCTGGCATATTGAGTGCGGCACTTTCACTGCATCATCTTTCAGGATTTGAAACAACTCAACTGGAATTCCATCACCTCCACTAGCTTTGTTCGTAGTGATGCTTTCTAAGGCCCACTTCACTTCACATTCAGGATGTCTGGCTCTAGGTGAGTGATCACACCATCATGATTATCTTGGTCATGAATATCTGTTTTGTACAGTTCCTCTGTGTATTCTTGCCACCTCTTCTTAATATCTTCTGCTTCTGTTAGGTCCATACCATTTCTGTCCTTTATCGAGCCCATCTTTGCATGAAATGTTCCCTTGGTATCTTTAATTTTCTTGAAGAGATCTCTAGTCTTTCCCATTCTGTTGTTTTCCTCTATTTCTTTGCACTGATCGCTGAGGAAGGCCTTCTTATCTCTCCTTGCTATTCTTTGGAACTCTGCATTCAGATGCTTATATCTTTTCTTTTCTCCTTTGCTTTTCACTTCTCTTCTTTTCACAGCTATTTCTAAGGCCTCCCCAGGCAGCCATTTTGCTTTTTTGCGTTTCTTTTCCATGGGGATGGTCTTGATCCCTGTCTCCTGTACAATGTCACAAACCTATTTCTCACTTCCACTGTATAATCATAAGGGATTTGATTTAGGTCATACCAGAATGGTCTAGCAGTTTTCCCTACTTTCTTCAATTTAAGTCTGAATTTGGCAATAAGGAGTTCATGATCTGAGTCATAATCAGCTCCCAGTCTTGTTTTTGCTGACTGTATAGAGCTTCTCTATCTTTGGCTGCAAAGAATATAATCAATCTGATTTCGGTGTTGACCGTCTGGTGATGTCCATGTGTAGTTTTCTCTTGTGTTGTTGGAAGAGGGTGTTTGCTATGACCAATGCGTTCTCTTGGCAAAACTCTATTAGCCTTTGCCCTGCTTCATTCCATATTCCCAGGCCAAATTTGCCTATTCCTCCAGGTGTTTCTTGACTTCCTACTTTTGCATTCCAGTCCCCTATAATGAAAAGGACATCTCTTTTAGGTGTTAGTTCTAAAAGGTATTGTAGGTCTTCATAGAACCAATCAACTTAAGCTACTTCAGTGTTACTGGTTGGGGCATAGGCTTGGATTACCTTGATATTGAATGGTTTGCCTTGTAAATGAACAGATGTAATTCTGTCGTTTTTGAGATTGCATCCAGGTACTGCATTTTGGACTTTCTTGTTGACCACAATGGCTACTCCATTTATTCTAAGGGATTCCTGCTAGCAGTAGTAGATATAATGGTCATCTGAGTTAAATTCCCCCATTCCAGTCCATTTTAGTTCTCTGATTCCTAGAACATCGACGTTCACTCTTGCCGTCTCCTTTTGACCACTTCCAATTTGCCTTGATTCATGGACCTAACATTCCAGGTTCCTATGCAATATTGCTCTTTATAGCATCGGACCTTGCTTCTATCACCAGTCACATCCATAACTGGGTATTGTTTTTGCTTTGGCTCCATCCCTTCATTCTTTCTGGAGTTATTTCTCTACTGATCTCCAGTAACATATTGGGCACCTACTGACCTGGGGAATTCCTCTTTCAGTATCCTATCATTTTGCCTTTTCATACTGTTCATGGGGTTCTCAAGGTAAGAATACTGAAGTGGTTTGCCATTCCCTTCTCCAGTGGATCACATTCTGTCAGACCTCTCCACCATGACCCACCCACCTTGGGTGGCCCCATACCCAAGGATGGCTTAGTTTCATAGAGTTAGACAAGGCTGTGGTCTGTGTGATCAGATTGACTAGTTTTCTACCGCAAGGTCAGGGGTGGTGGCCGAGAGGAGCAACCCCACATCCAAGGAGCTGCAGCTGGGCCGAGAGGAGCTACTCCATGTTCAAGGTCAAGAGGGGTGGCAGTGAGGAGATACCCCTTGTCCAAGGTAAGGAGCAGCGGCTGTGCTTTGCTGGAGCAGCCCTGAAGATATACCCCACGTCCAAGGTAAGAGAAACCCAAGTAAGACGGTAGGTGTTGCGAGAGGGCATCAGAGGGCAGACACACTGAAACCATAATCACAGAAAACTAGTCAGTCTGGTCACAGGGACCACAGCCTTACACCTGTTAGCCTTTGCCTTACATGTTGAGATGCTCCTATGTTGTGTGCATGGACATTTACAGTTGTTATGTCTTCTTCTTGGATTGACCCCTTGATTATTATGTAGTGTCCTGCTTTGTCTCTTATGATAATCTTTATTTTAAAATCTATTTTGTCTGAAATAAGGATTGCCACTCCAGCTTTCTTCTGGCTTCCATTAGCATGGAATATCTTTTTCCATCCTTTTACTTTCAGTCTGTATGTGTCTCTAGGTCTGAAGTGGGTCTTCTGTAGGCAGCATATGTATGGGTCGTGTTTTTGTGTCCATTCAGTCCGTCTGTATCTTTTGGTTGGTGCAATTAAACCTTAAATTAAACATTTAAGGTAGTTATTGATACATATGTTCCTATTGGCATTTTCTTGATTGTTTTGGGTTTGTTTTTGTAGGTTTTTCCTTTCTCTTGTGTTTACTGGTTATGTGAGTCCCTTTAGTATTTGTTGCAAGGCTGGTTTGGTGGTGGTGAGTTCTCTTAACTTTGGCTTGTCCATAAAGCTTTTGATTTCTCTGTAGATTTTGAATGAGATCTTTGCAGGGTATAGTAATCGTGGTTGTAGGTTTTCTCTTTCAGTACTTTAAATATATCCTGCCATTCCCTTTTGGCCTGTAAGGTTTCTTCTGAAAGATCCACTGTTAATCATATGGGTTTTCCCTTGTATTTTACTTGTTGCTTTTCCCTTGCTGCTTTTAATATTCTTTCTTTGTGCTTAATCTCTGTTAGCTTGATTAATATGTGTCTCCATGTGTTTCTCCTTGGGTTTAACCTGTTGGGGACTCTCTGTGCTTCTTGGACTTGATTGACTATTTGCTTTCCCATGTTGGGGAAGTTTTCAACTATAATTTCTTCAAAAATTTTCTCACTGCCTTCCTTTTCTCTTCTTCCTCTGAGACCCCTATAACTCAAATGTTGGTGTGTTTAATATTGTCCCAAAGGTCTCTGAGGCTTTCCTCAATTCTTTTCATTCCTTTCCCTTTATTCTGTTCTTCAGCAGTTATTTTCACCATTCTGTCCTCCAGCTCACTTACCCATTCCTCTGCCTGTTATTCTGCCATTGGTTCCTTCTAGAGTATTTTTAATTTCAGTAACTGTATTATTCATCTCTGCTTGTTCTTTATTTCTTCTATGTCCTTGGTGATTGTATTAACTGTGTTAAATGCTTCTTGCGTTTTCTCCATTCTATTTTCAAGTTTTCAGTGCATCTTTATTATCATTATTCTGAATTCTCTTTCAGGGAGATTATTTATTTCCTCTTCATTTATTTGGTCTTATGAGTTTCTACCTTGCTCTTTCATTTTTTCTGTCTTTCTTATTTTTCTAACTTGCTCCACTTGAGGTCTCCTTTTCCCAGGCTCTAGGGTTGTATTATTTCTTCCTTTTGGTTTTTGCTCTTGGAGGGAAATGTTGGTTGGGTGGTTTGTGCTGATTTCTTGTTGGGGGTGCCTTGTGTCTGTGTTCTAGTGGGAGGAGGTCAAGTAGGTAATTACAGAGATACTGGGACATACACACACACACTTCCACACATACAGTTATAACCAAAGAGTTCTAAAGAAAAGAGTACATGAGATTGACTTGGTGAACGAGGGAAACCAGAGGTGATATCAACCAACTAAAAGCAGAGTTAGTTAATGCTCAATCTGGAAATCTGAGCATAAGCAGAGGGCCAGCTGGGGAATATAGCATAGAGAGCGCAACAAGTTAACTTACTTGGTGAAAGAAGAAAGAGTGAAGTGAAAAAAGGGGAGAATAAAAAAAGAGAGAGAAAAGAAAGAGGAGAAGGGAGGGAAAAGGCAAAAAGAAGGTGTGAAGATGATTAAAAAACAAAAAAAAAAGAGAGAAAAGAAAAAATAGAAAAACAAAGATGGATAGATGTATGTGGAAAAGATTTATATATATTCATATATTCAGGAATATCTACAGTTGGAAAAGAACAGTAGGAAAATCAGTTGAATATATCAAAACAAAATCCAAAAAACTCATCAAGAAAAAAAGGAAAAGAAAAAAGTGAGAAAGAAAAAAAAATTTTTTAATGAATCTTTTTCTTTCTTTTTTTGACAAGAAACACAAAGAGGAAATTTCCACAGCACTGCAAAAGGCTAATATGGAGGTGGAAATATATAAGAGGACTAAACAGTGTGGTTTATAAGAAAAAAAAAATCTTAAAATGAAATTTTTTTTTAACAAGGCAAACAAAGAGGACAACTCCACAGCACCACAAAAAGCTAATGTGATGGTGGAAATATGTTGGAGAATAAGCAGTGTGATTTATAAGAAGAAAGAATCTTTAAATGAATTTTTTTTTAATTTTTATAACAAGAAAAAGAGGAAAACGCCACAGCACTGCTAAAGGCTAAAGTGAAGGTGGAGATATGTTGGGGGAATAAACAGTATGATTTGTAAGAGGAAAGAAAGAGAGAGAAAAGAAAAATAAATTTTAAAAGGGTCTCAAGGTCGTCGCTCTTGGTTGCCGAGTCTGCCCCTGTGCGTGCGGTTGGGTTAGTGTCCCCTGACGTCTTCCTGGTTGGGGGAGGTGTGCTGCGTTCTGCTTGGTGGGGCTGCATCTCATCTCTCTGAAGAGCAGTGCAGTGTCCAGTAGTGGGTTTTGGCGTGTCTGTGGGTTAAGTATGCCTTTGGGCAGTCGTTCTAGCTTCCATGGTGTTCAGTTCAGTTGAGCCGCTCAGTCGTGTCTGACTCTTTACGACCCCGTGAATTGCAGCACGCCAGGCCTCCCTGTGCATCACCAACTCCCGGAGTTCACTCAAACTCACGTCGATCGAGTCCGTGATGCCATCCAGCCATCTCATCCTCTGTCGTCCCCTTCTCCTCCTGCCCTCAATCCCTCCCAGCACCAGAGTCTTTTCCAATGAGTCAACTCTTCACATGAGGTGGCCAAAGTACTGGAGTTTCAGCTTTAGCATCATTCCTGAAGCTTCTATTTCCATGGCTGCTTCAAAGGGGCCCTCTCAACAAAACTGCAGAGCCGCCAGCCCCTACCCGTCCCTGGCACCATTGCTGGTGCTTCTGTGCTCCCGTCCCACCCTGCGCTGCTGGCCGAAACTTGCTAGGTAGGTGCTTGTGTGGGTCCTTCTGTGCCGTGGCGACTTGTGTGGGCTTCCTTCAGCCTCTAAGCCCACCCTCTGCGTCGCGGGGTTTTGTGCACTTGGTTTCAGTTCCCTGGGCCGGCCTCTGCGTCGAGGGGTTTATGTGCATTTGTTTCATCTAACTGCCTACACTCTTTGTCTTGGGGGTTATTTGTTCTTCTTTTGGCTGTGCCGGGAGAGTTGTGTAGCATATAGTTTTTTATGTGAAACTATCATTATCATTCATTTGTAAGTAACCGAAAATTTCCATTTTTTTCTTTTCAACTCAGAAATCAGATGTATAAAATAAAAAGCAAAAATAAAGGGAAAAAAGGGAAGATCAGCGGAGGAGGCAGAGGAATGGGAAAAAGAAATAGCAGAAAAAGCACCTAGGGTGATGTTACTATTTTTACCATGAGGTAGAACTGTCTTTAGGTAACAGCTCCTACTAAATTTTGACTCATTATAAGAAAGATCTTTGTGAAATTCAAGGTTGTCCAAAAAATGAAATGAACTGCCTTTTAAGAAAGTGAGTCTCTATTACAGGAGCTGTTCGCACAAAAGAATGAGTGATCGTAAGACAAGGATATTGCAATAATGGATTCAGATGTGGAGTAGAGGAAATTCCCGGGCTATCCAGTGGTTAGAACTCCATGCTGCCATTGCTGAGGACCTGGGTTGAAACCCTGGTCAGGGAGTTAGGATGCCCACAAGCTGTACAATGTTGCCTAAAATAAATAGGTACATGGAGTAAATTATTTTTAAGATCTTTCTTACCCAGCATTCTATCATTCAGTTTACTATAAAGTAAGACAAACGGTGCAACAAAACTATTTTTAATTCAAGTAAATCCCCCACTGCAATAAACTCGATAGGAAATCAAGAATGCTTTATTGAAATGTAATTGTGTTAAAATTAATAGCTTTCTTAGAACCACTTTCCTAATCTGCAGGAGTTGTAGAATAAACAGATGAGATAAAGTTTCTCTAAAGTTTATTAATAAGTCAAAAGAAGAAAATTTTTTTAAAAAGAGAAGTATCATAAACATTTTCTTTTTCTTAGTTCCGGAGTCTTTAGTGCAGTTTTTCCTGATAGTTATTGATTTGGGGTTAATGGCTGGGATGTTCAAGATGTTGATGGAATCTAAAAATATAGATGCCACCTCAAAACAATAAATAAATTATAATCTACTCAGCTATAGCTCGGGTAAGAATTATCCACTTTTGCCTTTATTTCTGCCCCTAGACCGTTACTCAAACCAGGGTGTTTTGCTCCCCATCCTTTAAATGACTTGCTAGTTTCTAGTCTCTGGAAATGAATTGCCCTCTTGGGAGACAGACTTCTCTGCATCCAAGTAGGATGTGTATAAAAAGATTTGCTGCCTAAGATTTTAATTACCTGTTTTAAACACAATTTCTTTTCTCATCTGTACTGGTATCTTCCATCTTTCTGAAATCTTACTCACTTAGGGCAACTTCCTATGCTAAAGTATTGCCAGAATCTTTAATCAGATTCTGAACCTAGGGAGCCTGTATAGACTCAACTCCTACCCTTTATTCCCAGGCTCTTCTTGGCTCTCCAGGTCCTGTCTTTCCGTCCCTTCTCTTTTGAGCAGCACACATATAATTTTTACTTAATACAATAAGTATTATTTATTGTGCTAAATGGTGTATGGACTGAATATCTGTGTTCCCTCAAAATTCATATATTGAGTCCCTAACCCCCAAGATGGCAGTATTTGAAGATGTGGCCTTGGACAGTATTTGGATTAGATTAGATTATGAAGTTGGAAACTTAATGATGAGATTAATGCCCTTGGGAGAAAAAACCCATCTCTCTCTCCCTCTCCTTTGCCTCTTTATCTCTGGGTAGGAACTCACCAAGTCAGGGGCCATGTGATAATACAGTGAGAAAATAGCTATCTACTAGCCAGGAAAAGTCCTCACCAGAGAACAACTTGATCTTGGATTTCTCAGCCTCCAGAACTATGAGAAATAATTTTTTGTCTTTTAAGCCACTCAGACTATGGTATTTTGTTTTAACAGCCCAAGACACAAGTGTGCCAGTTATATAAACTATTCTCATGTAGATCCTGTACTGCAGTATCTTGTTTGGTCATTGGGTTTGTCTCTATTTTAAATGAAGGTCTTGATGTCTATGAACTCTACAGCAGCAAAGTTAATTGATTAGTCAGTGATGTAATGAACATATTTCTAAGGCAAATGATTAGAAGTACTACCTCTACCATGAACACAATTACAGAATCTAGAACCTCAAGTGGTATTGCTTTCATTTGAGGGCAAAATGAAATGGCTCAATTCATTCTGGTTGATGGTAGTTTGACCAACCTATTATGAAAATCTATAACTCCAAAATTAATAAACAGATGAAATTTAAAGGCCAGTGTAAAAAATTCCAATAGAAGCACCATGTCTCTGGTTTTTAACTAACTGTATGTACATTTCCAGGCATATCGCTCTGGAATGAAGGAGAACTCAGAATACAAGTATCTTTTTTTTTTTTTAACTTTCTTTCTCTCCATACATCCCACACTTTCTTTCCCTGCCCGCATGTCCATAAGCCTGTTCTCTATGTCTGTGTCTCCATTGCTGCAGAATACAGGTATCTGTTTGCACACATCTTTATAGCCCCAGCACTCAGCAGAGTTTCAGATACATAATAGACACTCAAAATAGGTTTGTTTTAGTAAGGCACTTACATTTTCTCTGTATTTTTAATGTAACTATATTCTGCTACCACTATTTCTAGCATTCTGTAAATTTCTTCATCTATTCATTCAGTAAATACTTATTTGGCGCCTATTCTATTGCCAGACCCTGCTCTTTGCACAGAGAATGCAGTAAACAAAATAAAATCTTTGCTGTCGCATACCTTACATTTAACTGGGAGAATAATCACCATCAAACAAACATATTAGGAAGTATAATATGATGTCAAGCAGTATTAAGTACTACCTCCACTCCAGTACTCTGGCCTGGAAAATCCCATGGGCGGAGGAGCCCGGAAGGCTGCAGTCCATGGGGTCGCTGAGGGTCGGACACAACTGAGCGACTTCACTTTCACTTTTCACTTTCATGCATTGGAGAAGGAAATGGCAACCCACTCCAGTGTTCTTGCCTGGAGAATCCCAGGGACGGGGGAGCCTGGTGGGTTGCAGTCCATGGGGTCGCTAAGAGTTGCACACGACTAAAGCGACTTAGCAGCAGCAGCAGCAGCAGGTAACTAAAGTTGAATAAATAAATATACTATTAAAAATGACAAATAGATGTTATTTTAGATAAGAAAGTGATGTTTGAGCAAGAATCTTAAGTAAGTGACAAAGCAGGTTCTCTGAAGAGTTGAGTAAAGAACATTCCACCAGAAAGAACGACAAACACAAAAGCTAGAAAACTTGCATATCGTATGTTTGAGGAGTAGCCATTGAAACAGAATGAGCAATAAGAATGGGCAAATTGGGTCAGAATTGTGGATAGATGTCAAGTCACATGGACCTTTTAGGTGATTGTTAGGACTTGAATTTTTCTGATGGAAGTAGAGTTGATCTACAATAATACTCTAGGCTCAAGTGTCGAACACAGTAACTCCATCTTTTGATACATTATACATAGTTGCCTCTCTTCCCTATCCTGTATATCACTTCTTTGTAATTTGCTTATACCCAATAATTTGTTTCTTTTAATTCCTGTCACCTATTTGGTACCTCCTCCGACTCCCTCCCATCCTGTGGGTAACTACTAGTTTGTTCTTTGTATCTGTGACTCTACTTCTGTTTGTTCCATTTGTTGTTTAAATGCCACATAAAAGTGAAAGTGTAAAGTATTTCTCTTTCTCTGACTTATTCCACTAAGCAACCATATTGTTGCAAATGGCAAGGTAGTACGCAAGCACTCCTTTTTCACCACGTCCTCACCAGCATCCTCAGCTTTTCATTCCTTGTGACTGACTTGTATTCCACTGTGTGTATATACACCACATCTTCCTTATCCATTCATCCGTTGAGGAACACTTCAGTTGTTACCATATTTTAACTATTATAAATAAAACACTGAGAATCAGGGCACCCAAAGCCAATGCTCCGTGACAACCTAGAGAGATAGGGTGGGGAGGGGGGTGGGAGGGGTTTCAGGACGGAGGGGACCATGTATAACCTATGGCTGACTCGTACTGTGTATGGTAAAAATCATCAAAATACTGCAATTATCTTCCAATTAAAACAAGTAATTTTTTTTTAAATAAAACATTGTGTTTCATGAAAATGAAAGTGAAAGTCGCTTAGTCGTGTCTCTTTGCGACTCCATGGACTATAGAGCCCGTTGAATTCTCTAGGCCAGGATACTGAAGTGGGTAGCCTTTCCCTTCTCCAGGGGACCTTCCCATCCCAGGGATGGAACCAGGTCTCCCACATTGCAGGCAGATTCTTTACCAGCTGAGCCACAAGAGGAGCCCATATATCTTTCCAAATTAGTATTTTCTTTTTTCTTTTTTTTATAAAGACATATAAGTGGAATTTCTGGATAATATGGTATTTTTAAAATAATTTTTAAAGAAATCTTCGTACAGTTTTTCATGCATGTGTGCATGCTAAGTCACTTCCATTATATCTGACTCTGTGAGACCCTATGGACTGTAGCCTGCCAGATTCTTCTGTCCATGGGATTCTCCAGTCAAGAATACCAGCGTGTTTCCATGCCCTCCTCCAGGGAAGTGAGGGGATCACTTCCCGACCCAGTGATCAAACCTGTGTGTCTTACATCTCCTGAATTGGCAAGCAGGTTCTTTACTACTAGAGCCACCTGGGAAGCCTGCAGTTTTTCATAGTGACTATCAATTTACATTCCCACCAACAGTGTACAAGGATTCTCTTTTTCCACATCTTCATCAACACGTGTTATTTCTTATCTTTTGATGATAGCCTTTTGGACGTGCCTGAAGTGATAGTTCATGGGCTTCCCAGGTGGAACTATGGTAAAGAAAGAACCTTCCTGCCAAAGGTTCAGTCCCTGGGTTGGGATGATTTCCTGGGGGAGGAAATGGAAACCCACTCCAGTGTTCTTGCCTGGGAAATCCCATAGACAAAGAAGCCTGGTGGGCTACAGTGCATGGGGTCGCAAAGAGTCGGACACGGCTGAGCAACAGCACATGCGTGCATGAGGTGATATCTCATGCTGCTTTTGATTTGCATTTCCCTAATGCTCAGTGATACTGAACATCTTTTCATGTGCCTGTTGGCCATCTGCATGTCTTCTATAAAAAATATGCCTATTCAATTCCTCTGTTCACTTTTTAATCACATTATCTATTCTTTTATTGGGTTATATGAGTGTATGGGGTCACAGAGAGTCAGACACATCTGAGTGACTAACACTTTTTTATGTATTTTGAATATAAACTACGTATCAGACATATCACTTACAAATACCTTCTCCCATTTAGTAGGCTGCCTTTTCATTTTGTGGTGATTTCCTTTGTTATGCAAATTTTTAAGTTAAAATTATGTCCCATTTGTTTATGTTTACTTTTATTTCCTTTGAAAATACAGATTTATAAAAAATATTTCCTAACACGAATGTCAAAGAGCATACTGTTTCTATGTAATCAAGGAGTTTTATGATCTTCATAGTATTTATTAATACTTGACATTATATTATAATTAATTATTCTTCTTTTTCTAATTCTTTTTGATGCAAAGTTAGGCTGTTTGAGAGTTCTCTCATTTCTTGAGGTAAGCCTCCTTAAACTTTCTTCTTAGAACTGTTTTGCAGCATCTTGTAGACTTTGGAAAGTTGTGCTTCCATTTTCATTTGTCTCAAAGTATTGTTTGATTTCCTCTTTGATATCTTCATTGACCTATTTGCTTTTTGGTAACATGTCATTTTTTCCATTTTTTTTTTTTTGGTAGTATAATTGATTTCATGTTTCTTACCTGTGTGGTCAGAAAGAATGCTTGATATAATTTCATTTTTCTTAAATTTATTGAGACTTATTTTGTGGCCTAGCAGCTATTTTATCCCGGAGAGTGTCAAGTACACTTGAAAAGAATGTGTCTGCTGCTGTTTGAGGACAGAATATCCTATAGATATCTATTTCGTCCCCCTGGTGTAATGTGTCTTTTAAGGCTTTTGTGTCCTTACTGATTTTCTATCTGAATGATTTATCCATTGATGTAATTGGGGTGTTAAAGTCCCCTACTGTTATTATTAGCAATTTCTCCCTTTATTTGTGTTAATATTTATTTTGTATACTCAAGTGCTCCTACATTAAGTGCATGTATGTTTACAGATATTATATGCTTTTTCTGTCTTGACCCTTTTATCACAATCAATGCCATAAGTCTTTTGATTGGTGCATTTAATGCATTTACATTTAAGTGATTATTGACAGGCATTGCCATTTTGCTATTTTCTAGTTGTTTTTGTACTTCTCTGTTTCTTCTTCTTTTAGCCTCTTTTCTTTTGGTTTGATGATTTTCCTCAGTGTCAATTTTGAGTTCTTTTCTCTTTGTTTTTTGTGTATTGATGATAGACTTTTGATTTGTGGTTACCATGGAATTCATATATATCAACCTATAATTATGTCTACTTGTTTAGTGGTGATGAACTCTTACTTTTTCTTGTCTGGGAAACTATCCCTTTTTCAATTCTAAATGATAATCTTTCTGGGTAAAATATCCTAGAGTGTAGGGCTTTTTTTCTTCCAGCACTTTAAATATTTCATGCCATTCCTTTCTGGCCTGCAAAATTTCTGCTGAAAAACCAGCTAATAACCTTATGAGGGTATCTTTATTTATGACTCTTTGTTTTTCTCTAACTTCTCTCTTTACCTAACTTTTGCCATTTTAATTATGATATATCTTAGTGTGAATTTCCTTGAGTTCATCTTGTTTGGTACTCTCCATGTTTCCTGGACCTGGATATCTGTTTCCTCCTCCAGATTAGGGAAGATTTCAACCATAATTTCATCAAATACTTTTTGTCACTTCCTCTCTCTTCTAGGACGTCTATAGTAGGACATTTGTTGCCCAAATGTCCCTTAATCTATGCTCATTAAAAAAAATGTTTTTTTTTACTGCTCTGATTAGGTGATTTCCATTATTCTATCTTCCAGATTATATGTTCTTATGTACTTACGTGTTTTTCTGTATCACCTGGGCTGTTATTAACTCTCTCTAGTGTATTTTTTATTTCAGTTACTATTCTTTAGCTCCGACTGGTTCCTTTTTATATTCCTAATTCTTTGTTAAAGTTTTCACTCTTCCTCTATTATTCTCCAAGTTCAATGAGCGTTTTTATTACTACTACTTTGAAATTTTATTGAGTAAATTGTAACCATTTCATTAAGGTTTTTCCCTGCTGCTGCTAAGTCACTTCAGTCGTGTCCAACTCTGTGCGACCCCATAGACAGCAGCCCACCAGGCTCTGCCATCCTTGGGATTCTCCAGGCAAGAACACTGGAGTGGGTTGCCATTTCCTTCTCCAATGCATGCAAGTGAAAAGTGAAAGTAAAGTTGCTCAGTCATATCCGACTCTTCGCAACCCCATGGATTGCAGCCTACCAGGCTCCTCCATCCATGGGATTTTCCAGGCAAGAGTACTGGAGTGGGGTGCCATTGCCTTTTCTCTTCTAGGGTTTTTTTCCTAGGTTTTACCTTATGCTTTCATTTGGAACTTATTTCTCTGTCTTCTCATTTTCTTTGAATTTCTGTTTGTCTCTATGAAGTTAAGTGAAACACTTACATATTCCAGTCTTAAAGGCTTGTCCTTGTTGAGAATGACCTTATGCAGTCCGTTTGTGACTAGTGGCTTTGGTGGGAGAGCTGGATCTGAAGAGGTCACAAGGGTCATCTTCTTCCAGGGTGCTCTGTGACTGTTGGCTTCTTGGCGGTAAGACTGGAGTCAGAGGGGCTGCAGCCAAAGAACTACAACCCAGAGCCTCTCCTGGGCTCACTGTTCGTTGCTGCCCTGTTAGGGGTCAGGATCAGGGTCCAGGGCCTGGAGCTGTGTTTCTGAGCTGGTTTCACTTTTCCCTGATGTGTGGCAACAGTTGCGGTCTCCGACTTGTTTATGGGCAGAGGCAGGGCACAAGGGGCTGAGCCACACTTTTAGGCTGGCTCCAGTTTGCCAGGCGCACGCAATGGTGCTCTTCACCTTTGCAGAGCGCAGAGACAGAGCAGGAGGACTGGCGCAGAAGCCCAGTGCCAGCTAGCGGACCTCACAGGGGCAGCCCTGGCAAGCCAGGTACAACACCAGGCCGTCTTCAGTCTGCTGCCTCTGCTCTAGGATGGGGAAAAAGCAAGTCTGTGCGCATGTTTTTTGAGAGGGGAGTCTTGGTTCCTTTTGACCCTCCAGTAGACCCCACTGGTTTTCAAGCTCATCGGGAACTCATCTTCCCAATGCTAGACCCCAGTGCTGGGTGCCTAAAGGGGGGCTTGAGCCCCTCCTGCATTAGAGAGGATCCTCAAGCCTGTGATATCTTTCTCCTCTTCCAAGTCACCTGCCAGGGATGGATCCCAGCTAGATCTTTTATCCTCCATTCCTACCAGGCTCCATGTTGTTCTTTCTTTGTATCCTTGGTTGAAGGAAAGCATTTCTGTAGTCTTCAGGCTATTTTCAGTGAGAGTTGCTCTATATGTAACTGTAGTTTTGGTGTGTTCATGGTGTGTTGTAGGAGAGGAGGGAAGTGATAATCTCAGGATCTTCCTACTCTACTGACTTCCTCGTACTCTTAGGATTTAAGATTTTATTAAAAGCTGTGGAAAGACTTTTGAATCAGGGAGTGAAGTGTGATTTACACTTTTAACAGGTCATTCTGTTTTCTATGAGACTAGATCAGGTGAGTGGTGGTGGGTAGTGGGTGGATAGAAGTGGACTAAAGCCAGATGGGAAGCTCTTGCTGTAATCTATAAGAGATGGCGTTGACTTGGACCAAAGAATTTGTTGGACATGGTGACCGAAGATTAGATTCAAAAAAATGTTTTGCAGATGGGCCCAAAACTTTTACTGGAATAAGAATATGTGGGAAAAAAAACAAGAGTAAAGGATGGCTAAAGTTTATAACTAACTGTTGTGAGAAACATGATAGAGGAGCAGATTTCAAGGAAAATACCATGAGCTTAGTGTTAGACATATGGTCTACATAGAAAGGTTAGGCACTTGGATAAATGGATCTGGTATACAAAAGTTGTCTAAAGGGGGTCATCTGTTATGGTCTATTAGCGGTGGCCCAAAACCTAGGTACAGAAAATCTTTCAAGAATTATTCGTGCCAAAGCCCAAGAAGTTCAGGTAAAATGGAGAAAGAGAATTGGCCATTAAATTTGGCAAGACGTGGTAAATCACTAATGATCTTGGCAAGAGCCGTTTAAAGTGATAGGGGCAAAAGCCCAATGAAAGCGGGAACAAGAGGAAAGAAAGTGGGAAAGAAGCAGAAAGAAAGAAAACAAGTAAGACAGCTCTGTTGCTTTTCCCTTGCTAAATAGGGAGCAAAAAAAAAATCCGTATTTTAACATTTTTTCTATTTATTTTTCTACTGATATGACTTTGCTACAAGTCTGAATTCAACATTTTTATTCACCTTTCTGTGACCAGATTCTAATATTCAGTGGGTACCCAATGAAAAGATTAAAAGGTCACGTGTGCTACCAAGTAACAATGCATTTTATTTATAGGGAAAATGCTACAGAAGAAACCTCTGGGGCCCTAAACTTATAAAATGAAATATAAAGTACTGACAGCAAAGATAGAGTTCTTACCATGGCTGATCTTTGGTAAATCCAATACAAGGATGAACAAATTGCTTTAGATAGCATGTTTTCAAGGAAAGTTATGTCACTGATGAGACAGTGTCTAGAAATCGAAGCTTTTCACTATTTATTTTCTTCCTTCTCCCTTTTTGAAAAGTATTAAGAGTACTCTATGAGAGAATGTGGGTTTTAGGGGAGAAAAGAGAATGAAACAAGAAAAAGTGAATATTAAATTAAGATAAGGTCTCAAAAGCACAAGTAATTTTTCAGAGCATTCTAAATGTGAGGCGCTGACCAAGTTAGCACGGTACATGTTTATAGAGCAAGCTTATGACCGATAGGGCAAATCATTTAGGGAGAAACTTGATGAAATTTTAAGTTCTATGAATGGGGAAAACAGGTTGCCTCTCAGAGCAAAATTTTTGAGGCATCTAATAATCAAAGAGGCTAGACAAAGCTTCCAGCAAAGATGGTAGTTAATCTGAATCGGAAAGGATGAGTAGCAGTTGGAAATGCATTAATCATGCCTGCAATGTGATTCAGTTGCCCATCCGTGTTTGCAACGTTCAAAGTTGCTAGATTGTTTCTCGTATGCTTTTCCCTGGTGAAGGATGTTCATAAAACCTATTGAGAAAAACACAAAACACAGAGTAGGTGATAACTACATGCCCCTTTAAGAGACGCGCTGATGCTTAAGACAGGAGAAAACGCACTATTTTAATGCTACTGTGAAAACAGAAACCAAAGCATACTCTTTCTAATTTAACTGTGAGTAACCTTTTTGTCAATTTATAGTTGTGATACTTTTTTGTCTTCACTGAATACTTTTTTTTTGTCAGTCAGGTAATATAATCACCTCCTTTTGTGTGATAATCATAGATAATTAATTTGGTAACAGTTCCTGTCCTGTTACGCTGTTAATTGGCTGTCTGTGAATCATATATCTGGCAACCTGTGAAAAAAGTGAATATGTGCTGGTTTTAAAAGGACATGGATGCTCTCCTGATTTTGACTCCTGATTATTATTTTTAAAATACTGTTTTTAAAATATAGCTTGAGTGACTTCCCTGGTGACTTAGTGGTAAAGAATCCACCTACCAATGCAGGAAACACAGGTTCCATCCCTGGTAGAGGAACTAAGGACCCAGGTGCTGTAGGGGAACTAAACACCCAGGTGCTGCAGGGCAACTAAGGCCATGCACTTCAGCTACTTAACCTGAGCACCACAACTAGAGAGAAGGGAGCATTCCCCAAGGAAGAGCCTGCATGCCACGGGGAAAGGTCTCATGTACCAGCAACTAAGACCCAGTGCAGCCAAAAAATAAACATTTTTTTAAGTTGACAGAAAAGAACAGTATCCAATCATACAAATGGTTGCTTCTGTTGAAGGCAAAGAAGGAGTGAGTTGTGTGGATGGATGATGGTTAAAGAGGACTTGGCTTTACATACAAAGTCTCATTTCCTTTAAAAAAAAAAAAAAGACTGGAAACCAAGATGGTTAACAGTTGTTGATTCTGGAAGGTGGGCATAAATGCTTTATTGTTCTGTAAACTTTATTTTTCTATTTCTCAAAGTAAAAATTATAATGTTTTTAAAATGAAAGAGCTACATTATCAGAACTGATGACTGGAATTTTGCTGAATGAGAAGCAAACAAGCAAAAGGTCTTTGGTATATGTAGATTTGGGCAAACGTCGTGAATCAGTAGAAGACATATGTGAGCAAGCCAGGCTGGGTTCTCCTGTTGAGTCTATGCAACATTCAGATGTTTTGTAAAGCTCCTTCTTGCCTCAGGATCTTTGCGCATGTCTAAATTCATGCCTTCCACTGGATATCCCACCCCTGAAGACACACATCCAACTAGCTCTCACTCATCCTCCAGTTCAATTCAGTCACTCAGTTGTGTCTGACTCTTTGAGACCCCATGGACTGCAGCACGCCAGGCCTCTCTGTCCATCACCAACTCCCGGAGTTTACCCAAATTCAGGCCCATTGAGTCGGTGATGCCATCCAACCGTCTCATCCTCTGTTGTCCCCTTCTGCTCCTGCCCTCAATCTTTCCCAGCATCAGGGTCTTCCCGAATGAGTCAGTTCTTCACATCAGGTGGCCAAAGTACTGGAGTTTCAGCTTCAACATCAGTCCTTTCAATGAATATTCGGGACTGATTTCCTTTAGGATGGACTGGTTGCATCTCCTTGCTGTGCAAGGGACTCTCAAGAGTCTTCTCCAACAATCATCCTCCAGGTCCCAACTCAAACAACTTCCTGGAAAAGTGTCCCTGACCCCACCACATCAGTTACTGCTATTCACTCGTGTTTATTTGTTTGTGCTCTTTCTCCCTCACTTGAGTCTATATTCCATGGGGGAGATTTTCCAGTTTCTCAAACCAAACTCCTTGAAGTAACACTTGTCACCTTTCTATCACCTCCCATATTCACTTGTCAGAAATCCTATTGACTCTACCTCAGAAGATATCCAAAATCTGCCCCCTTCTCACCACTTTTATCACTACTAACATACTCCAAGCCACCACCTTTGTCTACCTGCCTTCTTCCACTCCTGACTCTTACAGACCTTCTTCCACCAAGAAGCCAGAGGAATCCTTTGGAAGCAAGTCAGAAATGCCACTTCTCTACTTCTGACACCCACAAAATGAAATGCAGAGTCCTTACCTTGGCCCATAAGGCCCAGTGGGAACTGGCCTGCTGACTCTCAGTTCTCATCCACACCCTGCCTTTCCTCTCCCTTCTTTCTCACCAGCCTTCAGCATCCCCTACACTAGCCATAGCCTGGCACTTAGCCTTGGCACTCGACCTCTCTACTGCCTGCAGCCGTTCTCCTTGCAGGTACTCACAGTGCTTACCCTCACTTCATTCCGTTTGCTACCCGAGAGTCATGTTTTCAGACACCATCCCTACAGTCCCTTCATCTTGCTTTGTCTTCAAAGTTCTTATCCCTACATGCTATATTTTATAAATGGCTGTTCATTAGTCAGTTGTTGATCTTTGATCATTAGAGCGCCTCAACTCCATGGGGGCAAAAAACTTTTGTCTCCTGCTATATTCTCAATG
This sequence comes from Capra hircus, assembly GCF_001704415.2. Taxonomy (NCBI): domain Eukaryota; kingdom Metazoa; phylum Chordata; class Mammalia; order Artiodactyla; family Bovidae; genus Capra; species Capra hircus. Next base: position 9,996,264 of record NC_030821.1, on the reverse strand, counting down.
CCTTGAACCAAGCCTGGCGTATAACATAAATGTGGGAAATAGTTGGAACTTCCCTGGTGGTCCAGCGGCTAAGATTCCTCACTGGCAATGTGGGGGCATCCAGATTCAATTCCTGGTCAAGAATGACACGTGCCACAACTAAAAGACCCTGAATGCCACAGCTATGACTTGGCTCAGCTAAACAGATGAATGAATAAATAAATAAAAACATAGAAAGTAGTTGTTGAAATACCTTTTTAACTGAACAAGGAAAAATAGCTTGCCTGTCTTAGTAGAAATAGCTTGTCTATTTTAGTAGAACTTACACTCTTGAGAAGCACTCTTGGAACATAAACTTTCAATAAACATTTTTAAATGAATGAAGTCAATGTCAATGTCAATGTCAAGAATAAGAATGAGAGAGCTTTTCCCACCATTGGGATTACCTGCCAATGATGGACAGTTATTCTGATAGTGAAAAATATAAGAAGTCTATGAGAAAGGAACAGAGGGTCTTTGCTGGCATTAGAGAACAAATATAGAAGAATGAAATTATCTAGGGAGAGGAAAAGTGTGCAGAAAATTTAGGAAGGGAACTAACATTTATTGTCACAGTTGTACTCAGAGTATTCCAGACATAGCAGTGGACTCATAAAAATGTACATATTCTCAAAGCTCTGTGAGGTAGATGTGATAGGACCTATTTTTCAGAGAAAGAAACAGGCTTGGACAGGTTAATTAAAATGAGGTTACAAATCTAACAGTTGGAGACTATCTGATCAGTAGAGTGTCAAAAACCAGCTTTAGGAGCTGTTCTCTGCTCGTAAGTTTTAAAAGCATTTTTATCCCCAACAATATTTTGCACTAAGTCAGCACGCACCGGATATTTGTTGAATGAATGAAAGATCACGTCACAAACAACTATTCTAAAGGTAGATAGAAACCCAAAGGGGAAAAAGGTAGGTTGATAGTGAATTCTTTTAAAGAATTGTATTCTTTCAAAACCAAAATATACTTGGTAGGAAAATGAGAAAATAGCACTCGCCAAAAGATTAATTGAGAATGTGGCCTAATCATCTTCCAGAGCATTAAGCCAACCTAAACAGAAAGGTACTTTCAGCTTTGAAGAGTTGTTCTTATGCATGCAGAATTATAAATGGCATAATTTTCCCTATATCTCCATAATTAACAGAATATTTATTGATCAGCACAAAGCACACAGTCTCTGGAGACATGATTTGTGTGAGCGCTTAGCTTTTTGAAAGCTTAAATCACTGTAGTCAGTATTAAAAAATGAACTGATAGTAAATGCGGTATAATTAATCCACCTATTCTATTTGCACATGAACATCTTTTCATGCTAAATATCTCATTCATTTAGTAGAGAATACAAATGTGTTACAATGACAGAATAAAAAATAAATTGGAACTTTTATTTTCCCTGCAATATTCCTGTCTTTAACTTACTCAGATTTCTGACACACTGTGCAAGTTTAAAAGGCTTCTCCACTTCTATCTGCAGATTACAGGTGCAGAGAACAGTCTACACAGAGGGTGCAGGTAACAGTCTGGATCCCCGAGGAAGCACGTGTGCTCACGCTGGACTGTTTCTCCCCATGGTTCTCCAGAAAGTTCTGCTCTGTATCACTTGATCGTCACCTATAGGCTGCACCTCCAGGCCTCTTGCCAGCAGGTTTCTTGCTCGGCTTGGACAATAAAGCAGTGCTGGTGGAAGGGTGGAAGAAAGAAGGAAGCCAGGATGTCTCCCTGCCCCTCTCTGCCCAGGTGGTCTCAGGACTGGACCAGCACTTACCACTCCTTGGTGCCTCCAGCCAACTCCAGACCATTGTGCCTGGTGACCTTGGCCCCTGAAATCTAATAACACTATATCCCTTTGTGGTCCAGGCCCAGAGGTGATCATCTCCTTGTCTGCTTCACTATCACCTGTTGCCTTCACAGTTGTTCATTTCCTGTGTAATCAATCCCTGAATTAAAAATCCATTGTTCTTAATAGTTTAAGTGGTTAATGTTTCTCTGACTATCCCCAATTGATATAATACCCTTGAGAGGAGGGACCTAGTTTGCTGTATCACTGCTATATCCTAGTACCTGGGAAGGAAAGTACAAGGTAAGCATTAAGTAACCAATTAAAATATGCTAAATGAATGAAGAGAAAATGCATCCTTCAGTTAGTAGTTTTCAAAGTTTATCAAGCATCAAACTACCTAGAAGCTTTTTTTATAACATATACGGTTATCTTTTTACCTCCTGCTTTCCCAGGTTTCTGATTCAGTAGGTTTAGGAAGATGTACCAAAACTTACATTTCTAATAGGTTTCCAGGTGATGTTGATGTTGCTAGTCCAGGAATCACACTTTGAGAACCCGTACTTTAGTTCATGAAGTATCCTGCTTATAATCTAACCAGGATATACACACTAGAGTAAAATATATATATATATATATATATATATATATATATATCAAAGAGCACTAGCATTTCTTATTAGTGATTTGGCAATCATCTTCAATTACTTTGCCATATTAAGTTTTTGATATGAAAGCAAGGAGTTCTAATATCTTCCTAACCTTTTACCAGGAGTGGTCATTACCAGTCAATTAAGCCCTTTAAAAAAAAATCTTATTTTAATTTTTCACTTGATCCTTTCTTTTTAAGTCAAATTCTGAAGAAGGAGTGGCCATAAAATAGATTATAAAGTTCAGAACTCTTGTTCCCTTATATAAAGAGCACGAGGGAAGTAAGTTTCATAAATCAATACTTACACATCCCACTGTTCTCGTGGCGGAGTAGAAAAATTTGCACTCGCCTTGCCCTGTGGGAGCACCAAAATTTCAAATAGCTGTTGAACAACCATCGAAAAGAGGACATCGGATGCCTCCAAAAAAATAACCCATCTCCACGGACAAAGAAGAAGCCACAATAAGACAGGAGGAGGAGCATCAACATGACAAAATTAAACCCTATACCCACTGATGGGTGACCCACAGACTGGAAAACAGTGGCACTAAAGAAGATTTTGCACTGTCCTGAAGGTTCTAGGCCCCCATCCGGCTCCTCGCCCTGGGATCTGGCAGAGGGACTGGGAATCCCCAGAGAAACTGTCTTTGAAGGCCAGCAGGATTGGATGACAGGGCTTCCACAGGACTGGGGGAAAAGGAGACTCTACCCTTGGAGGGCACAAACAAAACCCTGTGTGCACCAGAACCCAGGGGAGAGGAACAGGGACCTCACGGGAGAATGAGCCAGACCTCCCTGTGAGTGCTTGAGGGTCTCCTGCAGAGGCGAGGGCACGCAGTGCCCACCAAAGGCACGGGGCTCCAGCAGCAGCCTTCCTGGGAGATGTGTCTCGATGTAAGTCTTCTTGGAGGTTGCTATTAGCCCTACCACAGAGCCTGTGCACTCCAGGATTGGATCAACCTCAGGCCAAACAACTAACAGGGACAGAGCCCAGCCCCACCCAGCAGCACACAGTAGGATTCAAGTTTTACTGAGCACAGCCCTGCCCACCAGAGTAAGACCCAGGTTTCCCTCCACTCTTTAACTCCATACAAAAACATAAACTCAAAATGGAGGAAAGACCTAAATGTGAGACCGGACCACTGTAAAACTCCGAGAGGAAAACATAGGCAGAACACTCTCTGACATATAACACCGCAACATCCACCTCCCAGAATAATGGATATGAAAGCAAAGATAAACAAAGGGGAATCTCAGTTCAGTTCAATCGCTCAGTCATGTCCGACTCTTGGACTGCAGTATGCCGGGCCTGCCTGTCCATCACCACCTCCCGGAACTTGCTCAAACTCATGTCCATCAAGTCGGTGATGCTATCCAACCATCTTCTCTTCCATAGTCCCCGTCTCCTCTTGCCTTCAATCTTGCCCAGAATCAGGGTCTTTTCCAGTGAGTCAGCTCTTCACATCAGGTGGCCAAAGGATTGGAGCTTCAGCTTCAGCATCTGTCCTTCCAATGAATATTCAGGAATGATTTCCCTTCGAATTGACTGGCTTGATCTCCTTGCAGTCCAAGGGACTCTCAAGAGTCTTCTCCAACACCACAGTTCAAAAGCACCAATTCTTGGGAGCTCAGCTTTCTTTATAGCCCAACTCTCACATGCATACATAACCACTGGAGAAACCATGGTGGTGGTTTAGTCACTAAGTTGTGCCTGACTCTTGTGATTCCATGGACGTTAGCCTTCCAGGCTCCTCTGTCCATGAGATTCTCCAGGCTAGAATACTGGAGAGAGTTGCCATTTCCTTTTCCAGGGGATCTTGTTGACCCTTTGACTACACGAACCTTTGTTGGCAAAGTAATATCTCTGCTTTGTAATGTGCTGTTTAGGTTGGTCATAGCTTTTCTTCCAAGGAGCAAGAGTCATTTAATTTCATGGCTACAGGCACAATCTGCCATGATTTTGGAGCCCAAGAAAATAAAGTCTGTCATTGTTTCCAGTGTTTTCCCATCTAGCTGCCATGAAGCAATGGGACCGGATTCCCTGATAGCTCAGATGGTAAAGAGTCTGCCTGCAGTGCTGGAGACCCGGGTTCCATCCCTGGGTCGGGAAGATCCCCTGGAGGAGGAAATGGCAACCCACTCCAGTATTCTTGCCTGGAAAATCCCATGGATGGCAAAATCTGACAGGCTACAGTCCATGGGGTTGCAAAGTCAGACACAATTGACTTCACTTCACTTCACTTCAATGGGACTGGATGCCATGATCATAGTTTTTTGAATGTTGAGTTTTAAGCCAACTTTCTCACCCTCCTCTTTCACTTTCATCAAGAGGCTTTTTAGCTCCTCTTCACTTTCTGCCATAAGGGTGGTGTCATCTGCATATCTGAGGTTATTGATATTTCTCCCAGCAATCTTGATTCCAGCTTGTGCTTCATCCAGTCCAGCATTTCGCATGATGTATTCTGCATACAAGTTAAATAAGCAGGGTGACAATATACAGCCTTGATGTACTCCTTTCCAGATATGGAACCGGTCAGTTTTCCATGTCCAGTTCTAACTGTTGCTTCTTGACTTGCATACACATTTCTCAGGAGGCAGGTCAGGTGGTCTGGTATTCCCATCTCTTTCAGAATTTTCCACAGTTTATTGTGATCCACACAGTCAAAGGCTTTAGCATAGTCAATGAATAAGAAGTAGATGTTTATCTGGAACTCTCTTGCTTTTGCTATGATCCAAGGATGTTGGCAATTTGATCTCTGGTTCCTCTGCCTTTTCTAAATCCAGCTTGAACATCTGGAAATTCTTGGTTCATGTACTGTTGAAGTCTGGCTTGGAGAATTTTGAGCATTACTTTGCTAGCATGCAAGATGAGTGCAACTGTGTGGTAGTTTGAACAATCTTTGGCATTGCCATTATTTGGGATTGGAATGAAAACTGACCTTTTCCAGCCTTGTGGCCACTGCTGAGTTTTCCAAATTTGCTGGCATATTGAGTGCAGCACTTTCACAGCATCATCTTTTAAAATTTAAAATAGCTCAACTGGAATTCCATCACCTGTACTAGCTTTCTTTGTAGTGATGCTTCCTAAGGCTTACTTAACCTCGCTTTCCAAGATGTCTGGCTCTAGGTGAGTTATCACACCATCATGGTTATCAGGGCCATTAAGATCTTTTTTGTATAGTTCTGTGTTTTCTTGCCACCTCTTCTTCATATCTTCTGCTTCTGTTAAGTCCATACAGTTTCTGTCTTTTATTGTGCCCATTTTTGCATGAAATGTTCCCTTCATATCTCTAATTTTCTTGAAGAGATCTCTAGTCTTTCCCATTCTATTGTTTTCCTCTGTTTCTTTGCATTGATCACTTAAGACTGCTTTCTTATCTCTCCTTGCTATTCTTTTAAACTCTGCATGCAAATGGGTATATCTTTCCTTTTCTCCTTTGCCTTTCACTTCTCTTTTCTCACCTATTTATAAGGCCTCCTCAGACAAACATTTTGCCTTGTTGCATCTCTTTTTCTTGGAGATGGTTTTGATCTGTCCATAGTTCTTCAGGCACTCTATCTATCAGATAATCCCTTGAATCTAGTCACTTCCACTGTATAATCATAAGGGATTTAATTTAGGTCACACCTGAATTGTCGAGTGGTTTCCCCTACTTTCTTCAAGTTGAGTCTGAATTTTGCAATAAGGAGTTCATGATCTGAGCCACAGTCAGCTCCTGATCTTGTTAAAAACAAGGAAATCTAGCCATTTGTGACAGCATGGTTGGACCTTGAACGCATCATTGCAAGTGAAATAAGTCATACAGATTAATACTGTATGATCTCACTTATATGTGGAATCTTAGAAAAGCTCACAGAAAATTAAGAACAATCTGTGGTTACCAGACTGTGGTTACCAGAGGCAGGGAGGAATTGGAGGAAGGTGGTCAAAAGGTACAAAGTTCCATTTATAAAATAGGTATGAGGGAAGTAACATGATGACCGTGATGCATGTGAAAGTCAGGACAGTAGGTTCTGAGTTCTCATCACAAAAATGTTTTTCTTTTCTTCTTTCTTTGTATTGTGTCTATATGAGAAGCCAGATGTTACTTTAGCCTATTGTGGTAATTATTTCACAGTATATGTCAATCAAACCCCCATGCTGTCTTCCTTAAACTTAGTGGTTGTATGTCAATTATTTGTCAATAAAACTGGAAAAAAAATCTTGAAAAAGATAGAACCTATTTTCTGAGGACATTCTAGTTAAAGCATTTAGGTTTATGGAGTATGCAAGTACTTCAAATGATCCTGGTTACAAAACATTAGATGACAGATAGATAACTAGGTCAAATGTGGCAAAATGTCAATAACTGCTGACACTGAAGCAGTATACACAAAATTTTTTAAATACTATGACTGTAACTCCTAGATGAAATTTATTTCAAATAAATGTAGTCATCTCAAAATAAATACTTTTTAAAAATTGGCATTTCACACACTATATGGTGAGGTAGAACTCTGGTGCGTATGATCTAATTGTCATCAAAGTAGAATATATATTAATAATTAATTAACTCTTTTATGTGTTAGTCTATATTTTATTTCATGGAGACAGACAATAAACTAAAAATAGATAAATAGATACAAAAATGGCAAAATTACCAATTTAATGGAGAAAAATAATGAAGGGATGAGAGGAAGTTGAGAGTGGTTATATTTTAAACAGGGTAGTCAGAGTAGACCTCACTCCTAATGTCGTGCATAAAGATCTGAAGAAGCTGAGGAAGTAAGGGAGGTACTTGTGCAAGAGGAGAACATTACAGGAAGAGAGAAATCAGTGGAATTCTGGTCAATGTTTAACAATGATCTCGCCATGGAATGAAGCGGTCTGATTTTCAGAGACTGCCAATTTCCTTGGTGTAAATACTCCCACTTTGGCTACCTTCCGGCTACCACCGGTTTCACAACTGGCTAGCACAGTTCCTAACAATTTGACAAGCGACTCACAAGCCAGCAGCAGCTCACCCTGAAACATAACTGAGAAAATAAACAGCAGGTATAGAAGGCTTGAGGCAGAAGATGCATGTCGTATGCATGCCTTGCTTAAAGCCAGTGCAAGCAGAGTCAGAGCGAGCCCAGGGCAGGCTGTCAGAGGCAGGTTTAGAAAAGATACGAGAGACTTGATTGTGTAGGGCCTGGTGGGGACTTTCATTCAAAGTGAGCCGAGGATGTTGATCAGGGAAGTGACATGGTCTGACATTTACTTTAACGAGATCCCTGGGGCTGCTATCACGGAGAAGGACGGCAGGCAAGGGGAGTGGAAAGGGGACTCCGATAAATTAACAGAGGAGAAATGATTGTGCCTAGGACTGGGCTCCAAGCGATGGGAGTAGCAAGAAATGAGGAAAATTAGGATATCTTTTCAAGGCAGAGCTCACAGACTCTGCTGGTGGATTGGATGAGGGATATGAGGGAAAGAAAGAGGTCAGAGATGACGGCAAGGTTTTTGAATTGATTTACCAAAAGGATAGAGTTGACATTTATAGAGAAAGTAAAGGCTGTGAGAAGTGCAAGTTTGAGGAAATTTGAGTGTACACACCTTGAATTTGTCCACTGAACAATTATTAGTCCACTAAGCAGTTATCAGTCCACTGAACTATATCAGAACAGATACAGAGTAGCAGTAGGTTAGGAGTCAGCACAAATCCAGAGGCAGTTCTCACCAGTTCTGTGCCCACAAAACCCACTGATACATCGACTTCTCTCTTCCCTTTCTTCTTCTTCTATGGAGTTCTGCAAATTCCTATAGGCTGTATTTCAATGGAAACTAATATAGCCAACTTGTTCTAAACAGATATACAGAAGTAGAAAGTGTAAAATGAATGTTCCCTCTTGCACAGACTAATTTTCTGAGGAAATTGGAAAGGAAATATTTGAGCTATTTATATTTTTGGCCAATCATAACTGAGTAGTACAGAGGGGATAGATGTCAGCTAAAAATCAACTACCACCATACCTAGACAATTCTTTTTCTTTCAGTGGTATTCTAAACGTTGTTATGAAAATTTTCAGTTCTACATAGCATTGTATTTTTGTTCTTTTTTTGAAAATCAGTGAATAGAGTGAGAGTACAGGTGGTAAAATATGCACATATTAGGGCAAGTGCTTAGACATTTTACACTGGAATTGATAAATACATGTTTTAAAACAGAGTATTTTTCCTCTGGAAATTTAAAAAAAAGAAAAAGCTATTTACCCAGCTAGAAGGCTTGAGAGATGATCAGCTGTGACTAGAGAGGAAAGGGTGCCAAGTTTCTAGCATGCGTATGCACGTTTCTCTTGCTTATAATTAATAGCCTGTGCTTTCTAAGTTTTTGGAAAGCAGCTCGAAGCCTACCCAGGTAATGCCTTCTGACAACGTTTTAAAGATCAGTTATGTCATATGGCTGCCTTTTAGAAAAAAAGTCATAATGCATAGCTGTGCCATATGGCAGCTCTGAAGAATCAGCCGGCTTGGACAGACATTCATTGGATAAGGTCCCACAGCACTTGGGAAAGAATGTAGTCCTGTTGCCAAAATGTGGCCTTTGTTAATCTCCTAACTATTATTGTGCAGAAACCAATTCATCTGTATTAATTATAAACAAATTTTAATTACTTCAGTAAAAGCCCATTATACTGATATCTGATGCCAAACAAGCTGTATTAACTCTTTGTAAGTCTCCAAAGCAAACACTAGGTGTTGGAATGTAGGTGTTTTATATGAGGCGGGAATTTCTCTAGCCGAGTGTGAAAGTGCAGTTCTGACATTTAGTTTTCCACTTCTTTTAAGAGATCCCATGATGCTTTTGCTTTCCACAGGCCATATCAAAAGGCAGCTGATGCGTGTAAATTGTGAAAGGCAGATTATTCTGAATGAGAGTATTTAACTGCACTTTATATTCTTTTGCTAAGATTTAAAAGTTTGGGTTTTTTTAAGGGCGTTCCTCATTGTAAGGCAATGATTTGCAGTGCCACAAAACAACCTGATGAAATGTGGCCTATTCTTGCAAAACATTCATCAGCCCATCATTTGTGATAGCCCTCTGGACAATTTGAGACCACACGTATACTCTGTGTCAAAGCATAATATCCTTCAAAAACATGAAAAATCAAATCACTAGTGTGTTTCACGGCAGCAGCTTGGCCAAGAAAGCTGGCCGGTCTTTCCCGCACAGAAACGGTCTGGTTTGCGGATAACACATGGTAGTTACGGCGTGCGCAGCCGTTGGGGTTGGGTGGGAGCCAGCTTCCAGGCTCATCTGTGTGCAGAGGCGCTGCAACCATCTTCGCATTCAGTTTCACTAATGTGTAGTTTTATTTTATTAGGCCCACCATCAAAAGTTTCTCTTCCTCTTGGAAATCATTCCTTTTGGAATTCGTATCACTCCTTGGACCTAAAAAGTTAAACAGTTTTAAACAAATAGAATCACATCCTGCCTTCTTTCTTCATTAGACTTTGAAGTTTCTCATGTAAACCTCACATTATTTTTCCCTCTTTGTATACAACAGAATAATTTATTTTTGTAACCATAATGAGTAAATTCTAGAAAGCACTCTCCTCTATCAGTTGTCACTGGTGGACACATGGCAAATAGCTTCAGACCATGTCATAAATGTAATATGATCGTAGAGCCGGCTGAGGACAGAAATGGATGAACATTTAAGTGAAACCAATTATCCCAAGAGTTGAGAATTGCATGTGTGTCGACAAATTAGATATATCACATAACTGAAGGTTTGTCAAGATTTTTCTTCTTCTCAGAAGGCCATAATTATAAATTCCTGTCATATCCATGTGAAATTTTTATGTCACCTATGAAGTCATAGAATTTTTAATTTGGGATCTGCAAAGCACCATAGATGTTTTTTAGGGCAATCTCCCTCATGGTACAGATGAGGTTATAAAGGCATAGAGTAAAATGGTCCAGGGTCACAAAGCTAGATAATGACCAAGTGGAAACATATTTTTATCTCCCCATCACATATTATTACCATTATACTACACTCATTTCAGATATTATCAATCAACAGAGAATAACTTTACCTTAAGCAGTGAAAACAAAGTAAAATAATGACCATAAACTGCAGAGACTGGACAGATGTAAATTAGTTACGTATATTTTCAGCCACTATGGAGACTGATTTCATCAATTTGGCCATATTAGCCACACAAGGTTACATATCATGCTGGGAGGGTGTTGGGAAGGGAATGAATGAAGTTAAGGAGGGCAAGGTTTTCTGTGTCCTGGTACATAGGACTCTCCAACGAGTTTATCATTAGGTCAGAATTACTTCATTTCTCCACAAGTTTGAATAAAAAGAAAATTTCAATGTAAAATACATACTTATAAATTATTAACCACAACCCTATCATTGTCATAATTGTAAATTAGCAAATTCTATAAATTAGAAATTCGAATAAAATAGAAAACTCTTGGCTTAGGATGGATAAATAAAGGGCAATCATATTCCGGCGAATGTGTGTGCTCTGGAGGCAGATCTTGTCCTAGGTCACGTCACCCACCGAGTCCTGACTGGGGGACTAGCAAGACCTAAACCTGAGGATTTTGTCACGCGTCCATCAGTTGTGAGAGCTTAACCAGGGATCCATTTACTCAAATCAAATGTGCTGTGACCCTGCCTTCTTGGGTCAGACAATCAAAAATTAGGCCCCCTTGTAGAAATCATAAAACAATTATGAGTATTCATTTTTAAATGGCACCTTTTTAATCTAAACCTTAAAGGGATTGATAAACATCATCACTCCTAATCCCTGTAGAACCTCAGCCGAATGAGGAACTGAGATGGTAAAACACCAATCCTGGTATTCTAAATACCAAAATGATGAAATTATCTTTAATTCTGAAAAACACATAGCCTGTGAGTTTCTGTACCTGTGATGGCTGGCTGATGACTTAAAATGTCACATGCTATTTCTTAGAAGGATTTTTCCTCTTTTTCCAAACCTCAGGGAGGGTTTCTGCTTTGTGTAATGTGGTATTGAAGAACAATGACCAGAGGTGGGGATGAAGGTGACAATAAGGTAAGCAGGACAGGGCAAGGCCAGGAGACAAAATATATCATATACACATAAGGCAGATTCTACACATTATATGCTTGAGTATTAATATTGTAAAAATGTTATATAAAGATTATATATGTATTTACATATTCATATGTATTTAATGTATTTGCTTATATTTATTTATGTATGGTAAAGAGTCCACCTGTCAGTGCAGGAGACACAGGTGGGAGATTCAGTTTCACTCCCTGGGTTGGGAGGATCCCCTGGAGGAGAAAAATGGCCACTCATTCCAGGTTTCTTGCCTGGAAAATTCCATGGACAGAGGAGACTGGTGGACAACAATCCATGGGGCCATAGAACCAGACATGACTTAACAACTGACCACACACACACACACACACACACACATATATTTTTATACATCTATGTTATGTATTTTAGGGCAGAGAAACCAGAGATCAAATTGCCAGCATCTGCTGGATCATCGAAAAAACAAGAGTTTCAGAAAAACATCTATTTCTGCTTTATTGACTATGCCAAAGCCTTTGACTATGTGGATCACAAGAAACTGTGGAAAATTCTGAAAGAGATGGGAATACCAGACCACCTGACCTGCCTCTTGAGAAACCTGTATGCAGGTCAGGAAGCAACAGTTAGAAGTGGACATGGAACAATAGACTGGTTCCAAATAGGATAAGGAGTACGTCAAGGCTGTATATTGTCACCCTGCTTATTTAACTTCTATGCAGAGTACATCATGAGAAATGCTGGGCTGGAGGAAACACAAGTTGGAATCAAGATTGCTGGGAGAAATATCAATAACCTCAGATATGCAGATGACACCACCCTTACAGCAGAAAGTGAAGAACTAAAATCCTCTTGATGAAAGTGAAAGAGGAGAGTGAAAAAGTTGGCTTAAAGCTCAACATTCAGAAAACGAAGATCATGGCATCTGGTCGCATCACTTCATGGCAAATAGATGGGGAAACAGTGGAAACAGTGTCAGACTTTATTTTTTGGGGCTCCAAAATCACTGCAGATGGTGATTGCAGCCATGAAATGAAAAGACACTTGCTCCCTGGAAAGAAAGTTTTGACCAACCTAGACAGCATATTAAAAAGCAGAGACATTGTTTTGCCAACAAAGGTCTGACTAGTCAAGGCTATGGTTTTTCCAATAGTCATGTATGGATGTGAGAGTTGGACTGTGAAGAAGGCTGAGCACCCAAGAATTGATGCTTTTGAACTGTGGTGTTGGAGAAGACTCTTGAGAGTCCCTTGGACTGCAAGGAGGTCCAACCAGTCCATCCTAAAGGAAATCAGTCCTGGGTGTTCTTTGGAAGGACTGATGGTGAAGCTGAAACTCCAATACTTTGGCCACCTCATGCGAAGAGCTGACTCATTTGAAAAGACCCTGATGCTGGGAAAGATTGAAGGTGGGAGGAGAAGGGGATAACAGAGGATGAGATGGTTGGATGGCATCACTGACTCAATGGGCATGATTGTGGGTGAACTCTGGGAGTTGGTGATGGACAGGGAGGCCTGGCCTGCTGTGGTTCATGGGGTTGCAAGGAGTTGGACATGACTGAATGACTGAAATGAACTGAACTAAACTGATACCTATTGTGCATATAAATATACACAAAAATATTTATTATATACATGTATATATATAAATATAGTATATAATATACATTTGTTATACAATAAATATAAATATATATTATTAATATTATATATTATTAAATATATTATTTAAATATATTATATGTATATAAAATAGTATAAATATTATATAAATATATTTATAAATATATCTATATATAAATTTTGATTGTAGCATTATAATATTAGAAGTATATTCCTAAGTATAATATATAATTAACATATTGAAATATATTCTATTATCTATGTTATACATATGACTATATTATAAAACATGTATATATATTTATATGTGCTTAGTCGTTCAGTTGTGTCTGACTCTCTGTGACCCCATGGACTGTAGCACCAGGTTCCTATGTCCACGGGGATTCTCCAGGCAGGAATGCTGGAGCGGGTAGCCTTTCCCTTCTCCAGAGGATCTTCCCAACTCAGGGATCCCGCATTGCAGGCAGATTCTCTACCAGCTGAGCCACCAGGGCAGCCCAATCATGACCACAAGCAGCTAAAGATACAGAGGGTATGTAAGCTCCCCACTATTAACATCTGGGTGAAGTGCTTCTTTGTTTTGAGAGGCTGTCCTGTGGAGTGCAGGAAGCTCAGCAGCATCCCTGTCCTCTTCTCCCTGGGTCTCAATACCACACCTCCACACAGTTGCTGTTGTTTTAACTGCGTTTTAACCGTTTGGCTCTAGACATAGCCAAACATCCCTTGAGAGGCATGATTACCCCGACTCAAGAACTGCTGTTCTAGAGATACAACCCAGAGAACGGGTGCTCCGAACCACATGAAGGCTGCCCACCACTCCCTGTCCTGACCCTCCCCATCGCTCTCAGGGCCTAGCCCTTGTTCTCTCTCTCAACTTTGCTTCACAACGGTCAGTGGGAAGTCTCCATCATTTCTCGGTGTTGGCGTAGCCAGTTGACATATATATTTTGTTTAATAAGGGACACATCCACCAGGCCGTTTTCATGGAAGAGGCTGTCACCTATGGGGGAGGAGAGGGAAGAGAAGGAAAAAGGGAAACATGCATTTTAAAGAGTATCCTATGCTAACAGTAAAATAGTCCATATTCCAAATGGAGAATCAAAGGCATGATCTGAATGAAGACAGAGCATCTCAGAGCTGGAAACAGCTGAGAGGGCATGTATTGGGAGCTGGCAGATTGCCTCTCAACTGGAAGGTAAACTGCAGACATGCAGGAGCGAAGGCTGAAGATAGAACACCTGCCCAAAGCAGACCCCTCGAATTTCACTCAGCCTCCACTAAAGAACATCCTTCCCTTCCTATAGCAAATGTGTTCATTTTAATCAAGTGACATCTGTATTGTGTAAAACCAAGTTGATAAAAAAATACGACATGCCTTAAGAATAAATTTTGTCTCATTTCACATGTTCTATACAATATCCCCTTCCCCCACTTACCATATCCCTCCTCTTGGGTCTGTCCCACATGATGTCTTACAATTGGGCCTTGGAAGCTTGAAAGTTACAGCCAAAAGCCGCAAGAAAATGCCATGAAATTGGCAGTGTGCATTGTGGAAGGAGCCAGAGCATCTGCTTTCGCGCGGGGCTATGAAACTGAGCCATGGGGGGAAGAAAGGCTATTAGGCCACGAGCAGCCAAGGGAGAAAAGCCACAGGAACCCAGATTAAAAGTCTAAAAAGACTTGGAACCCTCAGCAAAGGATCAGTGGAAAATGATAGCTTCGCCAGGGTTGGCATATGGAACCACTTGAGAGATGCTGGTCGTCAACCCAATAAAATTCCACCCAGAGCCTAGGGTAAGAATGTCTAGAAACAGGTAAAGCTAGAGGTCTGAAGCATCTGTCCAGGAACTGTGGCAAGAGTGAGCAGAAGCAGCCAGAGTGAGCAGAGTGGACAGGTCTGTTATAAGTGCGGATTTTGTTTGTATGGCATGGATCTTGTATAAGCTGTCCCAGGTGCCAGTTTTTACAAGATATAGAGCTCTCTCTTCTTGCCAAACCATTTCCTGACATGTCCTCAGGATCCTGCAATAGGTCACTTTCAGAGGTCTGCTCTGCCTCTGTTTCTCCTGAGCTAACTCCCTCTTTGTACTCATTTCCCACTCCTCAAATTAGAAAGCACTTTCAGCACAACTCCTCACTAATCCTAAAACCAGTTTTGCCTTGTTCTGGAATGGTTTCCAAAGGCCATGTTCACATTTCTTTTCCCTCATATTTAATGAGAGGAGAGCCTCCCAGATCCAGTAAATGCAAAAGAAATGGGGTAATTATTGGTTCCACCTGCTTTCTACCTCTTGTTGGTCATGTCACCTTTATCCGCCTGTAAATGGAGTACAGAATGGCGGCGGCGGCGGTGGCAGCGGCGGCGGCGGTGGCGGCGGCGGCGGCTGCTGCTGCTGCTGCTGCTGCTGCTGCTGCTGCGTCACTTCAGTCCTGTGCGACTCTGTGCGACCCCATAGACGGCAGCCCACCGGGCTCTGCCATCTCTGGGATTCTCCAGGCAAGAACACTGGACTGGGTTGCCATTTCCTCCTCCAATGCGTGAAAGTGAAAAGTGAAAGGGAAGTCACTGAGTCGTATCCAGCTCTCAGCGACTCCATGAACTGCAGCCTACCAGGCTCCTCTGTCCATGGAATTTTCCAGGTAAGAGTACTGGAGTGGGGTGCCATTGCCTTCTCCGACAGAACGGCTAACATTCCCTAAATCTTGATTTTTGGTGACACTCACTCTTCTCCTTTCCCCACTGGTCGATTCTCTGATGCTATGAGGGCTTCCCTAGTGGCTCAGACGGTAAAGAATCTGCCTGCAATGCAGGAGACCTGGGTTTGATCCCTGGGTTGGAAAGATCCCCTGGAGAAGGGAATGGCAACCCTCTCCAGTATTCTTGCCTGGAGAATGCCATAGACAGAGGAGCCTGGCTGGCTACAGTCCATGGGGTCACAGAAAGTCAGACATAACTGAGAGACTAACACTTTCACTTTTCACTGATGCTATAAATTGGTGGAGTGTAAGGAAAATCTGCAGTTCTGAATTTGTAGGACTGTAAATGTTCTTTCTGCCTCCACCACCACTTAACAATGCCTTGCTTATGTGAACTCAACTTTCCAACTGTTCACGGCAGCACTGTTTACAATAGCTAGGACATGAAAGCAACCTAGATGTCCATCAGCAGACGAGTGGGTAAAGATGTCGTGGTACATATACACAACGGAATATTGCTCATCTAATAAAAAGAGCGCATTTGAATAAGTTCTAATGAGGTGGATGAAACTGGAGCCTAGTATACAGAGTGAAGAAAGTCAGAAGGAAAAACACCAATACAGTATATTAACACATATATACAGAATTTAGAAAGATGGTAATGACAATCCTATATGCAAGCTGCAAAAGACACAGATATAAAGAACCGGTTTTAGACTCTGTGGGGGAAGGTGAGGGTGGGATGATTTGAGAGAATGGCATTGAATGGTGTACATAACCATAGGTGAAGTAGATCCCCAGTCCAACTGAACAAAATGTAACAAATAGTTGCTCTCAGAATTGTGTCTCAGAGTCCCATGATCCCTTTGTCCTACCTAGTCTGGGGAAGGATTTCCTCTTTCTAAATCAATGTAGTAAGATGGCAGTGGTGGTAGAAACTGGTACTGCAGTCTTCTCATAGGTAATATACAGGAAAGGATGGCTGTCCTATACCCAGTCACATACATCGTGGATCTCTGGGTATGGTAAGTAATGCCTTCCAAGCTGCATGCAAGCTGTTTCTCTTTCATACAACAAAATCCAGCTATGCTTTATGTTGAAGGGAGAGTAAGTCGCCCTCCAACACCAATCCCCCACCCCTTGGTGGTGTAGGTTTTGTTGCTTTCTACTAGTTAGCAAAAGCTAGCTGGAGGCTGCTCTTCAGCTACTGCTTTAAAGTGGAAGTCTCTTTGATACATATTTTAAATATGTTGCTGTTTTTGATATGTTTAACACCTTGAGCAGGCAGGCATGATTATCTCCTCCCCCCCCCCCCCCCCCCCCCAGCAAATCCTTAGCTTTGATACATATTTGTGGCTGTTCTGGGTCTTTTCTCTAGCTGCAGCGAGTGGAAGGCTACTCTTCTTGCAGTTCAGTGAACGGGCTTCTTGCTGCAGCGGCTTCTCTTGTTGCAAACCACGAGCTGCAGCTGCACAGGCTTCAGCAGCTGTGGCATGTGGGCTCTGTAGTTGCAGTTCCCAGGCCCAACAGTTGCTCTGCAGCATGCGGGATCTTCCTGGACCAGGAGTTGAACCCGTGTCTCCTGCATTGGCAGGTGGATTCTTTACCACTGAGCCCCCAGGGATGCCCCCAGGCATGATTATCTTTGTTATAGTTTTGGGGCCCTGGGGTCCATATCCTTTTATCTTGCTGATAGTATTCTGGTTTCCTTTGGTGACCAGCTGTCTCCTATTGGGTGCAGCCTCAGATTGGGCATTTACTTCAGTCAAACTGCTCTGCTTTACGCCGGTTGGGAGACAGACATACAGTTCAAGCTCACTCTATTCATTGATCAGAACTTGAATTTGAGTGTAGTGGAGTGAAGATGGGAAAAAACACAGGGATCTTGTTCACTATAGCCATAGTGCCCTGAAGTTAAGTACTAAGTTATTTCAGTCGTGTCTGACTCTGCGACCCCATGGATTGTAGTCTGCCAGGCTCCTCTGTCCATGGGATTTTCCAGGCAAAAATACTGGAGTAGGTTGCCACTTCCTCCTCCAGGGGATCTTCCCAACCCAGGGATTAAACCCACATCTCTTAGTTCTTCTGCGTTGGCAGGTGGATTCTTTACCCAAGTTCTTCACCTGGTAAACCCTGGTGAAACTCTCAGATGAGTCCTGCTCTCTGCTGCTCAAATACTGCTTGTCATTTTACTGAGTGGTTATCCAACCCTCCCTTCAACTCTTTGAGACACCTTATTGCCTTCCAATAAGTAAACTTCTCAAAATGAAGACAGGAACCAGGCCCGGTTTCTTTCCAGTATATACTATGTTGGTTACTTTTCTGTATTAAGATAGAAATAGGTCACCAAAATTATTTAATCTGGTTATAGTCTAAATTTTGTGTGTAGAGTTTATTTCAAAAATTCTTAGTTCTGCAAGCACCCTGTCAACTCCTTGATTATTAATTA
Organism: Capra hircus; assembly: GCF_001704415.2. Taxonomy (NCBI): domain Eukaryota; kingdom Metazoa; phylum Chordata; class Mammalia; order Artiodactyla; family Bovidae; genus Capra; species Capra hircus. The sequence continues at coordinate 9,977,967 of NC_030821.1, read as the reverse complement.
TTTTATTGCCCAGAAGTAAGCTTTTTCTCCCTGATTTGGTCTTCTTTTCAATAGGTGGAAAGGAAAGTAGCAAAGTATTATTTGGCCACAAACCAAATAATATCACTGATAGAAACTGAGAAACAACAACCACCCATTCAGTGAAACTAAAACATATCACACTATAATTCATGAGAGACAAAAAATAAATAATTTTAATTTCTCTGATACTGCTTGCCATCCATGGGGTCTCAAAGAGTCAGATAAGACTAAGTGACTGAACAACAAAATGGTGCTTGAGAAAAGATGGGGTGAATATTCTCTACTCTTTTTCAGGAAGGCTTGAACCTTCCCTTTAAGAGGATACTATGTGGATACATGAGATTATGGATAAATCACCTATGTCTTTACTTCTTCACAAAAATTGTGAGTCATTCCATTTCCTTTTTAAAATTTCGAGTATTTACTAAACATAGTAACAAATACAGGGTATTTTTAAAATTCAGAAGCTAAGAAGTTCTTCCTGGCCACCTACCTTAGATAGAGCTCAAATTTCACAAGCCACACTGTCTCAGCCTTTCTCATCTTTGGCCAGGAACAGCAAGGACTAAAATCAAGGGTAAAATCTCAACTGTACAGACATTTGGATGAGAAAATGTAATTTGGCGTTATTTCTATTTCATCTCCTTTGTCAATTTATTCAGGAAATATTTGTTTTTCCTCTCTAAAAATCAACACTTAATGATTTGTTGTCTTGGGGAAAAAATTCCACAGAGTAATTGTTTTGTGCCATATTGTGTAACTGCTATTATGTTTAGCTTTTCTTAATTATTTTGTCTATCCTTTTCTGAGAAACAATGTATCATCATGTATAGGCAACTTGGGGGATGAAGATCTTAGCACTAATGAAACTAATGAGGTACAGTAACACTCACATCCAAGATCACATTTGATTTTGATAACTACAAAGAGTAAGCAAGTGAGTAGAACGTATTACCACTTTACACACGAAAAGCTGAGGTTAGAGTTAAATGACTTGTGCCGTGTCGCAAAAGTAATCGAGGAGCCAGACCTCAAGCCCAGCCTCAGTAAGGTGGCAAGAGTCCTCCAACCGCAGCAAGGATTACCAAGATGTTTCTGTATAGAGCCAGAAAGTAAATCTTTCAGACCTTGAGACCTATATGCTCTGCCACAACTATTCAGCTCTGTCTTTGCACCAAGAACGTAGAGATAGACAATATGTAAATAAGTGAGCATGGCCACGTTCCAGTAAAACTTTATTTATAAAACCAGGTGCAGGCTGTATTTTCCAACTCCTGAGCTATATCCTAGCTGCTAACTAGGTTTAGTTAAACCTAGATTTAACTAAAATTCAAATTGCTTAACTTATAAGGAACACTGTGTCAGGTACTTTGATCCTAAATGAAATGTCTCTGCCATCTTGACCGACCAGCCACAAGAGCAGGGCCAGGAAGCAGAGAAAGTAAAGAAGAGCCTCATGCGGACTAGTTACTCACTAGGCGTTCTGTGTAACTGTCACTGTAACTGGACTGGAAGGACAGCCTTCAGTTGGGGTTGTTTTTTTTTTTTTTCAGTGCTAATTTTTTTATTGAGGTATGGTTGATTTATGATATTACTTATAATAGTATGTTAATTTCAGGCATGCTCAGCTGGTAAAGAATCTGCCTGAAATGCGGGAGATCCCAGTTTGATTCCTGGGTCAGGAAGATCATCCTGGAGAAAGGAATGGCTACCCACTCCAGTATTCATGATAGCTTTCCTGGTGGCTCAGACAGTAAAGAATCTGCCTGAAATGCAGGAGACCTGGGTTCAGTCCCTGGATTGGGAAGATTCCCCTGGAGGAGGGCACAGCAGCCCACGCCAGTATTCTTGCCTGGGGAATCCCATAGACAGAGGAGCCTGGTGGGCTACAGTCCGTGGGGTCGCAAAGACATGACTGAGCAACTAAGCACAGTATGTGCAACATAGTGATTCAAAATTCTCGTAGGTTAAATTCCGTTTAAAGATGTTATGAAATATTGGTTCTATTCTCTGTGTTGCACAATATATTATTTTTACTCACTTTATACATAATAGTCTATTCCTCTTAATTCTCTACCTGTATCTTGCCCCTGGGATAGTCTTCAGTTTAAATCAGTGGTTCTTACTTTTTGGGGTCACAGACCTCTATGAGAATCTAAAGATGACCATAGCCTCTCTCCTCAGAAAAACACACGAATACTTACATACCCCAAATATTGTACACAAATTCTAGGAGTTCATGGGCTTGAAGTCCATCCAAGAATATTCTAGGTATCAATGAGCCCTCAAAACTTTCAGAGTTCCAAGACAAAAACTGCAGCTGTTGTTGCTGTTGACTTGTGGTTCTACTCCACTGAATGGTTTTCAAGAAAAAGTAATCTGGCAAGAATCTATTTTAACCATAATTCCCGTGTGTATGGAGAGGGGAGAGAGGTGTTAACAAATGTGTGGACTACAGATCTTGATAACATTGCATCCAAAGTTCTTCATACTTATAGTGATTTTTTTTTTCCTGCCTGTGATTGTGACTAAAAATAATTCTCCATGGCCATGTGTACACACCCTGAACTGTATGCCTGATGAGGATTTCCTTTGGCTTGTTGCTGAGACTCTTACTCATAAATAATATCAATGCAGGTAGTAATGATGAGGATACCAATGTGCTTGTTAGGCGCAAGGAATCTAGTTAAGCTGAGTTCAAATCTCAGCTCTCTTACTGCCCATGTGAATTTGGGCAAGTCAGGAAAACACTTTGAACCTTAGCTTCTCATCTAGTTAGTGAAGATGGTAGTTGCCACCTTATATTTAGTGCTCACCCTGCACCAGGGTCTATGCTGAGTACTTTTTCACTTATCTCCTATAAACATCATACCTGCCTTATAGAGGTCATCCCCATTGAACACATAAGGAAACTAAGGCACAGAGGATTACATTACTGCCCAAGTTCACAAAACTACCCACCGATAGAGCCAGATAGTCTGGAACTAGGACTCTGCTCTTAATCACCACAGTTACATAACTCTGCAACCTTATACTTTTTTGTAAAGGCTAATGAGATAATGTCTATGCTAGTACCTGGTGCAAATGAAGACCTACTGTGCCCATGTAGATGTTTGCAGTCTATGTCTGAGTCAGCGTTCACAGCAGTTCTGTTCTGCTCTGTTCACTTCATTCAGGTTGCTGAGTTTCAGATTAGCCTGGCAGCTGATAATTTTTCCAGGACACAGCATCATTTAAAGGCTAAAGTAATCAGTGGCATTTTTAGCTTAAACGTATGGTTTCAAACGCAGAAGGCAATGGCAACCCACTCCAGTACTCTTGCCTGGAAAATCCCATGGATGGAGGAGCCTGATAGGCTGCAGTCCATGGGGTCGCTGACAGTCGGACATGACTGAACGACTTCACCTTCACTTTTCACTTTCATGCATTGGAGAAGGAAATGGCAACCCACTCCAGTGTTCTTGCCTGGAGAATCCCAGGGATGGGGGAGCCTGGTGGGCTGCCGTCTATGGGGTCGCACAGAGTCGGACACGACTGAAGCAACTTAGCAGCAGCAGCAGCATGATTTCAAAAGATCCAAGACAGCAGCAGCAAGAAACACACTTAGCAACGAAAAGAGACTTCCAAGGGAGAGTCCTGTTTCTTGCCGCTAGAGCTATGACTCGGGTTGGACATAATTGTTTCTGCAGTTTGCTGATTGCCAAAAAGCAGCTGGCCCTGTCATGAAAAGCAGGTACGAGAAGCGTTTTAGAAGACCTGTGTTAACCATGAAGTCTATTCATTTCCCTGCCCAGAAAGTCAGTACACTCAGCTTTGAAGGTGGGCAGAAAGCCCATGGCATATGGCTAAGACCAAGGGTATTAAAATAAGTGAACATATTTTCCCCTGATTACTTTTTAAAGGTAGTCTTCATTTTTTTTTTTTGGTCCAGTTTAGAGTACTTCTCCATTCAAATATTAGCTTTCGTTAATATCAGACAAATTACTGATGAAATAAAACCAAAAGAATCAAAAGCCATACAGATGGCCAATAAGCACATGAAAAGATGCTCATCACTAATTATTAGACAAGCAAAAATCAAAACTACAATGAGGTATCACCTCACATCAGTCAGAAAGGCCATCATCAAAAAATCTACAACCAATAAATGCTGGAAAGGATGTAGAGAAAAAGGAACTCTTCTACACTGTTGGTGGGAATGTAAACTGATAATAACCACTATGGAAAACAGTATGGAGATTCCTTAGGAAAAAAAGAAAAAAAAAAAACTAGGAATAAATCTACCATATGACCCAGCAGTCTCCCAATAGTGATTGGGCATATACACAGAGAAAGCCACAATTCTAAAAGACACATGTATCCCAATGTTCATTACAGCACTATTTACAATAGCTAGCACATGGAAGCAATCTAGATGTCCATCTATAGATGGATAGACAAAGATGTGGTACAAATATACAATGGAATATTACTCAGTCATAAAAAAGAACGGATTTGAGTCGGTTCTGGTGAGGTAGATGAACCTAGAGCCTGTTATACAGAGTGAAGTCAGTCAGAAAGAGAAAGACAAATATCATATACTAATGCAAATATATGGAATCTAGAAAAATAGTAGTGATGAACCTATTTGTAGGGAAGGAATGGAGGTGCAGATGTACAGTTGGGGAAGGAGAGAGTGGGACAAATGAAGAAAGTAGCATCAACATATGCATGCTATCACGTATAAATGGATAGCTGGTGAGAAATTGCCAGGAAACCCATCCTGGCACTCTGTGATGACCTAAGGAGGTGGGTTGAGGAGAGGGGAGGGAGGCTCAAGGGGAAGGGAATATATGTATAATTATGGCTGATTCGCATTGTTGGATATCAGAAACCAACACCACATTGTGAAGTAATTTTCCTCCAATTAAAAAATAAAAAAAAACTATCTCATGAATCTAAAATGTTGGCATCACGGGCTTTATTTAGGTTTTAATTATGATTCCACCACTCACACACTGATGATGTATTCTGACAAAGAAAACAGCATGAGAAAGTCTGATTCATGAAGCACAGGCACAGGGCAAAGAGTTTGGGTGAATTGTAGAAAGGTGACTAGGAAGAGGAAAATTATATACTGCCAAAGAATTTCTTGGAAAGTGCTTCTGAGCCGTGCAGGGCTGAATGAGTGCAATACTCCCAGCCTTCTTTCAGGTCTCAGCATCCCCCAATCTAGACTGGGCCCCCGGTATGCTTGCTCTTCACATATCTCTCAATTTGTAACCATATTGGAATGACTATTGTTGTAATATCTTTTTTTTCATCCTGACCAAGAATTAGTAAGCTATGGCCCATGTGCCAAAACTGTTTTTATACAACCTACAAACTAAGGATGACCTGCACACAAATAAGTTATTTAAAAAATCAAACGGGAGACTAATATTTTGTGATACATGAAAATTACATACAATTCAAATTTCAGAGTCCATAAATAAAGTTTTATTAGAACACAGATTTGTGCATTGTCTACAGCTGCTTCTGTGCTACTGTAGCAGAGCTAAGTAGCTACAACAGAGACTGCAGGGGATGTGAAGCCCAAAACGCTACCTGCCTCTTTATAGAAAAAGCTTGCCAACCCCTATTCTAGACGTTAAATTCTATAAAGATATGAATCTGTTTTATTTAACATTACATCCTCAGATCCAAGCACAACACTTGTAACAAAGAAGCTGCTCAATAAATCTGTTAAGTGAATGAATGATTAATGGCTATAAGAATAAATAGCATTGGAGTGGGAGAGGGTTGGATTGGAAGTTTGGGATTAGCAGATGCAAACTGGTATACATAGAATTTTTTTTTTTTTTGAAAAAAAAAAGGTCTTCCTGTATACCATGGGGAATTATATTCAATATCCTTTGATAAACCACTGTGGAAATGAGCATGAAAAAGAATGTACGTGTGTGTTAGTTGCTCAGTCATATCCGACTCTTTGCGACCACGTGGACTGTAGCCCGCCAGGCTCCTCTGTCCATGGTTTCTCCAGGCAAGAATACTGGAGCAATTTCCTTCTCCAAGGGATATTCCTGACCCAGGTATTGAACCCGGGTATCCTGCATTGCAGGCAGATGCTTTACCGTCTGAGCTACTACACATATGTACAATTGAGTCACTTTGCTCTACAGCAGCAATTAACACAACATTGTAATTCAATCATACCTCAATAACAATATTTTTAATTAAAAATTGTAAATAGCATTGGACTTCCCTGATGGCTCACATGGTAAAGAATCCTCCTGCAATGTGGGAGACATAGGTTCGATCCCTAGGTTGGGAAGATCCCCGAGAGGAGGACATGGCATCCAGTCCAGTACTCTTGCCTGGAGAATCCCATGGACAGAGGAGCCTGGCAGGCTACAGCCCATGGAGTTGCAAAGAGTTGGACATGACTGAGCAACGCAGTACATAAGTAGTACTGGTCCCCAGTCTTGAACTACAACCAAAATTAAGTTTGCGGAACTTCTAGTAGAGTATAATCCTTAAAGTCTAATTCTCAGTGGGACAAGAGGACCAGGAGATACTTTTATTTGAGAGGGAATAACTAGGAGGAGAAAAGAGATTCCCAAGTCACACCCAGAGCTGTGGCCACGGCAGAGTCTCTTCCCACCCAAATAGCAGCACCAGTTCCACCACTAGACTTGCTCTGAAATGGTACCTAACACTGTCACCATTTTTTCTTTCTGGTGAGTTTTCAAGCTAAATGGGAAAAAAGGTGTGTTAGTGAGTGAGGGAGTGTGTGTGTGTGTGTGTGTGTGTGTGTGTGTGTGTAAGAAAGAGAGGAAAATCTTGCCATTTGCAGAATTGGATGAAACTTGAGGGTGTTGAGTTTAGTGAAACTGATCAGATAGAGAAAAACAAATGCTGTGTGATATCACTTATAGGTGGGATCTTCAAAAGACAGATTCCGAGAAACAGAGTATCCGAGTGGGTTGTTACCAGGATCTGGGTGCAGCGGTTGGGGGGGGTGGTTTGGAATTGGGGAAAATGGGGGTTCTGGTCATTGCAAAGAAAGTAAATCCTAAACGCTCTCATCAGAAAAAAAGGTAGGCTTCCCTGGTGGCTCCATGGGAAAGAATCCTCCTGCAATGCAGGAGACGTGAGTTCAATCCCTGAGGCAGGAAGATGCCACATGCAGCTGGGCAACCATGCCCATGAACCCCAGCTGTCGAGCCTGTGCCCTAGAGCTCGGGAACCTCAACTACTGAGGCCACGAGGCACAGCTACTACAGCCTGCACCCCCTGGAGCCTGAGCTGCTCAGCAAGAGAAGCCACCGCAACGAGAAGGCCATGCACCACACCTCGAGAGGGGCCCTGGCTTGCTGCAACCAGAGGAAAGCCTGCCCAGCCACGAAAACCCAGCACAGCCATAAATAAACAAATACAATTTAAAAGAAAATGTCATGGTAACTATGCGACAGGATGGAAGTGGAAGCTAATCCTATGGTGGTAATCATTTTGGAATTTAGAAATGCAACAAACCAGCATAATGTATACCTTAAACTTATGCAATCTTATAAGTCAGTCAGATCTCAATAAAGCTGGGGAAAAAGAAGAGAGGGCAAATGAGTAGCTTTTTCTGGCCAAAATGAAACTCAATAAAGATCCAGTTATATTTTGCCACTAGTAGACCTATTATAAAAGAAATGCGGAAGGTAATTCTTTATGTAGAAGGCAAATTAGAGAGAGGACTGCAGTTACAGAAATAAATGAAAAAAATCAGTGACATTATTAAACATGTGGCTACATCTAAATGAATATTGGCTACATCAAACAATAACATTTAGTGGGTTTATTTGTATAAACGTGTTTGTGCATATATGCATATTATGTTTAGGTACATATGTGTCGGTATAATATGAAAGGAGAGTGAGAGACAAGAAGAAGAAAGTAGAGGAAGAGGAGAAGAAGGAGAAGAGACAGGAGGAGAGGAAGCATAGCATGAAGAAGACAAGGGGAATGGTAAAATTGAAAAGCAATAGCAGAAAATAGAATTGAAGAAATTTTGTTTGGGAGATTTGAAATTTCCAGAGAAGCCACTGATAAGATGATAAAATGAACATACAAATTACCAAATAATAGAGGACAAACTTAGAAAAACAATAAGCATAATTTGAGTGTCATTCAAAGAAGTTCAACCGCTGTGATAAATTGCCTCGACACTCCTCTGGTTTAACACTGCTGAAACACTCCGATGGGCTTGATGCGCTTGGGTGACAGTCCTCAGAGGCGTTAGCTGAGCCAGATTGCTTCCATCTAGTAGTTATGCCGTCTTCAGCTTGTGGCTCCAAATTTACCACAGAAACAGGAAAAAGCATGGAGGATGGAGCATGGAAGATTTTAGAGATCAACTCTTAGACAATGCACATCAATCATATTCATATTTTATTAACTAGAACTCAGTCCCTATACCCTAATCTCTCTACAAGGAGCCTGGGAAATGTAGTTTGTGTGTCTGGAAAGAATATGAGACTGTTTTGGTAAGCACATGATAATGTCTTAGCTGCAACAGAATACGTGATGAGAGGGTAATGGTTAAGAAAACAAATGATCTGAATTTACATCATGCAAAATGCTGGACTGGATGAGGCACAAACTGATATCAGTAGCAGGGAGAAATATCAGTAACCTCAGATATGCAGATGACACCACCCTTACGGCAGAAAGAGAAGAAGAACTAAAGAGCTTCTTGATGAAAGTGAAAGAGGAGAGTGAGAAAGCTGATTTGAAACCTTACATTCAAAAAACCAAAAGATCATGGTATCTGGTTCCATCACTTATGGCAAATAAACGGGGAAACAATGAAAACAGTGACAGACTTTAAAATTGCTGCGGATGGTGACTGCAGCCATGAAATTAAACGACGCTTGCTTGTTGGAAGAAAAGCTATGACAAACCTAAACAGCCTATTAAAAATCTCAGACATTACTTTGCTGATGAGCGTTTGTAAAGTCAAAGTTATGATTTTTCCAGCAGTCATGTATGGATGTGAGAGCTGGACTGTGAAGAAAGCTGAGCACCAAAGAATTGATGCTTTTGAACTGTGGTGTTGGAGAAGACTCTTGAGAGTCCCTTGGACTGCAAGGAGGTCCAACCAGTCCATCCTGAAGGAAGTTAGTCCTGAATATTCATTGGAAGGACTGATGCTAAAGCTGAAACTCCAATCCTTTGGCCACCTGATGCCAAGATCTGACTCACTGGAAAAGACCCTGATGCTGGGAAAGATTGATGGCAGGAGAAGGGGATGACAAAGGACGAGATTGTTGGATGGCATCACAGACTCTATGGATACGAGTTTGAACAAACTCTGGGAGACGGTGAAGGACAGGGAAGCTTAGTGTTCTGCAGTCCACAGGGTGCAAAGAGTCGGACACGACTGAGCAACTGAACAACAGCATCTGTTTTTTAGAAGTAATCACTGCTCTTAAAATTCTTCATCAGAACATATAAAACAAAAGGGAAATTTTGATTGTACTGGTTTTACATTTTTCTTTAATTGTGGCCAGATAAGAATACATGTAAATATGGAAACGTGTAATTATCTGAACACCAGAATTCTGGTTTAGCACCTCATTGTTTAACCTTGAAGAAATCTTTTTCATTTTTCCTGAACTATTTTTTCATCTGTAAAAAGATGAGGGTACCACTTGCCTTTTCTAGTTTTCAACACTATCAGGATCAGAGATGTATACTTAAAATAGAAGCATTTTGAGATTCTGAAGTGCATTTCAAATGAGCGTTATCATGGTGACCTCCTCAATCAAATGCAAAGACAATGAATTTTGAATTGTTCTACATACTGAATTGAATTGTGTAAACTCATCATAGAACATAAGTTTGGAAGGATTTTAGAGGTTATTTGGAGCAACTGTATCACTTTATAGTCAGAAAATTGGAAAAGGAGTAAAAGACAAGGCTGTATATATTGTCATGCTGTTTATTTAACATACATGCAGAGTACCTCATGTGAAATGCCAGGCTGAATGAATCACAGGCTGGAATCAATATTGCTGGATGAAATATTCAACATTAGATATGGAGATAGTACCACTCTAATGGCAGAGAGTGAAGAGGAACTAAAGAGCCTCAGTGAAGGTGAAAGAGGAGAGTGAAAAAGATGATTTGAAACTCTACATTGAAAAAGCAAAGACCACGGCGTCGGGTCCCCTCCATGGCAAATAGAAGGGGGAAGAGTGGAAACAGTAACAGATTTTATTTTCTTGGGCTCCAAAATCACTGCGGTTAGTGACCGCAGCCACGAAATTAAAAGACGCTCGCATCTTGGAAGGAAAGCAGTGACAAACCTAGACAGTGTATTAAAAAGAGACATTACTTTGCTGACAAAAGTCCACGTAGATGAAGCTATGGTTTTTCCAGTAGTCATGCACGGATGTGAGAGTTGGACCATAAAAAAGGCCGAGCACCAAAGAATCGGTGCTTTTGAATTGTGATACTGGAGAAGACTCTTGAGAGCTTGCTGGACAGCAAAGAGATGAAGCTAGACAATCCTAAAGGAAATCAGCCTGGAATATTCACTGAAAGGACTGATGAAGCTGAAGCTCCAGTACTCTGGCCACCTAACGAGAAAAGCCAACTCTTTGAAAAAGCCCCTCATCCTGGGAAAGACTGAAGACAAAAGGAAAAGAGGTGGCAGAGGCCAAGATGGTAGGTAGCATCAGTGACTCAAAGGCCCTGAATCTGAGCAAACATAGGCAGATGTTGAAAGACAGGGAAGCCTGGCAGGCTTCAGTCCATGGGGTCGCAAAGAGTCAGACACAGCTTAGCAACGGAACAGCAACAACAGGCACAAAACTTTAGATCTAGAGCGACGAAGAGCCACCTAGGCTCACGTTGTTCTCCAAGAACAGAACCAAACCTTGAAGACCGTTTTAAGTTTCAGAGGTTCCCAGTGAAGAATCCTATGCTTTTGGCATAAAGCTCGTGGGAAAAGGCATTAAAAATAAGTCTCACAGCTCAGTTCCTTCAGATGTTAATTTAATAAATCTGAAAGGAGGCTGGTAAATCTGCTTTAAAAAGAAAAATCAATCAACTGCCATGATAGCATAAGTTAGTGGCTCAAAGGGAAGCTGAAGGGTTGACTCTACACGGCAGAGTAGAAGGACATGCGCTCATATCCTCCTGCGAGAGCACCAGGCTCGCAACGAGCTGTTGAACAGCCATCGACAGGAGGACACTGGAGCCCCCCAAAGACGGTGTCCCGTGGCCAAAGGCAGGGCTCCTCAGGGAGCTCGGTGGCAAAAAGTGCACTGCCAACGCAGGTGATGCAGGGACAAGGGTTGAAATCCTGGGGTGGGAAGAGCCCCTGGAGAAGGGCGTGGCAAACCCACTCCAGTATTCTTGCCAGGAAAATGCCATGGACGGGGAGACTGAAGGGCTACAGTCCGTGGGGTCGCAAAGAATCAGATCAGTTCAGTTCAGTTCAGTCCTGTCCGACTCCTTGCGACCCCATGAATCGCAGCACGCCAGGCCTCCCTGTCCATCACCAACCCCTGGAGTTCACTCAAACTCATGTCCATCAAGTCGGTGAGGCCATCCAGCCATCTCATCCTCTGTCATCCCCTTCTCCTCCTGCCCCCAATCCCTCCCAGCATCAGGGTCTTTTCCAATGAGTCAACTCTTCGCATGAGGTGGCCAAAGTACTGGAGTTTCAGCTTTAGCATCAGTCCTTCCAGTGAACACCCAGGACTGATCTCCTTCAGAATGGACAGGTTGGATCTCCTTGCAGTCCAGCTTAGCAAATGAGAACACATGCTTGTCCAAAGACAAGGGAGAAGCAGGGAGATGGTAGACAGGAGGGGTGCCATCACAATAAAATCAAATCCCATACCTGCCGGGTTGGTGACCCATAAACTGGAAAACAATAACACGAAAGAATTTCTCCCACTGTTGTGAAGATACTTTAGCCCCATGTCAGGCTTCACAGCCTGGGGATCTGGAAAAAGGCCTAGGAATCCCCAGGGAGTCTGACTTTGAAGACTACTGGGACTTGATGACAGGATTTCCACAGGACTAGAGGAAACAGTAACTCCACTCTTATAGAGCACACAAAAAAAATCTTGCCCATGTTAGGACCAGGGAGAAGGGGCAGTGACCCCACAGGAAACTGAATCAAACCTACCTGTTAGGAGGTCTGTTGGAAGGTCTCCTGTGGAGGCATGGGTCTGCAAAGGCTCTCCACACGGAGAGGGTATCAGCAGGAGCAGTCCAGGGAGGAGTCCCTTGGTGTGAGCCCTCTTCAGTTCAGTCACTCAGTTGTGTCCAACTCTCTGTGACTCCATGGACCGCAGCATGCCAGGCCTCCCTGTCCAGCACCAACTCCCGGAGCTTGCTCACACTCATGTCCATTGAGTCAGTGATGCCATCCAACCATCTCAACCTCTGCTGTCCTCTTCTCCTACGCTAAACCTTTTACCACCTCAGGGTCTTTTCCAATGAGTTGACTCTTCATATCAGGTGGCCAAAGTATTGGACTTTTAGCATCAGTCCTTTTGATGAATACTCAGGGTTGATTTCCTATACGATTGACCTGTTTGATCTCCTTGCAGTCCAAAGGACTCTTTTCTCAAATACCACAGTTCAAAAGCATCAGTTCTTCAGCACTCAGTCTTCTTTATGGTACATCTCTCACATCTGTTCATGACTACTGGAGAAACAATAACTTTGACTATAGAGATCCTTGTCGGCAGGGTGATGTCTCTGCTTTTTAATACCCTGTCTAGGTTTGTTGTAGCTTTTCTTCCAAGGAGCAAGTGTCTTTTAATATCATGGCTGCAGTTGCCATCTGCAGTGATTTTTGAGCCCAAAAAATTACGTCTGTTACTCTTTCCATGTTTTCCCATCTATCTGCCGTGAAGCAATGGGACCAGATGCCATGATCTTGATTTTTTGAATATTGAGTTTTGAGCCAGCTTTTTACTCTCCTCTTTCACCTTTATCAAGAGGCTCTTTAGTTCTTCTTGCCATTTTGCCTTTAGAGTGGTGTCATCTGTGTATCTGAAGTTATTGATATTTCTCCTGGCTACTTAATTCCAGCTTGTGATTCATCCAGCCTGGCATTTCGCATGATGTACTATGCATAGAAGTTAAATGAGCAGGGTGACAACATACAGCCTTGACATACTCCTTTTCCTATTTGGAACCAGCTTGTTGTTCTGTGTTCAGTTCTAACTGTCGCATCTTGTTCTGCATCCAGGCTTCTCAGGAGACAGGTAAGATATCTGGTATTCCCATCTCTTTTAGAATTTCCCACAGTTTGTTGTTATCTGCACAGTCAAAGTCTTTAGCACAATCAATGAAGCAGAAGTAGATGTTTTTCTGGTATTCTCTTGTTTTGTGATCCAGGCAATTTGATTCCTGGTTCCTCTGACTTTTTAAAATCCAGCTTGTACATCTTGAAGTTCTCAGTTCACATACTGTTGAAGCCTAACTTGAAGGATATTGAGCATTACCTTGGTAGTGTGTGAAATGAGTGCATTTTTATGATAGTTTGAACATCCTTTAGCATTGCCATTCTTTGAAATTGGAATAAAAACTGACATTTTCCTGTCCTTTGGCCACTGCTGAGTTTTCCAAATTTGCTGGCATATTGAGTGCAGCATTTTAACAGCATCATCTTCCAGGATTTGAAATAGCTCAACTGCAATTCCATCCCCTCCACTAGTTTTGTATGTAGTGATGCTTCCTCAGGCCCACTTGACTTCACATTCCTGGACGTCTGGATCTAGGTGAGCGAGCACACCACCATGGTTATCCAGGTCCTTGAAACCTTTTTTGTACAGTTCTGTGTATTCTTGCCACTTCTTCTTGATGTCTTCTGCTTCTGTTAGGTCCTTACCGCTCCTTTATTGTGCCCATCTTTGCATGAATATTTCTTGAATAAATCTCTAATCTTTCCCATTCTATTGTTTTCCTCTACTTCTTTGCTTTGTTCACTTAAGAAGGTTTTCTTGTCTCTCCTTGCTCTTCCTTGGAACTCTGCATCCAGTGATATATCTTTCCTTTTCTCCTGTGCTTTTTGCTTCTCTTCTTTTCTCATCTACTTGTAAGGTCTTCTCAGAAAATCATTTGCCTTGTTTCTTTTCTTCTTGGGGATGATTTTGGTCACTGCCTCCTGTACCATCTTATGAATTTCTATTCTTGAAATATTCATTTCTATTCACATGTCTATTTCAGTGTCTCATTTCATCAGTTTATATTTTCCAATTTCCCCATGTCTTTTTGTTGTTGTTCTTTCTCAAGCCTTTACCAAATGTAGTAGAAAAACTTGTGTATGTGTGTATTTATATATATATATATATAGTATATATAATGTAATATGTATATCTTAGAAAACTTAAAAATTTTTACCTCGTTAAAAAACTTACGACATTTTGGTCCCACTTGTTTGACCAAGTGTCAAGGGAAGCACACTGACTGCCACCACCCACCCTGGCCAGGTACCGCAGTCACCATTTGCGTGAGTTATTTTACGACCTCAGGTCTTAGTAAGGAACACGGAACCAACAAGCCACCAGCAACTGGGAAAGTTCAGGAAAAGTCAAAAGGAGACACAAGTCCGACCACCTCTCAAAATCCTACTCGCTGGCACCCGGAGGTGCCATTAGCTGAGCAATGCCTGTGCCACCAGGAAGGACCCAGAGTCGGAATGACTGGCCAGAGAAAAGGCGGAAATGAATCCCATCACCAGAAAGCCCAAGGCATCAAGCAGGTAGCGGAGCAGTTCTTCTGAGTTCTCTGACCCTCCTGCTCTCCAGCTCTGCGTCCCTGCCCAGTGAAGTCTCTTGCTTTGTCAGCTCATGTGTCTCTGGACAGTCCAGCTCCCCGTGTTAGACAAGAGCCCACTCCCAGGCCCCGGAAGGGGTCCCCATTCATAAGTATGAATAATGCTGGGTTTCTAATTTATCCTCACTGAAAACTTGGTATAGTTCCATTTATTCTGGCATCTAGTATTACTCCTAAAATTCTAGAAAGCTTATTATCTTAATGATTTAAAAAAAAATTTTTGAATGAAGCTTGAAACTTCTAATCCAGTTCTGATACAAAGAAATATTGTGTTGAAAAAAAAGGCAGAAAATTAACATGTGATACAGTATGATTAACTAAAGTATAGGATTTGCTCAAATTAAAAAAAACAAAACAAAACAAAAAAAACCACACAGGAACTTGAATTGTGGATTATTTTAGCCACCTTTAAAAATGAGAATATGGGTATTACTCTGAAAATTTTCTCCTTCAAAATACAATTCCTTGTTCTGAGAAGAGCAGCAGGCCACCCCTCTACCCATCTTTTGCAGAACAGCTTAATGACAGTCAGCGTATATTTAGCCAACTGACAGATTATGTGTGAAATCTGTAATTAGACAGCTAATCTTTTTTTAAAGAAATATGTTATATTTCTAAGTGCTAATATGTACATTTTCAAGAGACTAAATGCTAGGTGACACCTCTGAGTTTCTTAACTTTTTTCCCTAGAAAGAGCAGTTTAGCTGGCATAGAAATATAGCAGAAAATGAAAATATTTGTCACTTTCGGGAAAATAGCATTTTGGGGATTGAGAAATATAAGACTAGAGAGAAAAAAAAAAAGACCATTGTATCAGGGGTATACACATATATGGGCAATCCATCTTCTTTCTCACCTTTATATAGTACCTAATTTTTACAGTTAGCAGTTAGATCAATCCAGGGGCCTTACAGCCTTACATTTGTGTATGAAGGAAACTGCTCCAAGGGAAAATAGTTGGATCTGGACTCTGTACTTGTTAAAGGGAGGTGATTAAAGGAAGTCAAAGAGACATTCTGTAAAGGGAAGTAAGTGTTTTGAAGGATGGGATTTTTGCTTTTTTCTTTGGTACTGAGGGGAAGGTTTAAGAGTTGAAACATCTTCACTTGGGTGGGGTGTGAGGGTGTGTGCTTAGACCTGAAGGTATGTGATTGAGAAACAATAGAAACAATAATCACATTTGCCTTATTGGGCTACTTTTTCTAGAACATCTAAGCAGAAATGATTTGTACCTTTTTTTTTTTTTCCTTTTTCTTTCTTTTTTGAGAGAGGAAGTAATTTTTAAAACCCTTAACTCTGAGGTTCTCTTTCTCAGAAAGTATGAAAAGAAGAGATCACTAGAATAACCTTGACTTTTTTTCCTGACCAGGTTAACAGTCATGAGTTGGCAGTTAGTTGTTTTCCAGCATTTGGCCAATTCCCTTTTAAGGAAATAGCGATAGTTTCCACCAGTCTAGGTGTTTAGATTTGTGACCCCACAGAGAGAGCTCAGATTTCAGTGGACAGTCATGGCCCTTTGGCATTCAGTTCCAGACCATCTTGCTCTTAGAATTAGATCTCAGTGGAACTGAACTTGGATACTCTTCTTTAATTTTTTCTACCCTTGGATTTGCCTTGACAAGCTTAGAAACAATATTTTCACTGCTGACCCCTGAGACTTAAACTGTGACTTCTGGAGGGGTAAGGGAAGCTCTAGCAAGACCCTTGAGACTGGACCAGACTTATGTTAACTCAGACCACCGGGGTTCCAATCCTGCATCTGCCATTTATGAGCTGTGAGGCCTTAGACAAGTTACTCCAGCTCTGGCCTTGGTTTCCTAGGGGCATAATAGCACTTCTCTTATACTGTTGTTTTAAGAAAAGTAATACCTGGAAAGTGCTAGTTAGAACATACTTGGCACCTAGTATGAAGTATGGTGGAAGGGGCCATTCGCCACATTTGCAAATATTCTTGTCCGCTCAGGAAGCTATTGGGATCAAGTTGCGGATTTCGAGAGGCCATCATGATTTGGGTGAGAAAAATCTCACTAACATCACATGCAAGAAAGAATAAATTAGCTTCTTCAAAGTCTTCTTGGTAAGACCCAAAGACTAGTGCAGAACACAGGGAGTGAGGAAAAGGGTCCCCTCAGCTGGATTTCCCATCAGCCTACTGGGATAAGGACTAGGAGTCAGATCTACCTTGACTTAAAGAAAATGAAGACGTGAAAGAAAATTCACACTCTGTATGGATAGGCATACATACATATTTAGCTTTTCAAGTATATTGTATAAATGTACATGTACTTATATTTTTCACTCGTGTGCTTGTCCGTGTGGGGATATGTACCTACACTTTGTATGAAAAAAATGACTACATCCAAAGTGGCCATAAATGCATTATCTAGCTCTCGGTTTTACCTCCTATGAGAGTCAGTTAAGTGGGCAGGGCACAATCTTTAAAAGAATGACATGGCCTGAGGACATGATATAAACTGATTTAGAACCAAATATCTCCCGGATGGCTGACAGTACTTGCCCTAGACCTTGAGCCTCAGCACATGCTCACTGTAACACATCAACAAGCAAAGTGACACACCCACAGGCACCGTGACAGTTCCAAGGCTGACCATCAAGGTCAAAAAGTGACTAGGTCCCAATTCATGAGAATCCCCATACTCCTTCCCCAAAATAGCTGTAATAATCTCACTCACTGGCCCGTGAAATTTCCCACCCGGATAAAAACTGCCAAGCCCGTACCTTGGTGCTGCCCTCAGCCTCTGAGATGGCCCCACACTCTGTCTGTGGAGCGTGTTTCTCTCTAAGTAAATCCTCTTCTTACCTATCTCTTTGTCTCTCACTGAATTCTTTTCAGGATGAGACATCCAGAACCTGAACTTCATTAAGTCCTGACACCAGGTGTGTGTGGTGAAAAGACTGTGGGTTCAAGTTCCAATCTGAGTTACATGGCTTCAGTAGTATTTCTGCAGCCGTCAGCACAATGATGTGCGTGTAGGATGTGCCATTAAATTTTGGAGTAAATGGCTTACAAAGTGAAAACTGTAATCATAATACAATGCGCCGCAAAAACCATGTATCTTTTCCTATGTGTCATCACTCCATTCTCACTGCTTATGTCTTTTAAATTTCCCATTTTAAAGTAAGTAATGAGAATATTATAGCCATAGCTAATAGAAAGAAAAGAATCTGCTCTTGATATAGGGCAAGCTGGGATAGGGCAAGGCTTCAGGTGTAGGATGGAAAGTCAAGGCAAATGAAAAGACCATTGTATTTCCAGTCCTATCTACTGATCAAGAAATCTCCGAAGTATTTAGGTTTCCCATAACTTAAAGAACGTTGTGTGACTTAGGTCACTCATTTATTAAAAAGGAATTCAGTTTTAGGTTTCATAGATTGTCAAGAGATCTTTCTTTCTGCTGTACTCTCTTTATAGAGACAACACTGAACACCAGGATAAAACCTGGAAAACCTTTCAGAAATGGTCAGAATTCCTAAGGTACTCATTTCATCATTAATCATCAATGTTAATTTATACTTTCCCTTTGCTCACATCGGGAAAATATCTACAGTCAGTTTAAAACAGCTTTATTTTTTCAAAAGCCCCATAATGGTATTTTGCTGTGAAAAGCCCAGGTCACTTTATGAGGGGTTTCCATCTGAGCAAAGTTGTCCACACACCTTGCCACCCTGACCACAGCCGATTGGATCAGATGGGCCCCTGACCCATCCTCCCGCTAACGAAGCGGTTTGGTTTCAAAATGACCATGACTGATTCCATCAGTCTCTCTGTCTCTGCATTTTAGAACAGTATATACTAGTTAACAGGAGAACACGAGCTGGAAGACAGACATGACGGTAAACAGAAGCTGTGAGTTATTCGAACTCACAAGACAGCCAAAGCAACGAGTGAGCAGGGTCTGTGGGGCAGAGCGGATGAGAAGCTAATGATAGTTGATAAAGAAAGGAGCACAGGAATGGGGGGGCAAGCCCAGGCCTGTGACAAGGGCAGGGTGTTCAGGCAGGAAGCCCGTGGTGCATCAGGACAGGCTTCGAGGAAGAACAGAGAAAGGATCTGATCACTGCAGGTACTGATACAGTCTCTCCTGTGAGACCCAAGTAACTTCTATTGATAGCTTCCTGCCCTCCGCTTGTCCACTTATATCCTTACAGTGAACTCCCAGGAACCAAGTGAAATAACCTGAGGGTGTTTTTATCTTTTGCACCTTGATCAAGCTTGATACATTGGCTTACAATTTTATAGAAAACACTTACAAGGTCTAATTGACAACTGACTGTCACTCATAAGGTACATCTAGAGACACTACTCAAGGGAGCTTCCTGGTGGCCTAGTAGTTAGGATTCTGGGCTTTCTCTGAAGTGGCCGTACTGAGTCCTTGATAGGGAACAGAAATCCCGCAAGCAGCAAGTGTGAGGCAAATAAATAAATAAATAAATAAAATAACAAGACACTGCCCAAACTGCTTCTATCTTCAAAATAACTCTCTGGTAAAAGTGGGTTTCAAAAACTAAAAATTTAAAACTACATTAATGTAGACAAAAAGAGCTTTAATTGGGTAACTATCAGATTCCACTATCTAAATGAATTTCCCACTTCATTAAAATAACAATGACTTAAACTTCAAAGCAAACTCAGCCCGTTGTTTACCCTGCCACTCTAAGCACGTTTTGTAAGATATCTAGATCTTTTGTTAGACATATGTTACTGAGCTTAATTTGTCTTTGTTCCTTTTAAAAGTCTTGATTCACAGAGAACAGAAATGCTTTGAATCTGCTTCCTAACACAATACCTGTGTGAAGAAATGTCTAATCCTGCCTGGGTATGAATATATGGAACACACAAATAAATGTGAAGATGTTCAGAAGAGGCTAGAGGAAATTGGAATACCAAAATGCTCTAAGGGAATTGTGGAATATTTATGAAAATACATGGTTTATTTTGAAATGCAGATGTCTCAGGACCTGGTAATGTAATCACAGGAATGAAAACTGTCTTTAATAAATCTTTTTAATTAAAATCTATTGTTCCAAAAAAAGTATAAATCCTCCTGCAATATTAGAAATAGGAGCAAGAAATGGGGAAAGTATGCCTTCATTCAGATTGCAGCAAAGAATTATTATTAAGAGTTCCTGGCTATAACAGTTTGGTTTGCTGTTGTTGTTTTCCCTGTTGTTTGTTAAAGCTAAAGAAGTAACATTCTAGTAGACTAATCATAAATTATTTGCCATTATGGTACCCAATGAGATGAAAACAAAAAGGCCTGTAGCACAAAAATACATCCAACCGCTGATAGGGAGACAGAGTGTGTTAGAATCACTGTCAAAATACATCAATTTTTTTGTTTTTCTTGACTTGCAAGGGCTTTGAGTGGGTGGTCCTCCAGCTCAAAAGACTCAAAATCAATTAATTACAAGAAATAAACCTCTTTCCTCCCAATCTTCAGATTTCCTCTATGAGATCCGTGCAGAATGCTTAATAATGAAAATGTATACATGATTGCCTTTGTGAAAAATGCATACATTTCTCTGTTCTTATTAGTCTGCAGTGTCATTAAAGTTTAAGAGCACTAGGCCTTTCAGTTAAACCAGTGCACTAGGGCATAATTGTCATAACATGTCAATACAATGAAATAAACTTATTTCATCAGTGAGTGAGCTGAGGCAAGCAACGCTGAGCCCCGTCCTGTGTGACAGGGCTATCTACCCTCTGATCCTAGACCCTCCATTCGCCATCGCAAGCAAGTGGGGGCTGGAATGGTCCATGGCTGTGCGCAGGGAAGTTGGAAACCTGCACATCTTGAATCCATTAGCTTGTAGTACCTTTTCTCAGTGATATATTACACTGGGCAAGTACAGTCCCAGGCAAGGGATGGCCATCACTAACTCCTTAGAGTAGCAAATGACCTAACCCTCCTGCAGTAACCACCCACGTGTGGCTCAACTTTTGAAGAGCTTCCAGTCCTGTTTAGATGAAGTTCTGTGGCTGTTTATTTTATTATTATCTGATAATGAGTCTCCCTTGATGATTGCAGCTGCCTGAACAGCAGGTAGGGATGTTAGGAGCCTATTCACATGCTTTCTCTTGTTGGGGATCCACAGTCCCAAAGGATGTGTGTGTTCTTCTGTGAGTGCATGAATGCTGTGGGCTTTTGTACAAGCTATGAAAGTGGGGCTCTGTGTGTATATAAGGAGAATGATAAGGGGGGGTGTTTTCAATGCTTCTAGTAATCTCTAAAGTCTTGCTCCTGATTCTGTGTGGGCCAGGGTCCTGAGAAGCTGGTTAGAAATGCAGAATTTCAGGTCTAAGCCCACACCCACTGAGGCAGATTCAGCCATTAACATAATCCTCTGGACGCTTAGTATACACATTAAATTTGACATGCATGCATTACGCTAAGGGAAAATATATTTGTTCTTCTCTATAGAAAGCATGGCTTCCACGAAATGTTTTAAGACTGTAAGCAATTGCATGCATTATCTATATCTTCACTGTAAAGATATTAAATAAGAAATATTTATTTAAAAGTAAAAATGTGAATACTTAGGGCAAATGTTAGTCTAGAAGTGATTTTCTTGTCCAGAAAACACGTGAAACGGAAATTTTCTATCTTCGAAAAATTATGTCCTCTCAAGGAAATGGGACCACATTGCAGGGCAGACTGGGTGATCAGCATCAGGATGATCCTGCGGTTTTACAGGCGCCTGACCTAAAGAGTGTACTGATCAAGCGATTCTCTTGAATGTACAGATGAATTCTGGGGGGAGTTAGGAAAGGGAACCTGTTGGTCCCAGATGACCGAGTCACCCTTTCTAGTGTCTTAACTGACACACTGGGGTCTCTCAGTTGGTGGCTAGTCCTATTGAGAAAAAAGTAAGAACTGTGCAAAACAAGTTCATGCTGAATATGATTAACAGCAGCCTATGTTTGCTACAGATCTGTGGGCCAAAAATTTCTTCTCTTTCCACTGCTGTGCTGTGAGCCAGTTGGCTGCTGCTTCCCCCCCAGAGGTGGATATGCTACAGTGATATAATGATTCTCACATGAAAACAGCCTTATGAGGTGATATGGGATTCATCAGACTAGAGTGTTCTATGGAGCAAATTGATATTTTTAAAGGATTGGGGAAAAATAAAATGATTAAAATACTATAACATATGAATCTTTTAAAGGGTGGATTTAATGTGAACATAGATATACTGACTTGCGTAACTAAGGCATACATTTCCAAATAAAGATGATTCTTTACTAAGTATAAACACCCTCAAACAATCTGCATTATATAAACTATCAATGATATAATAATTAAACGAAAGAATGAGAATATGCCCTAGACAAATTAAATAGCTTGTGAATTTTTACTGCATATTGATGTGTGTATTAAGGAATACATACTCCAAGTAATATATAAGATAAAAAGGAAAGAATTACTTACCTCTAAAATTCCCTTAGCTCCAAGTTTCTTCACATAGTATTTTTTAAAATGTCTAACTTATTATGGAAAGTAAACCAAAATTTCAGAAATATCGGTGCTTTATTGTAGAGCCTAGAATAGTTTTATAAACAGTTAAAACAAGAAGTACTTAAGAATACATATTTTTCATATCAAATTCCCCATTTTTCAAGAAATATTGAAATATACATATAAAACATCACAGGAAACCCTTGTCTTTGACTGCCTACATTTTCTTCCTTAAATATATTGGTGGTGTTAAAGTTTTCTGCATAATTCATAGAAGCCAAGTTGATAGTGTTTTGATTCATGTAGATAAGTTCATGTGATGAAGTTTTTAAACTTAGTTCATTCTTCATTCAACAAATGTTTATTGAACACCTAATACTTGGCAAGCACTGTTCAGTGAACAAAACAGACTCTCATCTATGTAGTTACATCACAGTAATATGTACCTAACCAAGAATTTATATCGGCTTCCCTGGTGGCTCAGAGGTTAAAGCGTCTGCCTCTAATGTAGGAGACCCGGGTTCGATCCCTTGGTCAGGAAGATCCTCTGGAGAAGGAAATGGCAACCCACTCCAGTATTCTTGCCTGGAGAATCCCATGGATGGAGGAGCCTGGTGGGCTACAGTCCACCGGGTCGCAAAGAGTCTGACACTACTGAGTGACTTAACTTTCAACTTTCAAGGATTTATTTAGACAGAGTAGACACCAATATTAAAAACAAACAAAACGGCAAAAAAGGAAAAATAACTTCTCTGAGCACATTCAATAAAAAAAAATGGGGAATATAGAATCTCAGTGGGGGATGGGTATTCTAAGGTTTTATTCTGGATTATGGTATTTTAAAAAACAACTTTCAAAGATGGAGGTGGGAAACATTCAATGTAAATTAGAAAGGTAACTAAGATTTTTGGGGGGCATCAATATTTGTCATGGATTAGCAGTAAAATGTCACATGAGATAATTACTAGCTTATAGATAGCTGTGCATATAAACATGCTTATTTGTGTATGTCATGTAGCACGTGTGTGTTTCATATTATGCACTAAATTCAATCCTGCAGAGTTTAATGTGTCAAACTCCGAGGAATACAAATATTTAAATATTTAAAGAGTAAAACTCATTACTTAAATACTAATATGAATTATTTTATAAAACTCTCCAAACTTAAAAAAAATTCCTTTTGGAAATTAAGTAAGTAATTGAAATTTTCCAACTTTGGCTTTTTGCATGAACACTGGCTTTAAAGTAGTATAGAAAAAGATACGACTATCTGCAGCTGAATCATACCAATCCAATCAGCTTATTTGCAGGTAGGATGAGAGCCATTTTTTTGGGGGGGTGGCCATGACACATGGCATGTGGGATCTTAGCGTCCCAACCTAGGACTGCTGTGCAAGCACTGAGTCTTAACCTCTGGATGCCAGAGAACTCCCAGAGTCATTTTAGTATAACTTGCAAATTTCTCTTAAAAAATTATTTATTAGCTTATGTCCCTAAGAGCTAATGTATTTACATTGTACACTTACAGAATAAGACAAGATCTCTAAAATTTATTTTTTTGTTGTCCATATTCTAAAATTAAACCTTAAACCAGTTAAATAACAAGGTTGCAAAGATTTGGAATAAAACTTGTCCATACAAAGCTCAAAAAGTAAGCTACATAAAATTATATAGCGAAAACGAGAGAAGTGACAAATAGGGTTAAGTTCTTCACTGATGAAAACATGATCATTGTTTCCTGTCCTTTATGTTTATCATATTCTATTTTTTTTCACAAATACAATAACTTTCATTAAAAATAATTAAGAATTTTCATCAACCTAAGCAAACAGGAAGACTTTTTCAAAGTATATAGAAAATCACAGCTTGGGACTCATTCAAACTTTAATGTCTGTAAGAAGGAATTTTGAAAGCATTAATTAAGAACTTGTTAAAAGTTTGTCCAGGAATTCCTGTTTGTGAGAGGTGAATCACATATCTCTAAAGAAGATAATAAGCACTCGTCTGAAATTTGTGTTGGAAATTCTGCTTTTTTAAAAGATTGGCTTAAGGAGACACAAAAAGCAGTCTTAGGTAACATTAAGGAAAAAAACCTGTAAGCTGAAAAAACTTGGTACCTTTACAGTAAGAAAAATGTAAGAATGTGAGAAAAAAAACTGTGAGGAAAAAACTGCTGGTAAGAGTTTTTATAGTTTAACGTATTATTGGATATCTTATTTTTCAGTTTAATGGTTTTGTTAGGGTGCGTAGGTGTCTATTTTTAAAAAAGAATTTTTTAAAGGGTTTTTTTTTTTTTTTTGGTTTAACAAAATGAAAGTCCTTAGAGTACAGATAC
This sequence comes from Capra hircus, assembly GCF_001704415.2. Taxonomy (NCBI): domain Eukaryota; kingdom Metazoa; phylum Chordata; class Mammalia; order Artiodactyla; family Bovidae; genus Capra; species Capra hircus. Next base: position 9,953,298 of record NC_030821.1, on the reverse strand, counting down.
CTAACTTCTCCTGAGAGTGGCAGATAGAAAGACAATACTAATTCCTGTCTCCTTTAGATAGTTATTTTTTAATGTATCAATGATCAATTTACTGCATGATGAATGCAATGTCAGGTGTATTTCCCACCCCAAGGCTAGGGTAACGAAATATTTTGTGGACTTGTATCATTTTCAGGCAATTCACACCTTTCCACCACACTTATGAACAAGCCCCTCCCTTTCCATTTAATGTTTTATTTTCCTAGGTTTTACAATTCAGGAATCACCTCACACTTGAGTTGGTCCCTATTGCTACCATTTGCTCCAAATAGAGGAGTCAGGAGATAACAGGACAAACTCTGCAGAAAACTGTTCTGCATTTTGTAGGACACAGGCCTTTAAAGGGAGTGGGAAGTGGGATTAAGGAATATATTGAGTCACTATACCTCAGCCTCAGGATGTACTTCCTTCAGCTGCTCTTATCAGAGTTTGTAAAAACTCTCAGATTTAGTGACATTCTATCTAATGTGAAGTCACAATGAGTAGAAAACGTACATTTTTTAAGAAAAGAAGTACAACTAGAACAATGATTGTTATTTTTACGGAAGAATGACCAAAAGGGAGAATCCCATAAGCTTTGCAGAATCTTATGAAACATGATTTAAATATATGCCTTTGTGTTGTGAATATGGCCTGAAAATGTAAAACTGTTTTTGATTTTCTGCAAGTTGTTTTCCATTGATTTTGAAGTTTAATGTTTCTATCATAATTTCACACCTACTTTGGCACAATTTACAGAAAGAAGAAAAATATAGCATAATATGTATATTTTATTTCTCCCTGTATTTTTTTACATCCTAAAACTTGTTGATTTATTTCTAAGCCTTACAATATGATTTTAGAAACAGCACTATTTCACAAGAATCATTCCTGATTCAGATTTCATTTTATTAATTTTAAATAAGAATAAATGTATAGTCCTGGTATCTAAATTCTTGCTTTTCAATTTTGGGACAGAAGAAATAACACAAGTTATAGAATAATTAAGTATTAAAGTGTTCATGATTCTTTTAGGAAAATATAAGTAAGCTTTGACAATTTCCTATACAACAGAGTTAAAGTATACATAAAATTTTATATTTTAAGATTATTAATGCTGCTAAGGAGAGCAAAAAATAAAGAGCTGTAATGCAGAAATTACTATAGAATGTACAACTTGATAAAATTTGAGATTCAAATTAAGAACATCAAATATCAAGACTTAACCTTACAATTCATTAATCCATTACAATTCATTAGTCATATGTCCCAAAGAGAGGGCAGAATGTACAATGAGTATTTTTTGAAAATGAATTGCAAAAAATTAGTAAAATCTGAGAAGACTTCAGAATTGGAAACTCCAGCTGGGTTTAAAAGGATGGGGGAAGGGATCTTACTAACTAAATATTTGAAGCACCATTTAAAAAAATAAAACCTACCAAAGTCTCATCAGTTCCCCCTGCACAGGCCCACCCTGACTCTATCTTAAACATATTTTTCTTTGTAAAGACGAAATTTAGAAACACACACACAGGATATGTTGCACTGATGTAGGCCAGTTGAGGAAAAAACAAAACAAAACATGGTTCAGAGCAGGATTTCAAATTGTTACACTAAATATAATAACATTTGCAGTCATGGCACTGTTCCATAATAATTTTAAAAGATTTCATTTTACTCATCATCGCCAGCCATTATCTGATCATATTTGACCTACATATTAATATTTTCATTATTATCCAAGCCCCTTTTGCTCTGTACAAACAGTCAGTTCTGTTCACTGCGAGATTATTTATTTACTTTGGAAATAACTGGAATTCTTTCACCCTATCTTTTTCTCCAGGGACACCCCCACCCCAAGGATTGATATTAATGTCTGGGTGAGGGGGGGATACAACCCGTAAGTACAAACAAACAAAAAAACACCGTGAGATAGAAAAGGGGCCCCTCTTCATGGCATACTATGGGAGAAGAAGAAAAACAAAGGGAAAAAGGAAATGATAATTGTTTTCTCTAAGGCTATTATCTAATGCGAAAGCAAATAGTCAGTCTGGAAATCAGCTAACAGAAGGGGATTAAGAGAGAGGAGATCTGAGCGGGGCTTGATGGCTCGCAGAGCTGTGTCTCCAGCCAGTGATGAGACGCAGGCAGGGCAGCCAGGAGCGCTCCAGATGGCCGGGGAAAGTGGTCGTCTTGGGTTACTGCAGGGCGCCCGGGGCCCCGGGAAAGCATCACTAGGGAGCCGGCCCCACGTCCAGCCTTCACCGGAGAGGGCGAGGCCAGGAGAGAGGCGGCCCGCGCGCCCGCGCGCCCCGGCCGGCCGGGCCAGCCCATTGTTAACTTACACTTGACCCCGTGACCCCCGCACGACACCGATGTCCCCCACCGCCCCCGCCCGCCGCCCGCGCCCCCCGCGCCGCCGCGGGCCCTCCTCCCGGCCCCGCGGAGCCGCCGCGGCGCCTCGGGCGCGGGCGCGCGCGCTCTCGGCGCCCGGCGCGCAGCGCCCCCGCGGCCCGGCGGCCGCCCCGCCGCCCCGCGCGCGTCGCCTTCCTCGAGAGTGAGCGAGGGCGCGCGAGGCCGACGCAGACGCCGCCCGGGACGGGGGCGCTTCCCCGCGCCCCGCATCCCATTCGTCTGCCGCCGCGGCGACCGCAGGGAAGGGGCGGGAGGCAGGGAGGGAGGAGCGGCGCGCCGCGCGTCCGGGGCTGCTCCGCGTGGAGGCGGCGTCTGGCCGGCGGCCCCGACCCCCGGGCTCCTCGCCCCGCGGCTCGCGGTGACCGGCGCTCGGCGGCCTCGCGGCGAGCGCGCGCGCGGGCCCGCGGTGCTGGACGCGCCGGCCCTTCGGGGGCCAGGGGAGGCGCCGCGCCCTCGGCCCCTCGCCCCGCGGGCCGGCCGAGAAGACGGCAAGTTTCCCTGGCACCTCGGAGCCGGTGGCGGATGGTGGGACTCTCCGGCCCTGTGCAGTGTAAGTGCCCGCGGGCGGGCGGGGACTGGGGGCACTGGGGTGGGAGTGTGCCCTGGTTGCTGCTGTTAATTCTCCTTCTGGTGACCGTCCCCTTCGTTTGGGTTGTTCAGCCGGGAGGCTCCGGGCTGTCCCCGTCGCTGAACTAGGGTAGAGCCACGCACCGGGGCGAAGAGGAGCCTCGCGAGTCGCTGCCCGCTGCGGTGACACTGAACTTCACGGGGCAGCCGGGGGTGCCGTTTTCACGCTCAGATTCTCCGCGCTGCTGCCCCCCCCCCCCGTTTTCTTTTCTCTCCATCATGACAGTGTGAGAGCTGGAAGATCATACTTATTCCCACCACCCACCCCCCCGACCGAACCCCCGGGCAAGGTACCCAGGGTGAGGGTGGCAGGTGGCCTTGGACCATCATTTCGTTTTTCTTTTTCTTTTTAAAATATTTTTTTAAACTGGAAAGTCTGCTTTTGATGGTGGGAAAACTTAGCTGTGGCATCAAGACAGGAGGAGGAATATTAACTTTTGAGACCCGGTGGCTACTGCGGTCGGGGTCCTTAGAGCAGTCCCCGGGCGCTTTGTGTCCACCCTGCGAACCCGCCCTGGTCTTCTTGGGCACGCGGGGTGCTTGGGTGGGAAGCCCCTGGAGGACAGGCCAAGCCCCCCGCCCCCGAACTCTAGTGAGGTCTCTAGATCCGACTGGCATCCGCGACGGGCTTACGGCTTTGCCGCCCGGGCTGGGTGGGCAGCGTCCCCGCGGCCCAGACCTCCGCGCGCCGGGGGCTCCGGCGCCCTGGCCCTTTGGGGGTTCCCTGCGCAGCCTCGATGGGGGCGCCCGTCTCCTCTTCAGAATGGGGAGCCCTGTGCTCGGCAACGGAGCCCCCGCCAGGCGGAGCCCGGACGGAAAGCTGCGTCCCGGGGATGCAATTCGTTTACCCGGCCCCAGCGCTCTCTTTGGGGGGACAGAAAGGACTGGGGTGATCGGTGCACCCAGACCCCTCTCCCTGGGCGGATCTGATGCTGGCCAGGACCCCCTTAGGAAAGACAATTCGGTGGGTACAAGGCGCTTAAATCCGTTTTTCTTTTTTTTGGAAAGTTTTTATGGAGGTTGGGGTGGGGTAAGTCAATCCTTGGAAAAGTGTGAGTACAGATTCCAGGAAGTAGGATGTGAACCCAGACTGTTACTAAAAATAGCCCGATTCCCCCCCCACCCCCCACTCCCCCCGCGCTTTTCAAGTTTGGAGAATTTGGCTGCGGAGCCTTGCAGCCCTTGTTTTCCTTATTCCTTGCAAAGCGTCGTGGCGGTTGAAATCTTTTGAGCACAGCTATTCTTCAAGATCTGGGCATCTTAAAGCCCAACTCGCCTCAGCCTGGCACCAGAGTGTCCCTTGCAGGAATAGCCAGTGTCCCCCGCGGAGGAGCTCCTGAAGACCAGTCCCAAAGTCCAGGGCCGGGGAGTGAAGGTCAGGAGTTGGGGGGAGGCCACTCCAGAGCAACTTGATGTGCTTCATGTCACTCCGGGCCCCCTTGAAATTTTAACTTCGCTCCCTCTAATTAATCTGCCCAGGGCCTTGATATAAATGGCTGCCCACAGCAGCTGCAAATTGATGTATCCCCTGATAAAGATTGGGTTGCTGACCAAGGCGTTTTCTTTTTCTACCTTCTGTGTGAACTGAAATCTGTTTTACAGGTTCCACCCCCCCCCCCCACCTCGTCTCCTTTTAAACATGTGTCCCATTTTTATGTGCACCCAGTGGCTTTGATTGTCATAACCCTCCCTTTGCTTAGAATGAGAGGGAACCTGGGTCTGTGCCCAGTGAGTCCACACTCGCTAGAATACAAATTGATCAGCTTTTCAGTGGTAAACCGTTGGTGTCGGGGGTCTTCTTTAGTTTTTTGCAGCCTTTTGCCTGGACCATGTGAGTGTTTTGTTGTGCCCAGTCTCTCCTACCATACAGTTCCTTAGAAATGTGAATAAACAGAATTGTTTCTTAAACCATCCTGGACCAAACCCAGATGCTTATGTCAGATGTGATGTGTACAAAGAGAAGCAAATTTATGATTCTCTGGATCTTTCCCCATTGTTTATTCTTAATGTCAATTCTAGTTTTAACATTGTAGGGGCTTTCAGGTAGCATGCATGGGACAGTCTGATTTTCTTTTTCTTTCTTTTTATGGGTGGTTATTTTTAAAGAGACAGCTGACAGTCTCACCCAGTGTTTAACCTAAGCATTTTTTGCAGCCAGGAAGGATATTGAGGAAGTTGAAGTCTAACATTGCTTTATCTGTACTGTATTTAGCATTTCTTTGGCTTATTCTTTCAAAAGAAAGAATTTCCACGAAATAATCAAGAAATCAGGCTCATTCTGGGTGTATAAAAGCTGACTTTATCTGTGATCATACTAAGAGAAGAACTTTATGTTAGAAGACTTTGTGTAAGCATTCATAATTTTTTGTAAACCATTTAGACAGCAGTCACTTTATTTGAAATGCTAAATACTGAGTGGGAGAGTTTGAGTATGGAGTTTCTCCAGTGTCCAGTTCATATCTAATAAAATAAGTGGAAAAAATGGTGCATTTTTTTTCTTTAATGTTTGGACAGCTCAAAGCAGACCAGAAATCTTTGAAATACTATTTTCCTTTATAGCTTTAGTCCCTGTGACTCACTAATATCTGCTAATAATTTGATTTAAAAATGATCCTTAAAAGGGCTTTGCTGATAAGACACATTCTTCTTGTAGTACAATGCAAACTGCCCTATCAAGTTGCAAGCTGCTGGAAATGGTAGGAGAGTACATGTTGCAGCTATAAGATTGCAGCTTTATATTTTTACAATTTTCCCTTTCTGAAGAAAAGTAAAATATTGTTCTTGATGCTAGATTTTAATGATGAATTCTTCCATCCAGGGTGTTAGTATAAATATTTGCAGATGAAAGAACACTTCATAAATAGGAAAGAAGTACACAAATGTAAGGTGCCATTATCATTTATTTTATTATAAAAATAGAAGCTTATTTTATTGTAAAAAAAAAAACTTTTCTGTTTTTTCCGACATTGAAAAGGGATCACGAGAAAGAAATGCTTCCAATAGGAATGCTGGGCAGTGGTTGTCAGGTTAGGACATTCTTCACTGTCAAATCGTGTTTCCCACTTCTTTGATATGAACATCAGCTGACAGGCTCTGAATGCAAACCCTTCTTCATTGAGGTTTTATGCAGGCAGCATAGCCCTTCATAGCAAAGCAGTCTCAAAAATTGGCACCTGCAGGATTTGCATGTGAAAAAAACGATTCAGTTGCATTTTACTGGAGTCTATTACTGTAAGTTATGTAGGTTCAGTGAGAAAAGCTATTTGTTGATGTTTGGACATTTAAAAGTTCTTTGTTTTAGGGACACCTTATTCATCATCCAGTGACCCACAGACTTTATTGATAGCAGAAGCAGGGAGAAGTGATCTCTGGCTTTATAGAGGTTATTTAGTATGAAATGGTGTTATTTTTAACCGTGTGCTTACAGAGTGCACTGCATGCATGGTTAATTTTTAAAACGTGGCTTAAAATGATGCCTTCATACAGCTTTCAGAATCCATCAGAAGTTAGACAAATACATGAAATTAGGTGAACATAAATACTCTGTGAAAACAACCTAGGATTTTAGGAGTTCAGTAAGTTAAAATCTATAATAAAGAAGTTAAACATTTCATAGTTCTGAATTTCTTTACTTGTTAAATAATTTGTCACCAAGATGCCTTTTAAAAATGCCATATTTGACCCTTTTATGCAAAGTAACTGACAAATATTAAGTCAACTAAAATACCTTTGTGAACCTCAGAATATTATCCATCAATGAGAACATTTCATCCAGAATAAGTTATTTTTTATTATCTAAAGAGACACGTTCCAACTTCACTTTTTTACAGCCATTAATATAAGAGTTCCTAAATAATGTTTAAAGAACAGTGAACATTTTATTAAAGCAAACATTAGTTCAGTTTAATGGAGGTAATTGTAAGTGATAAGACAGAGCAGGTTATCTCTGTGTTGTTTAAACAGAAGGAGCTACTTTGCACCATTTCCAGTAGCCATCTGTAGAAGAGAAGGGTTTGCACCTGTCTGTCCACACTAATTATAGATTAGGGCCAAAGAAATGAAATTCGAGGAGGTTTTCAGCTAATGAAATCCATACAGATTTTATTGTAAATGTGTTTTATGTAAAGAGGGTGATGGTTGAGTTATGAGTGAATAAATTGCTATGTAGCTGCTAGGCACTTGGTTTTGAAGCACAATTCTGCTGCATTAACCTTTGATATTAAAAAAAAAAAAAGAAAGACAAACAACTTAGACACGGATGCTAGTCTTTGTTTGGCATCCATAGCTACAATTTAGTGAGCAGCAGTGAGATTCAGTGTGCAATTTTAAAATGTACTGTAAAGCAGCTTAAATGTTAAGAATATTCTAGTATTTTGAAATGCAGATGAAGTAGAAGGTAGGTTTTAACTTATACATATAAAGCATTAGGAAATCCGAAAGCTTTTTTTTTTTTTGCATTTCAGTTTCACATACATGAGAAATTAAAGCAAAATGAGTGAGGAATTCATTCTGCAATGAAAGGTCACATGAATCTCTACCACATCTGTTTATAGTAATTATGAACATAATTAACATAAGAATTACAAATGAAATAATGACAAGCTGAGCAATGAGATATTATGCCATAATGGTCATATGTTGGAATTCTCACATTATAGCACACTAGAATTCACATACTCAAAGAAAATGCTAGATTTTTATCTGAATTAATGCTTCAAAACTTATCTGCTTGAGACAGATGGACTTCTTGCTTTTATAGGAAGGTAACCTATTATTAAGAAAAGAACTAGTTGAAATTAAGATTTCTAGTCTCCAGCCTGGCCTTTAAGACAGCTGTGATTATAGAAACCACTTCCTGTTGTACACTTATTCTGTGATTGTTCTTGATTATTATACTGCTTTTTTTCTAAATTGAAAGCTTTGCAGCAAAGTGTTTGCTTTGGAAGAAAGTCATGGATTCTTCCCATTTGAGAATTGGTTGATCTTTTCTGTAACTGTGAGCCAAAAGTCAGTGAACAAACAAGGTATTAATAGAAATAGTATGCCTTTACAAAACAAGAACACTGGCAGATAAGCTTTTGTGCAGTTTTCTTCATACCTTCAGTGTCTGGATGCTTTTTAAAGAAAAATGTAAGCCTTTTCTGTGGAAGTAGTCCGGCTTTGTTTGTTTTATAAATAGCATTTTTTCAAAGCACATGTAATGGAAAAATCAGTTGGCGTTTCTAAGTTGTATTTTTTACTTCCTAGAGTTGCATTGGATTTATAAACATGTGTCTGTAATCTTTGTCCAAACTGATCTAACTAATATGTAATAAAGGGGCAGGTATATGTGATTGCACCTGGTTATCCTGAATGCAGGTTTCTATAGCAGCTAGAGAAAAAGTGAAAGGTGACCCTTTATGAGAGCTATAATGATACTCTAGAAGTCTGTTGTTACATTTAAAACATGTTTTTCACTCATTTAGAGTGCACTCGATTTGGTAACATTTCCTGCCAAAGGGCCTCCTCCCTCTTTGCACCCTTCTATAACTATTGAACCTGCTCACTTTTTGAAGATTTGCAGGGAAGTAGTACCTCCTTCTCTTCTCAGTGATACCCCGAGGTTTTCCACATGATTGGATTACTGGTGGATTGTGGCAGAGCCCTTTTCATCTGACATTCATTGCATGACAAGATTTTTCACACATGCCCTTCCTCCAATGCCTAGCTTTTTGCACTTTACCTGACCTATCAGGTTTCCCTTAATTGTTTTCTTGGAGTGGTGGAAGCTTGGGGGCCAGAGGATCCACTGCTCATAAAACTTTTTGAGCAGTGGATCCAAGTAGTTTGGAGGGGAGTGCTTGATTCAACAGTTTGCTGTTGTGGTTCAGGGGCTCAGCTGGCCCCCTCTTTGTGACCCCTGCCTCTCCTGATTTTCTTAAGGTCTTCAGATTTGTCTCCTCTCAGAGGTGGCTTGCTAGGTCTCTTGCACTTTGGTGTTGATGTTTTTCTCTAATCACTAGCCTTATTTCCCCTCACCCCAAACTATCGAGCCCCCATGCATAAACTGGTTTACAATCTGAAGTTTCACTGCAGCAGGGGCTACAGTGTATGTCAGGAACAGTTCTGGAGTTTGTTGGCTTCTTTATTCTGAACTCACTCTTCATACTGACATGAGCTTCTTAAGTAAGCTTCAGTGCCTTGAAATGCAACATGACCAAATACTCCCTCTCCGCCCCCCCCCCCATAAAATAACCTTCTTTGCTGCATTATTTGCACTCCATTAAGGATCTGATCAGATGTACACGTTGGCTGATGGGTGCATTTAAAAGGGGAAAGGGGGCTCCCAGGAGACCACTCAGGTGTACCTCCCTGCAGACCCTGATGGGGGTGGAAGAGGCACTCTGGACTGGGAGGAGCGCTAGCTCCCTGCTTGGTGTCTGATTGATTCCCCGGCTCTGGGGTGGGGGGAAGAGCTGTGGAGGCAAGCTCAAGCCGGGATTGATTGCCTCGATTTCAAATTCCCACCTCCAAAATAGACTCTCAGATGTACACACAAGGAGCCCCCACGCCGGCACAGTTTCTGGAGGTGGAGCAGGTGTCTGAGAGTCACCTGTAGCTCCCAGTCACAAGTGCGGCTTCTCCCGGTGCCGCTGGCCACGCGAGGTTTCCGCTGGGACCACCTTGAGAAGCCCGGGGAGATGCCAGCGTTTGTATCCGCCTCACAGCCATCTCTGTGGATGTGGGCAGGGGGCTGGAATCTAGTCTTGGAGCCAGCCAAGAAAGGGACGAGAACTCCCACTTGAGGTCGGTCGGGAAGGGCTGTGTGGCTGCCCGTGAGGACTCCCTGGGTTTGCTGGGCAACTTGGGTCTGTCTGGATGGAGGTCACACGGTGACTGTCTCGTTGTTAAGCTCCTGCAAAAAGCGGGCTCTGGATGCCCCTCTGACCTTGACAGAACCTCCCGGAATGTTAGCATCCCGGCTGCCTCCGTCCGCCATCCCCGGAGCAAGGGAGAAAGGCAGTTTGCTAGTCTGGATTCCCCCCGCTCTCTCTCCGGGAGGGGACAGACTGGGGTAGGGGGGAGACAGGTCAGCCTCGGCCAGCCTGGGGGCGCCTCGCTCGCCGCCCTTGCCCCCCGAGTCCCCCGCCCCTGCCCTGCCGGTCCCTGCTCCTTCGCTGCAGCCCGCGTCTCCGGTCCCCCCTCTCTCTCTCCCGCTTCCCCTGCCTCTCCCGCGCCGTCTCACACGCACCCTCTGTTTATTTTCCTGCCTCCATCTGGGCCCTGCTGATATTGTAATCACCCCGATGCACGCCGGCTCCGCTCGGCTCCCTCGTGCGCCCGCACACTCACTCACACACAATGTGCCATCCCGACAAGCCTCTGACTTCTGATAAGCTCCGATGTGTGTTTAATGAATACAAAGCCGCGGTCCGGGGGCCGCCTGCGCTGCGGCGGCCGCCTCTCCTGCGCTGCTTTGCCAGAAGGTAATCTCGGCGGCCGGGGGGGCCGGGGGCCGGGGGGCGGGCCGGGAGGAGGGGAGGGGTGGGGGGCGGGATGCAGGGGGGCGCGGGGAGGCGGCCTTTCTCTTTTCCTCTCCCCCTTCCCAAACGATTCAGAAGTCGATAAGACCGGGAGAAGTGAAGATGTACCACGTTATCTGTCGCTCCTCTTAGCTGGCGGAGAGAATTTACATTTCAAGATTAGCAGAGGGAGGAAAGAGAAATCTGCCTTTTGTTGTGTGGGGTGAGGAGCAGGCATCAGCCCTGGCCTGGCCGCTATCTCCCATCACCTCTGCTATCCAGACAGGACTCACCGAGGTGAGATTACCGGAGGGCCTTATCTTTCCTTGGGTTTCGGTGGTTTTTTTTTTTTTTTTTTTTTTTTTTGCCATTCTAAATAGGTTTAAAGGAGACTGGATAAAGGCGGGGGTTGGGGGGGGGACAATGGATTACGCTATTGATGGGATGCTGAAGCCTTTGGATGAAGAGGGGGAAAGAAGAAGCTGCTTAACAACTTGATTAGTTCCATTTCATTTTGATGTTAAGGTGAGACTGTGTCCCTTCTTTGCATTCAGAGTCTGTAGAACTTAAGGGAAAATCGCAATGGCTTGAATGCCTTATATTCTTTTCACCCCCACCTCCTGCCCTCCTTAGCACCGTCTCCCTTCTTATAACAAGAGTTTCATTTACCCCTTATTTGTAGGATTGATAAACCGAGCAAAATCGGTTGAGGCTTTTGGAATTGATCATTTGTGTTTGGTTCGGTGTGACATGTTTTGAATGGGTGGTGAATTGATGCTAATGGTAGTACTTGGATGAGTGAGAGGAGCAAATGAAACATACTTTTAATGTGGAATTAGTTGATTTTATAGTATGATTTCAACTAGGTCCAGAGGGAACAAAAATCAAGACTGTAAGGTAGATTTGCATGTTGAATTTAAACTATGGGATTCCCGCCCCCCCCCCTTGGAATTGGTTTAAACTGAAAATAATTTTAAAATATTTAATAAACCTGTTTAATTTGAAACATGTTAATACAGTTGAGTGTGTTTAAAGATTACAGCATCAACTTTAAAAGGTTTTTAAAATGGGTAAAAGTGGGAAAAACAATTGTTTCGCTTCCTACACATAGTCAGGATAACTATTTTCATAGGTAAATATGATCCAGTAACTAAGAGCCTAATTAAAATTTGTTTGAAGGCAGGGGGCATGTTTCCTTGTTGACAGCAGCAGATCAATTGGGTAAGACAATAGAGTCCCATTATTTCACTTCCGTTGACTGAACATATTGACATTTCAGGTTTGCTCTTACCTCAGTGAGCATGATGAGACACTGAAATTCACAGTCCAGCTGGCCGGAGTGGCACATATATTTACTGTATGTCATTTCTGCCTGGGGTTACCTTGTCACCCAGGCAGAATGGGAATAGACAGCCTGGAATCCTTCAGAAGGATAGAGATCTTTTGCTAGTGAACTGACAGAGAACATTTCTTAGGGACATCTTTAATTTCACTTAGAATCAGGTGTAACAGATAAATAAGTGATATAGTTTTATTTGAAAATCTGAGGAGCTCCTTAGCTGTCAGTCCTTGTATTTTACATATAGGAATACCCATTTTCAAGCTTCATCTTTACCTTCCAGAGACATTTACATTAAATGGGTTGGGCACATCTTTCAGATAGCTTGTGCTCAGGTGACATCCATTTTTCTCCAGTTGGGGATATTCAAGCACCTGCTAAATCTGTATCTGTTTAAAGAAATGTGTAAGTCCCCTTCAAAAAGAGGGTCTGGCTTTCCTTTTTCTGTGGGTGGAATATGAAAGCAGAATGTGTATAATTTACATTCATGTGACTGAATAGAAGGCAGTATGGATTGATAAACATGTGTATTCTAAGCAGTGACAGAGAAAATACTCAGTATTCTACGTCTTAGTGTAATCTACGCTTTTACACATTTTCCATAGTCTTTGGATAATAAAACTAAGTTTTAGGCAGACCTTGAGTCAAAGAAATTTGAATTGTATGAAAGGTGAACATGGGAAAAACCAGAAGGGACTTAATGTATTTTTTTAAAGTTCAGTGAAAATATAAAACTATTATGAATATGCCTTATACCCAGCAGTTCTTGTCATCAGGTTAGGCAATTGATGCCCTTTACAACATTTTGAACAAAACTAGTCCTTTATACCATTTTCATGAAAATGTTAGGTTTCTGTTTGATCAGCAGGTGCTGTTGAGATGAAAGCCATGTGTAAATTTTCAGAAGGCCAAAAGTGTCAATTCAGAAAAGGAAAGTGATAAGAGAAAATGCAATCAGTTTTCCTGTTTTCAATTTGTGCAGGATTTGAAGAGCTGTTTTGTTAAACTGCTACATCTGCTCCAATATGAATATTGAACTACTTCCACTAAAAATAACAGCCTATAATTTGGAAGCTACTGCAGTCTTTTGTTAATGTGAGTGGGTTATTTAAAAACAAAAAAAAACAAAAAAAATAAAATAAAAAAGACAATTTTCTATTCTGACAACCTCTTGCCTAATGTGCATTTTCATTTGTTGGCACTTTTATCCTCAGCAGATAAATGGTATTATGCAATTAGGACCTCATCTCGTTTGAGTATGAAAGAGATTTCCATAGGTGGAAATCCTTGTAATATAAAATGGTTTCACATAAAACAAAATTTATTTTAAAGTAACCTGTTAAAATGAAGTTTCTTAAATTGAGAGAGTTATTCCTTACATTCTCTAATACTCCAATTTTTAACTTATTGCTGACTATTATAACAAAGTTAACACTATTCCATTGCATACTGGGCATTCTGTGATTTATTTCACCTTTAATGTACCTGTAAATGTAAGTTTAAATTAATCAGGGATATTTTACCTAACAGGGCTTTCAGAATAATTTTTTTCATGCTTAAATAAAATGATTAAATTATGCTTGAGTGCCTGCATACAAAAGCTTTAGCTTCTATAGTACTGCTAATCAAATAAGTTTTATGGACAGGGAAAGCACCACATTAGAGAAAAATTGGATGCATTTTACTAGTGACATTTCTAGGAAAGACATGTCTAAAAAATTACTCAATATTAATTAAAAAGAACTCTAACATGAATAACAATAATAAAGATAATACTTTATCCCTACAGAAAGAAAATAAATGGCAATACTAGTCATACGAAACTGGACATAGAGAATTAAGGTAGAAGGAAGACCTATAAAATTTGGATCAGGTTTAATATTGATTCCATCCACAATTGCAGTTGGGTGGACTTGTGGTATAGTAATTTGTCTAGGGTGAGGCATGATCACTGCTTTGGATCAATTAGAGGCTATATAGCTTGTACCTTCACACTTCAATTGCCAGACACACTCACTCTTCAAAGATAAACTGAGACTATTTTCAGAATGGATACAAGGGAAAACAGAAACTGTGACACATTAGCATATTTGATATTAACAAATGTTTCTTCTGAAACACCAATCGAAAGAAGAGGTTTTTTGAAGAACAGCATTGTATATGCTTGTGAGCACATGTACAACTGAGAATAATTCTTATAAAGAATGTAATTTCCAGTTTGAAGCCCAGTTGTGGCATGTTGTTGCTGGCATAATTTCAGAGATTTGGGTATATTCCTTGGTGGGTATATTCTCTGGTGTAGCCCCAATCACTTTGCCACTCTCAAGAAAGGTCACCGGAGTCGTGTATCAGTGAAGAAGGTTTATTTCACAGACACAGCCCCATCACTTTTTCTGTATGGCCTTCTAGTGTGTTGTTTCTGTGTTGAACCACAATCGGTGTTGAAGCCTCAGTACCTTATCTGACATGAGCAGGGAAGAGCTTCCTGTGACTCTTTTCAGAATGTCCATACTTGATCAAGTCATGTTCAGGCTTTTATATCAGAACCGCTGAGAAAGTAATACCCTGTGGTTGAGGTTTAAGGTGTGAGATACTTTTGTTTGAAAACACTTAAAACCATCAGTCTTGCTTAGAACCACTAACATTTTCACTAACTGTAAGAGACCTACTTACAATCCCTCTGCTTTGATAGTTCTAATTGAGGTTACCTGTATAATGGAACTCGTGAAACAGGTTGGTTTTTGTGGGCTCCATATTGGCCAGGGTCCCTAAGACAAGTCTGTGCTTGGGTGAATGGGGCCTCTAGGCTACAGCTCTTGTTGACTGTGGAGAGTACAGGTGTAAAGCTTTCCTGTCGTGTGTCCAACAGTCTGAACACCTCCCAGTGCCTTATGGAACGTGATTGACTAGATACATTCATCTTTTAACCCGGGGCTTCGAGGTGTTTGAGGGCTGCCACCTAGTTGTTCGTCTTGGGAGAAGGTAGGGAAGCTGGCAGACGTTGGAGAGCCACTGTGAGCCTGGCACTCACCTTCACAGATAGTGTCGTCACTGATTTTAAGTAGATGGTTAACCAGCATTTCACTTTCTTCGTTTCAAAGAGGTACAGTCCATCACTCTAAAACTAGCTTTAGTTGCGCTTCTGCGTTGACCTTTTGCTCCAATTTGGAACACTGAGGTTTCCTTATGTTCCCCAAATTTAATTACCTGCTCTGTTCCCAAGGTCTAACAGAGACATATTCTCTGAATACTGGGCTTTATGTGCTCTTTAGCAGTCATGAGCTATACATCCACTGTTTTCCTTATGTTTGCCCTTGCCCCCAACCTAGGAATCAGAGTAGACTCCCGGCTAGCAGATATCCTAGGATATGCCCAAATGTATGCCACTCTGTATGCCCCTTCCCAGGGGGCGCTAGTGGTAAAGAACCATCTGCCAAGGCAGGAGACATAAGAGATGCAGGTGCGATCCCTGGGTCGGGAAGATCCCCTGGAGGAGGACTTGGCACCCCACTCCAGTATTCCTGCCTGGAGAATCCCATGGACAGAGGAGCCTGGTGGGCTGCGGTCCATGGGATCGCAAAGAGTTGGACACGACTGAAGCGACTTAGCACGCTTATGCACTCTGTATCCCTCATCCTCCTGATGCAGGTTTTCCATTACTGAATGCTGTTCTGTCATCAGAACGCCACCTTCCTGCATTGTACGCGGCCTTGGGACCTCTTCCTCTGCTGGTCTCATTCAGCACTCCAGGGCCGTCTTCCGCTCCGTGTTCTTAGTCCCTGCGGCTTGGCCCGTCTCAGGCAGTTTGCTCACTCTACTCCATCTCAGCATCTCCCAGTTGGCTGGGTCCACTTCCTCGTCATGACTAAGAGGAGAGGGAGTCTGGACCATCTTGAACTTATAACTGGTTATGTAGCATAAAGCACTCTGTTAGGGAACGAAGGACCTCGTGGTGTGCATTCCCCGGGACAAGCAAACTGAGGTTCCCCTTCCAGTTCAGTCACTGACTTGCTGGGTGGCCTCGGGTGCACTCCAGCCTCAGGAGCAAATGATGGGCAGACTCTTTGATCACGAGGCTTCTCAGCTCTCATCTATACAGGTCTACCTAGCATATTACGAGTAGGCTTTCAGGAATTTCCAGTGGTTAAGAAAATGAAAAAACAAATCCTTATATTTTCATTTCTGAGTTGGGGGTACTACTAATCTGCATACCACTGGGAAATAGAATCAGGGCAGAATGTCCTCAGCTCCCCACTGTTCGTTATAAAGAAGAGGTGTGGGGAAGACTGTGCCATTTTTCTCATAGCCATCCTGGATCTCAGATGATTGTCTGAGATTTTAGTTGTTACTACAGTCCTTTCAGATGTGAGTGATGGAGGAAAGAATCTTTCTACAGAGTGAGAAGAAACTGAAACATTTTAGGTCTTGCACAAATAAAACAGCCTGTATACTTGCCCCTCACCTCACCTAAGGTGAACTTGGTGCCTGGGGCCAGGGCTGAGGGACTGAAGGCTCACTTTAGTGCTTACCAGGCTTTTCCTGCACCCCACAGTCTCAAGGTTTGGACCCAAGTCACTGGAGATTTGGAAAATGACCTCTTTAAACCATTTTTGGAGAGAACCTGGTAAGTAATAGCTTGTTTAAACCAAAGGGCACCTAATCATTTTTGCCTAGGAATCAGATGTTAAGTGCAAAAGACCAAGAAGCTATCTGTTGTCTGAAGGAACAGTCTGCTGTTGCTTCTAAAAGTGATGGAGAGACCAGTGACTACCAATGACCCTGATTTTTGTACTTTGACTTAAAAAATGGACCTTAAAAAATTAATGCTAATTTATGAAGTTACTAATCGTGAACATGGGCTGGACTTCTTTGGAATTTAGGAACTATTACATTTTTATACTTCTGATTTGATTAAGCCCTTTGTCATCATTCAGGATGGCAGTGGAAACTTCTGCTGTTTACGAGGAAGGACATGGAAGTTACATGAGGTTCATGTGTGTCTAGAAATGGAAACCACAGGAACCACTGTTGCTTCATAGGTTGTAGAAAGTTTTTGCGTTGGCATTTGAAATTTGGTGGGAGGCCAAATTCAAGTTCTTTGCCATAAAAGTGAATGTCTTAAAAGTATGTATGCCGTGAACTGTTGAGACCTGACTTGACTGAATTGAATACTACATCAGAGAAATAATAGAGAAAATGTTACCAGGAGATGTAATGGCGGTTTGTCTAAAGATAAGCTATCCAGAGTTATGGGGCCACTAATGACAGAGGAGACGTTGCCAGCCCATTGATGAGCTTCGCTATGGCCAGCTCTAGTAGAGCTCCAGGAGAGAAAATTAGCTGATGTTAGTGTTTGGGACGTCCTTTCTGCTAGACCTTGTGGGGAGTATACCTGGGGACGTGCAGGTCAGAGATGAGAGAGGTATTAGGAAAGTAGATGATGGTACCCGCAAAGACTGGCTTAAGGGTTGTGCCAGGGCGCTAGCATAGCAGCATTGCTGCGAGCATTTCAAATGCACATCTGACTTGGCAAGTGGAATATCAGCAATTGGGAAGTCCTCTCCCACTGAACATGGTGGTAAGCGTGGTGCGAACTGTGCTTTAAATGCAAGGTCTTAGGAAGCTGGTTCCTCTACTTTGTTAAAACTAGATGGACTATACCCCTTCCCCTAACCTGAACATACAGAAAGATGTGAGCTGGAAGACAGGTCATGAAAGACTACTAGTTTATTTTCTGAATCTGTGCATATGTTATGTACACAGTGATGAGCAAACACAGCTGGGAAGAACAGCAGATGATATTGGGACTGGAACTGTGGTGTTTATCAGACTGATATAGTAATCCTTCTTTCCTGTGAAAGTGTTCTTTTCAAGTGATGTTAGAATTCTGTAACTTTTATCATGTGTCAGGCAAGTATTCTTTATTGCCAAACCTCTTTGCCTACCTGTCACACATTTTCATCCTCATCTCTAGCTAGGTTTACTTAGAAATGATATCCACACTTGACCTCTGATGGGAAACAAATGTGGAGAATGAATTCAAATCCTTTTGTTTGAATCAGGGTAGGTTAGGTGCGTTCAGGTCTAAATGGAAAGTAAACGTGATCAGTCGCCATTGACTTATCCATGTTAAGCTTTGAGTTGGCAAGAGAAAGTGGGTGTAAAATATCAGAGAAAAACATAAATGAAAAGCAATAAAGTGAGCAACCCATTAAAGCTAATTTGACTGTCTTAAAGGCATATGTTGTTGGGGTAGCCTTGGTAATGAAACATTTTAGAATATTTGAAAGAAAATTAAGGTTTTTGCTTTTGGTTGTAAACCTGAAATAAAGTAGCAGTACTTTCCCATATACTATCATAGGATTGGGAGGTGGCGCGGAGGCTGCCCAGTTCGGGTTCAGGCCCTTCCATTCATTGTCTTAGCATTGTGAAACCAGAATTTTTCTGTTCTTTATCACAAATGCTTTGTATACTAGAGACACAGAACAGGTAGTAGACCCAGTTCCCATTGAATGATAAACCCACTCAGGACAAATCAAATAGCTACAAAAGATGAAGAGGCTTTATTATTTGCTGGTTAAATGGTATAATAAATGAGATTTAGGAGTGAATTGAAATTTTAAGTTTGTTTTAAGAGAGGTAGGAATAATCAAGGCGATGTTATTGTAATGGGGTTGTGGGCAGTTATAAAGTAAGAATGGTGATTGGAAAAGGTCTTGGGAGAGGTATGTTGGGTGGGGTGGGTAGAGGCAGAGAGAGAATAAATTAACGTGGATCCAGCAAAAAGGACCCTTGGGTGAGGCTTGGGAAATAAGCAGCAAGATCATAAATGTTTGGACTACCAGGCATTTGATTTAAGCTTTGTCTTCTCAGTAAACCAGAAGTTTAAAAAACTCTTCTGTGTCTAGTGGGACCCCTTAGGTTTGGGAGGTGGTGTGGAGGCTGCCCAGATTGTTCATCCTCTTAGCACCGAGAAACCAGAATAGTTCTGTTCTTTATCACAGATGCTCTCTATATTAGGTTTTCCAGTTGAACTTTTTGTTTTTAATTGGAGTATAATTGCTTTACAACGTTGCATTAGTTTCCACTGTCCAGGGAAGTGAATCAGCTACATGTATACGTGTCCCCTCCCACGTGGACCCCCTCCCATCCTGGCCCCCGTTCCACTGTCTAGGTGTCACCGAGCACCCAGCTGAGGTTCCTGGGCTTCACAGCAGCTTCCTACCAGCTGTCTGTCTCACCCGTGGTAGTGTACATCTGTAACTTGAACAAAGAATGCCATGGTAAAGTAGACTTTAATAAAACCAGAGCAGAAAAAATAAAAAGGCAACAGGAAATCATGGACCCAGTTAAAGCTGTGTTTCTGAAGACTTGGTCTGATTCTGGTGGGCCAGATTGGGGTGGATGGAATGAGGGAAGACCAAGGCCAGGTAGGGAACTGACTTTGCAGTAGTTTAAATGTTAGATATTTGTAGAAGAATGGCCAGAAATGGGTTTGTGGGATAAGGAGGAATAGGCAGATGCTAGAGACATTGCAAAGAAAAATAATTAGTACTTGGATATGGCTGAATTTAGAGAGGGGGAAGTGATGACAGCTCAGATTCAATGTCCATTGTATTTAGCTTGCCAGAATTTGGGCAGTGAAGTAAAATGAAAGTTGCTCAGTCGTGTCCCTTTGTGACCCCATGGACTGTACAGTCCATGGAATTCTCCAGGCCAGAATACTGAAGTGGGTAGCCTTTCCCTTTTCCAGAGGATCTTCCCAACTCAGGGATCGAACCCGGGTCTCCCACATTGCAGGTGGATTCTTTACCAGCTGAGCCACAAGGGAAGCCCAAGAATACTGGAGTGGGTAGCCTATCCATTCTCCAGGGGATCTTCCTGACCCAGGAATGGAACTGGGATCTCCCGAATTGCAGGCAGATTCTTTACAAACTGAGCTATAGAGTTTAAGGGACAGTTTACTTACCCTTCATAGACTCATACAGTCACAGCCTCCAGAAAGCAGCCTCAGAACCCAACTAAGTGTCTCTTGTGGTCCAGCTACTTTGGGAAATGTTAATGGGGCTGTCACTTGGCAGATTTTCCTCAAAGAGTAGTGCTTGCATGGAGGATAGATTACTGATTGGCCTGGGACTTGGCTCCCTCTGTGCTTTGGCTCGTTGCATGGATTTCAAAACTGTTTTTTGAGTGTTCTTCCATTTTGCAGGCTACCTGGTAGAATAAAATGTGATCAGGAGGGCTGGATATGGACCTTCAGCATTCCACCGGAGCAGCCTATCTGTTTTAAGTATCTCAAGCATTAGCCTTTTGTTTAGGGAATAATTTATAAACATTTCTTTGAATTCTAGTATGTAAAGGAGAAAAAGCAGGGACCAGAGTGTAAGGAGTCAAGGAGGAGGTGATGGCAGGGCGGAGGTTGTGCTTATTATACAGCAGTGTGTCCCAGACTCTGTCCTCAGTATTCCCGGGGGATGGGAGTTTCAAGGGGGCCTTTGAACCTACCTTCATTCAGTCAGTACTCCAGTCTTTGTCTGCAGATCAAATACTTTTTTCACACAGGGACATTTTCCAAATACACATTAAATTAGATGAACAAAAATGAATTTAAATATTACTAAAATTGATACACTCATCTTTGTGTGTTTCACAGTCAGCAGCCTGTAAACAAAATACTATCATGTGTGGGATCACAATCTTTTGATTTATCATGGAGGCCTCCTATTGGAAAAGTAAAGGAATCCCTTTTATATGTTAAGGGGCAGTATTCAATTCTTGTGATTAAATTGCTCACTGTTAATTGTCCCCCCTATTTAAAGAATTTTAGTTATTGGAGGAAACAACAACAACAAAATGTAGGACTTTCAGGGTCTGGTTCACCAATATAATATTATTTCAGGGACTTTCACCTTGCTTTGTTTAGTATTGTTTAATTTGAAAACACTGGTAGTTCTTTTTATACTTTGGACTTAAAATCAGAGTTTGTGGATAAAAGCTGTCAGAATTGAATCTTTAAGACTTTCTTTTTAAAATAATGAGACCAATTTATATATGTTAATATGAATCATTCCTGAGATATACTGTGAAATGAAAAAAAGCAGGGAGCAATGTATATATAGTATGCTACTTTTGTACAAAAAAGGTAGTACAAAAGAAATACAAAAGCTTCCAACTGTGGGAGAAGTGTGCATGTGAATCTGATAATAGTATTTGCTTTATGGGAAGAAGGGGCTTTCCTGATACCTCAGTTGGTAAAGAATCCACCTGGAGTGTAGGAGACCCCAGTTTGATTCCTGGGTCTGGAAGATCCACTGGAGAAAGGATAGGCTACCCACTCCAGTATTCTTGGGCTTCCCTTGTGGCTCAGCTGGTAAAAAATCTTCCTGTAACGCGCGAGACCTAGGTTCGCTCCCTGGGTTGGGAAGATCCCCTGCAGAAGGGAAAAGCTACCCACGTCAGTATTCTGACCTGGAGAATTCCATGGACTGTATAGTCCATGGGGTCACAAAGAGTCGGACACGACTGAGCAACTTGCACTGCTCTAAGGGAGGAAAGTGGGGCTGAGGCATTGGTGGTTGGAAGGAGAATTTTTGTTGCATGTCTCTTGGTCTTCTGAGTGTTTTGCAGACCTCGTATCTGTTTCACTCACTGTAAAGTTAGAGACTGTAGCATCAGCTTTGGATGGATAGTTCTGGGATTCTGCCCTTCCTGGGGGAAAGATGAGGACCTTCTCTTCTCTACTAGAAAGCAGTCAAGTGGAGAAGTGAAGAGACCCAACTCCCCAGTGCTTTGCCACTTGTTGAAACTCCTACTCTTCATCTGGAAATAATTCTCAGCTGGATAATAATGGCGTGACGCATAATGTTGTCCAGTGGATTGCGTGAGATGATGTGTGCGCAGCGCAGTACCATTTCAGAAAGACTTGCTTGTGCTTGGCATCTGACTTGACCACTCTTGAACTGGCCACCACTCTCTTCTGGAAGCCCCCTGTAGGATCTTCCCCTCTGTGTGGCTGTTCCTTCTTAGTCACCTTCACTCAACAAATACGTAATGGAGAGTGCGGTCCTGTTTAATGCCTGGGGGATGTACAGATGTTCAAGTCAGACAGTGCCCCTGATTTGCTAGCCTTCCTCACCTCAGCCTTAATTAAGACTTGTTTCTACAGGGAATCTGCTTTGTGCTCTCCTCTCTTGCTAATGAAAGTATTCAAATTTCCATGAACTCTCTTCTTCAAGTCAGTTCAGTTCAGTGACACAGTCCCTGTCCATCACCAACTCCCAGAGCTTGCTCAAACTCATGTCCATCCAGTCAGTGATGCCATCTAACCATTTCATCCTCTGTTCCTCCCTTCTCCTCCTGCCTTCACGCTTGCCCAGCATCAGGGTCTTTTTCAATGAGTCAGTCCTTTGCATCAGGTGGCCAAAGTATTGGAGCTTCAGCATCACTCCTTCTAGTGAATATTCAGGACTGGTTTCCTTTAGGAAGGACTGCTTTGATCTCCTTGAAGAAGATACCTTCTATCTCTTCTTCAAAGATAGAGTTTATCACATCTAACATTTTTCTGCTATCCATGTGATTCAGACTTCTTTCCTGATCTGTAAACTCCTTAAAGGTAGGAGCCAGGAACAGCTGGGGGTACTTTTTGAAGCTTTATTAAATGTTTGGTGACAGTTCCTACCTTGAATTCCAGTTATTTACTTAATACTGTCCTCAAATATTTCATTGCTAAGACCAAAGTGAAATCTTTGTTTGCAAGATCATGTCATTTCTTTCCCAGTCCTTTCCCACCTTGGCCCCTTGTTATTGTGTTCTCTTATCATAGAATGTTCAGTTTATTGCCACCATATTTTACCTTTAAGTTTTAGCAACCAAAAAGCACTCCTGTGTGTAGCAGCCCTGGGCACTCTGAAGTGCTTAAGTCACCTGTGTGTTCATAAATGCATATCTTAACCTGTTTTCTTTCTTTTTTTACCCTGTGGCTCATAATTGTACTTTGTGTAAAGGATGAGCTCCCTGAAATTATACACAGAATGTTTTACGCATGCACATATTTCTGAGCTGGTACTGTCCCTTGGGTCAGGGACCCAGCAAGGCTGAAAACCATCTTTGTGACTCCCAGCTTTCCTTCTCCCAAGCCCCGCTTTGACCCCTTAGGTGCTAGGGGCTCCTGCTGGTCCTTCCTTGGGTTGCCATGTCTGTTTTCTGGACAGATCTCAGGCTGAGCACTTTTCCCCCTCTCTCTCAATTTGCCAGATGTATGTGGGGGAGGAGGCCCAGTGAATGCCTTCATGGAGTGACGATCACATGTTGCCTTATTTAATACTCACCTGTGAGTGAGCTCATTTGCAAGTCACTCCTAGAGGCTTCCTCACTTGCCCAAGATCACCCTGCCTGAGTGGTGGGCTGAGGTCTGAACCAAGGTTTTCTGACTCCCAGGCTCCTCTGCTCTAGAGCTCACTACTGCTCTGCTGGAAGTCGTCAAATCCTAACGTCCCATTCTTTTTACCCGTGGACAGAGCCAGCCACAGAGACTGCAGTTGGGAATTAAAATGGAAAATTGTCAAAACTTCTCACTGTGCTTAGGAAAGTTACCGTTTGGAGTACAGAACTATAGCAACAGCTTTGCTTGTTTCTGAGGCAAGGAGAGACGGAGAAGAGAAAGGGAAGAAAGGAGAAAGAGAGAGATATCAGCTGTTGAGGAACAGCAGCAACCAGACCATATTTGCAGTTGGACAATCACAGATTTTTTTTTTGCCACGTGGCCATCAACCGCGAATGCATATACTTCCACAGTCTTGTTTTTCTTTTGTGTGTAAGTTTCCGGGATGGAACAGATGCCTTTATTTGGAGAAACCAATCTTTGGAAATAATTGGTTCTCTCTTTGCTTATCCTCTAGGTGATCTTCACAGATGAAATTAGATGAGGAAAAGAATCACGAAACATTAGCTTGTGGTTATTTATTTTTTTCCACTGCAAAATGTTTAGGGACCTGCAGCTTACGTCCACATATTTTGGTGGTGTTGACTGATCATAATTTAGCACAGCAGTGACTCTCAGAAAAGATTTTTGTGATTACACGAGGTCATTTTTGAATAGTGACCTAGTGCTTTAATGCTTTAAATGATAATATTAAAATAGGTATTGCCTCCTTTCTGCCCTCAATTGATTCTCTCTTCTTTCATCCTGGTGAGTTAGGTATAATCATCCTGTTGTACAGATTTGCATCTAAAGCTTAGAAAGGTTAAGTGACTTGCTTCAAGGTCAAATAGCTCGTAAGTGTTAAGACCTGAAATTCCAGTCCATCTGTGTGGAGTGGGCTTCTAAGTGGTCAGTGTAGCTCAGAAACAGTCATTTTAGGAGATTTTATTTTATTGAAGATTATATCTATATCAGAGGAGAAATTTTAGAGCTTCCTACTATTTTCAGTTGCCTGGTTTGTTAACTATCACCCTATGTTGTCACCTTAACTAAAAATAATTCATAGATCAGTCACCTGCCTTCTGTTTAATTTTTTAATCTTTAAATACTGAAGTGCTTTAAAATATTTTAAAGTATCTGAAGCATTTTAAAATAGTGCTTTATCACAATAAGAGGAAGAAGCTGGAAGAAAGACAAGGTAGCATAAGTTATCTTTTATTCCTTTGTTCCCTCAGCCAGTATTGAGTGAACTCCTTCTGTGAGTCAGGCACTGGGCTTGGAAGACTGTTGATTGAACCTGGCCCCTCTCATGGCTGTTAGAACAAAATGCATACATTGCATCAAGGTGTGGTGATGGACAGGGAGGCCTGGCGCGCTGCAATTCATGGGGTCGCAAAGAGTCGGACACGACTGAGTGACTGAACTGAACTGAATGGAAGGTCTGAAGACAGAAGGAGAATAAGATGGGATCCCTTTCCAGAGCAGGAAGCCCGCTTGGTAAACTCAATTGGGGGATAAGTCTATGCATAACAACCTGGAAGGTTGTATGGACTTAATGCTACTTGCAGTCCTTAATCGTGGTTTCCTAGTGCTTATTCTGGGAAGAAGGGCTGGCTTCTTAGCTGTGGATGCCCTGCGTGATTTCCATAGCAGCCTGGGTTTGTACAGTATTGATGGGAATGGGCTCGTATGAACAGTATCTGGAAGATAAAGGTTGCCCAGCCTGATATAGACCATAAATGCTGTTACAATTTAAAGAAGAAAGAATGATCGTAGACCTTGAGAGTGGTCACGGAAATGTTTGTGATGCTCATTGGGTGTGAATTGGACCTTTATAGCGTTTCATTAGGTGGAATTCATCTCTTTCATTCTCCTTAGGCGCCAAGTACAGTTTTAAGTATGGAAGATAGAGTAATGAGCAAAAGAGACAAGACCCCTGCTCTAATGGACCTTATAGTTTAGGAGTAGGAGGCATACAATAGAAACAGTTGTAAGATTATTCACCATAGTGTTAAATGCAATGAAGACAATTAAAAAACCAATGTTGGAGAGAATGGTGAGGGGGTGCTTCTGGTAGTGGAGAGACTTGACTTTGGACAGGAGGGAAACCGTCTCTGAGGTTACACTTAAGGGAAACCTGAGTTGAGAAGAAGCTAGTCGTCTACTAGTCTGGAGGAGTTAATGGACAAATCCATAAAGATGAGATGTTGCATTCTGTGAGAGTTTATCCACTGAAGAGCTGCACCCTCTAAGGGGATGGATGGAGCAGAGGCTGAAAAGGTGCAGATTAGTGTCAAATCATGGTGGGTCTTGAATGTCAGAATGAGGCGAGAAGAAGGACTCTGTGTTTCTATGCATATATCAGGGAGTGAATAGTTAGAAGAAAGAAGGAGACTCAGGATGGGTATATGTCATAGAAGCTTAAGGAATCTTGTGCAGTTGGAGTATTGAAATTTAGTTCATGTGACCTCTGATGCTGCTGCTGCTGCTCCTGCTGCTAAGTCCCTTCAGTCGTGTCTGACTCTGTGCGACCCCATAGATGGCAGCCCACCAGGCTCCCCCATCCCTGGGATTCTCCAGGCAAGAACACTGGAGTGGGTTGCCATTTCCTTCTCCAGTGCATGAAAGTGAAAAGTGAAAGTGAAGTTGCTCAGCCGTGTCCGACTCTTCATGACCCCATGGACTGCAGCCTACCAGGCTCCTCCGTCCATGAGATTTTCCAGGCAAGAGTACTGGATTGGGGTGCCTCTGATAAAGGACAGCCAAATAACAGTGTCCCAGTCATTTCCTGTTAGAAGTTGAATGTAGTCCTAAGTGAGGCTGTTTCAAAGCAGGGGGATATAGAATTGTCCTACAAATGAGATTGTGGAGGCCTTGACAGGTGTAGGCTATACAGCCCAGTGCTAGGGGCTGTGCTTACTGAGATAAAATGGTTTCTAAGTTGGTTATGATATCATGGGTTCCTTTTGTGGAACAGAAAACTGACTGTACTTTTATTAAAGTAAAGGGACAGTCTTTATGTTACAAGATGTTTTTGTGAAAAGGAAACAGAAAAATTAAGAGTTG
Source organism: Capra hircus (assembly GCF_001704415.2). Classification (NCBI taxonomy): domain Eukaryota; kingdom Metazoa; phylum Chordata; class Mammalia; order Artiodactyla; family Bovidae; genus Capra; species Capra hircus. The sequence goes on along the minus strand of NC_030821.1, from coordinate 9,926,912 downwards.
ATTCACTTCAGACTGATGAAAAGAGGTGTGTTAAATCCTCAGTTTTGGAATAGCTGTGTCTTATTTACTAAAGGAAAAGATGCCCCAAATGTTGATGTAATTCTAAAGAGAAATGTGTTTAGGCAGTGAAGGGATTCCTGGCAGTGATTGAGAAACACAGTAATGGGGAACTGCACTTGATCGCTTTGAGGTTGAGTCTGATGTGTGTAGTCTTTTACATCCTATTAAAACTTTGAAAGATAAACTGATACAAGAAGGATTTGCCAAGGCCAGCAACTCTTCCTTTTAAAACCTTGGCTCAGTGTACACATTGAAGGGATGGGGGAGTAAGATAAAAGCATTATAAATATGAGGTTAACTGAATTCAAATAGAAGGTTCTCTCAAGTTATTGCATTCCTTAGAAAATAAATACATTGCACATATGGTTAAGATTGATCAAAAAAGTATTCTGTGTGCCAGTGATTACATTCCCATCTGTGATTAAGAGTTTCTGTCTGCATCTGGTTTTCACATTATATTTCTGTAACAAGAATCCTTTATATAGCAGAGTTCACTTTCTGTATTTTCTGTTAGCTGCAGCTTGAACTACTGCACGGATCGCAGATTTACACATGTGGTTTTCATTACTTCATACCATTGAGAAAAAGTAATATTTGTTTGGGAATGTATGTTTTCCACAATTTCCATGGTAATACAGCATGTTGAGCCTTTTTAATAACGCTCTTGTAGAACTACAAATTGTTGGAGGCATTCTACTCTTGGTAGAGTTTAGCTTTTAAACTGGTCTCAGTGTATGTTCGCTTCATAATGAGGTTTTTGCAGATTTAATGGCTGAGGATTGGAACAAAGCAATATTAAAGATAGAGAAATTTCAGTTGCATGTGATATAGACTTTAGTGTATAAGTATCACAAATAATCCAAATGTGTATTCTTTAGTACTCATTACCATTACTCATTTTATTGTTATTTTATATCAAAAGACCATTTATTGTGTTGGAGGTATGAAGCACAAAGGTAATACTCCAATCATTAGTTTGAGAAATCCAAGTCTTAGTGCCCCTGTTTTTTTTTTTTTTTTAAGTGAATTATCTTATTGACTGATATAATGTTTCATATATAAGAATTGTTGAATAGGAAGAATCCTCAGGGGTAACTTGAGGTTTACATTGTGTATTACCTGAATGTATATTTGTATGCCATGTTAACATTTAAGAAAAACATGTACGCTGGAAATACTTTGTAACACCATCTTCCTGCCAACTTTTTTCCATTCACTTCAGAATACTCTGATTGAAACAGACACATGTGAAGTTAAAAAGTGAAACAATATATTCTATACTGGGAGATCAGTTATAATTGAGAGATTTATCTTATAAAAGTTTATCCACATGGTAGTTTTATGTGCCTCAAAACTGAGACCCACTATACCATTTCTGATAATAAACCCAGACAGTAGTCTGGTGTTTAGCAGTCATGAAAAGGAGGAAAAAGACTTAGACTCTAGGGGATTTGTATGTACTTGGCTTCCTTCATTTGTTTAATGGAGATTTTTCAATATGGCCCACACAGGTAGGATTTACTGTATCAGGCTCTCCTTACTGGTGATGTTGAGGCACTAAATATCAGAAATCATACCCGAATCCAACAAAAGTATCCATTTTCTTCTTTTTCCCAATAGTACTTATTTATCTTCTGTTTGCAATATATATATATTTAAATTTTGCCATTAAGAATGAGAAACAACTGATTACATGATAGAAGAGTCATAATATTGTGTATAAAGGACGTTTGCTTTTTTAACTTATTTATGTACATTAGAGCATGTATAGTCGCCAATTTCCATTTCTAGGGAAGAGTCTGGTCTCTTAAAAAATGGCAATAATAGCCTTAGTAATATTTTGAGACTGCTTTTATAAATCTGTGCTTTTGCATTTATTGAGTTATTGCTTTATGTGCATATGATTGTGGTAGATTTATATCTCATGGATTATTAGAACTAAATAGTAATACTTGTTCTATTCAGAGCAGTGGTGGTACTAGTCATAGTAGGTGAGTAATAAATAGTGGGCGTTTGGGAATGAACGAATGAACGGTAAGCCTGACAGATCCAGCAGGACAAATGAGGCTCTCTGGATTGCTTTAGGGAAAAATAAAAAGCAGTAGAAGTTGGTTTATTTGGTGAAACGATTCGCTAACAATTGCTGTTACTAATATTTTCAAACTGGTTGGTTGCATAAAGATGATTAGTTACCGCTATCAGTTGTTTTGAATGATGGCAGTATGTAAATTTCAGAACAGTGAAACAGTGGGGATACCATGTTGTTTGGAAACACGATTTAACTTGCATGAAAATAAAAAAAAAAAAAAAAAAAAAACCCACAACAAAAAATGCAGTGTCTAAAAGCATTTTCTAAAGAAGCTATAACTGACAGATTAATTTGTAAAAAATAAAACAGGTAAAATCTAATGTAATCTTTTAAGGTATTGATGTATGTATGTTTTAGACCCAACTTAAGGAAAGAGGAGCAGTATCCCGCTTTGAGCCAAGATAATTGGAGGATTTAGAGCCTTGGAGGAAATCAGAAAATGGGAGTTGTTTTGGATTTTTCTAAAATTTAGAAGGGCTTGTATCTGTTTCTTAAACAAAACTGGCCTAGTATTTTAAGTAGATGGGTGTAATACTTCAGACTGGTTGTGATATATGCGTTTTTTTTCCCTTTGTTGTTGTCAATAGAAAAGATTGATCTCTGGGCTGGTGAACATAATATCTGTCCCAGTCAGAAAAGGAGAGAGGAAATTAGCAGAGCGATTGGTGGAGAATGATATCTGTCAAAAGAAACACTTGGAGAGCACTGAGTTTAGTAATAGGTGACTGCCGGAAAAAGGGGAACTTTGAATATTGTCAAGGTAAGGAACAGACAAATATTTTGACTTTGTGATTTACTTACATGCCAAAAATCAATCTTTTGTTTTTTTTTTTTCCCTAATAAATTATTCTTGTGAAGATTTTTCTTTATTTTTCTGGTGCTGGTTGATAAAAATATTTGTATTACATATTTTAAGAAATTGTCTTTGAAATCTTTGGATGTGGGATTGGCTGTGAGATCCCTTGTTTGAGAGCAAATGATTAAGTACCAGTTTTGTTTTTACCCTTCTTGTTGCTGTGCTTCTTGCCATGTTTCGTAATACATCTGTTATAAGATGTACTTGGAGTTAAAGAGTAAAAACTATGCCACGATTTCTGTGTTTATTGTAACAAGAGATGGTATTTTCTGAAACAGTTTGTTGACTAAAGAGGGAAAAATGCTATTCAATTTATTGTTTCTTCTGTTTGATTTGGATTAAAAAAAATACTTGTGGGTAAATGTCCTTTTCTAAGCAGAATTCATTTTAATGTGTCCATAGGCACATTAAGAAAAAAAAGTGATATCTAACTTTCGGAAAACTGTAAACAGAGTGTAAACTGTTTCCCAGTTGGCAAGTGACTTCTTCAAGTCTGCAGCATTTAATAATTAAGGACAGCCCTGTATTGTGAATTCCAGAGAGTTGATGCCTCCAGCAGCCAGCTCTGTTTCAGGCTTAGTGGAGTGGAACAGAAGTGCAGATGACTAAAGATAAGCCGTGCTAAGAAAGGATAGAGAGGTAACACAAATGTTCTGTGATACTGGTTGGCACTCCGGTGATTAGGAGGGGGTTTTTGAGGTCCTGTGACTGCCTGCTTGACTATATGGAAAAGAGGGTAGCAAAGTATTTACCTTTCTTGGCCAGTGTTCTGGAAACACAGACGCCCCCCACCCCCACCCCCAGCACACACATAACATCTACTCTTGTGGTTCCTATGAAGACTTACTGGTTTGTTCTTGAAGTTTCCGAGAAGGTTTTGGCAAATGAGGGTGTTTTGTTGTTGAAAGTCCAGAGAAAGTGAAATGATTCTCTGTACAATTATAGGCTCCTTGGAGATAACCTAAGTCATGATTTAGTTTCTGTCTGTATTTGTCTTCATCATCCTGTTAGGATGTTCTTCTCCTGTAATTAGTGAGAGACATCAATTCAAAGGAGAAGACAAGGAGTTTGGCCTACTGAGTAGCTGAGACATCTCTCACTTCTGCTTCTGTCTTCCTACCAACGTACTATTGTTACTAAAAATTAATATTTTGAGAACTCAAATCTTTGTTGATTAGATTTCTCAAGTCCAGAGAGGAGGGAGAGGGTGAGACAAATGGAGAGAGTAGATGGAAACATGTACACTAACGTATGTAAATAGAGAGCCAATGGGAATTTGCTGTATGACTCAGGGAACTCAAACTGGGGCTCTCTAGTAACCTAGAGGGGTGGGAATGGGTGGGGGGTGGGAGGGAGATTCAAGAGGAAAAAAAAAAAAAGCAACAAGATTTCTCAAGTCCAGAGTAGAAAGGAAGGTGTTAATAGCACAAAGGAAACAAACTGCTAATAATAACAGCAACCCTTGTTTTAGAATTGCTTTCTGTTCATCTTCCATCAGAAGAAAGCACTTTGTTCCACAGAGGATATAATTCTCTGCTTTCTGCCTTATGTATCTGTATGGGGATGTGGTTTAACAGTATGATCAAAATATATATGGTGCAGATTTCAAATTGGAAAAGAAAATTGGATTTTAAAACTTGAACGTGTATTGCAGGTATGTAGCGTCAGGGTCTTTACCACCGCGCCTCCCCACCGCCCCCCCCCCCCCTCCGCCACCACCATTACAACCATGCTCTCTTCCAGTCACGTGGCATATCTCTGTGACCGTTGCAGCATGGAAGATTCACATTTAAAGCAAAAATGCATGACAGAGACATATTTTAAAACAAGTTAATGCATTTTGTTTGTTATAATATGTAAATGCCAAGCCTCAGCATCAGGTATCAAAAACACCCTGCTGAGTTTCTTCTCCCTCTCTTTCTTGTGTGTGTGAGTATGCTTACTTAGAATGATGTGTGTGTACACACACAGTATATGTATACATGTATGTACACACACGTATATATGTGCATATATGTATCTAATTGTGTGTGTTTGCCCATTTTATAACTGTTGGGTTTTCTTTATGTTTCATGTGGCATTGAAAAGTTTACTCCTAGTTTTTTTCTTTTTTGTGTGATGGTAGAGGGTGTATATAGATAAATATGGGGTTGAGCCAAGAAGTAGAGAGAAACAGAAATCACATACTTTAAATTTACAGAAAATTTAAATTTATGTGGAGTCCATTGGATTCTTGGGATTGTAATCTGGAAGCAGAAAAAACAAAGAACTAGGAGCTGGTGAACAGTTGGGGCAGTAAGCGACAGTGGCCTGAGGTGGTGCTAGAGAGTCTAGTCCCTGTGATGAGTTTGAAGCCAGGCGGGGGTCACCAGGAGACAAGCCTGTCTCTTTGGGAGGCCAGGAGAGAAATGATGCCTTAGGGACAGTCACCAGCTTCGGTGGGAGCTTATGATAAAGGCAAAATGCTGCTGTGTTTCCCCTAGTATTTTAAAGCATATCCTAAATATGCACAATGTTCAGTTTTCTACAGCTGTGTCATTGTGTGTCTTTGTGAGGACTGGGCAGATTTGGGACAGTTAGGAGTGGTATCCAGCCTGAGGAGCGTGCTCTTATAAGCCGTTAAGGAAAGGGTCCAGCATTTGTCATATAAAAAAATTAACTGGTCATCTAATGCACGGGCATTAGAATGGAAGCAGTTGTGACGTAGGAAACTTGTTGCAAAGTGTTTGTATTTATGTTCAAATAGGATATTTATTAGTACCAATTTTAAGATACTGTATGTGTCTCCAAAGCCACACTTTTGTTTTTAAAAATAAAAATGTTTAATTTAGGTGGTGCTGTGTACCTTCAGATATTTGTGTCTTTATTAGGAAAAGAAGAAAGTTATTTTCTTAAGCAAAATTGCTGAGTTTTGAGAGCATTTGCATTTATTTTTAGTTTTTCTTGCTCATGTTGGAGAGGTCTGATAGCATTAATGGGCTTTACCCCACATGGAGCTTTGAGCTTATTGTAGCACTGCACACTGATCCCAGGTCAGTGTGATGCGTGAAATCAATTTATTTGAATCTCTTTGCCTCTATAGGAATTTGGCAGCGTGCCAGTTGTTTTCATTTAATGTTCTTTGTGTTGAACACAGACAAGCAGGCATGCTTTTGTATTCATCTCTCTTTTGCTCTCTGTCTCTTTCAGCCAGTATTTTACTCTATGGATTCTGAGATGAAGAAAGAATATATTATTTATATGATTCTAATCATTACTTAATGTGCATGTTCTACTTTCTTATCTTTTAAGGGATTTGTTTTTTAACATTCCTGAGTTCTCCTAGTGACTTTCTTTGTAGAGAAGAAACATTTTAGAATTTTTTTAAAAATTAAGCTTTTGGATGAGGCATAATACACCAGACCCTAGGTGGTATTTGCTTACCATAATGCTCGTTATCAAAACGGAAAAGAAGAGTGTTCATTACACCATACCACCAGTGTTTCATTTGTGAACTAGTTTATCAAAATCAGTGACTTCTTGGGGAGCTTTCTAAGGGTAAAGATTCATACTTTAATCGGGTGCAAGCGAAGACACATGATTAGCGGGGTAGTATTCTGAGTAACACATCTTGCTGAAGATGCCCCCGTTTTCCCCCTAGATTTGGCTTAGATGAATCTTGAGGAAGTTCCTGCCGTGAGGGCTCTTTTTTTTTTTTTTTTCTTTTTAAAATTTGGAGGGTCCTGGCAGGGAACAGCACAAAGGTTTCTGCAGCACACAGAGGCTCTGAGCCTGGTGTGGCTGTTTGTGTGGAGAGGATGTGTTTCTGGGTCAGCTTTAGGAAGAGGTGCAGAAGGAAACAGGGAGGAGAGAGCTGCTGTGTTGATGCTCCGGGCAGTTCTCGCGGAAGTCGGTCTGCAGACCCGGGGCGCCGGGGAGCCTCGGGGTCAGGCCCGCCCCCAGCACCCCGCTTCCTCGTTTAATTACCTGAAGAGCCAAACAGCCCGCCGGCGGGTGTGTGAACGCCCGGTATCTCCGCGGCCGCCTGGCGCTCCGACATCCTGCGCGGCCAGCCCTGTCTGTCCGCCAGCGTCAGGCTGGCTCCCGCCCCGGTTCCTTTGCTTTCTGGAGGCATTGTGTGGAAGAGGGTTTGGTCAGGAATTGGAGGTTCCTGCCAGTGCTGTGTCCCTCCTCTCTCTCTCTCTTTCTGGACCAAGCTGACAACGTGCTTGATTTTTTTTTTTTTTAATGAGTTTAAAGATCTTTTTCATTTTACACTCTGGCCTTGCCATGAAACACATATCTCTGTCAGCAGCCACAGACGTTAACCAGTGCAGGACTGGTCTCAGTTAATGGGTTCTTATTTTCCTAATTCTTGTTCTTTACTCTCCTTCCCATGTTGCCTTTTTGGGTCAGATTCACTGGTAGTTTGGTATGAAACTAGTAATTCAGAGGTTATTTTTATGAGGCTGTTTTGGAATCTTCATCTGTCCATGAAAACAGAATAGTCCATTTTTTAAACAAAGGTGATTGAACAGAGAGGATTTTCTTTTTTTCCTTTTCCATGCAATTTAAATATGGGGACTTGGACATTTGCTGTGGGAAGGGCCACACCCTTTGATGAAGCTGGGGATGGTAAGAAATACTAGATGGACAGAAACGTGTGGCCAATTTGAGAGTCGTATAGGATGAAGAGTCTGAGGAATGCTTGGAGATGGAGCCATTTGGGAGATCCCCAGAGTGTAACAAGATGTTGTCTTTCCATGAGGAAATCCAGCAGGTTCTTTATCCACAGTGTGGGCTGATGAAATGTGTGTGCTCTTGGGGGGGCGGGTGTCGGGGGGGAGGGCAAGGTGGTGGTGGTGGGGTTTCCTGTAAAGGGAGGGGAACGTGTGAATACATGTGCAGTGATTTGCTTTTTCCAACTACTTCATTAGGATTCTGTCATGCAAACTTAAGGCATTTACCCTTTCGATGCACATATGTACATCCCATTAATGTTAATAGGAGTTGCAGCAGGTAAGAGAGCAGTGTGTACCTTTGGGTTGTGCAGGAGCCCAGCTCCAGGAAATTGATTCCATTCTTTGCAAAGAATAAAGACATTGGGACTTTGCAGTGGAGAGTTCTGTAGGAATGATTTTCAAAGCTTATTTTTCATATTATATTTATGGAAGCAATGTCAATATTTTATGTGTTTGTCTACCACTCCAGCAAAAAGTATATAATCATTTAAATAATTGGATTAGCCTGGTGCGCCTTGTGATGGAGCTGGCATCACCATGATCTATTATGCACTAGCATAAGTAGCTCTGCCATAAGTGTTATGTGTATCCTCAGGCATTGCATGTTTATTTATGTATCAGCCTGCTGCACTTCTTTCAGAGTCTTTCCCTTTCAACATCAGTATAAAGATGAGAAAAGAAAACATGTAAATATAATTTAAGCCGCAGTCAACGTTTCTGACTGGTGTCCTCCTCCACTGACAAACTTCAGGTATCCTCTTTCAAGCTTCAGCTTTCTGGAAGTTCTGTCTACCTAGAGCTTTCTTATTATGCGAGTAACGTTATGCGAGTAACGTTACTGCCAGTTACAGTATTAGGCCTTAGCAGCAGGGAGTGTATAACGTGAGAAAAACCTGGAGGACTTTGAAAAGTGTCTGGGGAGAGTTGTGGCTTGCAGGTGGTGGCACCAGGAATTAAAGAGCAAAGTAGTAAGAAAGTGGCGTTGGTGCCTCGTGCTGAGTGTGCCCAGTAAATGTGGAGTGAAAACAGTAAGAAAAAAAGCAGATCCGTGAGAAAAGAGACTGGGAGGAAGTGAATTACTCCAGAAAGGAGAAGGGAAAGGCCCAAATTTATTAGTAACTGTGGACACGTGTTAATTGATCATCAGGAATCAAAATAGGACATTTTGGTATATATAACAGATAAAAAAAGCCACAGTATTCCAAAATTTTAGTAGTCTGGTGCCTGCAGTTAAGAGTAATTTTAGTAAAAGTCAGAAGTGAAATTTCCATACAGAGTAAGAATTCTTCGGTTGAGTTTTGTAGGTTTTAACTACTGTGCAGTGCATTTCAAAATGTACAGAATTACATTCTATTCTGCTGCCTGGTCTTGTGAAGCAGGAGGAGAAGGGGGTTCATGACCACGAAACCCAGTAGGGTCAGAGTGAACCAGTAATTTAAAAATGTTTATTGTTACAAAAGCATATACGCTGTGCTGGGTATTATTTGAAGAAATAAAGCAGTTTTGGAATGAAAAGTTTAATGGAATCAGTGGTAGTTAAACATCTTTTTTTGTGTAAGTTTGAATTTGTTTATAAAGGTGGCAAATTAGTATGTATGGATAGATTTTACTAATTTTCAATGTGGAGAGAGAGAAGTGGAGAGTCTGTTAGAGATAAAAGTCCTGTGGGGGGAGGTGGGGTGGGGGAGAATATGATGAAAAGATTCTGGGATTTTTTTTTTTATTATTATTATTGCTGTGTATTTGCTCCACCTGGTGGATTTTGTTGAAAGTGTTTTAATCCATGTTAATGAGAAGACTACCCTGCACACAGTTTATAGTAAGATGAATCTTTTGTTTTATTTTTGTTGCTGTGAAAAATAGTTTAATTGCTATCAAGGTCAAAAACATTTCTATCTTTTGTTCAGCACTTTCATTGTATTGAAAGTAATATTTATTGTTTATTCTGGTTCAAAAATGTAATACATGCTCGCTTTAGAAGATTTGGAAAATAGAGAAAAATTAAAAGAGGAACATAAACATGATTTATAGTTTCATCACCCAGAACCATTGCATTATTTTGAGAATAGAAGTTTTCAGAAGAGGACCACTTTGCATTTACATTTAGTTAAAGATGTGTGGGATGTTAAACGCTTACTTTGCCAAAGTGTGATTAATGATGATGATTATATTATTTTTGGACAAATGCTGCCTTTCGAATTCCTAAACTCTGAAAAAAAAGATCGGTGTTTTGTAGGAATTGCATTTGTTGAGCTACATGTCTGCTGAAAGCAAAGGTCGTAGAGATAAAGGTACCTTGTGCATTCACAGGGCTGTCCATAGGGGTGATGGGCTCTGTGGTCTGTTGGGCTTACACAGATTGCTTTCTTTCGAAAACTTAAGGATTCAGTTGTGCTTTGATCATCTTATTGCTTTCCTTAGGTTATTCTTTTTTTCTTCTTTGGACTCCAAAAGCTCTGTAACAGAAGGTGAAGTTTTGAAAACAGTGTCTCCATATGCAAGGGATTTGGAGACCTTTTTATTGTCTTTAAAATTGTCATTCATAGTCCTCATTAGCATTTATTGTTGCAAGCGTACAAGCAGAAAATGTGAAATTGGTATGTCATGAATAGCCCCACAGAGCTCTGGAGCCCTCCGATTGCCTGCAGTGTGGTGTGGGCTGGGCTTCCAGGGAAAGCTGTCCAGATGGCTGCCTGCACAGAGCAGAGCTGCAGGTTTTTGTCTCTGCTGCTGGGAGGAGGGAAAGTTCATTGGAGCATACGCCATCACCCTTGCTTTTAACAAAACTAACTAGCCATTAGTCAGGATGGGGAGCTGGTGACATTGAAACAAAGGTTTTCCATATAGTGTTATAGTCCTTGTCAAATGGTAAGGGATGGGTATAGTTAGAGTGTCTTTTATATTAATTGAGTGATTTTTGTAGGTAAGAGACATTCAAGGAAACTAAATGGCAACTTATTGGCAGATTTTACATGTAAGTAGAGAGTGATTGTTTTCATAGGAAAATGCTTTTGTATGAAGAGGCAGAATTGATATAGCTAATACACAGCCTTGTGGATTACTAAGGAAGTGTTTTACTTTAAAGTTTTAAAAATAATTTAACCCTTTGCTGGTGCCTGTGGATTAATCTGCACTTAATGATGCTGTGTTTGGAGCTTGCAGTTAAATAATGCAACGTGCAGACAATGCAAGTGTTAAAGCTTTTATCATTTCAGAATTATTTTGATAGTAGATATTGAAAATCAAAGCTTGTTGGCGAAAAAGAACTTCAGTATATTGCAATATTTTAAAGACCTCAGCAATGTTAGAAACAGTTCACAGTAATTATGAAGACAGATTTTATTTATTTGTGGCATGTGATATTTTATCTTAAACAGATTTCGTTTTACAGAAATATATATACATGGTCCCTCCATACTTAAATATACTGATACATGTCTTTTCATTCATATGTAGAGGATATTTCACCCAGAGTTGAGAATCAAAAAATAGTGCCTAAAAAATTGTTGGAAGGTTATAACTAGCATTGTATTCTCTATATATTGAAGATGGTTAAAAAAAAAGAAATCAGACATTGTGGCTTATCAGCTTAGGTCATCGCTATTGTTTAAAAGTATGTTATGATTGGAATCTTCAAATCACAGTTTAGAGCACATTAACTCACTCTGACTGATTGGAGAGACAGAAATCAAAGGGTCCTGAGTCCTCTGGTTTGACAAGTCACAGGTGAAGGCGAGGGGTCATGACTTCTAGCTCTTGACCTGCCACTTGCTCTGGTAGAGTTGGATTTTTTGACAGACCATACAGCATGTTCTCCATGAAACACTGTTTCGTATGGTACTTTGTCATCTAGTTGCAAAAGATCCAAGCAGCTGTGATGTCTGGTATAATCACCTATTAAGACAAGCTTCCTCTATCCAGCATGTTTTCTTTTACTTGATTCCACCTTATTGCCCCACTTAGGCCCTCTTGGACAGCCCCAAATAACCCTTTGACCCCGTGATGTTTATATAACCTTCAAATTCTCAAGCTGGCCATCACGTCTCCTGGTGCTTTTTGTGATTTAGCAAAGTTCTTGTGAGCCCTTCTGTGGGCTGGCTGAGGGGAGATACAGGTGTTTGCCAGTCCTTTCCCCCAAAGGAAGTATCTGAGGGAAATAGTGTGAATGTGTCTGGTTGTTTACAGCCAGTATTTATATTAAGGAGTTTAAAAGTGGCAGATTTCCTCTTACCTTTATAAAATACTTCACTGAACTTTTTAACTTAATTTTTTTTTTTTCTGTCCCACTCATCTCTTTCTGGTTGGCTGCATCTGACGTTGTAGCCTAACTGTATAAACATAAAACCGTTTGTTTTCCTTACAGACAGTGTATTATTGGATTTATCTTTGTCAGGAGACAACCTATTAGGGCCTTTATTTAATACAGTTTCAGATGTCTTTCAGTGGCAGAAACAAATTAATGTACATTTTTATTAGGTGTTGTATCTATTTAATTGACTGTCAAAGTGATGAGAAGTTAGGAAATCATCCAAAAGAGAGGTCCATCTTAGCCCAACAGCTCACACATTAGGTAGGTTTGCCCTGTCAGTGGGATGCCTTTAGAAAACACTAATAGCTTCCAGCTGGGTGGAAAATCAAAACCTTTGGGGTCTGACAAAACTAGCAGATTTGAATTTGAAAGCAGAGCTAATGCCTCCATTTTATTTTTTACCACTCGCCCATAAAACATTATTTTCCAATATGTCAGCCTCATTTGGTGGCCAGTGGTCTGAAATTGAAAGTGGAACAAGCAAGCGGAGAGATCTGGACATTAGTGAGTCCGCCCTTTCAAGCTGGTGTGCCACTTTGTGGACGGGTCTTCCCTAAGAGCAGGGGGGTCTTAATGACCATTCATCAATGCCCGTTGGCTGATCACTGAGTGCCTTCCCATTCAGTTTATCAAGTCTTGCACATAAAAAGTCAGAATCAGCCTTCTTCAGCTTTGTTAAAGGCAACTAGGAGTAAAATGCTCCATTTGAATCCATTTTGCCCTTGTTTTTTCACTTTGTTAATGCAGCCCTGCTTAAATGAGTGCTTTTATTGGGTCAGTTAGAATATCTGAAACTATTAATTCTCTTGTATTGAATAGCTGGTGGCAGACCAGAGCAGATGGGGTAGGAAGGTATTTGGTTGGGTGTATTGCTTTCAATTAGGATCAATGAGGTTTCAGCTCCTTTGAATTAACTCACTTAATACCCACTGTGTGAAGTCACAGTGTATCACAACAGCCTGCTCGAAGCAAGTGGAAAGTTAAGAAGACCTGTGGATAAGCTTTAACTCAAACTCTCCCTTCCCCATGTAGAGAGCTTTCATTAACTGCAGACAGTGTCAGAAGATTCTTAGTCCCTGTTGGTAAGTTAGGTTTGAACTAAGGAAAAGTCTATAAGATAGGGATGGTCTGTTTTGGAAACAAGTGAGAAACACCTTAGAGTAATAAAATGCCGTAATGTCTTTCTAATGAGTTAAATATATTGTCAAAAATTTATGTATTATTTTGGGAGCCAGGCATTCAGTTGTTGACTAAAGTTACTGATTTGGAAGGTGATTTTCTTAGATGGCACTCTTTAAAAAAATTGCCTTGTTCTTAATTAAAAGGCCTGTGTTAACTAACATGGCTCTTCTAAGGATGATACTTAGTCAGCAGTGAAGTCTTTTGTTTTGAATATATTTTAATTTTAAAAAATCTGTTTCCTAGTGGTAATTCAAAACAGTGTTTTGCGTCAGAGAAAACTTATACAATAGATATTCTTTTTTTCCCACTCACGTATATAAATGGATTCATCATGTTATTGATTATCTATTTTTGTTTTACAATTTGGATTCTAGAGATATTGGCTCCTTGTACTCTTTTTTTTTTTTTTTTAATTAAAGGGAAAATGATTTCTGTTTAAGTAAGTGTATAGAACTATGTATCCAGGCTTCCCCGTCCAGGGAGAACTGCCAAGTGAGGTTGGTGCTTTGCTTGCCTCCATGACTCAAAGGATAAGAGGAGGAAGCTGGTTCCTGGAGAAAATGCTGAACTAGCCTCAGGTGCACGCACACTCTCTGAGGCCTGTTCTGCAATCAGACTTCTAGGTGAGAATCTCCAGGGATCCAGGTTTTGTTGACGTGGATCAATTTAAAGTGGCAATTACTGTAGTCAGATAACAGCTTAAAAAGCTTTTTTACACATAGAAAAGATACATAATCACATGGCATATGGAAGTTCAATTTTCTGAGCTGTGGTATAGGAACTTGCAGTGTACCGATATTAAGACCCAGTTTTAAAACCGGATATCATCCAGTTTTCTTCAAGTGTATTGCATTTCTGTCCTGTGATTTTCTGTTTTAGAAGTGATTCACCATGCATATTGATGAAAGTTGGGTTTCCCCACTGTGAAAATGTTCTCTTTCTAACTTAGGTATGGTATTAAAAAAAAAAAAATCAGTGCCATGTAGCATTGAGTGGCTTTAAAAAAATACTCTCTTTAAGAATGAAAACCTACAGATTTAGAATGCTGGATTTCATATAGGTCCTTACAGCAGGAGTTAATTGATTATCACACTCATGCCTGCTATAAAGCTTTCTGTCATAAGAATGTTTGAGATCAGTGCGTAACTGTTCTGAAATCCATTACACAGAACCTCATTACAAGTGACATCTAACTAAGATGAACAAAAAGATTGGCCTCATAAATAGAGTGCAATATACTATTAGTGACAGAATGGAGTAATCATTATGAATTGTAGTCTTTTTACAAGTTGTCTCTTGACAGTGATGGATTTTTGAGGGGTTCACTCGATGAAGCAGCACTTCGTATTGGGGGGCTGTAGAAGTTCTTATTGATTGGCACTGTTTAGCAAGGATGATCTATTTTTAGTTTGTGCAGGGTATGTGTGTGTGCGCTTTGAAGCAGGTTGTGTGCATTCTTGGCTAGAGGTGTAGGAAGAGGGAGGAGGCAGAAGTCAAGAGTCACTGCCTCTGATTTCAGATGGGTTTGTTTTTATGCTTTCTTTGAGGCAGCACGTAGGGGGAAAATCAATCTGATAAGGGCCAGAAGCATATGGAAAGGGTAGAATAGGCACGGGACGAGCTAAAGACTGTGAAGGCAGGGCAAGAGTTAAAGGGGATGCTCCTGGCGGTCTATTCATTGAGCTTGCAGGCTGGTCAGAGGCTCCTGAGTGGAGTTGTTTCTGTTTATACTGGATTGAACAGCCACTGGAAAGGTAAAGCCCGAGGGCTCTGTCTCATCATGTGCCGTGCTGTTAAAACAAACACACAGAAACCTAGGAAAGATGTGCCAGTGTTAAATGGAGGAAGAGTTTTAGAGGTGAACAGAATTTTCCTTCTGCCTGGCATTTTTGTGTGTGCAGAAAAGGCACGCAAGGCAGGCAGGCATATGTTTCTCCTATGAGGCAAGGATGTTTTACAAAGGACTAAAGAGGGACTGCTGAGAGGAAAATAGCCGGCTTTAGATAAAGCACTCTAACAAAGGCTCGTAGTTTTATATATCATGGTGTCCATTAAAGCTTAATAGGGAAGAGTCCATTGAACCTGGCTGGGTATGTGTTATTCATGGGAGGGATAAACATTTAAGAGCGTGCAAAAAAAAATCAGAAAGCAGGAGGACATGATTGTTCAGCTTTTGAAAAGGCTTTACAGTGAAGATTTTGTTTTCATCTCCTATGGATCTCTATGCAAGGTAGAGGAGAGTAAGCTAAGCATGTTTGGAGCATATCAACGCAGGGATCCCAGGGGGTTAAAAGCGCGCTAGTAAAATAAAAGTGGTCTGCTTCTGCTTCTCCAAAGTGTTCTATTTTACACACACTACTGAGAAGCTGACAAAGGGAATGATCCTGATACTTTTGTTCCGTCTGATAAACTGGCACAGTCTACAGGGTCTTGGAACAGTTTTTTTATGCTGTTTTGGATTTCCAGTTCAATAAACAAGCTTCGAGGTCCCTGCCTCCGTTTGTTTGTTTGTTTGTTTGTAATAAAGTGCCCAGTGATGGGGTTGTTAACCTGTGAACGTGTAAGGGACAGCTCTCCTTGTGAGCCGTGGGATTGGGGTGGCGGGGGCAGGTCGCCTTTCTCTTCTTTCCGGCAAGATAAGGGTTAACTTGCAAGGGGCTGGGGGGGGGGTTGGGTGGTGGGGAATGAATTATTCAGCATTTAGCTTATCATTCTGCATTTTTACTTTCCTGTTCTTGGGTGCTCTGGAACTTGCCGAGAGAGGGCCGGGGGTACGGGGAGGCCGGGGTGGCCCACACGCCCCTGTCATTGTTCTGCCTGGAGAGACGGGGCTGGGTTCAAGGCCACATGCGCTCCTGTCATCATCCACATTGCTGCTCCGAGTGCAATCCGGAGTGTCAGCTCTCCATCTGTCCCCGCCTGGCAGGCGCACGCGCCCAGCACCCCGCCTCGGGCTCCGGCGCCCCGGCCCCCCTGCCGGCCCCCCGCGCTCTGCCGCCCCGATTCCTGGACGGGAGGCATGAGCCCCGCGCGCGCTTCCTCTTAGTGCAGAGTCAGAGCGAGCCACTCGGTGTGGACGCTGCATTCAGGAATGCCCGGTGAGTGAGCCCCGCTCCGCTTTCTCTCTGTGGTTTGTCGAAGGAAGCAGGCTTACTTTTCATTACTGCTCGGAAAAGAACCTTCTGCCCACAGCGGGCTGTATCTTAAGGTGGGCAGGCAGAGGCTGGGGCAGTGACCGAGGTGGATGGTGGCATTAAAAAACAGCCATCAGAATCTGGGTCCAGGGCTCCAAGGGGTGGAAGCCTCGCCTTTAAGACGTGGGAGGTGTGTTTTCAAGACTGAGGGCAAGTCCAGCCACGTTATCTGTTGGCCAGAGCAATTCACTCGAGGGATTTAGCTTCAAGTAAGAAGGATGTTTTCTGCTGTGGATTTGGCGACTGTCATCTGTGCCTCGTGTCCTGGACATTTCATCTGTGGTGGGAGTGTGCAGCTTATGGTGGAACCCTGGGATAAGGTCTCTTTTGAAAACTGTTTATGTCAGAGAAAGTGAAGGGAGCTTTAGGGACTACCGATTATTTCAGTCTTGTCCTAAATTGCAGCGCTGAGATGTCATCAGGCAAATAATTGAAATCGGTTAATTAAAAATAGAAAGTCTGCTGAATTACTGACGCTGTTGTGGTCCTGGAAATTTAATGTATGTTAATTTCCTCTGAAAAATATTATTTTTGGAGCCCAGAGTGTTTCTGCGATCGTTGCCAGTGAAGGCTCTGCTTGAGAACAGAGAAGCTTGGTACAAGCCTGTCGGGGCAAGGGTGTTTCTGTTATTCTCAGGAACGGTCTGGACTGCCCTTTGCCTACTTTGAGTAGCAGATCCTAGATTAAAAAGACAAGGCAGAGAGAGATCCTCCAGCTGGCTGATTTGTGTGGGTTTTTTGGGCAGGACAGGCAGAAGAGGCTGTGCTTGGCCACAGGGTTTGTACACCTCACAGATGGTGTTTTGAAACAGTATCTGCCAGTTTTCTCCAACCACAGTTGTGTGTAGGTATCGCCAGTTGTTTGAAGAATCTTTTTCCCTTTAGAATGTGTCTTGTAAGTCCTCATCAGCGAGGATGCATTTGTGACTGAACTGCACCTTTTCATTCGTTCCGTGGACGAGGGATGTGTGTAGCTGAAATATGGGAAAAATCAATTTTCAAAAAGACAATGACTGAGGTCTCTGAAAGGTCATTTTAACTCTTTCAGCACTCATCTTGATTTATATGCACCAAGCAGCTGAAGATGTAATGTGCATGGAGTATGTGATATGGAAGCTGTGTGGAAAAAGTGCTTGTGTTTTTTTATTTAGCCTGAGTATTGTATAGCTTCATCTGATTTTTATGTCATCAGTCAAATCTAACTTGTTTTTATGCTTTTAATAAATATGTGTTAAATGATCTGATCTGTCAGCATTTTGTAGAGTCTGAATTTTGTTTTGGTAAAACAGAACTGCATAATAACCCAAAGCCATTTGTGAATGATGACAAGTGAAAGAGATTAGGTAGGACCCTTGCTATCCCATATTAATTACGTGATTTTAAAGTATTCTTTGGAACATCCTTATTTAAAATGCATTGAACCGTATTTAAGGTTTTAGAATCATTGATAAGTGTGGTTTAGTCATTAATATCTGACTAGTTCTAAAGCAGTAACCTGAAGTGTAGGCAGTGTTTCTCACTCTCTCTTGCTCATCAACTATGTTAGAAAACCTTGTACTTGGATGCGGAGAACATATTAACGCTGTGACTGCAAGCTTGTGCCAAAATGGTGACACTTGAGCACTTCTGACACTTGGCTATTTTTGACACCCGTCTGCATTTTTTAACCACTACTATCGGACAGACTACCTCTTAATAATGTTTCTAGCATATTATTGTCCATACATATGTACTTATATTAATGGGCATTTTTACCATCTGGGACAGATTTTTTACTTTTGAGTAAGACAATATGTGTACAAGATTAAAAGGACGTATTTCTGGTAATCTGATATTGTCACTATTCTAAATCTATATTAACATTTATCATCATCCTCATCACTGTTATCTTTCTTCCATAGGACAGGTGTCAGAATTGGCTCCTGGCTGTCCAAACTTGATGTAACAATTCTCAGATCTAGGACCTTTTTCATAAAAATGGGGGAGATCCCTGGAAATAGATGTGTACAAACTGAATTTATTCAAAGATATACCAGTCTGTGGGGATGGGTAGGTAAAGTCTTGGTTTCAGGGCTTTTATAACTTTGTCCATTTAAAAACAAAACAAAGCGAAAAACAACGCACTTTAGCTATTGATAGCATGCTATTTCAAAAGGAACCAGGAAAAGTCGAAGAGAAGGCCATACGTGCTTTTAAAGAAATAGATGATACTATTTTTATGATTTAACTCAATATAAGGAAATATCATTTTACTGCCTGTCACTTAGTAACAACTAGATCCTTGTGTTTAAGGGAAGAAAAATGTTTGCTTATGAGGAGGCTAGGAGACTCTGGGAATTACAGTATTTCAGGAGGAGATGGCTCTGAGCTTTCTGAAACATTTATATTTTTATCAATCTTGGTATAATATTATCAAAGAACATATGTTGACCTACAAAATACTTTCAGGACTGTTGCCTTAAAAGGACAATAAGTGAGCACAGTCTGTGTAGCCCAGAAATAGTGCTGTTCTTTCAGAAGATGGCTAGCATTAGGTCAGACCACCCTTTCTCAATGTTCTCAATGGTCCTGCTCTCCAGATGTGACTGGAACTTTTTTTAAGTTCAAGTTTCCAAAAAAAAAAAGAAAAAAAGGTTTGTTTTCAAAATCTGGTTTTACTTAAGACAGCTCCATCCTGGAGTGCATTTCATAAATTGCCCACATATTTTTCTTAGCAGAGAACTTAACTGGCTGTAATTTTTAACACATGGCCACATCATGTGATATTTTCAAAACACTTACACATAGCTTTAAGAAGGTCCCTGCAGAAATGATCCATCCTCTCACAGCCGGCCCTTTTTTTTTTTTTTTTTTTAAACAGCATATCTGCATTTTCCATTTAGGAGAGCTATATATTATTAGCTTACATTTTTGGGTAGTAAAACAGTACATTGCTGATTGTAAAACATGGACTTTATTATCTGCTGAAAATTGATTTGGCATTTATAGCCACTGTGTACTAGACTGTTTTTCTGTTTTTAACATCAATGCTTGCAAGCGATGATTTGTGTAAAAAACAGAAATGAAATTGCCATGGACAGACAACTGCTAGTGTCCTTCGTAAGTGAACTTTTGGATAATGCACCTGGTTATTAGTTTCTTTTAATAGATGCATCTAAATGCTGTTGTACAAGAACGAGAAACACAGCAGCCCATGTACTGTCACTGTGCTTTACCTTGCAAGTTGATTTGCCATTGTTTTAGGCTAACTCTTTGCTGTAGCACACAAGCCTCCTGCTAGCTATTAAAGACAGCTAGCTATATCAGCAGCAAATATCCAATTATAAATGTAGATTGTGCAGACATTACTTTTTTTGTAGCAGGCATTTAGAAGTTCCAGCTTCTTTTCAAACCCTGGCACCAGTTCCCTTTTTCTTTTTAAATTATTTTCTGTTAATATTTCTGAGTATTTGACCTTTTAGTTCTATGTATTTTAAAATAATATTTGGAAATTTTTACAAGGCATCTTCCTGCACAGTTAATAATAGTCTATTGAGAAAAAGATAATATTTTTTAGAATAAACACTTGTTTAATAGGCATTATATCATCCAGAAATGTTTATTCACTGTTTCATCCCTACACTGATATTTGAGGTTTGCAAAGGAGATGCTGTAAAACCATATTCTGAACAGACTTTGGAATCATCAAAGGAACAAAATACATTTGAGAGCCGGAAGATTGATCTTGAAAGTGCCTTCAGTTTACAGGTGTTGAAACTGAGGCTCAGGTGATTTTGTAAAGTAAGTAGATTCTCGCAGTCCACTCGTCGTACCATGCTGCTTCTAAATCTCAAGTGCACGTTCAGTCACATTGCCATCTTGGTGTCAGTCATCCTTCGTTGCCTTTTACTTTCTACCCTGGATTTCTCTTACCATGTGCTCTCTCCCTGTCCACTCCACGGCCTCAGGTCCTTGTGGGGGAAAACTCTGTAACAGTAATCACTTGACCTGTGGCAAAGGTGTGCCATCAAATGTATCTTATAGTTGTTTGGAAGTTAGAGAGCCTAAATATGGTTAATTATTGAGTATTGAGCAGATCGAATAATCTTCTTAGTAAGGATGTGACGACTGAGGGCATTCAGGTAGTGGACTTTTGTGGGTTGCTGAAAAATGTACCAGGGGCCAAATAACTCTGGTTCAGTCTCTTCCCATGCCATGCCTTCAAGGAATTTTGAGTTCTTATGCTCCAGGCAGAGAAGTAAACAGTAGTTATGATATGGAATAGCAAGAGCCTAGAGACAGGTGCAGGAACCCAGAGGCAGGTAGTACCTGATGGGATTAGGAGTCAAGCACAGAGGGGGAGGGCATGTGGACCGTGGGCTTATGGGCCTTGACTGTCTCCTGCTTCTCCAGATTGGATCTCTGTTAATGGTACTTAATTTTTAGTTTGCTGTTCTTATACTGAGGACAGGATACTGATTTTTGTTTATTAAGTTTTAATAGCTCTGTGTGACAGTGGGTACGGCATTGCTCGAAAGCAATTTCTTTGTGTACAGTTGTGGTTCTTTGGTGGCTGACAGTGTCTAGTGGAATACATCATTAACTTAAATGACTCATAACTTGAGAACAATAGGATTTCACACCTGACCAAGAAGCAGGTTTATCTGGCTGGCTTTCTCAAACAGCTGTTTGCATTAATTAATATTAATGTAAATGTACTTTCTGAGAATGTCTAGCTTAATTATGTTTTTCAACCCATAGAGTTCCAATCAAAGGAAACAGGAAATCCTCTTAATCTCAGAGGGAGTGTATAACTGCCATCTCTGAACAGAATAAATCTCTGATAGTATAGTAAGCCTTTTATTGAAAGCCTGTACAGCCAGGCCCCAAGGCTAGGCACCTTGTATACTTGAACTAAGTCTCACAGTTCTGCAAAGGGTTTCTGTGACCATGACGTCTGTTAATATCGGAAATCCAAAGAGCAGGTAAATTAAGCATTTTCCCCGAAGACACATAGATATCATTAAATGGCAGAGAAGGGATTCTCTCTGGTCTGTCAGCTGATTTTTTTATTCCTTTTTTAAAACTTTTCTTTGTTTATTTATTTTCGGCTGTGCTAGGTCGGCCTTGCTGCCCCCTTGTAGTTGCGGTGCACGGCCTTGTCATGGAGGTGGCATCTTTCGTTGCAGAGTATGGCCTCTAGGGCTTGCAGGCTTCAGGAGTTGTGGCCCATGGGCTCAGTAGTTGTGACTTGCAGGCTCTTGGGCTTAGTTACCTTGGGGCATGTGAAATCTTCCTGGACCAGAAATTGAACGCATGTCCCTTGCATTGGCAGGTGGGTTTTTAATCATTGGAACACCAGGGAAGTCCTTGTTTTCTCTTTTTTTAAAGGAAGGGTGAGTGTGTTGTGTTTGGTGAGAGGATGTTTTGTAATGGAAGCTAGGTGGAAATGTTTGAAGAGGAATGTTTGAATTTGGAGTAGAGTAGCAGAGAAGGTGGAGTTCTCGGTGCTGGAAACTAAAAATGGAAAACCATTAGCCTCAGTTGTCAAGAGTGATCTTGGGTAAAACAGGTTAGGAGAGTAGTTATTTCTCTGTGTATTTCTACGCTTGAGAGAATGCAATGGGGAGTAATAGGCATCAGGGGACTAATGTCCTTATTTTGAAAAGTCTAATAGAAATTGTAAATTGACTTCCTGATGAAGCCGTGTAGGTTAACTAAGATATCACCTTTCTAGGCTTTTGACATGGTGTAATTCTGGCTATCTTTTGTTGATCAGAACCTCAGATGGAGTATTTTCTGTGTTTTGGACGATAGTAGGAAAATGGAAATCAAATGATGTGTTCAACACGTGGGCAAACAAAATTGTTGAATATTGTGTGGTTAAAATTTGTCATGAAAGTCGCTCAGTCGTATCCGACTCTTTGCCACCCCATGGAATGCTCCAGGCTAGAATACTGGAGTGGGTAGCCTTTCCCTTCTCAAGGGGATCTTCCCAACCCAGGGATTGAACCCAGGTCTCCCACACTGCAGGGGGACTCTTTACCGGCTGAGCAACAAGGGAAAAATATCAAAACTCTTGGTCATGAGGCTGCTGGGCACCCATGTTCTGCCCCAGGAGGTTCTAGGCAGGCAGACTGTTAGCAGAAAATGAGCACGCTGTAGGAAAGCACATTAACTTTTTCACCATGCCCCTACCCCCCCACCTTCTAAAAAAAAAGCAGTTGATTTAAAAATTGTGGGCGGTTTTCCCTAGAAGATTTCACTTCTGTTTTCCACATTTCTCTTTTAAGGGCTAAGTGATAAGTGCAGTCTGTAAAAAGTCTCACTTTATTAGAGGGATTCTTTTAATTCTGTGTGGTTTATTAACATCGTACCGTGTACTTTGATGCTTATGCAAGAAAGTAAATTTGAAAGTACCGATGAGAACATGATGCTGTAAAGAGTTTGGCCTTAAGAGCTATGTAATTAGATAGGCAGAAATGCTCTTTAGGAAGAAGGGATGTTAGAGGGTGTCTTTATCATGTGTTTATGGCTTTAACAAGAGTCTTAAAGAGTTTGACAAAATAAACAGACCATTCTTAATAATCAGGGATGATTGTGATGGGGTGCTAAGTTATTTAGAACTTTGGGAAAGACAGTTGCACTTCTGAGCATATCATTCCTATACATTTGAACTTTGCATGATTTAAACTTCCGTGCCTTCCTCCGGACTTGTTTGGTTTAATGATGCTTGAGTTATTGGGAGGAAAATGCATAATAAAATTTGAGGGTCCTGTGGTAACAATTTATATATTCTTTCATTTGAAATGCTTAACATGTGTCCCGACAAAGGTATGGCTGGAACAAAGAAAGGCCTTGATTCTGACACTTTCCCTGTGAAATAGGCATTGTTTCCTCTTTATAATGTTTCTGTCTGAACCTGCATACTCACACTTATGGCAACATCTCATTTGAAAGGTCTGTTAATATTTATTTTTTTCTTTCTTTCTGCTCTAGTATTAGTTGTATGAGACAGCCTAGAGACAGGAAAATATTAAGGAATCAAAGTGAAGATTTTTTTTGTCCATAGAAAGCACTTTATTTTCTTCCAGTCTTTCTGCAGTGTTCTTACTCATTGGTTTATAGAATACAGAATAATAGAAACCAGAGGTAAAACCTCACTTGTCAATTACCCAAGCATTCTCTTGTATACCAGTGTTTGCTTGTGTGTGCTATGCTTAGTCGCTCAGTTGTGTCCAGCTCTTTGAGACCCCGTGGACTGTAGCCCTCCCAGGCTCCTCTGTCCATGTGGATTCTCCAGGCAAGAATATCGGAGTTGCCATGCTCCTCTCCAGGTCATCTTCCCAAGCCAGGGATCGAACTCAGGTCTCCCACATTGCTGGCTGATTCTTTAGCATCTCAGCCACCAGGGAAGCTTGCTGGTTATGAAATATCAAAAAAAAAATGGTATATATAGATGTGATCAAGCTTTCACAGATTTTTCAAGTTTTTGTACAATTTAGGAGTCTTTCTAAAGAACTTTGCTGGAAAAAAAAAAGTTACCTGTTGTTATTTAACTATTTGTTACATAGAGGAATATCTTTCTGGGTGTTTCCCCACCCCCCTCCTTTTGGTCCCAACTTTTAGCACATCTTATTACCTGGTTTTTTTTCTTTTTTTTTCTCATTTTTAATTCACTCCTTTCAGAGTCTGGAGAACTAGTTAAAATCTCTGAATCTGCTACTTACTCCCTGTTGTTTTGGGCAAGTAACATAATTTCCCAGGTGAAGAATGTCTTTCTACTTATTTTTCATCTATATTTTACTCATATATTCTGGGGATAAAGCCT
Organism: Capra hircus; assembly: GCF_001704415.2. Taxonomy (NCBI): domain Eukaryota; kingdom Metazoa; phylum Chordata; class Mammalia; order Artiodactyla; family Bovidae; genus Capra; species Capra hircus. The sequence continues at coordinate 9,902,691 of NC_030821.1, read as the reverse complement.
TTTGGTACTTTGGTAGATTTTGCTTCATATGTTCTGTGGGTAAAGCATATTGGTGTGATGTTAATATACCTATTCCTAAAACTTCTTAGAGAATCAAACCATTTTGTAGTGTTTTCCAGAAAGCAAAAGGGTATCTCTTTAAGCCCCAAAGTTGGTTCTGTTTACTTGTTTAAAATTTCTACGCCTGTTGGTCAGTTATTTTGAATGGCCCTGGTCTTTTAGCTTTCAGCTATGTTCTTTATCAGTTTGTGCTGGACATGCTGTAGCTTTTGCTTTATGATTTGAGTTTATATTATAAACAATAATATATGTTGTGTTTATGAGGCCAGAGAGCGCAGGACATCGGGAATGTCAGTGGCTGAGTGTAAGTCAGACTTCTTCCGCTTCGTGGTATCACCAGGAACAAGCAAGTCGTTTCACTGTCTGTCTGAGAGTCACTTTCCTTGTCTGAGAAGCAAGGATTCTGCTTTGCTGACTTCTGTTTTGCAGTATGGTGGTAGTGATTATGATTGTTAGCATGCTCTGTCTCCTTGAAAAGCAGAGTACAGGACTTTTACGTATAAGCAGTAAAGATTAAAGTCAGACAGTGATACGCTCTGGACTTAAAGCATAGGGGAGAGTTTTTCAATGACCCAGAAGGACTCTAGGGTGTTGTGCTTGTGAGTTTTGTCTATAGTCAGTAGAATTTTCTCTCCCTTCTGCCTACCCTCTTTCTGTTCCTGTGCCCACACGTCGACCCATTCCAGTAATTGGCTAGCTTGAAAACCATATAACCTAAGTTAGAGTGGTGAGTAAAATCGTGAAGTGAATGCTTAGTTGAAAATGTGGAAAGCCCATCTTGTTCTGTTTTGTGTTCCCCCAGATGTTAACTAGTGGCGGTTTTAATTTCTGGAGTCATTTTAGGTGTCTCTGAGACTTTTCCTCCTGACTGATTTTCATTTCTCTTAGCAGGAGACATTGCCCGGAGAGCTGAATTCTAACCTCTTACGTATTCCAGGATACAGACTCTTCCTTGTTTAAAATAATAGACATTTTAAGTGTCATCAGCTCTTCTTGGTAAAGCTGCCATTTGCTTTAAGATCTTGACTTCCTAGTTCTAAAACTTCTGTTCCAGGCTACCCATGAGGTAGGAGGCAGAGAGTAAGGAATCAGGAAATGTTTGCTTAATGAATAAGTGAGGATGAGAGGTGGACTGGGATTCACAGGGATCTTAAAGGAAAGAAAGAATGCACAAAGCAAGTTAAATATGAGGCGGGGGGGAAATTAAGTAAATCTTATAGAAATTTTTGGTAAATGGTATTTAATAATCAGGCATTTTCTTTGAGCTATGGAAAGATCATAAATTAATTTTTTTGGCCATATACAACTTTCTTGGCAGCTAGCTGCATATTAGTTAAAATTGCATGTATTATAAATCTGATAATTTATGATCACATTTACTAAAAGTATGATACAGTCTATAACACTTAAAAAAAAGCACTCTCTGACATAATTACTGACATTAGAAACCAAGTCCAGGGCTTTTGGCAGTTGTAATATTTGGGGAAATTAGTGCTTCCTCTGCCTGGGCACTTGCCTGCAGTTTGGGAGGATGGGTGTAAGGTGTCAGGGGTCCAGCAGACAAAATGAGTAGGATTCTGTGAGCTGAGTTGCTCAGTTGCGACCCTATGGATTGCAGCTCACCAGACTTCTCTGTCCATGGAATTTTCAGGCAAGAATACGGGAGTGTGGCTTGTCATTTCCCACTCCAGGGAATCTTCTCGACCCTGGGAGGCCTAACAAAAGACAAATATTAAGAAATATTTTCACCTTTTCAGTTGCATGGTAAATTCTATGAACAGTTTCTTCTGCCAATAATCTCAGATGAGTAGCAGTTGAATAGTCTGATAAGATTTATCATAAAGACTCCAGAGAGATTACTAAAATAATTCATGCAGTGCTTGATACATAATTGTTTAAAAAACATATAACTTCTATAATAGTGGAGCTTTCTTTAAATATTTTGCCCTCTTATATTTGTTTCTAAATATACATTGAATCCTTTGAAAGGGATAGGAGGGCAGGTTTGAGTCTCAGAGACTATCACTTTGGAAGAATATTCTTGCTAATTTAACACATATTTTATGTCTCTTAATTTGTGCCTTAAAAAATTTATAGAAGATTATTGTAGCTTATCCACTGAGTGGCTGTTTTTACAAGGATATTGCTGATACTCTGCATGGATTACAGACTTTCCAAGGGTCTTTGTGCACTTTGGAAATGTGGTATAGAATGATGTAATGAAGTGGTTCTTAAAGTGGTTTCATGGACTACCAATATCATTATCACCCAGGAACTTATTGGAAACACCCATTTTCTGCCCCTCTGCAGACTTAATCAAAAACTGAGGTAGCCCCGCAATGTGTGTTTGAACAAGCTCTCAGAGGATTCTGAAGCAGATTCAAATTAGACATTTGTAAATCATAACTTTTTGTCTCCTTGGGTAGTCCAGAGAAAATACCCATTTGTTTTTTATCATGGAAGTCACAATGAATGGAAATCAAGGTGATTTATTTGTTTTAAATGATGTACTTTAAAAACAAAGAGATAACAAAGAGCATGTTTGTTCAGAGCCTTGGGTTTCTAATAGCATATTTGGGTGCCCACACATTACACCTGAATTGAATGAGATAGGTAAGAGAAGGTGCATTTCAAGCCAATTCTGGGATGTTTATTTGTTCTGATAGTTACTTGTAAAGACATGCATATATTTCATTGCGCTCAGGTACCATTTGTAATGCCCTTGCCTTGTTTTGAGGCCAGCTTCTGATTGTTCAGAATTTTGTGAGTTTAGCTTGATCATCTTTAGAGACAATTTAGGCAGACCCCAATTTCACAATAATATTAGTCATCTAGAAAGTTTAGATATATCACAGTATTGAATTTTTCTGTGTTGAATGTAAATAAGGGGTCCGTGTGATTACGAACGTTCCATCAGTACTGCCTGGAAAGGATTTATTTCTTGCATCGCCTATATCTGCTGCTGTTCTCTTTTGTGCGTGGTGTGCCTTCAGTAAGCGCAGTCTGACACGCTTTGTGGCCTTTGCCTCCTGTGATAAAATAGATTGAAATGATTCCTGACACCATCTGGTGAAGAGGAGCAGCCCTGGAGGACTGTGCTTTGAGAGAAAGTAACTGAATGCTAAGAAATGTGGAAGTCTAGGGACACTGGCGAAGGATTTTTTTTTTTTTTTTTAAAGAGCATGAACATTAATACATCTTCTTGAGGTTTGATGGGACATGTACTGCCTACTGTCCCATCTGGTGCTTATGATAGCATGGCATATTAGCATGCTGCAAGTTCATAATGTATTCAGGGGGAGGAAACATCCCTTGCATACCAATTGAGGCATCCTCTCTTCAGAACTGCTTTTGAATTTCAATGATGTTTATATCTTCCAAGCCGTGACTTAACCGAGCATTTCCGTGCGAAGGAATAACATGAGTGAGTGCGAGAGAGAGAGAGAAAGAGGCTGTGTCTTCATGGTCTCTCCTATTCCCTCATTAATTTATCTTCCTCCCTTTTTTTCTTGATGAAATTATAAGTAGTTATTAATATTAGGTTTTGTGACTTTTAATCCTTTCTGTTTTGAAACCGCATAATATTTCATTATTATCTCATTTATGGCACTGAAAACAGTTTGCCTTGTGAAATTGTGTAGCTGTCCCCTTGTAGACAGAACACCTTCAAGGGTCAGGCCTGTGTATAATTATGTATGTGTTTCTGTGGCCCCTAGAGCTTGGTCATTCACTAAAAAAAATATCTACTGAGCTCACACTGTGGGTGTGATACTGTTGTAGGTACTGAGTAAGACTAGTGGGTCTTTCCTCTCAGAGCCTTTGTATTTTAGTTGGTAAGAGGCAAACGGTAAACAAAGAAACAGATAACATCTCCAATATAATGTCTCTTCACTATCTCATTCAATTTAGCTGTAAAGTGTGGGCATCCAAATATGCTACTAGAAACCAAGGTTCTGATCCAAGGCATTTTTTATCATTTCTTGAGTATCATTTTTAAAGTACATCATTTAAAACAAATTACCTTGATTTCCATTCATTGGGACCTTCATGATAAAACACAAATGGGCATTTTCTCTGGACTACACAAGGAGACAAAAAGTTATGGATGAAAGTGAAAGTCGCTCAGTTGTGTCCGACTCTTTGCGACCCCACAGACTATACAGTCCATGGAATTCTCCAGGCCAGAATACTGGAGTGGGTAGCCTTTCCCTTTTCTAGGGGATCTTCCCAACCCAGGGATAGAATCCAGGTCTCCTGCATTGCAGGCAGATTCTTTACCGGCTGAGCCACAAGGGAAGCTCGAGAATACTGGAGTGGGTAGGCTATCCCTTCTCCAGCGGATCTTCCTGACCCAGGAATTGAACCAGGGTCTCCTGCCCTGGTGGCTCACATAGTAAAGCGTCTGTCTACAATGCGGGAGACCTGGGTTTGATCCCTGGGTTAGGAAGAGTCCCTGGAGAAGGAAATGGCAACCCACTCCAGTACTCTTGCCTAGAAAATCCCATGGACGGAGGAGCCTTGTGTCCATGGGGTTGCAACGAGTCAGACACAACTGAGCAATTTCACTTTCTTTCTTTCTTTCTCCTGCATTGCAGGTGGATGCTTTACCAACTGAGCTATCAGGGAAGCCCATTGTACTTATGGATAAGTACAATGAAAATCCATGCCAGCTGCAGGGTAGGTGAGTGGGGCCACTTATTTAGATTGGATTGTCAAGAAAGGCCCTTTTAAGGAGGTAGCATTTTTGCAGAGACCTGAAGGATCTGAAGAGTTAGTGGCAGAGGAAGAGAAAGTCCAAAAGTCCTGGGTTAAAATATGATTGGCATTTTCAAAGATAGTTTGAGCCAAGTTCAGGGGTTAGTCCATTGCTAGGCATTGGGATTTTATTCTTAATGTGTCAGAAGCCATCAAAAGTGACTTAACAGTACATTTCAAAAGGGTAAATTGAGCTGCTACGTGTCATGTTCTGAAGCACTAAACAACTATCAGAGGAGTGAGATGTGCCTTAAGTCCATTGAGGTACTTTGTAGAATTGCAATTAGCATGAATTTTAGAATCAGAAAACACGTTTCTTGGATTCTGACCTTGATGTTTGACTCTGAGCAGCTTCTTAGCCTTTTTTAGCTCATGTCTTCTCATCTGTTGAAAGGGAAAGCTAGCACCTAAAATTATGGTATTATTGTGAAAATTAAGTGAGGTAATTCATTTAAAAGAACCAGCATAGGGCCACGTTCTTAAGAGGAGCCTGCTCTACCATTGACACACATAATAATCATAATAAAACATTTGGGATGGTTTCGAGGAATATTGAAACAGTTGGCATCATCTTGTTGGGAATCCTTTTCTGGGACTGTTATCTTCTTAATAAAAACACTGTTAACATATTGCTAGGGCGGCAGTGCGCAGCATCTGTGGTCTGTCCCTTTTGGTCTAGAATCATGTACCGAAGGAAACTAGAGGAATTCTGTGGCAAAGTCCACGAAACAACCTGGGATTTTTTTTTTTTTTAATTTAAAATGTTTTTATAGGTAACACTCTTATTTTTCTGTCTCTCCTTTTTTGTTTTTTTTTTGAGAAATTTTAACATGAGGAAATCAAATTGCATTCTGGAGAGATAATGGTGGTTATATCAAGGATATTATAAAAAGAGTTTTAATTCATAAAGCAGTAATGGTTTATTAATTGCATAGTTGTTAGATACAAACCTTTTGAAAGGAATTTCTAATGCACACAAATGGTGAAAATCAGAAGCTCCATAGTTTTTGCATGCATGAAAAACTTAATTGCAAGAAGCAATTCTGTGACGATTTTCATTTAGCCTGTGAGGCAGTGTTAAGATTTTCAAACTTTCTGCAGAAGAAATTGTGGGGTTGGGGATAAGGGTAACAAGATGTTGCTTGTGGCTGAATGTCTACAGAGAGTTCCAAGTTACCATTGTCTTGGATATAATTTTATCAGATATATAGATTGGTTGAGTTATTCTTTAAACTCACTACCCACTTTTGCAATTATGTATGTATTTTTGGCTAGAGGTTCTCCGCTCCTCAATCTGTAGATTTTTTTTTTTTTTGTAACTATCCATCCTCCTCCACCCAGCATCAGGAAAACAAATAATGCGTAAGGAATGTGGAGGGGGAGGTAGTGTGGGTAATTCAGGCAAGTTTCGTCAGCACTTAACCAGATTCTTGGAATGTTTTCTGATGTCCGACAGAACTGTACAGAGCTGTTGACAGCTGCGTGTTGAGTCACATTTATTGCTGCTGTGCTCTGGTTGGAGTGTGAGAAGGAAGGAGGGAAGGTTGAAGAACTGAAGAAGTTCGGGAGGTGGAACCACAGTTCTGAAGGAGGCAGCTGGCTGTTGGCTCCTAAGACAGATCCTTTTCCTTCCTTAAGCCCCGGTTGCATTCTTAACAGCCGCATCTTTCAAAAGTGATGGGGTCTGCACGCCTCTAGGAAAATTCAGAGGGGATCCTTTCCTCACTGAGAAATAGCCTTACAGAGACCTTGTAGGCCATCCAGAATATTGTCTGTTCAGCACCCCGTGCGCATCCTCCTTCTGCCCTGGAGAATGCCGTGAATACAGATACTCGCATGGTGATTGTTTTCCTCCAGAAAGAGAGGACAAGGAAAAGCTGGCTGGTCAGGTGAGATGGGCGAACACGTTAGGAAGTGTTGGGTCTAGCAGCCAGGAGCCTGACACGCAGAACCTGCGCTGTGCAGCGGCCGTTCTGACCTAGGTCCCATGCCCCCTCATTTCAGTTTGTTTGGCTTCCAAGATACAGTTTCACGAACGATACTCCTGAATGTCTCTTTGCGGACTAAGAGCATTATCTTGGGTAATGGGATAATCACCCAGTTTCTGATTATTTATTTCCATTTACTTTGCAAGGGTGGCCTATGTTTTTGACCAGTTTCTATCGCATGTAGTTTATTTCTAATGGAAACAGAGCACCTCGAAACTTGTTTTTCTAGAACATATTAAAAGATACTCCACACAGTCTCCTTGGGTAAAATGAGCATTTCACTCTCAATAGACCAGGCTGGGTGTCAGATATGTGCTTTCTTCTGTCTGTGGGTCCGTCTGTCTTTCTCTTTCTTCCTCCCTCCCTCCTCCTCTTCTTCCATGACATACTTTACAGAGGTTCTAGTATTTCTAGGCATTTGACTCAGAACAAGCTTTAGTCATGCTGAAGTCATGGTGCACAGACAGTCTCTTAATAAGGATTTGCTACACTTTCCCCCAAGTTTAAGAATGAAGGAAGGGCAGGCCCTTGGCATCATTCAAGGGCACCTTATATGTTTCTGACAAAATCAGAATTTCTTAAAGATCCAAAAAAAGATATATTGAATGTTTCATTTAAGCAATGAATATGTTATAATTAATTGTAAATGTTTGCATTTCAAGTCACTTGTTTATTAAAAAGGTATCAGTTGAACTGGTTCACTTGGTGAGCTAAACATTTGGCAACAGACATAACCAAACACATACTGACCCTTGCTCTGTTTCTGTTCTGTCGTAAACTTCTGTGTATAGGCAGGTGTGTAGCAGATGTTGGAGGAAGTATGGGACTAGATAAAGTGGGTGTGGCATCCTTTGCCCTAGTATAACCTCTGAGGCAGTTTTGGAACAGATTGTTTGAAGTCAAGAATGCTTGTCTGTGTTTTCTGTTTTACCCATTGGAGCCTAGCACAGTGTTTTGTACATAATATGATCAGTGTTTCATACAAATACCCTGTAACTCATCATAGCAGTTCTATGATTGATGCATTTATTTAATCGGTCGTGCTGCAAGTATCGATTCAGCTCTTAATATCTGCTACACCGTTTTCTAGCCACCGGGGAAGAGTCAGTGAATAAAGCAGATTCAGTTTCTTACCCTCGTGGAACCTACAGTCCAGTGTATGTGGGGTCGGCGGACAAGAGTGGGCAATACATGATAAACATAAAACACCGGTGAATTCTGTAATATGTTCAAGGGTGATAATTATGGGGAAAATCGGGCAGGATAAAAAAGATTTTTAGGACTGTTAGCTTGCCATTTTAATTTGGGTGTTTGAAATGGGCCTCTTTGAGAATGGACTTTTGAGCAGAGATTTTACGTGGCTGTATGAGGGGGCAACAGAAAGGCAGAGAGGTGGAAAGGCTGGAGTGTGACCTGGGTCATTTCAGGGAGAGGAAGGAGGCTACTTTGGCTTGGTTGGACCTGGGTGGGCATGGACGAGCCCTGGGACGTGGGACCCAGAGAGGTGGCCGGGAGAGTGAAGGGGAGACCATTATTTCTTTAGGCCGTTGAAGACATTCTGTCTGACTCATTGGGCAGTCACCCCAGGTGACCTCTGCCCAGAACTTCTGCACGATGCCATGACATAATAATCTCTCAATCTGAGGACCTCAGTGTGTTTCGTGGATATTCCTATTATTGATTATTCTATGTATGCATCATAGAGAGTATTTTGCTATCCTTGATATTCAGTCCAGTTTGGTTTCCAGTTCTTTGTTTTACAAGGTGATTCCTTTAATCTAAGCCCCACTCTACAGAGTGCTAGTCAAGGCTGCATGTTCTGCCTTCTTTGCGTCCTGGCTACTGTCCTCTAGTACTTTTAAACCCATTTTGGGAGTGATGTGCTGACGGACAGGCATTTGCCAAGGGTAAATGCACAGTGGAGCAGGAATAATATTAAACATCTTTGTTTCAAAAATGTATTTGTATAAAGGGGAATTATTTGTTCCTCTTATTATAAGCTTCCTTGATGGCTCAGTGGGTAAAGACTCTACCTGCAACGCAGGAGATGGGGGTTCGATCCCTGGGTTGAGAAGATCCCATGGAGGAGAGAATGGCAACCCACTCCAGTATTCTTGCCTGAAAAGTCCCATGGACAGTGTAACCTGGTGGGCTACAGTCTGAAGGGTCACAAAGAATCGAACATGACTGATTGACTAAGCACACATACACCCCTTATTATAAGCTATGATTTAGAATCTCCTTCCACATTTCTCTTAAAAAAATTTTTAATTTTTGGCCACATTACACAATATGCGATATCTTGGTTCCCTGACCAGGGATCGAACCTGTGTCATTGACAGTGAAAGTGTAGGGTCCTAACCACTGGACCACCGGGGAATTCCTTTCTTCTTCTTCTTCTTTTTTTTCTTTTCCTTATTTGCTTTCTTCTTTAAAAAAAAAATTAGTAGTGCCCACATTGAGGTCTGTCATGGTGTCCTAGAAATGAGTTACACAAATATGAATTACCCTGCCAACATCTATTAGCATATGAAAAGGCAATTGTGCAGTAAATCTGATTCCTTCCTTTTATCAAGGCAGAGACAATCTGGAATGATACATGAATGGCAATAAGGTATTGATGAGATATTTGTGTCATCTGAGACATCACAAGCCACAGACAAAAATCTTTCTGACTAGCAATAATGTCAGTTTAATTTTCTGAATGATTTCCTTGGACCCACTTAAAATTTCTGACTTCCATGAGGTTGTTGCCTCGTCTTAAAGTTGCTGAGTTGTAGTGGCTTCATAGGCGTCATCTTGAAGTGTAACTGAATTTCAGTGCCTGTGCGTTAGAGAGGATTCATTTTAATATAAAAAATCTTTGGCTGCTTGCTTAGCTGGTAACTCTGGGAGGGACTTGGGCAAAGCACCTCGGGGGGGCCAGAGAGAGGACACAGTCCCAGCACTGAAGGAACTGGAAGTCTCTCTAGCAGGGGCTGCGAAGTTGAAATAGTGGTTGCCATGGAGATTGAGAGGCAGGGAAGTGGAGATTATGGGAAGAAATTGCAAGAGTCAGTGAGGGCCCAGATCATCATGGAAAGAATTTAAATGCACCAAGGAGTTAGACTCTATGGGGTAGGAGTTCATTGAATGTCTGTTGTTATCTGGGAGAAAGGGAAAGGATGGAATCAAGAATGCTGCTAACATTTTTGAGTCCGGGTAACTGGCAGGAAGGCCATCAGTTCAGTTCAGCTCAGTCGTGTCTGACTCTTTGCAACCCCATGAATTGCAGCACGCCAGGCCTCCCTGTCCATCACCATCTCCCGGAATTTACTCAGACTCACGTCCATCGAGTCCGTGATGACATCCAGCCATCTCATCCTCGGCAGTCCCCTTCTCCTCCTGCCCCCAATCCCTCCCAGCATCAGAGTCTTTTCCAATGAGTCAACTCTTCACATGAGGTGGCCAAAGTACTGGAGCTTCAGCTTTAGCATCATTCCTTCCAAAGAAATCCCAGGGTTGATCTTCTTCAGAATGGACTGGTTGGATCTCCTTGCAGTCCAGGGGACTCTCAAGAGTCTTCTCCAACACCACAGTTCAAAAGCATCAATTCTTGGGTGCTCAGCCTTCTTCACAGTCCAACTCTCACATCCATACATGACCACTGGAAAAACCACAGCCTTGACTAGACAGACCTTAGTCGGCAACGTAATGTCTCTGCTTTTGAGTATACTATCTAGGTTAGTCATAACTTTTCTTCCAAGGAGTAAGTGTCTTTTAATTTCATGGCTGCAGTCACCGTCTGCAGTGATCTTGGAGCCCAAAAAATAAAGTCTGACACTGTTTCCACTGTTTCCCCATCTATTTCCCATGAACTGATGGGACCAGATGCCATAATCTTCTTTTTCTGAATGTTGAGCTTTAAGCCAACTTTTTCGCTCTCCTCTTTCACTTTCATCAAGAGACTTTTTAGCTCCTCTTCACTTTCTGTCATAAGGGTGGTGTCATCTGCATATCTGAGGTTATTGATATTTCTCCCAGCAATCTTGATTCCAGCTTGTATTTCTTCCAGCCCAGCGTTTCTCATGATGTACTCTGCATATAAGTTAAATAAGCAGGGTGGCTATGCCACGGTGGAAATAAGAAAGTCAGAAGGAAGAAGTGGTTTTGTGGAAAAAAAAAAAAAAGTGCTCTTGCTTGTATGTTGAGTTTGAGATTCTTTAATAATAGAAGCCATTTTGCAGATAGTTATAAATGTGGGAAGGTAGGTTGGGTGAGGAGTTAAGTCCTGAGATACAAATTGAAGTGGAAAAACTTAAATTGTATGTGACCACAACGTATAGACAATTTTGAGAAAATGGAAAATACTGAATTAATGTTTTATCAAAGCTTCGAAATTGTATTATGGTTTGCCGTGACTAGGCATACATTCGTTTTGAAGTTAACTTTTATATTCTTTCATTTGTATTTTACACCTTTATTTTTCATGTTTTTGAGATAGCGTTTCTGTTTCCTTTAGTTACCACCAGAGCTCTGCTTACATCTCATAATTATGAATACCCTATCTAGGCCCCACGTTTCCCTACTTCCTGTTGCTTGTATCCTGTGTAGTGTCTTTACTGTGAAATTCATTGACTCTTGAGTATCTTTGCTTGAACCAACGTGGTTTCTGGGTGGAGGGTAAGCACAGTGCTGAAGAGCTTGGGTTTAGCAGTCAAACAAAACTGAGTATGTTTTCCCCATCTGGTCTGCTCCTCCTGTGTGCTTTGGTTTGCTCGAGTATTGGTTGCTTTGGTTTGCTTTGAGTTCCCTTGAGTATTAAACGGAATCATGAAAAGTTTTTCAGCACTCGTGGCGCCCACCCACTCCTGCCCAGTAAGTGCCTGCTGAAGTAGCAGTAGTGATGATAACGATAGCGGTAATGACATGTCTTCCGTCTAAACCTCAGGGGACGTATCCAGAGCCTACAGACCTCGGTACAGGAACTAGAAGGGGGTCCTTTCAGGGCACGTGAGTTTGCTGGTTGCTCAGACCACCTCTGCACAGTCCTCATTTCATCATCTCTTGAAAAGAGTGATCAGGACCCTGACTCACCCCCAGTTGGTCCCTTTCAGCCCCTGGTTTCATGGTTGCTGCTCCTGATGTGGCCTTGACTTCTTCCCAGCTGCCTTTCTGTGAGATCTTGTAGAACTCGCGTTGGTTTTCTCATTCGCGAAATATGAATTCAGCCTATTATCAGTTCCAGCCTGTTTATTCAGAGTAAATTGATTTTGACCTTTCTATCCCACTGCTTCTCTTTTGCCCCTATCGCTGCTAATTAATTTCTGCACAAGAGAATGGGCAAGAGCAGTGATAAAACATAAAATTAAAGTTAGTTAATTTTGGCTCATGAGCCTTTTGGAGAGCAGACAGAGAAACTATGTTATTTACTATGAGCTTTGTCTTCAGTTCTCATTTATTTATGCCATTCCTGACTCCTGTTATCATGGATGGTAAGAACTGACAGTGGAATAAAACAAATACGTATTATCTGATAAAGAATTGAGAAATTTTGGGATAAATTCAGCTGAAGATATTATAATTTTTAGTATCATTTCCCCCAAATTCTAAAGAAAATATGAGTGAATAATTTCACATATGCCGTCTTTAATACAGTATCTTATATGTCTGCTACTGTAAAAAAAATATAAAATAGTCATGCTGCTTTTAATTGCATTCCATTTAACAATTTTATTGTGTGTTTATTAAATTTTATGAGATGATACTGTTTCTTACAGTTTCATGACAGCCTGCTGGAACCCAGTTTTTTGTTTTTTTCTTTTAGTAGATTTTCCTTACTTGCTAATGCTAGGGCTCAGAGAGGAAACAGACTTAAGTGTTTCTTTTTTAGGAAAGGATTTCACAAACTTGGTTTGAAGACTTTTGAGGGTATTTTATTTACTCTTGAATAATGGATGTCAGTTTTCTTAAAATTATTTTCAATTGAGTAAATTTAACTTTTTAAGGAAACTTTTTGGGAGGGAAGAGGTAGGATGCTCTCATCAGATAAGCTAGCAAAGAGATCTGAGAAATTTGTGTGGATTAAAATTATTCCTTAGAAACAGTCCTCTGTACTCACTTTTCATTTTTTATGACACTTGAGAAATACGTCTCCTAGTGAAAGAAATGAGAAATGAGAGAGATTGTGATATGAGAGAATTCTCTGGATATGAACAGTTAGGGAAACAAGGAGAAAGGAATAAGACAGAACTCACAATTTTGAATGGAAATATAGTTGTTTGCTAAATCTTCTGTTTGTAACTCACATGCTAAATCCGAAGGTGTAGCCTTAGACAGTAAAATAAAGAAATAGGACGTAGTCTTCCCATGAGAATTCTGTGTGTGTTTCATGAGGAGGTGCTTATCTTTTCCCTTCATGGGAGCACTTCAGTTGGTCTCTGATTCTGAGTATTGCAGTTAATAGCTGCCATTTATTTAGTGTTTGAATATGTTCTAGGCATTGCATAAGTGCTTCTCTCTCATATTTACTCATTTAATCCTCAAAGTCACCTATTGAGGCAGTTGGTAGGACCACCGAATCTTAAGGTGAAGAAATAAAGATTCAAAGATCAAGGAATTTGCCCAGGTTAGGAGGTGCATCTAGGATTCCATTCAAGCCCTAGTGACATCCAGCCCACGCTCCTCATTACCTGTCTGCACTCTGCCCAATATGTCATCATCATAGCACAGGCAGCGGGCACCTTCCCTTTGTGTGTGCTGAAACCATAGAATTTTTACAGCTCAAAGAAACCTTAAAGAACATCACCTGCCTCTTATAGGAAAAAATGCACATTAGACTCAAAGTTCTAAACAATCTTTTATTTATCCAGCCAGTTGGCCAGCAAGTATTTACTGAGCATTTACTATGTATCAAGTAGTAAATCAGCCAGACATGGTCCATGCCTTCCTAGAACTCTGGTGGCCTTTATCTGTGTATTTGCATGTATGTGCTCAATCGCTTAGTCGTGTCCGACTCTTTGCAGCCCCAGTGGACTGTAGCCCGCCAGGCTTCTCTGTCCATGGAATTTTCCAGGCAAGAATACGAGAGTGGGTTGCCATTTCTTCCTCCAGGACATCTTCCCGACCTAGGGATTGAACCTCCATGTCCTGCATTGGCAGGTGGATTCTTTATCACTTGAGCCACCTGGGAAGCCTGTTTGTGTATTTAGGCTATATGCTAGTTAAAAGCATAGACCCTTAAATCATGCCGCTTGCCTCTGAACCCTGTTCACTAGCTATAGGACAATGGGCAAATAGATTAATCTTTTTAAGGCTCAGTTCTCCATCTGTAAAATGGTAATACTAAAATACCCATGCTGCTGCTAAGTCGCTTCAGTCGCGTCTGACTCTGTGCGACCCCAGAGATGGCAGCCCACCAGGCTCCCCCGTCCCCAGGATTCTCCAGGCAAGAACACTAGAGTGGGTTGCCGTTTCCTTCTCCAATGCATGAAAGTGAAAAAAAGTGAAGTAGCTCAGTCGTGTCCGACCCCTAGCGACCCCATGGACTGCAGCCCACCAGGCTCCTCTGTCCATGGGACTCTCCAGGCAAGAGTACTGGAGTGGGGTGCCATTGCCTAGCACTGGCCTATTGTGAAGATTAAATGAGTTAAAATGAGTAAAGCATTAAAAAGGTATCTGACACTTGGTAAATGCTCAGTAAATATAATTGCTATTAAGATATTTTGATAGTATTTATAATAGCAGTGATATTTCATCACAGAAACCCACAGAGTTATTTACAATAAGATGTGTGCTGTGCTATGGCACAGGATGGAGCAGGGGGCTTTGGAGTGCAGAGAGCCAGACCTCTTAACTCCCAGTTGGTTCAGGGCAAGGTCTAATGTACAACAAATGCTATTTTCTTTCTAACTCTTCTTTGTTTTCCTTTTTTTAAAACTCGATAACTTTCTTTACTTTGTTGTCCAAAATCCTAGTGTTTTTTACTTACAGCAGTTTGCCAGCAAATATTTATTCAGAACCAACTTCTAAGCATGTACTTACTGGGCTCTGTACAGAATGTGGGGGTAATAATCAATGGGATGGAGGCTGAGCCTTCTAAGAAAGGTACGTGCCTGTGGGCAGAGTATACACATATAGACACAGAGTTGCAAGCACAACAACTATAATGGATGATGCTAAGTTCTGTAACAAACATATGCAAAATAGAGACTAGAGGAGGGAGTGATCACCTGTCTCTAATCTAATGTGGAACAAGGGCGATGAGGAAAGCCTTCATGGAAGAGGTGGCATTTTTTCTGTGCCTTGAAGGATCACAAGCTGCTTCTTGCCGGAGGACATTTTAAAAACAGGAGAGAAAAAAATAAAAAAAATAAAAAATAAAAATAAAAACAGGAGAGAACCTAAAACAGGAATACTAAGGCATGAACCAGCGTGGCTAGCGCTGACAGCAGAAGAAAGTATCAGAAGTAGATATTTGTCTTGTAGGTTGGAGTGGCGGAAAGAAAGTATGCTTTTAAGCAGAAGGACTGTATTGTTGGGTTGCATGCTGACATCAAAGGTGAATTGAAGAAGATGAAATCTGCAGTCCACTTGGTGAGACAGGGTGATGACTGGCTGCAGAATCAGTGAGGAGGAGGAGGAGCCTGGGAGCAGCAGGCTTTAGCGGTACTAACTAGAGAGGACCAAAGGGCTCTAGTGCGCTGGACGTGGAGCCAGAACTGGGGAGGAGTCGTCGTATCTAGGATGACTCAGAATTCTTATTTGGGCAATGGGTTACCATCAATCAGAATGGTGAAAAATTCATCTAGAGAGGACAGTGACTTCACTTTGAAGCTTTAACTTTCAGGTTTATCTGTTAAATGACTGCTGAGATATTCCACAAGGAGCTAAATCGTAGGTTTGCTGAGTAATGATGTGTACACTGGATGTCTTGATTTGAAACCAGTGGTGATAGCTAAACCTTTGGAATGACTCACCCAGGAGGAAAATGTGCAGTGTGAAGAGAAGAAAGCCTTGAAAAGAACACCAGTGATCTCCAGGGCATCTGCAAGTCGGGTCTCATTAAAATCAGGGGGCGAAGAGTTTCACAGAGGGAGCGGTCAGCAGTGTGCAATGCTGCAGAGGGCCCGGTAGTTAATTGAGAGGGGCCAAGATGACCTTTCAGATTTGGCCATCTAGAAGAAAAATAGTTGCCAGTAAACCTCTGTCCCTTTGTTGGAGCATGTTTGTGTTGATTTGCAAAGTGGATCAAAGAGATGGCATAGATGGAGCCACAGAGGTCTGCCCTTCAGAAGCTGTCAGTGGGAGGATGGAGGGAACACCATCTTCATGGAGAAGGGAGGGGGGGATTTGAGCCTGCCCAGATTCTAGGAAAGAAAGACCTAGAGTCAGACAAGCTGAGTTGAGGAGACAGCGGAATGACTGGTAGAGTGAAGCCTTCAGAGATGGAAGCTGCCTCTTCTGAGACTTAAGACTCAGGTGCAGATAAGCAGGAGTTCCGAGGGTGAGATTTACAGGGCCTTATGCTTGAGAGTGCCTTGGACTGCAAGGAGATCCAACCAGTTCATCCTAAAGGAAATCAGTCCTGAATTTCATTGGAAGGACTGATGCTGAAGCTGAAACTCTAATACTTTGTCCACCTGATGTGAAGAACTGACTCATTGGAAAAGACCCTGATGCTGGGAAAGATTGAAGGCAGGAGGAGAAGGGGACGACAGAGAATAAGATGGTTGGGTGGCATCACTGACTCAATGGACATGGGTTTGGGTGGACTCTGGGAGTTGGTGATGGAAAGGGAGGCCTGGCATGCTGCAGCCCATGGAGTCACAAAGAGTCAGACACGACTGAGCGACTGAACTGAACTGATGCTTGATAACCTCAGTTTATTTGCTTAAATAGGACATGAGGCTATCAGAATTTGGCTGGAGGATTGAGGCAAGTCAAATGATGTCTTCAAGATTAATTAATGCACCCTCATTTTTTACTCTTTCTTGCCTCATCTTGTCTGGGGCCCTACCAGGCTGGACATGCTTGGGCTCACTTAATCTGGAATTTGTTTGTTTCTTCATTTTCTCTGTCCTGTTCAGCTTTTCCTCTTTGCTTTATCACACCGCCCATCTAACCTTGACCTTAGCATGAACTCGTGGTTATTAACCCTCCCTTTGTGTTTTTGGTTCATGACACCTCCCCACTTCTTCTGTTACTGGTTTTATAACTAGTTCACATTCTGTTGTTGCCTCTTTGAAAGTTAGAATTCTGTCTTTAGAATTTTGTTTTACCAGGTTTTGCGCAGTATGCTGTGCTGGGTTGAGATTCTGCTGAGGGAGGTCAGGGGAGGTGGGGGGCGCTCCCTAAGCTCCAAGGGAAAGGATGTAAAAGAATTTTGAGTTTTCCAAGTTTTGTGAAGGGAGCAAAGGCACAAAACAACCTGCCAGGAAAAGATTGATACACTGAGGAGGTGACATTGATGTTGAAATAGAAAAGGTAAAAATGAGCTGACCATTTGTAGAAGGGAGAAGGAAAATAGTAACTTTCTATTCATAAACAGATTCATAATTCATTCGATTCATAGTCGTGTTCATAAACGGATACTCACAGACATTGGAGTATATCCTCCAGTAGATAACTGCCTAGAACATATTGGATACTGTTCTGTCCTTCCCACTGATACTGCCTTGATTCCTGACGGCCCTGTATAAGACCTGTAATGCTTTATTCTTCAAGTCAAGGTAGAGAAGGACCATGTTTGTTTGTTAAAGGGTATTACCTGGAAGAATATCCAATAAAATTCTGTAAAGCAATTATCCTTCAATTAACAAAGTGGATTAATTAAAAAGAAAAAAGGAGATTCCCTGCAGATGAAGCTGTTACTGAGCAGCCAGCAATGTGTTCAGGGTGAGGCAGAACAAGATAAATTCCCTATACTCAATTGTATGGTGTTTCTTTCTGTATTTCCGCTACCCTTCCCCCACCCCCTCATCTCAGGTAATTCTGGTTCACAAGAATGAGGAAAAGTGTGTGTGAGTGTGTGATGGTGTGCAAAGTCACTGTTCGTAATTATCACCATTATATGATTACAGCAACTTTAGTCCCAAAAGTAGACACTTGGGACAGATCTCCAGCTCTATGTGCTGGGCCTAGGTGGGTGTCACAGTCTGCTATCTTTAGCTCAGAGGTGGGATCGGAGTTCCAGATTTCCTGTGGGTGAGGAAGAGTGGGAGGTACTGCATGGAAGAAAAACCAAGGAGAATGGGGAGACACAGAAGATAAACTTTGCTGACTTTGTAATTTCGCCTAGAGTCAGGCCAAGTAAACCTAAAGCGTGGTCTCCCAGGGCAAAAGCTAGTGTTTTCTTGCAAATCTAAGCTTGTGCAAGTAAATTACTGTTTCTCAGAGAGAGAACATGAAGAGTATGTGAAACAGTTTATCCTATTAGGTATCCTGGGCAGTGCTTTCGAGAAAGGACAGGCATAGAAAAATAAGCACTGGTTTGACCCCGCGAAACAGAGTTTCCCAGCATTTTTCTGTTTTCTTGCTGCTGCTCGAGGGTGACAACGTTCACAGTGACAGTGGACTTCTGTCAAAAATTCTACTCCTTGGCTTTTTAAGGAAGTGGCAGTAGTGATCTTATTACATGGGTGATTTTGGATATATCCTAATTTGCACTACTGTTAGTAAGAAGTTCATAATAACATGGTGAACCTTGAATGAGAACAGCTTCCTTTGTATTCAGACATTTATTGCTTTTGTGATTAATTTATCTGACAGAGAGTGTCAAGAAGGTTGTGTCTTTGAAAATGATCTAATAGATCTCCAGCAAGCAACATTTTTCATTTGTACATGGAATGCTCTTTGCCATTGTCCATCAATGTTTGGTTTGATTTCCCCCCATTATAATTCTTGTTAAGCTCAGAGAAGACATCTCTAGTGCTATATGAAATATAAATGATTCCTATTGAATGGATGGGAATTAAGATTCTCATCTTAATTTAATAATATATTTACCCACATTTAAAGTATATTTACAAATGACGCTACATTAAGGACTTATGAACTTGAAATTTATTTATGTGTCTGCTTGAGGCACGTCCCTGAAACTTAAGGTGGTGTGTATCGTAAAATGTGTCATCCAGACTGTAGTTAGACAGAATTTTATAATTCTGGGTTCCCCAGTGGTCTTCCTGAGATTAAAATATATGCTTGTTTTTAAAGTATCTTGAGATAAGGGAAAATAGACTACTTAGACACATTTGAATATATACATGCAGTTATTTCTTTGGTAAAAAGAACTTGAGCTTCTGTCCTTAGGGAATATTTATTAGCAACTAATTAATCAGGGTACCTTCTCTGAATTACTGTATTAATTTAAATAAGGTCATGGGCCTCCATGAAAAATTATATTATACAAAATATTAACTGAGGCAGAATCTATTAAGAAATGGTAAATGTGAAATTAACCCAGTTGTGTAGAATTTATAGAATTGATCTTTTAATATATTGACTGTATTAAGTCAGAGAGAAATGTTCATTTAAACACATACCTTCATTTTCCCTGTGGTGTGGAATTATTGTATGTAAAGAAGTTACTAATATAATTCACAGTCAGTCCAGAACTGTCTTTGGGAAACCCTCTCTAAACTCAACATTCAAAAAACTTAAGATCATGGCATCCAGTCCCATCACTTCATGACAAATAGATGGAGAAAAAATGGAAACAGGGAAAGATTTTATTTTCTTGGGCTCCAAAATCACTGCATACGGTGACTGAAGCCATGAAATTAAAAGATGCTTGCTCCTTGGAAGAAAAGCTATGACACAGACAGAATATTAAAAAGCAGAGACATTACTTTGCCAACATATTCATATAGTCAAAGTTGTTATTTTTCCAGTAGTCATGTATGGATGTGAGAATTGGACTATATAGAAGGCAGAGTGCTGAATAACTGATGCTTTCAAACTGTGGTGTTGAAGAAGACTCAAGAGTTGCTTGGACTGCACGGAGATCAAACCAGTCAATCTTAAAGGAAATCGACCCTGAATATTCATTGGAAGGACTGATGCTGAAGCCAAAGCTCCAATATTCTGGCAACCTGATGAGAAGGGCGGACTCACTGGAAAAGACCCTGATGCTGAGAAAGATTTAATCAGGCAGGAGGAGAAGGGGGACGATGGGGGACGAGATGTTGGTGGCGTCACCGACTCCATGGACATGAGTTTGAGTAAGCTCCGGGGGATGGTGAAGGACAGGGAAGCCTGGTGTGCTGCGGTCCATGGGTTAGCAGAGTTGGACACGACTGAGCGACTGAACCGCCGGACGGACTGTAGACAGCTCACCGGGACTGCTTTAGGGGGAGGGTATGTTATGTTGGGTGCTGCTCCTTGAACACTTTATAATAGAGTTTGGTCATTTATTTGGGGACTTTACTCTCATGGTTTGCCACTATACTTCTGAATTCTCCCTTGCCAAGTGATCTGTAGGTCTTTTCCTTTCTGTCAATACTCTGTGTGGACTTGCGGTTACTAAAGAGTGTTTATCCCTTTACTCAGCGAACATTGGTGCTAGGCACTGCTGGATGATTGGGATCCTGAGGTGACAGAGGCACTTTGTCTACCTTTGTGATATGCTCAAGGGTTTTCCTTTGCTGAGAACCCTACCTCCTGGAACATCCCCTTCCCTTCCCCTGCTGGTTGTCTTCAATCCCAGTTTTTCCTCCTTCAAGCTAAAGCTGAACAACCTCAGTAGAGTTCCAAACAGAATGAATTGTATGTTCTTCCCTTAATTATTTTCGCATTTAGTTCCACTCCTAGAAAAATCTAGATATGCTATAGTGTATCTAAATTAATTGTAAGGCATGTGGTAATTTACAAATCTCCCAGAAAAGAGTGCTGACAGAATGCTTTGATTCCATGGTTTTAAAGTACTTACCAGTTTTAGAGATGATACAAAGAAAAAATAGAGGACTCTTAGAATTGTTTAAATACAGTGTTGAAACACCAAAAAAAATTTGAAAGGAAAAGACTTTTTATAACATGACTATTGGACACTGTATTTGAAAGCTCCACCCCAGTGTGAACCACTGATTTAACGGATAGCCACTCTCAGTATTTGGATATAGACCCTTTGTATGCATATCCTTCTAGGCTTTTACCTATGCACGCAGATACACCTATCCGTCTATAACTGTCTTAAAATAGTTGTGTGTGTGTGTGTGTTTTAAACAGGATCTTACAAAACATGTATCTTTGTAATATCTTTCCATGTAAATATACATGTCATTATGTTATACTGTGTGGTACTGATAGAATTTGAATTGCCAAATGAACAGTGTTGGACAACTAGGTTATTTCCAATCTTCTTCATTATAAATGTCTTTGTACATGTAATATGATTTACTTAGGGTAATTTTTAAAGAGTGGAAGTGGAATATTAAACTTCATGTATAATATAGAGACAGTTGATACGTATTGCCTAATTGTCCTATAGGAAAATTGATATCATTTTGCAAAAGTGTATTAAAATGCCAGTTTGCACTATAATTAATACTGTATTATCATTTGAAAAAATTTATAACTATTAGCTTAACAGAATATATTGTTTTAATAATAATAACAGTAAAAATACAAGTAAGGTGAAACTTTTTTCTCCACAGGGTTATATGTCATTTATATTTTTTTAGTCTTTTTCCTATTCCTGTATTATAGTCTTTGCTTTGATGGGCTTTTTGACTTTTAAAAATTGTTTTGATGGAACTATGTATGTATTCAGTTCAGTTCAGTCTCTCAGTCATGTCTGATTCTTTGCAACCCCATGGACTGCACCACCCCAGGCCTCCCTGTCCATCACCAACTCCTGGAGTTTACTCAAACTCATGTCCATTGAGTCGGTGATGCCATCCAACCATCTCATCCTCTGTCGTCCCCTTCTCTTGCCTTCAATCTTTCCCAGCATCAGGGTCTTTTCAATGAGTCAGCTCTTCACATGAGGTGGCCAAAGTATTGGAGTTTCAGCATCAGCATCAGTCCTTCCAATGAACATTCAGGACTGATTTCCTCTAGGATGGACTGGTTGGATCCCTTGGAGTCCAAGGGACTCTCAAGAGTCTTCTCCAACACCACAGTTCAAAAGCATTAATTCTTCAGTGCTCAGCTTTCTTTATAGTCCCACTCTCACATCCATACATGACTACTGGAAAAACCATAGCCTTGACTAGACGGACCTTTGTTGACAAAGTAATTTCTCTGCTTTTTAATATGCTGTCTAGGTTGGTTATAACTTTTCTTCCAAGGAGTAAGCGTCTTTTAATTTCATGGCTGCAATCACCAGCTGCAGTGATTTTGGAGCCCAGAAAAATAAAGTCTGACACTGTTTCCACTGTTCCCCCATCTATTTCCCATGAAGTGATGGGACCGGATGCCTTGATCTTCGTTTTCTGAATGTTGAGCTTTAAGCCAACTTTTTGACTCTCCTCTTTCATGTTCATCAAGAGGCTCTTTAGTTCCTCTTCACTTTGTGCCATAAGGGTGGTGTCATCTGCATATTTGGGGTTATTGATATTTCTTCCAGCAATCTTGATTCCAGCTTGTGCTTCCTCCAGCCCAGCATTTCTCATGATGTACTCTGCATATAAGTTAAATAAGCAGGGTGACAATATACAGCCTTGACATACTCCTTTTCCTATCTGGAACCAGTCTGTTGTTCCAAGTCCACTTCTAACTGTTGCTTCCTGACCTGCATACAGATTTCTCAAGAGGCAGGTCAGGTGGCCTGGTATTCCCATCTCTTTCAGAATTTTCCACAGTGTATTGTGATCCACACAGTCAAAGGCTTTGGCATAGTCAATAAAGCAGAAATAGATGTTTTTCTTGAACTCTCTTGCTTTTTGCATGATCCAGCAGATGTTGGCAATTTGATCTCTGGTTCCTCTGCCTTTTCTAAAACCAGCTTGAACATCAGGAAGTTCACGGTTCACATATTGTTGAAGCCTGGCTTGGATAATTTTGAGCATTGCTTTGCTACCATGTAAGATGAGTGCAATTGTGTGGTAATTTGAGCATTCTTTGGCATTGCCTTTCTTTGGGATTAGAATGAAAGCTGACCTTTTCCAGTCCTGTGGCCACTGCTGAGTTTTGCAAATTTGCTGGCATATTGCGTGCAGCACTTTCACAGCATCATCTTTCAGGATTTGAAATAGCTCAACTGGAATTCCATCTCCTCCACTAGCTTTGCTCGTACTGATGTTTCCTAAGGTACACTTGACTTCACATTCCAGGATGTCTGGCTGTAAGTGAGTGATCACACCATCGTGATTATCTGGGTCGTGAAGATCTTTTTATCTTCACCCAGAAGATTATCTGGGTACAGTTCTGTGTATTCTTGGCACCTCTTCTTAATATCTTCTGCTTCTTTTAGGTCCATGCCATTTCTGTCCTTTATCGAGCCCATCTTTGCATGAAATGTTCCCTTGGTATCTCTAATTTTCTTGAAGAGATCTCTAGTCTTTCCTATTTTATTATTTTCCTCTGTTTCTTTGCATTGATCCTTGAGGAAGATTTTCTTATCTCTCCTTGCTATCCTTTGGATCTCTGCATTCAGATGCTTATATCTTTCCTTTTCTCCTTTGCTTTTTGCTTCTCTTCTTTTCACAGCTATTTGTAAGGCCTCCTCAGACAACTGTTTTGCTTTTTTGCATTTCTTTTTCTTGGGGATGATCTTGCTCCCTGTTTCCTGTACAGTGTCACGAACCTCCATCCATAGTTTTTCAGGCACTCTGTCTACCAGATCTAGTCCCTTAAATCTATTTCTCACTTCCATTGTATAATTGTTAAAGATTTGATTTAGGTCATACCTGAATGGTCTAGTGGTTTTCCCCTACTTTCTTCAATTTAAGTCTGAGTTTGGCAATAAGGAGTTCATGATCTGAGCCATAGTCAGCTCCCAGTCTTGTTTTTGCTGACTCTGTAGAGCTTCTCCATTTTTGGCTGCAAAGTTGACCATCTGGTAATGTAGTGAGGATATCAATTCATTGTTATCACATAGCAAGTATTTGTTCCCTGGGGGTTGCCTGCCTTTGTTTATGGTATTTTTTTCTGTATTCGTGTTTAGTAATAAGTGTCATTATTTGTTCTGCTTTTGTTATAGTTTAGACTCTTTTCCAATCCTAAGTTTAAATGAGTATGTACCTATAGATTTAGCATATTTTTTCATTTGTATCATTTAATTTTTATTCAGATGGAAGTGAATGACTGGATATACAACAGGTTTACTTATTTTTGTTCCAAATTGTTGGTTAATAGTTCCAGAGAGAGCTTATTGAATTGCTTTATCGTTTTCTCAGTAACATTAGAAGTCATCTTTATCATATATTGAATTCTTAATTACTCAGTTCTGAGCTTTATATTTTTTCTGCTTTTAAACTTTTATTTTGCTGTATTGTCTATTTTGATACCAGTAGCACATTGTTCAAAATACAGTTTTGCGGTGCATTTTAACAAGTGTTAGGCTCTGTTTCCTCATTAAACTTCATTTGTTAGTTTTCCTGGCTATTTTCCTTTTCATTTCAAATCAACTTTCAAAGCACTTCTAAAATTCTGGAAAAAAACTTGTTAGTAGTTTAGTTGGGATCACTTTATATTTAATGGTTACAGTATATACTGGGAGGTAGGGTGGGTGGATAGGATGGACATCTTGATAATTTAATTTGTTTTTAAATGGCTTACTGCATCAAGCTATTTAACGACATGTGTGTAAGAGGGCTTCCCTGGTGGCTTAGATGGTAAAGAATCTACCTGCACTGTGGGAGACCTGGGTTTGATCCCTGGGTCAGGATGATCCCCTGGAGGAGGGTGTAGCAACCCACTCCAGTATTCTTGCCTGGAGAATCCCATGGACAGAGGAGCCTGGCGGGCTATAGTCCATGGGGTTTCAGAGGTACACAACTGAGTGACTAACATTGCTGCTGCTTTCTGTGAAGATCCTTTTTTAGACATTGGAGATACAGGGTTAAGAAGAAAAGAACCTTCATTCTTTTCCCTGACCAACTTTTATAACTTTAGAGGGTGTTTTTAAATAGATCATAGACTGTAGGAGTATAAGATTTTTCAGTTTCATAGTTCACAAATTTCTCTTCCCTGGAAACAAAGAGGATTTTAGGAAAGTAGAGGGCAAGAGATAAAGAAAACCATTCAGAAACTCTGTAAGTGCTAAAACCAAGACAGAGGTGAAGGGAGGGTGGATCCTAAGGATACTTAGAAGTGAAATTGATAGGACACTGAATGAATTGGACATGGAAAAAGGATGGTGCAGAGGGAAGAGTCTTAGGATGTGGTATTTTGGGTCTGGTTGTTTGGCTAGAGAGTGAAAGAGAAGGAGGCGCAGATTTCCTAAGGAAGATGTTAGATTTGATTCTGAGTGCAGCTGTCAATCAGATATCTGTGTAGAGTTGTTAAGCAAGCAGTTAGAAAACTCCTAACTGTGGTTTCCAGGAGAGGGTCCTCTGGGCATACAGAGCCCTGGCGGGACCGCCTCGGACAGCGTAGGCGTTGAAGCCAGTTTAGAGGAGAAGGTGAGCCCTAGGCACACAGGAGGGGCCAGGGTCCCAGAGAGCTCGGGGAAGTTCCTAGTGATAACTAGATGGATGATATTGCAGGAGAAAAGGAGTGAGAAATAGCCGGACAGATCCAAGACCGCTGAGAGCTCAAGTAAAGGATCAATCTGTATTTTTTGGATTAACCACAAAAAAGCTTGTGCCTATGCTGGGTTGATTTGGGGGGAATGGTGTTGGGGGGAGGCCCCTTTGCAGTAGGGATCAAGTATACGTTTGAGAGGCTGATTCTGTTATTGTCATCATTATTTTATTATTTCTATCACTGAAGAAATTTTGAAATCCCTTTTAAGGGAAATAAAGAATCTGATTGTTTTGCTCTACTTGTACCTCCAGATCTGTATTTTTCAATAGGAAATATGTATTTAACCACCATTTACTTGAACTAGGTTCTCAGCAGTGTGAGAAATTCTGGACTGTTGATATGTGATATTGAAATGATACGCTCCCTGCCATTATGGAGCATTATAACAGTTTCTGTAAGCTCTGCGAGGAACAGAACAGTAGAGTTTATCATACAGGGGATGGCAGGGGGCGGGGGGCATCAAGGACCCCTTTGAGTAAGTGAATTTGAGCTGAGGTGGGTTTTCCTGGCTGAGTGAAAGGCCCTGAGGTGAGATGAAACTTGTGACTGATTAAACCAGTGAGGTCTGAGATTAAGATAGGAGAGGTAAGCAGAGACTAAGTCTGTCTGCTGTCCTAACTTGTTGTTCAGTTGCTCAGTTATGTCCGACACTTTGCGATCCCTTGGACTGCAGCCCGCCAGGCTTCCTTGTCCTTCACTATCTCCTGGAGTTTGCTGAAAGGCATGTCCATTGAGTTGGTGATGCCATCCAGCCATCTCATCTTTGGTCGTCCTCTTCTCCTCCTGCCTTCAATCTTTCCCAGCATTAGGGTGTTTTCCAATGAGTCGGCTCTTCGCATCAGGTGGCCAAAGTAT
The DNA here is from genome assembly GCF_001704415.2 of Capra hircus. Taxonomy (NCBI): domain Eukaryota; kingdom Metazoa; phylum Chordata; class Mammalia; order Artiodactyla; family Bovidae; genus Capra; species Capra hircus. The sequence continues at coordinate 9,876,367 of NC_030821.1, read as the reverse complement.
TGGAACTTCAGCTTCACCGTCAGTCTTTCCAATGAATATTCAGAATTGCTTTCCTTTAGGATTGACTGGTTGGATCTCCTTGCTGTCCAAGAGACTCTGAAGAGTCTTCTGTAACACCGCAGTTCAAAAGCATCAATTCTTCAGCATTCAGCCTTCTTTTTTATGGTCCAACTCGCACATCTGTACATGACTACTGGAAAAACCATAGATTTGATTATATGAGCATTTGTCAGCAAAGTGATGTCTCTGCTTCTTAATACGCTGTCTAGGTTTGTCATAGCTTATCTTGCAAGGAGCAAGCGTCTCTTAATTTCATTGCTTCAGTCACCATCTGTAGTGGTTTTGGAGCCCAAGAAAATAAAATCTGCCACTGTTTCCATTTATTCCCCATCTACTTGCCATGAAGTGATGGGACCGGATGCCATGATCTTAGTTTTCTGAATGTTGAGTTTTAAGCCAGGTTTTTTCACTTTCATCAAGAGGCTCTTCAGTTCTTCTTCGCTTTCTGCCATAAGGGTGGTGTCATCTGTGTATCTGAGGTTATTGGTATTTCCTTCTGGCAGTCTTCATTCCAGCTTGTGCTTCATCCAGCTCTGCGTTTTGCATGACATGCTTCAGTCCATGGGGTTTCAGAGTCGAACACAACTGAGCACTGAAACAGCACTGCATAGAAGTTAAATAAGCAGGGTGACAATATGCAGCCTTGACATACCCCATTCCCAGTGTGGAACCAATTCATTGTCCCGTGTCTGATTCTAACTGTTGCTTCTTGCCCTGCATATGGGTTTCTCAGGAAGCAGGTAAGATGTTCTGGTATTTCCATCTCTTTAAGAATTTTTCAGTTTGATGTGATCCACATGGTCAAAGGCTTTAGTGTAGTCAATGAAGCTGAAGTAGAATGTTGGCAGTTTGATCTCTGGTTCCTCCACCTTTTCAAATTTCAGTTTGCCCCTCTGGAAGTTCTTGGTTCCTGTACTGTTGAAACCTAGCTTAAAGCCTAGCATTACCTTAGGGCTAGCATGTGAAATGAGTGCTGTTGTGCAGTTTGAACATTCTTTGGTATTGCCCTTTTCTGGGATTGGAGTGAAAATTGACCTTTTCCAGTCCTGTGGCCACTGCTGAGTTTTCCAGATATGCTGGCATTTTGAGTTCAGCACTTTAACAGCATCATCTTTTAGAATTTGAGATAGCTCAGCTAGAATTCCATCCCCTCTACTAGCTTTGTTTATAGTAATGCTTTCTAAGGCCCACTTCACTTTACATTCCAAGATGTCTGGCTGTAGATGAGCAACAACACCATCATGGTTATCCATGTATTCTGTATATTCTTGTCATCTCATCTTAATATCTTCTGCTTCTGTTAAGTCCATACTATTTCTGTCCTTTATTGTGCCCATCTTTGCATGAAATGGTCTCCTGGTATCTAGTTTTCTTGAAGGGATCTCTAGTCTTGCCCATTCTGTTGTTTTCCTCTATTTCTTTGTATTGTTTACTTAAGTAGACTTTTTTATCTCGCCTTTCCATTTTTGAGAACTCAGCATTCAGATGGGTATATCTCTCCTTTTCTCCTTTCCCTTTTGCTTCTCTTCTTTCCTAAGCTATCTGTAAGGCCTCCTCAGACAATCATTTCGCCTTGTTGCATTTCTTTTTCTTGGAAATGATCTTGGTCACCACCTCCTGTACAATGTCAGGTTACTTAAAGCGTTTTTTACTTTGTCTAAAAGTAGTCACTTCATCTGAGGATCAGTATATAAAGTTCTTAAGGGCAGTGATTTTCCTTTGTTTTGATTGACATCTCCCTGTTGTACAAAATAGTATTAGCACTTTGTAGATGGCTCAGATATTTTTGAATAAATACTGTTAATTAGATGAATGAATACACTTGTGGTTGACAAGATTATTCCATCTGTTTTATGGTAAACAGATTGCAGTATAGGGGAGGAGTTGTGTTGATTAGCTCCAATGAAAGCTGGTAGCACTGGACAGTGGTGGTGGGGGAGAAACATGTCTAGGAGGGAGAATAATTTGGTGGTGGTCCCATGGGAGTGAAAGATGATCAGGGCATTTTATATCCGAACAACAGAGTGTTGCAGGGGTCCCTCTAAGTCCCTGTGACTTAACTGAATTTTTCCCAAATGCTTCTTCTGGCTCTGTTTGGGTTTGCTTTTTGACATTGCCACACACCCTGGATTCCCACTTACTCAAGATTTATCTTACTTTGTTACCAAGCTCTGTGAATTTGACATAGACTTTTAATACAGCACCTCCGCAATTTCACTCATATCCTCCATTCTTGGGCTACTTCTGTGCTGGATGCTGTATCATTTCTTGTCTACGCTGTTCATATCCAGTCCTCTTGCCCGCTTGCCTTTCTTACACTCTTTATTCTCTGCTCCATATATACCCATAATATAGAAATGAGTATATCATTCAGTTCCCTAAAAACTCTGTGCTTTCCCGTTGCCTATAATGTAAAGTGTACATCAACAGTACTGTCTGGTTGTACATTCAATTAAATTCAACAAATACTCATTGGAGCTCCGACTATTTGCTTGTCTGTGATCTAGTCACACAGGGCTTCCCTGGTAGCTCAGCTGGTAAAGAATCCATCTGCAATGCAGGAGACCCTGGTTGGATTCCTGGGTTGGGAAGATCCCCTGGAGAAGGGATAGGCTATGCACTCCAGTATTCTTGGGGTTCCCTGGTGGCCCAGATGGTAAAGAATCCACTTGCAATGCAGGAGACCTGGGTTGGATCCCTGGGTTGGGAAGATGCCCTGGAGGAGGGCATGGCAACCCACTCCAGTATTCTTGCCCGAATAAGCCCCATGGATGGAGGAGCCTGACGGGCTACAGTCCATAGTGTCACAAAGAGTTGGACACGACTGCGTGACTAAGGACAGCACAGTGCATACTCTACTGTCCTTCATAATTTTCTGCCTAGGATTACTAACTCTTACCTGGATAATCATAACTGAGTGCACTGCACATGTCTGCTACCATTTTTCTGTGACCACTCTCGGACCTGGCTTTGTAGCCTTCTTTGTTATTGGCAAATACAACAAATCTTGATGGAATAAAAATTGTCTGTGCTTTAAGACTGTTAAAGATTTGGATCGCCACTGAATGATTTTTGTCACCTTCTGAAATAATCTGCACTTGGCAGGAGGCTGTTAACATACATGCTGATGTTCAGTTTATGGGCCCTTGGTGATGCCTTTGTGTTTCTCTGCTCTTTGATAAGCAGAAGTCACTTTTCTATGTATTTAGGAGTTGCAGTTTTTCCTTGGTGCTTTCATTGTACTCATTCAGCAAACATTCAACCGGTTGCTGGTATCAGGGGTTTCAAACTTCTTCAACTGGATTTCCCCTTTTTTCCAAAGGAAATGTTAAAATTTATTAAATCTTAAAACAGATTCATGTGGACCTATGCTGGTTAGAGTATTATAGTTAATCCCAGGCTGCTTGATACCTGCTTGGTGACTCTAGGAACTACCTCCAGGAAGTGGTATTAGACTCTGAAGCAGAATCACTTGAATAACTGTGATAACCGACATGGGAGATATGACATTTCTAAAGGGTTTATACATATAAGTAATGCCTGGAGTCTACCAGTGTTCGTAAGACCCACATTTCTTTCCATACTTTCTGATATTAAAATTGTTTTTTCTAACTAGAACCACCATTTGGGTACTTACTGATGTTTATAGCACTTTCCCTTGGTGGCCTGCAGGTCATCTTTTTTGAAAAATGAGTGAACGGTTTGAAACTGTTTGGGGCCTGTTCCACTGAAGTGAATATGTGCTTTCAGCATGTCCTGCCTGCTGACTCTCCTGTACCCGCCTCTGGGGAGCCGTAAAATGACTGGTAATATCTTTGCCTGTTTAGTCAGAAACTTGCTTTGCTTTCTTCCTAGCTTACGTTCTTTATTCATTCATTCAGCAGCTCTTTACCAAGTGTCTACTGTTCTAGACACTCTTCTAAATTCTGTGGAAGCTGCTGTTGCTGCTGCTGCTAAGTCGCTTCAGTCGTGTCTGACTCTGTGCGACCCCATAGACGGCAGCCCACCAGGCTCCCCTGTCCCTGGGATTCTCCAGGCAAGAACGCTGGAGTGGGTTGCCATTTCCTTCTCCAATGCATGAAAGTGAAAAAAGAGAAGTCACTCAGTTGTGTCCAACTCTTAGCAACCCCATGGATTCCAGCCCACCAGGCTCTTCCGTCCGTGGGATCCTCCAGGCAAGAGTACTGGAGTGGGGTGCCGTTGCCTTCTCTGGCTGTGGAAATTGGACATAACAAAATCAGTCAGAATTTCTGCGTTTGTGAAGCTGACGCTGTGACTAGGGAAACATTCAGAAATGGGATGAACAGATCAAGTAGGAACTACTGAAGCACTCTAGAGGAGGGGGAAGGAAATGCATTGTCCCTGTAAGAGATGACCCAGAAATGTTAGTATTTTACTGGAAATCGTGATTTACCCATTCTTTTGTCATCTTCCATCTCACCTCATGCTCTTTTAATGGCTTGATGTCCTGCTTCAGGCAGTCATCCCAGTTTCTGGACCAGCCGCTGACTCGGTTGCTAACCGGCTTGTTCCAGGACTGAACTCGTGGCCTCGTTCTCGTTAACGCAGTTATCCCGTTGTTGACTGATTACCTGGACTGAGCATGGCTTCTCCTCCCGCTTCCTCAAAGCTCACTTACTTAGTCACTGGGTTTCAAACATATAAATCAAGGAAAGATCTGAATGGGACTGGGAAGTGTTTTGGATGAGACCAAAGGCTCTCCTTCCTTCCCCCAGTCCCCACGCTTTGAGGCTGCATGTCATCTCCACGGCCTCCTACCACAGAACTTTTGTTTCTTAGGGTAGCATTTCAGAGCCGTTTCATTTAGCCCTGCCTTGTCCTTCTGTGATGACTGTAATACTTTATAACTTAGCTTTCTAATATGGTAGCCATGCCACCACAGCTGTTGAGCACTTGAATGTGACTAGTGTGACTGAGGAATTCAATTTTAAATTTTATTTATTTTAATTAATTACATTTTCAGTGGCCACTTGTGACTCAGTTCAGTTCAGTTCAGTTGCTCAGTCTTGTCTGACTCTTTGTGACCCCATGAATCGCAGCATGCCAGGCCTCCCTGTCCATCACCAACTCCTGGAGTTCTCTCAAACTCACGTCCATTGAGTTGGTGATGCCATCCAACCATCTCATCCTCTGTCATCCCCTTCTCCTCCTGCCCTCAATCTTTCCCAGCATCAGGGTCTTTTCAAATGAGTCAGCCCTTCACATCAGGTGGCCAAAGGATTGGAGTTTCAGCTTCAACATAGTCCTTCCAATGAACACCCAGGACTAATCTCCTTCAGGATGGACCGGTTGGATCTCTTTGCAGTCCAAGGGACTCTTAAGAGTCTTCTCCAACACCACAGTTCAAAAGCACCAATTCTTCGGCTCTCAGCTTTCTTTATAGTGATTAGTAAAGTAGTTCTCTTGCCTGGAAAATTCCATGAACTGAGGAGCCTGATAGGCTACTGTCCAGGGGGTCGCAGAGTCGGACATGACTGAGCGACTTCACTTTCACAGTAGTTTTAGAAGGTGCAGTTCCAGTATAATGCTAACTCTAGATATAATATTTACTGAATGTTTCTTGTATAAAATAGCAAGACACATTCTTGTATAAAAGTCCAGATCTTGTATGAAATAGCTATAGTTTTAGATGATAGTGAACTCTTGAGAACACCTGGAGTAAGTTCTAGCTTGTAACCTCAAACAGATTATTTACTCTTGTCCTCAGTTCCCTTTTGGAAGATGGGCAACTTTGTAGTACCTTTTCATAGTGAGATTTTAAAATAAGGTTAAATCATGCAAGGGATTTGGTGTAGTGCCTAATTACTTGATTTTAGGTGACTTATCCTAAGGGTTTTTGTGGGATTTTTTTTTCCCTTGTAAAAATAAACCTTTTTGTTGCATAACGTTTAAATAAAAGAAAGATAACAGAAAGAAACTAAAACTAATCTATAATTCTACCATCCATAGACAAGAACAGAGAAACTTTGAAATATGGAAAAAATTGGTTTGGGTTCATAATATATTTTGTCTTTGTTTTGAATATACATGTGTATGATATATGACTATACTGTTACTATTATTGTAAAAAATAAAGGGAGCTTTTGGAGACTACGTCATATGTGTATAAAGTGCCTTACGCATCTCCTTTTCTAATATAAAATGTTTTAGGAAATATATCGTGATTACTGAAAGACATTTTAAAACTGGTAAACTCACTAATCCAATTCAAAGATTTATCTTTGGTTACTTAATGTTTTCAGAGTGTAGATAGAAAAAAGGTGTAGAAGATTGTATCTTAAATTTGTCATGTTTCTTGAAAGTTCTGGTATTTCAAAGTTGTGACTAAAGGCATGCCTTATTCTTGCCTGAAAACTGGGTTCCCCTCTTGGTGGGTATCACAGAAGATACAACCAGGAGAAGGAAGGATTTATTACTTTCAGCAAGTAAGGAGAACCCTAGCGATCTTACCCAAAGCAGTGTCTCCTCGAATAGCAAAACTGGGGGAATTTTAAGCTACATACATATTCGTGAAGGACTGGAACAGAGAAGAATTCAACATAAAGGAACTTCCCTGATGGTCCAGTGGTTAAGAATCCACTTTTCAATGCAGGGGATATGGATTTGATCCCCGGTTAGGGAGCTGAGATCCCGCATGCTGTGCTGCAGCTGCTGAGTCTGCAACTAGAGAGACGCCTGCGCTCTGCACTGAAGAGCCGGGGGGCTACAACGAAGACCCTGTGCGACCAAATAAGTAAATGAATATTTTTTAAAAACTCAGCATAGACTTGGGGCAGAGGTTGACAGAATCCAAGCTTTAGTTGCCTGAAGTCACAAGGGTCAGAAAAGGTCGGAATCGTATTTCCTTAGGTTCGGGCGCCCTAACGTGTAGCTACCATCCTTACCAGGATGGCAGTCTTAGTTCCCGTAGAATAACTCCGAGATGTGTATCAGATGGTTATGTGTATCCCTTGAGGAACAGCCAGGACTCTGGTTTATTGCTGACCTGTTGCTTCTTGACTGCTTTTCCTCTGTTCTGCATTCCCTTGTTCCCTGAAGATCATTTGCTACTGAGACCTGTTCAGGGACAAGCATCATATCTAGGCTTAGATCACAAAAGGGCTTAGGCCTAAAATGGGTTCTCTTATGTCAAAAAAGCTACATCTGGTTCTTTTCCTCCAAGGACACCCTGTCCCATCTGCCGGCATTATGGCCTTATAGCAATATATATTCATTTAAAATATTTATTGAGCACCTTTTATGTGTCAAGCACCGTGCCAAGTACTGGGGCTATAAAAACAAATAATATGTCATCATAATTTCCTTTAAATAAATTACAGTTAGTGGAAGAGACTGACCTTGGTTCTAAATAAAGTGCAATCAGTGCCATAAGACGATCTAGAGAGTGAAATATGGAAATATAGGGTAGTTTTTGGGACAGCCCAGGATGGGAGAGTTGTGCTGGGGCATCCCAAGTGACAAAGAGGTAAAGAACTCACTTGCCTGCACAGGAGATGTAAGAGATGCGGGTTCAATTCCTGGGCCAGGAAGATCCCCTGGCTGCGGGCATGGCAACCCACCCCAGCACTCTTGCCTGGAGAATCCCATGGACAGAGAAGCCTGGTGGGCTATAGTCCATGGGGTCACATGGAGTCGGACTCGACTGAAGTGACTTAGCACGCACTAGCTGAGGTGAGACCCAGATGGAGTTTTAAAGGAGTGATGGACTTAAGCAGACAGTGGTGGAGTGAAGGGTGTGTCAGGTAAGGGACGCAGTGCAGTGGAACCCCGTGTGACCCAGCGGCTTTCAGAGGCCGTAGCAATTCAGGAAAGAGTTCAGAGGTGGCTGGGGGGTACATGGGAGCCAGATAAGTCACAAAGCTCTGTCTTTCTGCATCCTAGTAAGACACGAGGACTTTATGCTTAACATTATAAAAGGTCTTTGGATGTGATTTGGAGAATGTATCAGAGATGAACTGTCAGATCAGAAAGTCCATTCAATGGATTGTCGCTTAGGCAAGGTGAGAGGATAGTTTTATAAGAGCTTGAATTCAACCTCTTGAAATGAGTAGCATTCTAGATATTCAATTCTAGGACATGGAAGGGATATTAGGGCTAGAGTTACATGTATAAGTCATGCGCATAATGGCCATGGTGTGACTATCACAGCACCAATGACGTCACTAAGGAAAAGGCATAGAGTGAAAGTTTGAAGAGGAACACTGTGGGGAAATAGAGTAGTCATCATAGGGATGTCAAAGAGTGAACTTTTAAAAGAGACTGAGAAAGAACACGCAGGGAGGCCTGAGGAAAATGAGGAGAACTTTAGAATAACGGAGTCCAGAGGACAGTATGTTTCGTGCGGAAGGAAGTGGTGTACAGTGTCAGCTGATACAAAGATGCCAGATAAATGATACAAGTGTTTCTTGGATTAATAAGGGACAATTTAGAAGTTTCAGTAGGAGGAGAATACATTGATGCTATAGTCCAGGGTTATTTTACTCAGGATTCTTTGGTTGCAAGTAAAAAGTCAGCTCAAATTAAGATTTGGGCAAAGGAGGGACTGATTAACTAGGATTGTTTGGAAGATCCAAATTATAGGAATTTTAGAGATGCAACTAGAATCCAGTAGAAGGAGCAAGTTTCCTGTGAGGCACTATCAGGATAATCTCTTGTCATTTCTTGATTTCTTCCCGCCTGTTGCCTTCTTTTCCAACACACACCTGCTTTCTGGACATGAAAGGCAGCAGAGTGTGTGATTTTCGTCTCTGGATTGGAGTTACTTTTCTTTCCTGAGATGGCCCATCTCAGACTAAGTGCTGTGCCTGGGCCAGCCGCTGGTATCCAGGGTATGAAGTCATCAAAGAACATGGTGGCTCCCAAGGTAGCTATGAGATTAGAGGGCTTGGCAAGTCCCCATGCTGGGAGGGAAACTTTCTAGGCAGAGGTCTTACAGGTGTCTACTCCAAGTAAGGAGGGAAAGGAAATAAGGAAAGTGAGTATAGATGACGCTTTCAAGAACCTGAGCTTTGAAAATGAGTGTTTTGATGATAGCTTAAACAGAGAAATTTGGACATTTGTACAGTTATTTTGTAACCAAATCATTGACAGAGATTTAGTAATGAGAATTGAAAATTTATTTAAAAACAAGAGCTAGATATTCATTTTAATGTTTCTGGAAAAAGATTTCTGTTCAGGCACAGTCTTGTGGACACAGAAGTTTATGTGAACAGAGGAAGTCTGGTGGTCACTTTATTGTCGATACGTTTTCTCTGAGTAGCCTCCTTTTTGTTTGAGATTATCGTGAGCCACATGTGAAGAAAGAAATCAGAGAATATTAGAGTTTTGAAAAGATCCTTGAGGTCTTGTATTCCAAGATGCTTAATTTTCTAAATAAGAAAAGTAAATTCCAAAGAAGTGAAAGAATCACTTTCAGACAGAAGAAAAAGGAGTATTTTCTGCTATGGTTTCTCTTTGGTGGGTCAGGAGGAAGTCTTTCCTAGAACCTTTTCTATAGACCTCCCTTCATGACCCATTGTCCATAATTGGAGCACAGCTCTCACTTCTGAAACCTGTTGCTGATAAGGGGAATGTGATAACCTGAGTAATGTAAAACAAGCCGAATCTGCCCCTAAGAATTGTGTATCTGAACAAAATTAGGGCTCTTCAGCAGGGAAGACTGGGATAAGGGCTGTTGAGAAGGAACTCAGCAATATCTGTGACATAAGGTAAGCTATGGCAACCTACTCCAGTATTCTCGCCTAGAGAATTCCATGGACAGAGGAGCCTGGTGGGCTACAGTCCATGGGGTCACAAAGAGTCGGATATGACTTTGCCTGTGTGTACTGAACTGTAACTTCCTCCAATTTTAAAGGAAAACTGGAGAAGGAAATGGCAACCCACTCCAGTGTTCTTGCCTGGAGAATCCCAGGGATGGAGGAGCCTGGTGGGCTGCCGTCTATGGGGTCGCACAGAGTTGGACATGACTGAAGCGACTTAGTAGTAGTAAGGTAAGCTAAAGAGCTTATATTTTATTCTGTGGTCATTGGGACATTCCCAATGGTTTTAAACTAGGTAACAGGTCAGATCAGATTTGAATATCAGAAATAAATATCTTCACATAACACATGGTAAGACATGAGGTAACAGGTCATGCTTACACTTTGTCTGAAACTACGTAAGGTGGTAGCACAGTTGAACTGAATTTTGGATTTTCAGAATCTTTACTTTTTACCTGCATCATATTTTCTCATGTATTTATATGCTGTTGATGATTCTGTGTTTGTCTTTTGCCATGGAATTAAGGTTGCTGTCTTTAAACTGGCTATAATATAGGGAATGAGTTTGTAAAAGTTATGAATTAACATTCCTTCTTATGCAAGCTATGCATGCATGCTAAGTAGCTTCAGTTGTGTCTGACTCTTTGTGACGCTATGGACCAAAGTCCGCCAGACTCCTCTGTCCATGGGATTCTCCAGGCTGGCGTGGGTTCCCGTACCCTTCGCTAGGGGATCTTCCCTACCCAGGGATTGATCCTACCTCCCTTATGTCTCCTGCATTGAAAGGCAAGTTCTTTATCCTTAGCGCCACCTGGGTAGTGATGAAAGCCATGGTTATGCTTAGTTTTAAAATGTCTTCCTAAGGAGGCACTTAAATTGCTATCAGGTTGCTTACTGTACTCCCCTGGTGGCTCAGAGGGTAAAGAATCATTCTGCAATGTAGGAGAACTGACTTCGATCCCTGGGAGGTGAAGACCCCTTGGTGAAGACCCCTTGGAGAAGGAAATGGCACCCCACTCCAGTATTCTTGCCTGGAGAATCCCATGGACGGAGGAGCCTGGCGGGCTACAGTCCATGGGGTCACAGAGTCACACACGACTGAGCGGCTAACACTTAACTGCTTACTGTCAATATTATCACTGGTTGGGGTGTTTGAGTGTATAATACAGATTCACATATACAGATGTTGTACAGATAGGCTATAATAAAAGGGGTGCAGAGGAAGCCTGATACGGTTGGTATGTAGGGCAGCTGGGGAAAGCTTTAAGAGGATGTGGAATCCATAATGAGCAGTAAATAATCTACAAGATGGGACATGTTCTAGATAAAGGAAACAACAGCTCTATAAAGAAAGGCAGAAAAGTCAAGGAGTGATGTCAAGGTGCCCTATATAGGCAGAGCATACAATCGGAGAAAGGCATTGGCAATAAAGCCAATGGATCATGGAGACGAAGGCCAAAGAGAAGGAGCTCACACAAGTTGGTGCTTGATACAAGAAGGCACTGTGGTGGGGTCCTGTTGCAGCAGAGGATTGCATCCTTGTTCTTAAGAGGGACTGAAAAGGGAAAAGAAAGTGGAAGTGAAAGTCACTCAGTCATGTCCAACTCTTTGCAACCACTTGGACTATACAGTGCATGGAATTCTCCAGGCCAGGATACTGGATGGGCAGCCATTTCCTTCTCAAAGGGATCTTCCCATCCCAGGGATCAAACCCAGGTCTCCCACATTGCAGGTGGATTCTTTACCAGCTGAGCCGCCAGGGAAGAGTAACTGACTCAGTGTAACTCACTTGCCTGAGGGCTCACTGCTAATGGTCAAGAGAGTCTACAATTGCAACCACGTCTGTCTTAACTTGGAAGTTCTGTTATCGCTGTTAATAAATATCCTTCCCACTGTATAATTGCATTTGGCTGAAATGTTAGCATTTGACTTTTATTCTTAAGCATTGTTGAGGGGTTCTTAGCAGGTATGAGTGTTGCCAGAGGTGTTTATCAAGGAAATGAGGTGTGGGTGTTGTAGAGGCTGGAACGACTACCTTTCGAGTCTGCAGACAGTTGCTTGTAATAGCTCACACCCAGTCACCGAATCACTAAATGACTCCATTGTCAGAACCATATTTGCTATATTTTCCAGAGAAATAAAGATCAAACTCTGTGCCAGTTTTTTCCTCCTGCCTTTCCATTAATAGTACCTTGGTCTTTGGTGCCACTTGGGCTTAATCCTCTTTGGTGCATGCCTTGTAGCTTTCTTAACTAACACTCAAATAAGACTAACTCTGAACTAACTACCAATTGACCGAAAAGTTCTTTGGTCCATAACACCTGTGAAACAGATATTTCTTCTTTTAGAATTGACATGATGAACTCTGATAGAAAATGTTATACCATTCATTATACCAACACTGAATTCTTTTACACCAATCATCTCTAGAATGGTATGTAAACAAGGGAAATGTAGAATGCCTGTCCTCATACTTTAAGAACACATCTGGAACTATTTGAACTAACTAAAAGTAAAATAAGTGCCATGGCAGATTATGCCATACCTTTTCACATAAAATAACAACAACAAAAAAGGAAATGGAAAACATACCACTTCTAGAAGGCCCTGACATTGAATTGGGTATTGAAATGCTATCAGTAATATATTTATATATACCACATTTCCTTCCATGCATCAGCCATCTTTGGTACATATGTGTTGGATATTTGCCATGTGAGCTGAAAACTTACAATATAGGGAAGATGTTGTTTAGAAGTGGTGTGAATCATTAAGGTAGATGATTCTTTTTTAAAATACATAATTTACTGATAACTTTTTTCTTTCTTTCTTTTTGGGCTTATCATTTTGTGTCAATAAATGTCAGCTTTCCCCCAGAGCAACTAAAAATAGAAATTGCATACAAGATCAATATAATTTTCATAAACTTAGAAAACTGTGTAAGAAATATTATAGCTTAATATTGGTTTTACTATATCCTCTAATTTGAAATGGAATGAAATACTTCTATGATTGAAGCATAGCTCTTTTACTGTTTGCTATAGAAATTTCAAGAATATATATTTCAGAATGTTTTTTTAAAAAATAATCCAAAGCAAATGCAACAGAACTCAGCATAGTTAAAACACATTTTCTGAGTTTCCTTGCATCTCTCTGCTCCTGAGGGTTTTTGTGTGTGTGTGTATGGCTTAGGCCTGGCTGGTTATTTCACCATCTATCTCAATTCTGGATTGACTGCAGTGAACAGCGCAGAATGAGTTACATATGGTCCCACTTTGTCAAAGTTTGTAGGACCTCTGGGTTGGAACTCCTTTTCATCAGAGTGAAACTAACCATCACAGAAATGTGGCCGATGTCAAAATCCTAAATACACATACATACACGTGAACATACATTCTGGTGAAAGCATGTATGTTACTGTCAGAAGTGGTGGTGTTTTGCTCTTCACTGACTTAGTGCTTATTGCTCCTAAAATGATGACATTTCAGAAATTTAAAAAAAGTTTGTTCATCTACCTTTTATAATAATTACTGCCGTCATTATGGTTAAATTCTGCATAGGAATCATGTTACATAAGTGGACCAAGACAGGTATTCGAAAGGTGTTCAGATTAAAATTGCGAATGTATCAAAAATCTTTCTAAAACTGGGCAGCAGAAGACAAACGCAAATTTTATCTTAAAAGAGTCTGAAGAGGAAACCCATTGTCAACTTGACAGTTTATTATCCCCTCTTTCCTTAGTGCGGGCTGTTGGAGAAAGAGTAGTAAAAAGTGGGTGCAGGATATATTCTCAAGTTTAGATCTTGCTCAGGAATCGCATTAAGGTGAGGCAGGGCCCGTGTCTACCAAGGCTCAGCCTTTCTGGATGCTGAAGCTGTCCACTGTGACTTTCTGCCAAGGCTCTGCTTTTAGGGGTGCTGAAGCTGTCCACTGTAACTTCAGGCTCCTTTCTCCCTGCTTTCTTGGTGTGTTCCCCCTTTCTCGTCTTCCCTTCTCTCGCTTGCTCTGTTTATTTATTTATTTTCTGTTATTCCCACTTCCCCTCCCCCCTCCTTCCTTTCTCTGTGCAACCACGTGCTTCAAATCTGTGGGTCTGGACTGCCTTCGCTAACAGCTCTGTGTGAGTGTTAGCAGAATGCAAACCAGATGGACCAGCAGTTCCCACTGTTATCTCCCAGCCGACTCTGGCAAGCCTGCCTTTATCCTTCCTTCCTTGGCAAGAGAGAAATATTTGCCTTTATTTAGGGAGACTTGTATTTGCTGCTGTACCTCTTCCCTAAGCTGCAGCATAAGTGGAAAGCTATTTATTCCCTTGTTGCTGAGGTTGGTTGAGGTGAGTAGACTGTGCAATGAATTTAACTATCAAAGAAGTAGTTTTGAGCCTGCCTAACTTCTGCTTTTCTCTAGAATAAGTTATTCACTGGCACTGGTTGTAAAACACTCTGGAATAGCATATGAGGACAAGTTTTTAACAATAAGATAAAGGTGGAGGTGCTCTTCATGTGTTTCACCATCATTTCACTCGGAACACTTATTCACTATAGGGATAGTCATTGTTATTCAGCCAGCAGTAGAGATGAAGAAATAGAGATCCTGATACTTACTGTTCACTGATTCATCTTTCAAAATACTCTTTATTAGAATGGTGATTACTTTGATTCTTTTAGTACCCCTTCCCTTATGTGTTATCTGCGCTATTTCAGCTTTCAAATGTTATGTTCTGTTTCATCCCAAGTCTTACGAAATTGCTTTGAATAAAGGTGAGGTCGATTTGGAATTGTCGTAGTAATAATTTGAGCTTTTCATTTTAATAGTTGACAAGTAATTTTGAGAGTTTTTCACTATGGTGACCATATTGATGTTTTAAGAGATCCATTCTTGGGAATAGTCTATATTATTTTACTTTTCAAAAAGTCTAATTGGTAGGTATCTGTGCCTCAGGCTGCAAGAGGCACCTCAGAAATGTTTTTTGGGGGGGTATGTGTGCATGTGTACACATATTTGGTAGAAAATTGCATCTTAAAAAAGAGCAAATACTCTTTTTTTCTTTTTTTCTTTTTTTATTGGAGATCTGTTTCTCTGAGTAGATTAGATTGAGAAGTTTAAAATTGCAAGAGAAAAATACACTTAGTATAAAAGTTCTGAAGTGCTTTATTGGGTAGTCAGGGAAATTCTCCCTGTCACATACTCATAAAAAAATATTAGGAGGGTCTTTAGTTCTTTTGAGTTCTCAGTTTACTATTTTTCCATTCTTACTCTGCCAGAGATTGGTGGTTGAAGTATTGGTTACATATTTTTTAAATGGTGGATCATAAACTCATAAATTCTAAGTCAATAATAACTTCATTGTGTGACATTTATGTAGTGGTGATTTTTCAAACAGGGCAGAAAAAAAAATGAAGTGAGAGGTTATGACCAGGAGACATAGCCTGCTTCATCTATTAGACTGGAAAGCTAAGCATGGAGAGGGGATGGCAAGTATTACAGAAAAAGCTATCGCAGAGCATCAGCGTCTAACAGGATCCCACCTGCATAACAGAGCCTCAGATTTGTGTACTTTCTGAGCTGCCTGAGGGCTTCATTACCGGCCCACTTCCTCATCTATTTTTTACATCCTGCTAATGTTGGCTTCAGCTTCAAGTGAAGTTGTGCTGTTGCATATAACACTACCAAAGGTAGCATCTGCCCAAGCCAGAAATAACAATAGGATGTAAAATTACCCAGTTAGAAATGAGGTCCTGCCATCTGTGCTACACCTTCTTAAGAGAGGTTTGCATGATAAAGTCTTGATTTAAGCCTCGGTAGATAGACCTATTTTATTGATGGAAGATGCTAGGTTTCTTCTGTTACCTTGCTTGTAAAAAAAGATGAGCCCCACTTATAAAACCGAGGTGCCAAAAAAAAGAAAACCCCGAGGTGCTTAAAGAGTCAAATAACATGATCGTGGTGGCGTCCTCCAGATCGTACTGAGAAGCACTCCACGATGCCAGACTCACCTGTGGATGTGAAGACCCCATCCAGGCTGACTCCTCCCACGATGCCACCTCCCCCAACAACTCAAGGGGCTCCCAGAACGAGTTCGTTTACACCAACGACGTGTAAGTAGACGTTTCTGCGTTTTCTGTTTTCAAGTTCAAATTAATTTTGTTTTCTGCAAATAAAAATCAAGGGACAAGAAGATCCAGCATAATGTCTTGTGGATAAATGAAGATCCCATTTTAGCTTGCTCCTTTTGACTTGGAACATGTTAATAGGCTGCAATTATTTCCAGGCTCCTTCTGATCTTCTAATACCACTTTCTTCCATTATTTACAAATAATGTTAAAATCTACATTCTTAAGTTAAAAGGCGGATTGTTTTACGCAACCAAAGCCTGCAGAAACCTTTTTGAAATAAAGGAGCATCTCTCTTGTGTTGAACCTGTCAGACGTTTATTAAATGTTTATTCCATTTCAGCTTGGCTCCGGACTTGTGTTCTGAACCAGTGGAGTGTACTGCCTTTTGTGTCAGTCTAGGAAAGGACAGACTATTCTGACAGAATACCAACTTCCCTTTCATTCCTGTATATTTTAGTAGGGATGGGGGATAGCTTTGTTTTCATCGATCTGAAAATCCTGGTCAAAATATCATAAAGGATTTGTGAAACTAATATTTACAGACCATGTGCCCTGAAATCTATATGTGAATGAAAAATAATAAGCAAAAATAGATCTGTGGCTGTATAAGGGATCAGCAAAAGGGATATCCAGGTTATTTATGAACTATTGCACTGCCATTTAAAAGGCCTTTCCAAACATATAAGGAGCAGGGGGCTGCAACAGTGCCAAGTTGTAACCCTGTCAACTTGCATTTGGTTTGTTTTTGCCCAGAGTCACAGTGATAGGCGTATGCCTGCTGTGACAGGGCCTAGTGAGATGTCATTTCTTGACAGGTAGCTCTGGTCCTCACTTGGGACAAGACCATTTTATTTTCTTGAAACTTTTTAAGAATGATAAGGTGCTTAAAACATCTTTAAAATATCATTGGAGGTCATTTATCAAAATTATATTTCAAAGATAGGTTTGATAAAGATCTACCATGATAAAGTCAATAGTTTCTTTGGTGAGAAATGTGTAAATTTTTCTACCCTAGTTCTTACGGATTGTTACTTTGATATTCAAGTAAATTTTATCGAGTGAATTCACCAAGTTACCGCCTATCCATGCTATTAGTTGGATTGAGATGTACTTTTCGGTTTCTAGAAATAACTCTTTGATAATTACCATATCCATTTTGGCTTCTTACATAAAATTTGTGTTTTCCTTAAAGAAGTGGTTAAGAAATATGAGGGGGAGAAAATAGCCTTCTAATTGGGTGGTATAAGGTTAAAACTTGAAAGTACTCTTTCTATAAACACAGCTGTCAGTTGTGTGTACAAAACATGATTAAAAATGTCCAGTGATAAATTTAGTCTCCACCAAATGTACACTTTCTCTCGGGGAGCCGTTTAGAAAGGAATAGTTCTGTTACATTGATGTAAGCCTGTGACAAAAAGCTGACATCCAAAATGCTGTTTGTTCTGTGTTTGAAGCATTTCAGGTGGCTGGCATATGCGTGCTTGGGAGGCAGGCTGGCCCTGCGCTCCAGCCAGACCCCATTGATTACCAGCTTCTGTGCAGACTATCTTCCTGCAGGGTGAGGGGTCCACCCCTGGAGTCAGGGAGCACCTGAGCGCCTGGCCACCCCGTGACGTCAGAGCATCTCACCAAACACCCCGCAGCTTTGAAATGACCCGAAGTCCCAGATTGGAAGGGAAGGACCCTTAGTTGCGATTTTCTTGTTGACGTGCTTTATTCGTTTATCTTCTTCTTTCTGATTCTGTGCCCTTCGGCAGTAACCAATGGCACGAGCCATTCGCCCACAGCTTTGAATGGTGCCCCGTCGCCGCCCAACGGCTTCAGCAACGGGCCTTCCTCCTCTTCCTCCTCGTCTCTGGCTAATCAACAGCTGCCCCCAGCCTGCGGCGCCAGGCAGCTCAGCAAGCTGAAACGGTTCCTCACTACCTTGCAGCAGTTTGGCAATGACATTTCGCCAGAGATAGGAGAGCGAGTCCGCACCCTCGTCCTAGGCCTGGTGGTAAGCCAACTGAACGCCGCCCAACTTGGGGGAAGGGAGAAGGTGGGGGAGACTCCAAGCACAGGCTGCCTTCTTGCAGCCCTTTTGTTTCCACACCGGGTATTGCGTGCAAGTCTAATTCTGTAGGAACAAGGGCTTCAGGTCTGCATTACATATTGACCCCCAGCGTGATTTCTTTTACCTTTTGGCTGTGGTTATGCAGATTTATCGTTATCTTGGCCATAATTGTGTATGTGCATAAAATTTAATAGGTATATCCTCCTGGCATGGCTAAGGTACTTCGACAATGGCAAAATATTTTTGTTATATTAGTGGTTTGCTTAATGTAATTGGGTGCCTATTTTAACTTCATTGCTTTGGAGAATTTTTATTAGCAGCCTAGATGAGCAGGAATTTATAACAAGTAACACGTTATTCTTTTATGTCTTCATTTTTAAGACTAATAACAGTAAATTTTGTGTGTGTGTGTGGGGAAAAAGCATGTAGCATAACATTTACCATTTTAACACATTTCTGGGTGTGCAGGTCAGTGGCATTAAGTACATCCGTGTTGTGGTATAACCATCACTACTATGCATTTCCAGAACTTTCTCATCACCCCAAACTGAAGTTGTACATATAAAACAATAATACCCTGACTTCTTCATCCCTTAACCCTTTGTAGCCATTCTTTAATTGTTTTTTTGTTGTTGTTATAGATAGAATTACATAAACCATTATTCTGAGAATAGAAGTGTTGATTTGGGCACATTATACTACAGTGTGTCCATGGTCACGCTGGAAATTGGAACATATTTCTTTTTTTGGCATTCTAAATCACTTTTGCATGTCCTGTGATTTTCTTTATAAATAAAGAATTTTCATTTAGGAGGATGATTTCATTTATCTTATTACATAGACTTATCATGGGCAAAGGCACACCAGTGTATTTTACAAAAAAAGTCCTAAAAGTCTGCGTGAGAGTCTGGAGCAATAGGCTTGCTTCAGATCATGGTATCTCACATTTGACAGAGATTTTACCATTCAGTTTTTAACCCTTACCTCCCTCTCCTTCACACTTTAAAAACAAGCAGCTTTCACATATTTCAGAATCCATCAGTGGCACCTCGTATTGCTCTGTGACAGGAAGGTGATTTTGACATAAGTGTGTCAGCATACAGCACTTACTTTTGTCAGTATTTACCTTTTCCTTTTTATTCATTCT